>NC_082698.1:29235616-29886966 GCF_949987515.2 Delphinus delphis | reverse complement strand
CCTGAACCCACCTCCCTCTGAGTTCATGGGCGCATCCCATCTTCCTTTGCCCCACAAGCTCCCCTCCCCCAACCCTGTCAGCTCTACTAGGCGGGATGGGTCCGAGGCATCAGTGTTGTCCAGTGCTGGGGTCCCCAAGCCACAGCCTGACAAGCTGTGAACATTTGATACTTGCTGAATGAATGAAAGAGTGAAAGACCCCACCATGCATATGTGTGTGTGTGTGTGTGTGTGTGTGTGTGTGTGTGAGAGAGAGAGAGAGAGAGAGAGACAGGGAGAGAGAGAGAGACAGAGACAGAGAGAGACAGAGAGAAAGAGGGGGGGGGGGATCTGGGCTAGCCACCAGGAAGTGTTTTCCTCTCGTTAAAGTTTGTTCCTGGCTCTGTTGGTGGTTCCAGAACCTCTCGCTTTGGCTCAGCTTTGGCTCTGCTTCAGGCTTTTTCTAGATCTTTCTGGGATAGCTAGAGGCATCTTCTGGAGTAAACTCAACAAGCCTGCTTCCCGCAACCTTCCTTGAACATTTGTGGGGTAGACAAGTTGTCCTGCTTTGCTGGGAACTTTCCTGACTTTAGCAATGAAAGGCCCACACCCCAATAAACCCCTCAGTCTTGGACAAACCTAGAAGGATGATCACCTCGAGTGCGTGTCTCCTGAACGTCTCCCCAGGTCCACAATCTGCAGGAGCTCCGGCGAAGTGCCTCGCTGGCCACCAAGGTCTTTATCCAGAGAGACTACAGCGATGGGACCATCTGTCAGTTCCAGACCAAATTCCCCCCAGAGCTGGACAGCCGGGTAAGGATGTCTTTTGCTAAAGTTGGATCATAGACTATGATGGAACTGAGGGGCTTATTAGAATACGTATATTTTTCCAAGAAAAAAGTAGTATAGGAAACAACTTGCTCAGCCACTTCAGGTGGAAGAACTAAATAATGTCCTTAACACTGTCTTGCTGTCACCTTCTAGAAAGTTAGAGCTGAAACACCTCAGAGATTTTCTAGTTCAGTGGCTCTCAAATTTCAGAGAATCACCTAGAGAGCTTGTCAAACAGATGCAAATTCCTGGGTCTTATTGGAATTTGCTTATTGGATGACACTAGGTGTCGTCAGAGATGCTGACTCAGTTGCAGGACTGGGTTCGGGAATCTCTTTTTAGAAACACTTCTTAACCCCAGCTGCACATTAGAATTTCCTGGGGAGCTTAAAAAAATCCCAATGCCCAGCCCGCACCCAAGATCAATTAAATCAGAGTGTCTGGGACTGGGGCCCAGGCATCAGCATTGCTTTAAATTTCCCTGGGTGGTTCCACTGTGCGTCCGGGGCTGAGTATCTTAATTTTTAATGAGGAATCCCCAGGTGCTGTGGAACTGGGTGATTCACAGATCCCACTTTGAAAATCTCTGGTCTCCTAGTACAGTGATTCTCATGCTGGGCTGCCTGTTAGAATCACCTGGGAGCTTTTGAGAAAACCTGGCAGGGCGTCAGCTTGGGTAGAATAGGATAGTGGTAGTCTTTGCTGCTTGGAACCACCCTCTCGCTTCTCAGACCATTTGAATCAGAATCTCCTGGAGGCGAGACCTGAGTATGCCTATGTTTCAAAAGCTGCTCAGGTGATTTTAGTGTGTACCACAATCGAGAACAGCTAAGCCCTTGAACCAAAACAGGCAACGTCGACGTCCCCTGGAAGCACAGAATCTCAGGCTCCACCCTGGATCTACTGACTCAGAATTTGCATTTTAACCAGATCCTGAAGTTATTCATATGTGCATAAATGTTTGGGAAGCATTGCATTAGTTCATCCTCTCATTTAAGAGAGGAAACTCAGGGCCAGGAAGAGGAAGTGACGTGCTGAACTGACTGAGGGCCGAAAGGGCCTTGGCGTCCGACTCTCCGCTTTTTCACAGGACTCCTGTTTCCTTGGTGGGTATAGATAAAACTGGGTGCCTGGGTGATCAGAGTCTTGGCAGGGAAAGCTTAGAGACCTGGAGGAAGGGCTGGAGGGTGCTTTTCCCTCCTTCTCCCCACCTCGGCCGGAGGGGAGAGCCTGATGCGCCATCACAGGGTCTGCTGGTGGCATCAGAGGCCGTCAAGCAAGGGTTCTGCCCACAGCCTCCCGCTCCAACTCAGCTACTTGGTTGTTTCATGGACCACTGGCCCCTTGCAAGGCATCAGCTTCTTCTGCTGAGTTTTGCTCCTGGTCCTGGGTGTATGTAGCCCTCACCCCAGGCCCCCTTAGAACTGGCCTGGGGTTGGGGGAGGGCAGAAGAAGGACCATGACCTTTCATTCAGCAGCCCAGGCAGATTTGAATGAGTTTGGGAGGGTGGGGCAGGGGTGGCCTTTGCTGATCTGACCCCTAAACAACTTTTGGGGAGCCATGTAGATCTCCTCATCTTAGCATGCCTGTCCTTTGGTGCAGGGGTGATCCCTGAGATACAGCAGCAGGGCTTGGGTCCCAGACAGGATGGACATAATTTTCTTTATATGTTCACTCCAGATCTTTATAGAAGTAGTGGCTGGGAACCCCAAAGCTTCTGACTATTTGGGGGGAGAGCTTTTGTTCTAGACAGGAATGGGAGGTCCCTAATCTTATGTGATGGGCAGTTCTGGTCCTGTGGGGGTGAGGGGGTGCTTAAAGAATGTAAAAGATGGGATGAGAGACACTCTGATACCTACTGAGTTTGGAGCATGACCTTCCACTCCAGGCTCCAGTGGAGGGCTGCATGGTGAAGGGCACAGACTCGGGTCAGAGCTGTGTAAACTTGGCCAAGTTCATGCAGCATTCAGCAAGTATTTATTAGGCGCCTGCAATGTATTGGGCACTGGAGATGTAGGAGTGAACACATGGACCTTATTTTCTATTAGAGGATACAAAAAAATTTAAAAAGCAACAAGAAAATATGTAGGTGGTAACAAATACTGGAAATATAAGAGAGAAGGTCAAGTACAAAGGGGGAGCTGGGCAGAGGACATGGGATGCTGTCAGATAAGGCGAGACCTAAGCGGAAGTAAGGGAAGAGCCAGGGCAGGGGATGTCTGGGGAAAAGTACTGCAGCTGAGGACACAGGCCCAAAGGACCTGTGGCATTTTCAGGAAGCAGTGGGCAGTCGGTGTGGCTGGAGTCAAGAGAACAGGAGATGGGATCAGAGGAGTTGCAGGGCCGGGCCCTGGAGGGCCTCACAGGCATGTAAGGACTCCTTGGATTTTACTTGGAGAGAGATGGGGAGACTTGGGAAGCTCTTGATCAGAGTTATGACATGATCTGACTTTAACAGTCTCCCTTGGCAGGGCTGGGGGCAGGGAGACCACTTAAAGAGGTCAGAGATGATGGTGGTCTGGACCACAGAGCAGAGCTTCCGTCAGGCTTCCCCTGTAAAATGGGGGTGGGAGTCGTACTTCTCTGATAGGATTGTTATGAGGGTTAAATGAAGGAATACATAAACAGTGCCTGGCACAGAGAACGTGCCTAATGGATATTAGCTATTACGGTCATGGGTGCAGGCAGGATAGCTTCTCAGTTGTCCAAATGCATGGGGCTGTCCTGTTCTGGGTAACCTGTTGTTTTCTTTTTTAAGTAATTAATTAATTAATTTTTGGCTGCGTTGGGTCTTTGTTGATCCGTGTGGGCTTTCTCTAGTTGCAGCGAGTGGGGGCTACTCTTCGTTGTGGTGCCCGGGCTTCTCATTGTGGTGGCTTCTCTTGTTGCGGAGCATGGGCTCTAGGTGCGAGGGCTTCAGTAGTTCTGGCACATGGGCTCAGTAGTTGTGGCTTGCGGGTTCTAGAGCGCAGGCTCAGTAGTTGTGGCTCATGGCCTCAGTTGCTCCATGGCATGTGGGATCTTCCCAGACCAGGGCTCGAACCCGTGTCGCCTGCATTAGCAGGCGGATTCTCAACCACTGCACCAAGAGGGACGTCCCATGGGTGACCTCTTAACTGGGAGGAAGTGCCTCCTCCTGGGAAGACACTCCTGAGGTCTTACCCAATCCATCTCATGCTCTCCAAACGTGGAGAGCCCCTACTAATCAGGTCCTGAGCCCTCTCACAGCCATCACAATGGTGTGTGTGTGTGTGTGTGTGTGTGTGTGTGTGTGTGTGGCAAAGTCACTGGAATTCCTGCTTGATCTGCTGCAGAAAATGTTCACATCTTGGATTTCATGGGAATTTTCAGTTTCCAAGGGAGGTCAAGTAGTCATTCTTACTCCCATTTTACAGATGTGGAAACTGAGGCGAGAGTGGTTAAGTCATCAGTCCAAGGTCACACAGCTAGCTGATGGCCAAGTCTGGACTGGACCCCAGGTCTCCTGACTCCCTGTGTGGCGCTCCATGCGCTCCTGCAGCCTCGCCGGTGTTCCCTGTGTGCCGCCAACCCCAACGCTGGTGCGGGCCCACCACTGCCACCTCCAGGGAGGCTGACCTGGGCCTGGCTCCCTGTCCCTCTCTCCCTCCAGATCGAGCGGCAGCTCTTTGAGGAGACTGTGAAGACCCTCAACAGCTTCTACGCAGAGGCAGAGAAGATTGGGGGCAGCTCCTACCTCGAGGGCTGCCTGGCCTGTGCCACGGCCTACTTCATCTTCCTCTGCATGGAGACCCACTATGAGAAGGTGGTTCCTGCCCCCACAGCCCCGCATCCCTTCCCCCAGGGCTCCTGTGCTCCACCCTCATCCTCAACCGGTCCCTGTCCTTGCAGGTCCTCAAGAAGATCTCCCGATACATCCAGGAGCAAAATGAGAAGGTCTTTGCCCCCCGAGGTCTCCTGCTCACAGACCCCGTGGAGCGTGGGATGAGGGTTGTATCCTTTCCAGCTGTTCCGTGCGAGGGCACAGAGCTGCCGGCCAGTGGGCCCCTGGTGAGGCTGCTGGGAGATGGGACCACCTTTGGGGCCTCTGTTCAGGGAGTTCCTAGGGTTCCCCACACCCCTGGTCATCGGCCCCTGCCTCCACCCCAAGTTAGTGCTGTTTGTGCATTTTAGGCTTCGCTTTTATTGAGCTGCATTTAATCAGTGCTTAATACATGCCAGATATCATAGTAAGTGCTGTGAAAATATGAATCCATGTACTTCTCATAAGACCCCTATAAAGTGGCTAACTCTTCTTATTGCCTTTGTAGCTGACCCTGGCTCAGGGCCGCCCAGCTGGTGACCGCCAGAGCCAGGATCTGAGCTCAGGCCCACTCGTCAATGCTCTCGCATGTAACCCTCATTGAAGCCCGTTCAATGAGCAGGTCCTGTTGTTGCCCTTTCGCAGATGAGAAAAGTGAGGTCTCGGTGGGAGGCTGGCGTTCCAGAGGGTTATAGGTCTGCTCACTCCACCTGGTCAAGGTGTACCTACATCCTGCCCCCCAGTCAGCAGCAGAGGGTAGAATTGTTTAAAAATAACTTTTACTGGAAAACTGACAGGAAGAGAGTAAAGAAAATGCAAATCCCAGAATCTCATGCTTACAAAGCCCAGGGCCAGCCTCTTCTCGTCTTTGCGACTTTACTATGTGCAGGCATTGCGCATTACTTGTTTTATTTCATTTAATCCTTGCAGTAACCCCAAGATTCTATTATTATCCCCACTTTACAGATGAGATGGGTGAGCTGAGATCTGAACGTAGGACACCCAAGTCCTCACACTTCCTGTGCAGTACCACCCCCTCTTGGGCACATCCCCAGCCTGGGACACAGCGATTAGACGCACTAGAATGCAAGCTCCTGGTCTTGGCTATGGGCAGGAGCATCTGAGCTGAGTGAGCGCAGGTGCGAGGAGGGGCTCGGGTCTGGCTCCCCGGGCCTCTGAGTCCTTCCTGTCTGGGAACCAGCACCAGCTCTGCCTCCCGCTTCCCTGCTGGCCTCCATCAGCCAGTTCCTGTCCGCTTGCATCCCTCCTTAACGCCGCCCCAGATCGAGATCTCCATCTACGAGGACCGGTGCAGCAGTGGCAGCTCCAGCAGTGGCAGTAGCAGTGGCAGCGGCAGCAGCAGCGGCGGGGCGGGTGGCCGGTGACTGGCCGAGAGTCCTTGCAGGGAGGTGTACGACTGGACTGAGGGCCCTGCAGACCTGCGGCGGCTACGCTACCAGAGCACCCGCTTCTGAGTCGTTCTCTGGGCCCACCCTGCTGCCCAGGGCAGGAGGGAGGGTGACCCGCCCAGTGTTGCCTGCGGGCCATCAACGGCGCCCCCTGCCCCTCGCCCCCTGGCAGGACGGTCCACTTCCTGACCTGGCTCTTACCCGACAGGGCTGGTCTGGGTCACACAGAGGCAGGTTTTCCAGGGGGAGGCTGGGGTGAGGACAACACAATTTGGACAGCCCCTCTCTTCTGCAGCTCCCCTCCCAACACCCCAGAAGAGGATCCAGGTCTGTCACGTAGAGAATTCCCATCCTGCACGATTCCTCACCCCAAATCCCGCATCCACCAGGACTCCCTCCATCAGGGCCCTGCTCCCCATGGCCGTCTCCCAGTGTCTGCTCTTTCTGATGCCACCACGGGGCCTCTGCCTGTCTGTGACCCTGCCTCCACCGAATTCAAGGTCTGGGGAGACAGGAGTGGTCAGCCTATGGGCGCTGCAGTGGGGAGCTCTTCAGCCCCCTCCTGACCTCTTCTAGACTCATGGTGTCCCTGTCCTCCACCCAGAGCCTGGAGGTCATCTTAGCCTTGCCAAGAAGTGTCCAAGTTCTGCGACTTCACAGGCCACCAGGTGGTGGTGGTGGGGCACATGGCCTGGGGCTCTGGGAGGTCATATGGGGGTCTGGAGAAATGCCTCATGGAGAGATGTAGCCTTGGGGGTTTAACCGCCAGAACTGGAGCCAACTTCCTGAGATTAGAACCTGCACGTGTGTGAGAATGAGTGAGTGTGCACGCAGGCACATGTGTAAGTGCACATGTGAGTGCACTATGTGCGTGAATGCACCTGTGTGTACTGTGTGTGAGGGCAGGTGTGTGCATGGTGAGTGCACTCGTGTGAGTGTGTGCACACACGCGTGTGTGCATGTATGTGAGTGCACTTGTACGTTCCCCTTGGCTGCTGGGCCGATGACCCCCTCTCTGCATCCTGTCTTATCTTCGTGCGCCACGGTCTGGCTGCTTCTCTGTGTGGGTCCAGCCTGTCCCCCTGTAAATAAATGTCCTAATGTCCCTTGCCCCTTGCCTGGGCTGCCAGGTGGCTCTTCTTCCTGGCCTCTCCCCTACTTGCAAGGTTCTCCCCACCTTCTGACTGTACTGTGTACATTCTGACAAAAACGAAGTTGGGGTTCTAGGAGAACGGAGCCAACCTTCCAGGGCCTTCCGTGCCCCCCTCTCAGTCCCTCATGACAAGGCAACGGGGCCATGGACACTGCATATTCAGCCCACCCAGGCTCCGGGGCTCCCTAAGGCTGTGTAAGTGAGGCTTCTTTGGAAGGTCAAAGGAGCTGCTAACCTGCAGGGGAAAAGGCAAATTCCTTTCTTGAAAGGAAAGAGGGGTGTCCAGCCAATGAGGCCCTGGCTGCCGACACCCAGCAGCCCCATCCTGGTGCCTGAAAATGGACAAAGGAGACTGCCTGCCCCAGCCGGCAGGAGGTGCTAGAGTGGATATGAAAGACCAGCTAGCCAGGTAGCTTTCTGGAGCCAAAGAGGGGCCTGGTTTTCTTTTGGATGCAGGAGTAGCGTGTAGGAAAGTTCCAGAGAGCTGGAGAGGGCAGCCCAGCCCCTGAGCCTAAGTGGGTGCCGGTCCAAGGATGCCCCGGGTGAGCTTGCAGCCCAGTGGGCTCCAGCACAGCCCCTACCCCTATACCCACCCTGGCCCACCGTATGGCTGGGGCTGACCTGTGCCTCTCCTGTGGGAGGGCTGGGCGTAGGCGATGTGGTGGCCTTTTGCTTTATTATTTCTTTTTCCAATAAAAGGCCTTGCCTAGCTTGAGGCTCTGTGCTGCTTCTCTCCCCCACGGTGGTGGGAGGCCAGATCTGTGCCCCAGGACCACGGCGAGGAGGCAGGGCTGAGTGTGCTCCTGAAGAGGCAGCGCCCTGACACGGGCAGGACAGGCCCTGTCTTCTTGGAGCTTGCAGTCTAGTGGGAAGCAGACACTCTGCATCCCTAATCTGGAGGCTTTATGAGGCCCTGGGATCCTTAGGTGGGGGGAACAGGTTAGACTGAAAGCCAGGTCAAAATCAAGTCACGGGGCTTCCCTGGTGGTGCAGCGGTTGAGAGTCCGCCTGCCGATGCAGGGGACGCGGGTTCGTGCCCCAGTCCGGGAAGATCCCACATGCTGCAGAGCGGCTGGGCCCGTGAGCCATGGCCGCTGAGCCTGCGCTCCCCAATGAGAGAGGCCACAACAGTGAGAGGCCCGTGTATCGCAAAAAAGAAAAAAAATCAAGTCATGGATTAATTAGATAAATACCCATTTCTTGAGCTCATATCTGTTCGGGGTTGGATCACACAGGTCACTCAGTTCTAAAGAAAAGTATGTGGGTGTTGTAACCTAGTAGAGTTGTGTCTTAGCTTAGGCTCCGGACGCGCAGTCTCAGCGGCCATGGCTCACGGGCCCAGCTGCTCCGCAGCATGTGGGATCCTCCCGGACCGGGGCACAAACCTGTGTCCCCTGCATCGGCAGGTGGACTCTCAACCACTGCGCCACCAGGGAAGCCCTGTGTCTTGGCTTTTATAAAAATAAATAACATTTAATGAGCACTTACTGTGTGCCAGATACTTTGCTAAAACCATGTGGCACAGATGTGGGAGGACATTTAAAGATCATCTAAGTGAGGCAGAATGGAGGCCCAGAGAGGGTGAGTGACTTGACCTAGGTCACACAGCTGGTTGATGATAGTGCCAGGTTTAGAACCAAGGTTGTCTCCTGACCCAGTGCTCACTCTGACACTTTGGGGATGACACCCTAATGGAAGTTGCCCGAGGCTGTAGGATGGCCGGGGTCACACATTCAGGTCTGTGGGACAAGAGAGGAACCCACCAGACCATGGCAACAATGGCTCCACCTCTGGGTGGGGGTCTGGGGGGGGCCCTCTCTGAACAGGACCCTGCGTTTCTTCCCTGTTTGTACTTTCTGCTTCTAAGGGGCAGCTGGACTTGCTGACTCTGCTGAAACCTGGGTTGTGGGTGGGTTGTCACAATGGAGGCTGTTCTTTAACATGCAGGTAGGTTCATTTTGTCTGTCCTGTTTGCAACATTATTATTATTAGTAATAATAAACAAACAATAGTAGCTAACATTTATTTAGCACTGACTATGTGCCAGGCACTAGGCTGAGACTCTACATAATTCATCATTCAATCCTCACAACGACCCTCTGTGGTGTGGACTATTATTCCCACTTTACAGATGAAAAGACTGAGGCTCACAGAAGTTAAGTAACTTGCCCAAAACTATACAACTAGAAAGTGGCAGAGCTTGGCTTTGAATCCAGACAGTCTGACTCCAAACTGTGGGGAAGACGATACCAGCTTCAGAGACCCCCTCAGCCATCCTAGGGTGAGGATTTGGCAATAACCCAGGGAAGGACTTGGAGGTGTGCCTCGGCTCCAAGGGAGGGAGGTCTGGTACCTTCAAGCCCAGGGCATCACGGGAGTGTAGGTGGTTGGGCTCCTCATGGGCATGTGGGGCCCACAGGGGCAGCTTGGTGAAGGGCAGTGAGGGGAGAAGCCGGCTGAGGCGTGGCTTCTCTGCCTGGCTTTCCTCTGCTGGCTCAGTTATGGGGGAAGTGGCAGCCACATCCCTGCAACCTCCTTGCCAGCCAGAGACAGGCCCCATCAGGCCTCAGGAGCAGAGGAACCCTCAGGCAGCTCTGGGCTGCTGCTCCCCCATCACTGTCCCCTGACTCCGCTTTCTGGCTTCCTTTGGCCAAAGGCAGGGGTGTGTGTGAAAACCACAGGGTTTACAGAAGCTCATGGTGCCACCGAGTGGTGGCATCTTGCACTGCACCCCCAAATCAAAACAGATCAGGCCAGAGCCTCTCCGCGGCTGGGAAAATTCTCCGCGACCCCCAAACAAGCAGCTGCTCCCACCTGCAAGGACTTTTCTGTGACTTCCAGAGTGGCGCGGGGCAAAGATGGAGTCCAGTCTGTGGTGACTCTTTCTCCCTATGGCCAGCCACCGGGGTGCTGCCTTTCTCCTGGGGGTCTTGCAGCCTGGGAAACCCGACCTCCCTTCTCCATAGCTCTGGAAGGACTTACAGTGACGAGGTGTCTGGCATGAGGCACCCACACCTGGTTTTGGCTTTACTGTTCACCACGTGTGAAGGCAATGCAAAGAGCGCCCCAAGTCAGACCTAAATTGGAGCTCCGGCTTCGTGACAGTTGCATATGGTGGAAAGACCTGGAGCTTTAGTTTCCCCAGCTGTAAAATCGGGATACTAATACTTTACAGAATTGCCTAGACAAGTGCTTCTCACCCTTGGTCGTAATCAAAGTTACCTGGGGAGCAAGAAAAACCACTGATGCCTGGTCCTGTCCCCAGGGATTCTGATTTCATTGTTCTGGGGTGCAGCCTGGGCATCAGGAGTATTAAAATTTCCCCTAGAGATTTTAGAGCGAAGGCAAGGTTGAGAACCCCTGGTTTCGACGGTACCTAGAGCCTATGAGCTTTTCACAGGCCTCTGAAGATATCTGAGACCTGAATGGAAAAGTTGATCGGTTCCATGAATTCAGCCAGACACAAAATGAGTATGAACTCTATGATTGCACGTATAACACGTTCTAATACAGGCAAAACTAATCTATGGTGTTAGCAGTCAGGATAGCAGCTGCCCTGGGGTTGGGGGGCAGCGAGTGGAAGGGGGCCTGGGGGCTTCTGGGGACTCCTGATGAGCTGTTTCTCCATCAGTTACATAGGTGTGCTCACGTTCAGAGCATTCATGGAGTTGTACACTTAAGATTTGCATATTTTCTACAAGTATGATACACTTCAATGAAATTTACCAAGAAAGTTCATTGGCTTCAAAATAGGAAAAGCACAAAACTGAAATTAATGTTTTATTACATATCTACAAAATGTAACATTGTCAAACAGTCAACTGCAATTTAACTCGAGTTGTGTGTGTGTGTGTGTGTGTGTGTGTGTGTGTGTGTGTGATTTAGTGCGAGTTGCGGATGTATATGGAAATGTTTGATATGATGAGGGGTGGGGCACTTAAAAAAGAAGGTTCCTGGTACCTAAGAAAATCTTAGAACAGCCCAGGTTTGTGCCAGGAGCTCTTAATCTTGACCCCTTGCCCTTGTATGCAGAACGATGTGCCTTTAACTGGGGAAGAGAATCCACAGCTTTCAGCAGATTCTCAAAGGGGTATGTGACCCCCCCCAAAAGGTTAAGAACAACTGGTTTTGAGGAGCCGGTGAGAAGCTGGCCACGAATGTGCCTGGCATGAAATGGGTGTTCTTTCCCTCCTTTCAGAGTCCAGCCTTCCGAGGTTTCCACAGAACCCTTCTCAGGCGACTTTGGGAGGATTTATTCTCCTGGCGGCACTGAGAGCAGATTGTGCTGTACTCACAGCTCTTCCTCTAAGAGGCTATTTAAAGGGCCTGTCACTTCAGCATCTGCTGGACAGCAGAACTTAGCGTCCCAGAGCTGCACGGGGACTCGTGGTTTTGACAGGGATGATGGAGGAGGTGGAAGGGTATGGAGGGGGTCAGAAAGCTGTACCGGTCCGCAGACCCCTGGTCAATTGCTTAACCACACTGAGTCTTAGCTTGTCATTTGCAGAATGAGAGCGTTGTGAGAAGGCATCTTTGTAAATGATAATCTGTTTCTCCAATGTAAGGTATTGTTATTGCTGGAGTTACGCTAGGATCTCATTATACCGTGGCCTCAGGATGTAGATTTATAGCCAGGTTCCAGATTCTTGCATAGAACAAGCAAAATCCAAGGGTTCACTGACCCCCTAATATATGCGAGGAGCTCCTGTACAGTATTATCCCATTTTGCTCTTTAACGCTCTTGTGGGTGGTTATATTTGAATTCTCATTTTATAGATGAGGAAATTAGATGGTTAAGTGGCTTCACGAGCGCCCACAGCTAGTTAGTGTCGGAGCGAAAGCTTGAACCTAAGTCTCCGATCCCAAATCCGTCTCTTATTCTGTTACTGGGTGTCACAGTTAGACAAAAGGTTCCGTTCTGCCTGGATTGACTCATGAAGACAGATTTCAGGCTCAGAGAGAAGCATGTGGGCAAACGCAGACACAGAAAAATTAGATTTGCAGGGGCACGAAGGGGCTGGTTATTTTGGAGTAATTCAAGTTATCGATTTCTGTAATGGAAAAGTGATTGCGGACCAGCTACCACCTGAGAGCTGTGCTGAGCAAGGCCCTGGAAGGGGAAATGTTATACACAGCTTACAAGACCTTGTGGCGGGGATGGCCTTCCTCCTGTCCCAGTTCCTCTTGAACTCTTGGGGGTGGGGGCGGGGATCTTGTCTTACTTATTTCTACCACCTTCCTCCCCCACCCCCAAGTGCCTAGTGCAGTGCCTCACCCTTGGCAGGTGAACGAGAAGTGCAGCCCATCACAGGCTGGCAGGAAGAGACAAGAACATACAGACATGAGATCCTCAGGCCCCTGGGGCAACGTGCCACTGAGAAGCAGCTTAGGCAGATGCAGACACAGACAGGCAAGTGGTCACCGAGTAACTGAATTAAATGGTGACCCCAGGCCATCCCCTGCACTAGGCAGCTTTAATAGTGTTGCCCTGGCCGTGATCTTGTGGCTCTGCTCATGATCTCCACCTGGGAGGGGAGGGAAGGGGAGGAAGTGTACATCCTGACCCTACTCAGCCCCTGCCTGGGCACCATTACTTTGAGGTGGTGAATCCTTGTGGGGCTGAGTGCTTTGCCCGGAAAGTCTGGCCCTGGGGTCCTAGAGGGTGAAGTACCGTGGGTGGATGGGTAGGTGGATGGATGGACGGATAAGTGGATAGATCAGAGAAGATGTGTATAGGGAGATGACTGATGGATCAGAGGTGAGGGAGGGGGCTGCCTAGCTTGAGACGGATGCTCGCAGACAGTGGAGAAGCAGGTGAATGGATGGATACTGGTCGGCCCTGTGCTCCCCAGTGCAGGTCTAAATACAGGACTGGAGCTCTTCAAAGGGAAGATGCTGTGTAGGCCAGTCCCCACATGAACTCCACATTTATAACTGTGAGTGATGGCTGTGTCTCGTTGGGAAAGATTCTTATAGGTCTAACATGGCCCCAGTTAATGACTTATGGATTGTTGTAAAATCAGGCCCTGCTAGAAGTGAAAGCAGGAGGTTAAAGGGCCTGGAACAGATTTCATCATAATATCTGCATTTTAACAATCTGGGCAGTGTACTGAGCACCTTATACGGTCTATCTCGACGAAGCCTCACAAAAGCTCTATGAGGTTATGCCTCCATTTGCAGTGGATGAAGAAACGAGTCTCGGAGAGGTGAAGCCGCTTGTTTAAGGCCACTGCGGAGTGCGTTGGTGGGGTGCCTGGGATTCAAGCCTGAGTCCACCTGATCCCATAGTCCCAGGGTGAAGAGAGAATTTTAAGGAGAGATGGAAGGAAAGAAGGAGGGAGGGAGGGCTGCAGGGTTTGGGGATCAGCTCTGTAAGAAAGAATGTGGTCTTTGACACACGAGACACCTTCTGCCCTGGGTGAAGCTTTGCGAGCTCCCGGCTTCCTTCTCCCTCTGTCCTCTCTGTGTCTGCCTTCAAGGCCTATACATCTTGAGCTTGGGGACTGGAAAGTGCAGAGAAGGTATATGTGGGATTTGCTTTTCTCCCTTCGGCCTAAGCGTGTCCCTCTGCTTGTCCCCACCAGCAGTCTGGGAACGTGTCTGTGCTTTTGTCCCTCCCCCGGAGCTCCGCACGCATGTCTGGGCTGGGCAAGGAGAGTCAGCCCTTAGATCTTTTTGCGGGAGGTGTTAAATGATTCTGGGGGATAAATCCTTCGTGACTTCTCTGGGTCTGGCCTTGAAGAAGGACAATGAGTTACCTTTACGGGAATTATTCTGGGCCCCTTCTGGAAGGCAGGTGGGCAGGCATGCTGAGGTCATGAGATTCTGGGCAGGGGTGACACAGATTCTCCTTCTGTCCCCAGCCTCATCCCCTGTGCTCCTGACCCTGTCTGCAGCCTCCCCTCTCTCAGCTGATCGGGGCCCTCTCGGCACCTGGTACCTCCCCCGGCTCTCTCGTCCTGGCTGTGTTCCACGGTCCAAGCACGGTGCCTGGATTCACTTGGTGGACACTTCCCCTGACTTTGATTCTGTGTCAGCAGGACAGAAAGGACAAACACTGGCCCTCATGTTCCTAAAATGCTTGAGGCAGCTGTGCTTCTGAAATACTTTGAGTTTCTGGAGAAGGAGGCAGAGTGAGGCAAGGAGTCCCAGGCAGGAGTCAGATTCCCAATTAGGCTGTGGCCCTCAGGAAAGTCACTGCTCATTTTTGGGCCTCCGTTTCCACATCTGAGAAGGATGGGGCAGAACTAGATGACGTCTCAGGTGCCTCTGTGTTTAATGATCTAGGATTCCGTGCTGGTCGGGGGCGAATCCCTGGGCCAGTTCACTAGCTCCGGGTGACTCCTGCTCTGTGCAGCTCAGTCAGTGCCATGCCCTCCCTGCTGGCTTTACCGCATTTTATGAGGATTCTCTTGGGAAATGGCACCTCGTGAGAACTAAGTTGAACGCTTCAGCACAGCCCAGGCCCCGGGAAGGTTTGGTCTGCTCCCTCATGGCCATTTTCGGTCCTGAGATTGCTTCAGCTCCCTGTGGGCGGCCAATGTCCTCCAAACCTCCCACACTGCAGGCCCCCGGTGACCTGGGCCATGGCAGGCTGTGCTGGGAGCCGCATGAGATTTGGCACTGAATAGATCTAGGCTCCATCCTGAACTTTGCTACTTAGTAATATTGATAACATTTCTGATTTACTGAGGGCTTACTAGGTGCCAGGCCAGCCCTATGTCAAGTATTTTATATCATCTTGTTTAATGTAAAAACTTTGTGTGGTAGGTATTATCCCCATTTTACAGATAAGAAAACTGAGGCTTAAAACAGCTCACCTACCTCAAATCCCTCTTTCTCAGCAAGGCCTACCCCGAGCCACCCTATTTGAATGGCATCCTGCCTATCTCAGCGCTCCCGATCTGCCTTAATGCTGCTTCCTCCTTCCCACCTAACCTGTAACATACTATATACTTTACTTATTATGTTGTTTAGTGCCGGCCATATGTCACCAGGGCTTTCAGGAATCTTTGCCGGTGATGTTCACAGATGTACATTCCAAGCCACTAGAACCGTGCCTGGCACATAGCTGGTGTCCAGTGTATGCCGAGTGATACCCGGTTAAGTCATCTGCCCAGGTGTCAGTTACTTAACCAGCCGTGTGACCTTGGGTAACTTATTGTTTCTAAGCCTCAGTTTCTTTGGTCATAAAGTAGAATAATAGCATTTATCCCATAGGATGGGCTTGGGGATTCTTGGAGACGTACAGTTTTGGCACACGGCAGGCATTCTGTAAATGTTCGCTCCCTTCCCCAAGGAGGGTTTTTTCTTCTTGCTTCTCACTGTTCTCTGATGGCCCACCCTTCGGCCACTTCAGAGAACAAGCGCTGAAGGAGGAGGCTGGCATTATCTGTGGAGTTAACCAGCCTGTGTTGTCTTGCCCCCCTTCCTCCTCCTCCTAGGATGTGCCTGTTGTTAAGGAGATGCAACATCAGCCCCTGACGGGACGTGGCTGGGGTCTGGTCCACACCAAAGGAGAGAGGTGATGGCTGACCCCGGGGAGGGAGAGAAGGGGAGGGACTAGGCTTGCCTCCTGGGCTGAGAGTCTGAGGAGGGGTATCATTCTGGAATCTGCTGGAAGAACCCAGCTGGCTCCCTGAGAAAAAGAAGCGTTCGTCCTCCTGTCTCCACGTGACTCTGGAATGATGACCAAGGGTCCTGTTCAGAGGTGGGAATGGAACCCCTGCTTGAGCTGCAGTCCAGTGGCAGGCGCCGGTCAGGGTGCGATGCCCAGGCCCTGGGAGGGGGCCGTAGCAGCCAGAGTGACACAAAATCAAACTCCTGGCCCTCAGAATGGCCCCTCCCCAGAACAGGGCTGGCAGCTGAGTAGATGCCTGAAGAGGTCACGTGGGTGATTCGCAATTCTGTGCCTGGCGAGGGGCCTCGACACAGGTACTGCCATTGCTTCTCACAGCTTGAATGTCACTGTGGGGAGACTGTCTCAGATCCTGGGCCTCCAGGGACTCCATTTTTTCTACCCAACCCACCCCTTGACCCTGGGCAGCGTGAGAGACGGTGCTTTTGTGTAACCAGCCAGCCCGAATGGAGAAGGGAGAGCACAGGTTGGGGACAGACTGCCCGGACAGACTCCTTCCTCCGTCCCGTTCCAGCAGCATGCATCTCGGTAAAACTGGGATGATTACAGCACTTTCCTCCGGGGATTGTTGTGAGGATTCAACAAGTTGATTCCTATCTAGTTTAGAGCTGACCCAGACATGCTGAGCTCACTAAATGGAAGCTATTATCGTCATTTAAGGGGTACATTCCTGGGAAGAGGCGCATTCTTGGGCAGAGTAAAAATGGTATTATTATTACATGGCTTTTCTTGAAAAATGGGAAGTTCTGGCCACGCTGGCCCATCTTCCTGCTCTGCTGGAGTAAGGGCTGCCCCCTTCAGCGGCTCCAGCTCTCCATTTGCATAATCCCTTCTAGCCCATTCCGTTACTTGTCAGCCCCTGAAGGCATTTGCTATTTCTGTTACAAACTCAGGTCCAGCAGAAGCGAACAAAGATTTCAGGAGCCTAAGTGGGGCTAGCAGACAAAGAAAAGACTGAATTGTCTGTGCTCAGAAGGGAAAGGCAAGGCTTTGGGCGCCCAGGGGCCTCAGGGCAAGAGGAATTAGAAGAAAGAGTGACATTGAGCCTGGCTAGCTTGGGTGGGGCTCTGTGCCCACCCATCCGTGGCTGGTTCAGCACAGACCGGTAAACACACTGGACTGAGGCATTGGGCTTGGAAAGCCTGGGCTCCTGGCCCACTGGGGAGGTCTGTTATTTGCGGGCAGGTGATGCTGAGTTGGTTCAGTACCTGCCTGTCCTCTGTATCTTCAGCCTCGTATTTCTTCCAACACAAGCATCTTTGGGTCAGGGAACTTGACGCCCTCATTGTCACAGTCCTCATGGGAGGGACCCAGTGCTTGTCACACGGGAGGGAGGCTCTCAATAAATGCTTGTTGAATGAATATATGAACGAATGCAGAGAGCTAGCTTTCTGGTACAGCAATCCAAGAATTTAGCTAGACTTTTTAGAAAGCCTCCGAGTCCCATTCCCATCCCGTGCCCTGGGCTCCTCCATCTGGCTGGAGGAAGGCAATATGGGGACAGCAGCCATGTCACCTTCACTTACCATTGCATGCCCAGAGCCTAGCTCAGTACCTGGCACATAATAGGTGCTCAACCAATATTCGTTGAAAGAGTGAATGAATGAAAGAATGAATCTAATGGAAAGCCTTCTTACCCTGGAGTCAGGATACTGCAGTTGTGCTCTTAGCAGCTGGAGGGATTCTGAACTCCTCTTTTAACTCATCTGGCCCCACCCACCAAGCAGGGTAAAACCACACAAATATACCCAGTTATGAGAGACTCAGCGTGCAGGATTTCACGGTTATTACTCATAAGGCATCTTCTGAAGTTCGCTGTCACCTCGGATCTACCGATGTCCTTGTCAGGCTGTCACACTAGCTGTCTTAGCCCTTATTTCTCGTGTTGTGTGTGCAGCCAATCAGTGGACACTGTTATCTTGTTATTTACCATTGCATTTGGAACCATCACCTCTGTGGGCTTTGGGTTTTACTTATCTCACTATCTTAGATCCACTTGTTCTTTTCTAAAAAGGCAGCATCTTCCAGAATGACGAGGGAATAGCGTGAATGGGGACAGCGCTGTCTGTTACCCCCTGACAAGATGCGGTGGTGGCACAGGGCTCCGGCTTTGGCTCGGGGACCAGCTGGCTCGTGACCTTGGGCAGATCACTTCATCTCTCTGGAGCCTCATCTCTGGGGCCCTTTCAGATCTTTAATTCCATGTCAACACACAGGAGTGGGCTTCCCAGAAGTGGAGCGATTTTTAAGTGGGTGTATCTTTTCTGTGAAACTGTAGCTGTTTTTATTTTAAAACTTTTCATTTAAGCTCCTATTCCGAGTGTAGAAACAGCACTAGCTATGAGGAATTAATAGTTTGTGATTTATGGGGCATATTATTATTATATCAGAAAATGGTAGTTTTTTTTGTTAAATATATTTTTTAAAGGCTCGGTGCATTCTTTTTTTTTTTTTTTTTTTTGCGGTACGCGGGCTTCTCACCGCTGTGGCCTCTCCCTCTGCGGAGCACAGGCTCCGGACGCGCAGGCCCGGCGGCCATGGCCCACGGGCCCAGCCGCTCCACTGCACGTGGGATCCTCCCGGACCGTGGCACGAACCCGCATACCCCGCACCGGCAGGCGGACTCTCAACCACTGCGCCACCAGGGAAGCCCTAGGCTTGGTGCATTCTTAAGTGTGATTTTATTATATCTTGGGGTGCCTTTTCTCCCCATAAAGAATAGATCTGTGATTTATAACACACCTTCACTACTGAAGCTTGTCATGAAAGTATTCTAAGGTGTTACATCATTCCCACAGGTGAAGCTTCCAGGAGCTTCCAGGTTTCCAAGAATATTTCAGGGGAGACCAAATTGCAAGGTTCTTTCTAGAAAGCAGGGTAACCTGACACTAGCCATGCCTATGTCCAGCTACATATTAAGGGGGTCTTAGAAAGGAAAGGGCCCTTAGGCTCAACTCTCTTGTCATTTAGATGAGGGAAACTGAGGCCCAGAGTGGAGAAGTGACTTCCTCAGAGCACTCCATGTCTGTCCCTTGCTCATCCCACATCCCTTACCTGGTCCAAACCCCAGTCCCTGACACGTGGACACTGATGCACAAAGCCAACCACTGCTTATGCCTGGGGCAGACACTCTATCTCATGAGTTGCTTTCCAAGGGCCGTGTGATGGAAGGGCTGCTGCTAATTCAGCATTCCAACCAGCTCTACTTGCCTCGGACACATTTTTGTTTTCACTAGCTAGACACTAACACCCAGCAGAGAGTTTATTGGCATAATTTCTCCAGAAAGAGGCTGGAAGACTTCGCAAGTTCAAACTTTAACATTTTTATCAAGAGTCCCAAAGGGCCACCCTTTCCCTCTCCCATTATGACCACCAACCCCAATATGGCTTTCTCTACCACGGGCAGTCAGGGCCCGCAGAGCAGAAACAGCATAGGCCAAACCGGCAGACATGCGGCACATAATCAACTGAGCAAGGAACCGCCTGGGAGCCATCTTTGTTAAGGGCAAAATAAGCCGCTCATGACACTGGAGGATACAGAAAAGACAGGACTATCTTGATTCTTCTGAAGGAGTGAGGGAGGCTGGATGGGGTAAAAAACATGTTCTCAGAAAGCATGCAAAGAAGCTTCACAAACAACTAAGGTGACACAAATATCTCCCAAACTTCCCTTTTCAAAGATGGCCACCCCCGCGGTCCATTCAGAGGGAGCGCGCAGCAGAATCTACTGGGCATGGAGAGAGAGACAGGCAGTGGGAGAGATTTAGTTTGCCACAAAGGTTGTTAGTTTTGTTTTTGTTTTTTCCTTTATTGATGGAATTTAAAGTGCATATAACTGAAGGCAAAGTCCAATGCCTAGAGAAAGAGATGAGGCCCGAGAGAGAGGCTCAGAGATTCTAAAGGCGGCAGAAGGATACCCACCTAAAAAGGCCACTTGAGCTGCAAAAAGCGTGGGGCAGAGAGATAGAAAATGGGAAAACGAGAAAGGGGGTAGGGGTGGGGTGTGGGTGTGGGGAAGCGTTTGGGAGGAAGAAGACAAACAGCAGTTCAGAAATTCAGACAAAGGTGAGTAGTAGGGGTTAGTCTATATCCCAGGTAGGAAAAGGCGGGCTGAGCTTAAGGTAGGAGCATTAGTTTGGGGAAATGTGAGAAGGGGAGAAACAAGAAGAGCAATAGCCTCTGGCCAGGACACAGCGCCCCAGGGGCCTTTCAGATGATGGCAGTAGTGGTAGGGCTTCTCCAAGCCTCTGTTATGGTCTTCCTTGGAGACCCCACGAGGGTCTAGGGAGACTCCCTCCAGCCAGGGGAAGACAGGGGCTGGGGACCTGGATCTGGGGCCTCCCAGAGCTCCCCAGTGGAAGGCAAGTTCCCTTTGCTACTGGACTATGGCAGGGGCTCCACTCACCCACACAGGCTGTGCCGTCCTCGTTGGGCTCGTAGCCCCGACTGCATCTCTTGTTGGTCCGGCACCTGTAGCTTCCGTACGTGTTAACACACACGGGCTTGTCTCGAGGGCACACGAATGGGAACTGGATGCATTCGTTGGTGTCTGAAAGGCAAGGGGAGCCACTCACTGGGGGCTGTGGGCAGTGGATCCTTGCTCAGGCTCTGCTGCACACCCCTCCCCTGCCGTGACCTTGGGCATGTCCTTTCTTCTCTCTGGGCCTCAACTTCCTCGCTTCAGTCCCCTTGGCTGGCTCCTCCTGTGCTTACCTCTACACGTGGGGGGCATTCAGGCTTGGTCCGGGGTCTTCTCTTCTATCTACCACACTTTCTCTAGGTGGTCCCTTCGTACATGGATGATTCCAGAACTTCCAACTCCAGCCACGACCTCTCCCCGGGGCTCCAGACTTGTAAATCTGTCTACCGTGCATCTCAAACTTACTGGGTCCAAATGGAACTCTAGATCCCCCCTGGCCCTCAAGCATCTTCTGCCCCCTGTTCCCATC
Source organism: Delphinus delphis (assembly GCF_949987515.2). Classification (NCBI taxonomy): domain Eukaryota; kingdom Metazoa; phylum Chordata; class Mammalia; order Artiodactyla; family Delphinidae; genus Delphinus; species Delphinus delphis. The sequence goes on along the minus strand of NC_082698.1, from coordinate 29,866,225 downwards.
TCCCCCAACTCAAGCAACGCCACTGTCAGTCACTTGGCTGCTCAAGCAGACATCAGAGTGATCCCCGATTCCTCTGGTTGCCTGACCTCTGCAGGTGATCTAACAACAGATCCTGTCAGTTCTGCCCCCACAGTACCTCTCCCATTTGGCCACCTCCTTCTCACTCCTCTGCCACCAGCCTGTCCCCAACCACCAGCAGCTCTTGCCTGGATTTCTGCAGCTGCCTCCCTCCCGGCCTCCTGGCTTCCCCCCTCCCTCCAATTCTATCTGCAATTCAGCAACCAGGTGATCATTTGAAAATGTGAACCACATGTTTTTTACCCCATCCAGCCTCCCTCACTCCTTCAGAAGAATCAAGATAGTCCTGTCTTTTCTGTATCCTCCAGTGTCATGAGCGGCTTATTTTGCCCTTAACAAAGATGGCTCCCAGGCGGTTCCTTGCTCAGTTGATTATGTGTCCCATGTCTGCTGGTTTGGCCTATACTCTCCTGCTTAACTGCAAAGGGCCCTGAGAGCAAAGTCCAGACACCCTTCTAGGGCCTCAAGACCCTCCTTAACTTGGCGTTTGGCTCGTCCATCGTCTCCTGGCACACTGGCCTTCTTCCTGTCCCTTTGACACACCAAGCCTTTTACCTGTATCCTGGTCTTTGCTCCCACCCTTCCCTCTGCCAGGAAAGCTCCTCCCTCCAGTCTTTCTGTGCCTGGACCCTTCTCATCCTTCAGGTCTCAGCTCAAAGGTCCTCTCCCTGTCCACGCCATCTAGAACAGTCTTCAGAGAGCACCTTGCTTGAAGGTTTCTTAACTCATCTCGTCCAGCGTTCGGGTCACATGTTTGTGGCCTGTCTCCCAGACTAGAGCAGACGCCCCTCCAGGGCAGGTGCTTGGCCTGCACCCCCAGCTCCCCGAGCGGGGTGCTATGTACGACGCACACAGATGGCTGCTGGATGGTGAAAGGAAGCGGCGGCTGCACTGGGGGTGTCATGGGGTCTGCCCAGCACGTGGGGAAGGAGCTGGAATTTCTGTGTACATGCACTGTCTGTGGGGACATGAAGAGCAGAGGGGACTAATTTCTTCCTCAAGCCCCCCTTCGAGCCATCCTCCTCCACTTCTCACTTGTGGCCCTTTGCCCATGCAGCGCCCTCCACTGGAACACTTTCTCCCCTCTGCCGGGCGAACCCCTCATCACCCTTCAGGTCTCAACTCACACCTTACTTTCTCTGGGACACCTTCTTGGACCCTCCCTAGACTGGTTTAAGACCCCACCTTTGTGCTCCCACAGTCCCCTCCCCTCCCCCGCCCCAGCCCTGCTCAGGCTGTGTGGTCATCGCTGTTTACTTGTGTGCCCCTCCCACTGGCTCTAAGCTCCAAGAGGGCAGGGACTGCGTCCTCCTTGTTTACTCTTGCATCTCAGTAGCAAACGCATTCACCTGGGGCTGATGAGTATCTGCAGAGGGGACTTGGCAAGAAAGCTGCCTGAGCATCTAAAGGGCAGGTGGAATCCTTGGCCTGACCCCTCGTTGCTGGTCGCTGGGATGGAAGACATTGGGTTGAAGACCTTCTGGGTGCTGAGCCTCTAGGCTGCGCCTTGCCCATTCCAGATCCTCGGGGGACTTTTAGAAGGTCCCTGGACCCTCACAGAGCTGCCTCCCGGAGCCTGGCCATGCTGTAGTTACGTGCCCGCCAGCACTGCACAAGGCTGCAATTTCCCTTCTGTACTGTGGCCACATGCTGCACTCTGGTTTGCTCCAGTGCCCCCCAGCCATGCCCACCCTTGCTCACCGGCCCCCTTGCTTGCTGTTCTGTTGGAAGGAGGATGCACGCCCGCCCTAGCCACCACGGCCCCCTGGGAGCCAGGCCTCCCTGTGAGCTCTGTCCAGATGGTTGTGCGTCTGTTCCCCATGCTCACTCTCTCTGTATGCATGGCAGGAAAGCACTGTCAATTCCCAGAGCGGCAGTCATTCAGCCTGCTGGTCACTACCATCACTCCCACCTTGCCGAGTCACCTGGCGGTGGTCTTGGCATCTGAAGCCTCAGGGACAAACAACACATTCGCCTCCTCACCCTTCCGCCCCTTGTCTGCAACCTGAGCCTTGCCAGGGCCCAGGCTGACATTCCCCAGTGAGAGGCCGGCCTCTGCCTTGTCCCCTGGTACCGGCAGGCAACTCACCCATGCAATGGCCATTTTCCTGCTGGGAGAATCCTTGGCCGCACTGCAAGGTAGGCAGAAGCAGAGACACTAGTGAGTTGAGAAGATCCCATCTCAGGTCCCCTCCTAGTTACAGCCGCAGAGCAGCTGTCACCCTGACCCCAGCATGAGGGCTGCTCTTAGCTCTGCGCCTGGGAGATCCCCTTCCCGCCAGGCCCCTTCCCTTGCACTGAGAATAGGAGACTGGGCGGGGAGGCCACGGACAGATCCGTGCAAACTCCTGCTCACTCCCCTTGCATGGGATCCACACGCCTGCACCGGGACACCTAACAGAGTCTGTCCCTCCTGTGGCATCACCCTGAGACAGGCCGGGTCTCAGGAAGGCAAAGTGTAGAGAGGGGTGGAGAAGCTTTTAGAGGTGTCTGCTCACTCCCCGCACCCCCTTCTCTGAGAACCTTCCCCACTCACAAGGGGTGGGTGCCTGCAAGCCAGGCCGTCCCCCACCTCTGGGCAGGGCTGACTGGACAAGAGGTGGACATCCCAGCAGGAGGAGGGACTCAAAGGCTTTGCGGCTAGAAGCTGAACTAAGTGAGGCTGAGACAGATCTTGGCGCCTGGTCACGCCGGGCTGTGGAGGCTTTGCTGTGTCTATGTGGAGGTCTCATAGACAGCAGGCTGGTGGCTGGAGGTGGGGTGGCCGGGGACTCGAAACAGAACACTTTACACAAGACAGCAATGTTGACTGTTGGAAAAGACAAATGATGAGGTGCTGGTGCGGCTTCCTGGGGAAGGATAATTCTCCCCCCAGAGCCAGTGCACTAATGGCAAAGGTCTTTGAGCTCCTGGGGCCACTGAGCTGCCATGGCTCTCACCCTGAGCATCCCTTGCATTTTGTGAGCTCCTCTAGAACCCTCCCTGTAAGCCCCCTCTTCTGTGTGAGTTTACGTGGGCCCCTGTTATCTACAATGGCGTGATCCTCTCCAGAGAGTGGTCCAGAGCTCTTTCCTGAGGAGCCCCCAGAGGCCCTGCCCCGCCCTCAGAAGCAACAGCTCTGTCAGAAGCTTTGGAAAGAGCCAGAAGTGAAGCGGGAGACCTGGGGCCAACTGTTAACTCTGCTCACAAATGGCTGTGCGGTTTTGGTGGGTTGTCTTTCTTGGTCTTGGTTTTCCTTCTCTATAAAATGGGTGAAAAATGCTTGCCCTTCCAATACGCCAGGATTTCTGCGAGGAGCAGAAGAGATGTGGGTGTGACACTGGTGTGCAAACTACGCATGGAGGGGTCGCTATGAAGCCTGCCTTTTGCTAAGATGATTTCCATCATTCTAGAAACAAAGTCGGCAGATTCCTGGGAATCCAGCTTCAGCCCATGGGTGGGGCTTGCTTTTCTGGCTCTGAGGCCCAGATGCCTTTGCTCACCTCCAGGGGGGCCTGGTCCCGAAGTCTGTCCTCATCCCGCGGGTAGGGAATCTCCAGCACCGAGTTCATCTCCGTGCTGGCCACGTTCCGGCTGGCCATCTTGCCATCGGGCCATGTCACCTCCACGCTGCTGGCCTCATCCTTCCCTAGGGGATGAAAGGATCAGCTGCAGAGCAGGGGGCGGGGAGGGATTCTCCACAAAAGTATCATCGTTCATTTATTCACTCACCTAATAAAAAATATGAATTGAACACTGTTCTAAGTGCTGGGGAAATAGTGAACAAGGCAGATGAGGTCCTGCTCTTTTAGAACAATGCCGTCCAGGACAACTTCAGCAGTGATGGCGATGTTCTCTATCTGCTCTGTCAGCTGTGGTAGCTGCTAGTGGCGTGATTAAGGAACTGAATTTTAAATTCAATTTAATTTTAACTGACTGACTTGAAATGGCCACACATGGCTAGTGGCTACCATATTGGACAGCACATTTCTAGAACTTATATTCTAGTGGATTTTGGAGGGTAGAGAGTAAAGCCTGGTGGTAAACATGTTGACTTTGGAGTCCTGGGTTCAGATCTTGGCTGTACCACTTACCGAGCATGCTGGGAAGGACCTGGCGGGGGGTGGGCATCTGGGAGACCTGGGGACAAATCTCAGCTTTACATCTGACTTAATCTCAGGCGTGTTGCGTTTATTCGTATTTGTATTTATATTGGATGTTTATAGTCTGCTAGGGGCCGTCACTGGGAATAACCCTCTTTTTAGGGAGCTTCCACTCTAGTGGGGATAGACAGGCACACAGATGAACAAATAATGCCAGATATTGACAAGCTCTGTGAGGAAAACAAAAATAGGGTGATGGGATAAAAAGGAAGTAAGAGTAGGCTGGGGGCTTTTCTAGTCAGGGTGGTGAGGGATAGGCTCTTGGGGAGAAAGCATTTGAGCCGAGCTCCAAATAAAAGCTGAGGCGACAAAGAACCAAAAGGCAGAGAAAGGCCGTCCTACAAAGCTGAGATGTTTACAGAAACGAACGGTGGTGGAGCTCAGAGAACATTCATGGTGAATCCACCTGCACACATCCTTAAAGCAACGTGTTACATCACTGGCAGGAGCAGGTTGGAAAGATTTGTCAGGTGTTTAGGCATCGTCAAAGCCGGCCCCAGCTCCCTGCTTAAGGCAACAGGCCCGTCACCGAGGCAAGGTCAGGCTCATGGTGATGGACTGGGGTGGAGAGGAGTGGGGGGTGGGCCTCACCTGCTGGGAGGGGCCTTTCTCCCATCAGTCACCTGGGGAAGAGGGCCGTGCTCAGCACATGCAGGAGGGAGGCTGCAGCCCCCTCGTCGGTAGTCACCCTCCTGGGCTGACCAGACGTGGGCCTGGTGCTCGGGGGTCCACCAATCCATACACTCCCCCAAGCACCATTCGTAGGCGGAAAAAATGATGTCGCCCACGTGTGTGCGCTACTTTCCCCTTAATGCATACAGACACTGTTAGAAAACAAGTGAAGCTGAAGAGTGCTGTCAGATTTATAGCAGCTTTTGGTCACTGCTGTCAACCAGTGGATTTTACAATGATCGCTGCTATGGGGGTCGAGGGTGGTCTGTGCAACATTTTCACGTATGAAAGGGGTTCCCATATTTTAGAAAAGGGTTGAAGCTACGTCTAGACTTTGTGGGGAATCTATGTACAGACGCCTCTGTGCAGAGGTCTGCTCTGGGGTGGGAGCTAAGACAGGACGGCGTGGAAGGACTCAGCTGCATCTTTCTCCCCAAGGCCCGGTGCGTCAGTCCGGGGCTTCCAGAAGAAGGTGCACCTTGACAGCCACATCATCCACTTCCTGAGCCTCCCTGTGTTTGGTTCTCTATTACCGCCTCCAACCCAAGGCCCCCAGAGAAGTCTCTTTGTAGCGTTCCAGTCTCGGGCCGCCGTGAATTATCGAGGGCAGGGACCAGCTGCTACCGTCCGGAAGTGTCAAAGGTGAGTAGCCCCTGCCCCTGTGCCCGCGATGGGGCAGCAGCACCAGAGAGAGGCCGCTGGAGCAGAGACTCGCACACAGTGCAGAGACCCGAAGACGCGGTGCAGCTTCTCTTCCTGCGGAGACTCTCCCCTTCCAGGCCTGGTCTTGCTGGTTCTGGGGTTGGCTTTATTAAGCCAGAAAACATTTCTCATAAACTCCTACTGCCCCGCTCCCTCCTTCCACAATAATTCATTTTGGGGGAAGGGGGTGAAAATAGGATTGGGGAGGTATCAACTGCCCCCTCTTCTACTGTTTTTTTTTTTTCTTGTGGTACTCAGGCCTCTCACTGTTGTGGCCTCTCCCGTTGCGGAGCACAGGTTCCGGATGTGCAGGCTCAGTGGCCATGGCTCATGGGCCTAGCCGCTCCGCGGCATATGGGATCTTCCCGGACCGGGGCAAGAACCCGTGTCCCCTGTATCAGCAGGTGGACTCCCAACCACTGCGCCACCAGGGAAGCCCCTCTTTTACTGTTTTGAAGCAGTCTCTTGAGGTTCAAGAGATGTGGCATTTTTAGGGTGTTCAGCACCCAAATTAAATGGCAGATGTAAAAAGTAAACACTTGGGCTTCCCTGGTGGCGCAGTGGTTGAGAGTCCGTCTGCCGATGCAGGGGACATGGGTTCGTGCCCCGGTCCAGGAAGATCCCACATTCCGCGGAGCAGCTGGGCCCGTGAGCCATGGCCACTGAGCCTGCGCGTCCGGAGCCTGTGCTCCGCAATGGGAGAGGCCACAAGAGTGAGAGGCCTGCGTACCGCAAAAAATAAATAAATAAGCACTTTTCTACTAAAAAACAAAGGAGACACAGAAGAGCAAATGTTTCTCACCTAAGCCAACAGAACAGCTACATGAATACATTTTCCAGCCTGACAGAAGTGCCACAAATAACTCGAAAGAGCTGCCGAATGTTCATAGACAACCACGAACTTACATCCTGCCTCTGAATCTTGCTTCCTCCCTTCCTCCACCCAGGGAGGGGCAGGACTAGGAGATAAGTCAGCCGCGGGGAGAGCACACCTCAGTAGGGCTCCCTCCTTCGTCACTGATTACTTAGGCGACTTGGGTCCTTGGTTTCCTCATCTGTAAGAAGGGAGCGCTACCTCACCCAGGAAGGACAGCTCTTGCTTGGATGTCAGCCCTGCCCCGGCCGATGTGGACCCTCAGCAGCCCCATCCTCATCATCTCTTAGACATGGGGGGGCGCCCTGCAGTTCCCAAAGGGCTTTTGCGTGTTGGCAATACTGCTAGAGAGTATGCACCCCAAACTGTACCAGGTGATTCTCAGTGTTAGGGCACTGGATCCTCACGGCAGTCCCATGAGAAGGTACTAGTTTTATAATTTCTATTTTAGAGTCAAGGGGGATGAAACTTGGAGAGGAGAAGGGAATTGCTCACAGTTACCCAGAGAGGGAGCATCTGATCCCAAAGCCCGTACCTGCTAAACCCTTGTTCTACTGCCCACCCCACCCCGATGACCAGCCCACCATGGGCCAAGCATCAGGCAGGGATCTGGGATTCAGCAGGAAGGACACAGACCCAGGCCCCATCCTGGAGGAGCTGAGCCCCATGAGGGCAATGAACACAGTGATTATGTTATAATAAACTGGGAAAGTGCACCCACAGTATTGGTACCACTTGGTGAGAGAGGTGGGTGTTAAAAGTCATTTCGTTGGAGGATTCAGGAGGAACAAGAGCTTGTGAGGCAGAGAAGGGAAGGAAGGGGCATTCCAGGCAGAGGGCACAGCACTGGCAAAGGTATAGAGGTATGAAAAGGGCATGTGTGTTGAAGATCAGGGAGAAGCTCAAAGTGGAAGAAGCAGGGTGTGAGCATGTGTGTTAGGTGGGGTGGGTGGGAGAGGAGACAGGGCGGGGGGGGGGTGATGTGGGGAGGGACTTCGGAGCCCTCACAGGTGTGGCTGGCTTGAATCCTCCCAATTACTCTGAGAGGGAGAGTTTATCCCCACTTCCCGGATGTAGACACTGAGGCTGGGCAAGATGCAGTGACCTGCAGGTGTCTGAGCTGGGACTGGACCCCAGGCTCCTGCCCCCAGGTCCCGCCGTTCCCTCTGCCCCGGAAATCTCAAGTCTTCACGCAGCTGCACAAGCCAACGGGGCCTTTAAGCTGCCAGCCTGCGGGGCCAGTGTGCCAGGGAGCTGGTGCGCAGAGGAGGGCCCCTTAAGAGCAGCAGGGAGTCGCCTCTGGCAGCTTTTAAAGGACAAAGGCCAAGGAGGCACAGAGAATCGCGCTTTTCAGAAGCATTACAAGCAAAACAGATGGTGGGAATACAGTTGGGGGAAGATTTCTGCACTTTAATAAAGCGATTTTTATGTGGGCCACTGAATTTTCCTTCCCTAAATGAGCACCAACCGGCTTGGAGGCAGCTCTGAGTCACTTGCAAACCATCAGCTGAAAGGAAGGAGGGGTGTATGTGCAGGGGCTGGGGATGCCATCAAAGCCTGGGGTGGGCTGGCCCAGGGGGTGAGCCACGGACGGGGGCTGGTGGGGCAAGGAGATTATTGGCGCTTGTTTTCACTTACTGGGTTTGGTAGAGCTGCCTCAGCTCCGAGCTCTCTCGCTCGGAGCCAGAGAGCCTGGGTGTGGGATACGTGCGGTGGGTGTGCAGGGCTGGGATGTTGGTTCAGAGCAGCCGGGGTCCAGTGGGGCACTCAACAAGGGCTGTGAGCAGAAACGCTGATGTATGAGCCTGGCGGGCCATCTGCACCGGGGGGGAGCAGAGGGAGGCAGAGGGAGGCAGGGTGGAGGGCGCAGCGAACGAGGCCAGGGGCTCCCCCGAGCGGGGGCGTGTGGAATGGTTCTATAGGATGAAGCTGAAGGCCTCTGCACAATGGAGTGGGCCTGCTGGGAACCCCCCGGAAGAATGCAACACAGCAAGGTCCCCGAGTTTTCATTGTGTGATGCGATGCAGTCTGGATCCTCGGGGTGCACAGGGAGGGTCTGAGAAGCTGAGTCCTCTAACCACAGCTCAGTGCTGACCAAGCAAAGGCCTGCAGAGCTGGGAGGCGTTCCTTCTCCAGCCACCGAGAGATGAGCTGGCCAGGCACGTGGGGAAGAGAAGGGCCCAGGAGGCGGCTGCTGAGAGGCACACGTGTGCACCCACACACAAGTCCACGGACAAGCCGCTCACCGCACCTTGCTGCAAAGTCAGGAGGCAGGGGTGGTTTTGGAGGGAGGAAGGAGCAGGGTCAGAGGGGGTGAGCACGGGCGTCGCGGGTGCTGGAAGGGGGGCTTCCCGCAGCCCTCGCCCTTCCCTCGCAGCCTCAGGCCCGCATCTCCTTCTTAGTCATGCAGACGTCAAGGCAGCCCTTTCTGCATTCCTGTTCTGGACCTGCCCCTTCTCAGCCCAAATACCACAAAACAAACTGTTCAGGATTGGAAACCATCAAACTGTCCATCAGTAGGGGACTTGCTAAACAAATTGTGGATGTGGCCACACAATGCAATACTGTGCAGCACTAAAGGAAAACAAAGGAGACATGCACAGACTTGGAGTGATGGCCAGGATATTCCGTTAAGAGAGAGAGACAAAAAGGCAAGTCTGGGAATAACAGGGAGAGTATAATAATTTCTGCTTAAAAAGGTTCCAAGGCATATTTTTCTATAAATGTGCTCCTGTGTATTTTGCATGCAATAAAATCATATCAAAAGTATGGAACTGGGAAAAGGCCACCCTGGGACACTATATTTGAATCTGCTCCCTGCCCCTTCCCCTCTGCGTTCCTAATCCCCTCACCCTGTTCTGCATTTTCTTTTTTCATAGCACTTAACATCTAACATTTTATATATTTACCTAGTTGTTACGTTTATTAGGTGTCATATGCTACTCCTCCTTCCGCTAGAATGTAGGGTTAGCCGTGGCAAGGCTCTTTGTCTGGTTAGTTTTTGGCACAGAGTAGGTGCTCAGTAAGTGAGTAGAGACTAAATGAATCAAATGACACTGGCGGAGGGTGAAGAGGGAATGTTTCCTTTTTGCTTAATATTCCAAACATAGTGGCGAGATTATGGGTTATTTTTACTTCCTGTTTTTAATGATGTTATATTTTTTAATTTTCCTATAACCAGTATGCATTATTCCTGCAGTCAGAAAAAAATTAAAGCCTTCTAATTTGACTTTATTACATGCAAAATACACAGGAGCACATTTATAGATAACTATGCCCTGCGAGTGGCTCCTGGGCTCCTTCGCGGCCCTGCCCTCCCACAGCAAAGCCTGGCTTTGGCTTTCCTGGCTCCGCAGCTCCCTCTGTTCCGCCCGCCCTCTCCACCTGGCTCTGCGTGCTCCTGACAGTTTGGCCCTGACCTCCCTTTCCAGACTCCGCTCCTACCAGACCTTTCCTACTCTGTGGACACAGTGAACACTCCCACCTCTGGCCTTTTTTCAAACCAGCCCAGCCCCTGGATGCTCTCCTCAGCTCCCATCCACACCTTCCAAATTCCCACCATCCTTCTAGACCTAGTTCAAGGCCCACTTCCTTGGGAAAACTGCCCAGAGCAGAGAGAATTTCTCCCATCTCAGTCCTCACAGCCACTGGGCCAGTATGACGGGGCATCCAAATCTGCTTGCAACGAGAGCTCCTGTGTCCCTCTGCCTCTCTCACAACCGTGAGCCTGGAGGGGAGGGAGCATTTCTCTGTTCATCTGTCTCTTTGCCATGTCTCTCTGCGTCTCTTGGTTTCCCCTGGTCCCCGTCTCTGTCTGTCTCCCGCTGTTCTCTCTCTTTCCTCAATCCTTCCTTCCATCCAGCCTTCCCATCAGCTCCCTCTCTTCCTGCCCCACTGCTGGCCCTCCATCAATCAGGAAGGCCTGTGCTGTGCTGTCCATGAAGTTCCTTCTGGACGTGGGGGCCTTGGAGCTGCAGGCATGGAGCCACCTGCCCCTCGCTGTGTCCCCGGCTGCTGGCCCTGCTGCCTGCTGAGTGGCCTCAGGGAATCTCACTGCCAGGCCCAAGGCTGACCCACCGGGGCCGGTCTCCAAGAGCAGCCTTCCTTCTGCGCCTCTCTGGGAGTGGATCCGGCAACAGGGGAGGCTGCATGGGACCCGTGGAGCAGTTTGAACCAGAGCTCAGACCCAGAACAAATCCCACAGCCTTGCAAAACAGCAAAGACTGGCGTCAGGGCAGTCAGGGACTCCCAAGCAGGAGCAGGATCTGTATCCCTAAGCAGGGGAGGCAGACTGTTGTGAAGAGGCGTGGAGGCTCTTGGGCCCCTGTGATCCCACCAAACGACCCAGCTGAGGCTGCCCAGCTGAAGAAGCAGATCTGTGCTCTCGGCGGGGACAGATACTGGCCAGAGAAGAGACCCAATAAGACCTATAATACACGTCTCAAAATAGCAGAGGCAGCTCATGGGATGTGTGGAAGGAGAAACCAGCCCCAGTCCTGGCCTCACCACTGATTTTCTTTGTGAGCCTCAATTTCCTTATCTGTACAATGGGGTGTGGGTTGATATCCAAGCCAGATAACTGGATAAACATCCTACCTATGAGACCATGGCAGTCACCTTGGCGTGGATGGCCTCACTTGGGTCATCTAGTAACTGAGGGGTCATGGATGTCCAGTAAGAAAGGGGCAGAGCAGAAGGACCTTGGCTGGCTGTGCACAGAGCAGCTACGGGAGGTCTGGCAGTCAAGTCACAGTGGTTAAGACCTCAGACTGTGGCGTCCAAGGAAGTGGGGTCCAAATCCAGATCTCCCTACTTTCTGGAGGTGTGATTTAGAGCAGGTTACTTAACCTCAGCCTCAGTTTCCTGACCTGTAAAATGGGGGTTATGGTTCTTAATTCATCTTGTGGTGAGAATGGAATAAGGTACCTTATGCAGAGCACCTGTAGATTCATGCAACTACCACCACAATCAAAACACAGAACTGCTCGTCACCACAAAGACCTCCCTGGGGCTATCCCTTTACAGTCGCACCCACCCCTCTCCTTTTCACCATTTCTAGCCCCCAGCAACTACTGATCTACTTTCCATCTCTATAATTTTGTCATTTTGAGAATATTATATAAATGGAATCAACAGCATGTAACTTTCTGAGATTGGCCTTTTTTTTTCACTCATCATAATGCCCATGAGAGCTATCCAAGTTGCTGTATCAGTAGTTTATTCCTTTTGATTGCTGAGTAATATTCCATGGTGTGGAGGGACCACAGCTTGTTGAACCGTTAACCTACTGAAGGACATCAAGGTCGTTTCCAGTTTGGGCTATTACAGATAACGCTACTATGAACAATCATGTATAGATTTTTGTGTGGACACGAGTTTCCATTCATCTGGGATAAATGCCCAGGAGTGCAACTGCTGGGTCCTATAACGGTTGTGTAGTTTAGTTTTTGTCTTAAAAGGAACTGCCAAACCATCTTCTGGAGTAGCTGTTCCAGGAACGAACGAGAGACCCGGCTTTTCCACTTCCTTGCCAGCACTTGGTTTCGTCAGTATTTTTCACTTTAGCTGTTCTAATAGGTGTATAGTGATATTTTATTAACACCACAGGTATACTGTGTACCTGGTTATGTTATATACCTGCATGCACACACATATAGATATATATACATACGTATGTGTGTCTATATATATCAAATGCTAGTCTTTAATGTGCGCGCACACACACACACACACACACACACACACACACACACACAAAAGACTAGCATTTTTTTTCATACCACCCCCAGCCAAGAACCAGTTTTCACCCTCTCGGGCCTGACATCACTCCCGCTGATCACGCATGCTTTCCCCAAGGCTTCTAGCCAAGAGAGGGCACCAGGGGTTTGGTGAGACATGTTAACCACTGAACCGACCCCCACGCGGCCAGGGAAGCAGCTGGTTTGGGTAGGTTCGATGCAGGCCATTGTTTGAAGGACAAGGCCATGGCCTCGGACAAATGGAGGATTAAATCCTCTGACCCCAAGGTGAACTAATTCGACAGAGGCACCAGGATGCGGACCCCAGCAAGGAGGGGGCATGAAAACCTCCCTGCTGAGCTCAGGTTCACTTCAAAGCAGGGCTGCCTCCAGTGGCTGGTGTCACAGTAACGTGGTATCTAGAAGATGCTCAGGCTGTGAGCCCTGCATCTCGCCGGGATTCGGGATGCAGTTTCAGCACCCACCGTCCCGCCAATAGCTCACTCGCGCACTCCCACCACCGCCCCCCGCCCCGAGCTCTGACTCACCCAAGCCAAAGTGTGCCACGGGCTCCATCTCGCACAGGTAGCCTGAGCCCCCGTCGATGATCCTCAGGTGGGCCCCACTCTTCCTGGTGTAGAGCACAACCTTAGCGCCCCTGGCGAAGGCCCCAAACCGGGTTCTCGGCACCACCCGCAGCCAGTTGTTGCTGAAGCCCTGCAGGGAGGGAGGAAGGTAGGCCCGGGCATCAGCGGGCTGGGCAGAAGGAACAGGGAGGGAGGGTAAGGGAAGGACAGAAGGAGAAAGAAGGGGACAAGAAAAGGGGCAGAGGAAAGAGAGGAGGAGGGAGCCGGGCAGGGAGACAGACTGGCTGAAGTTTGCAAAGAGCAGTCCTGGAAAAGAGGAGGGAAAGCCAATAGACTCGGGGAAAACAGGGTTTGGAGGAGTGCCAGCAGAAGGCTGAGGGGCAAAGGGCTTCTGGGAGGCAGCTCTTCTTGGAGTTCACTGTGCTGCTGGGAATTTGCTTCCTCCAGGGCCCGGGTGTCCATTTCCTGCCGCTCTGGTCAAGCAAGCATCCCGGGCTCCTTGGCCCTCATCCAGCCCAGGCTCGGCACGTTGGGCTGGGCTCTGTGGGTCCCCAGGTCCAGGCACACCTGATTCCCCCGGAAGACGGACAGTGGCTGAGCCATGGACTCTCCGTGGGACAAGATGAGGTCCAGCATCCCGTCTCCATCGAAGTCTGTCACTACACCGCCTGCAACGGCACAGATTTCACTCTGTCCATCGGCCAGGACACCCACAGGGGAGGGGGGCTCCTGACCAGTGCCAGGTCCACGCCCTGAGTGTGGCAGGAAAGAGCACAGCGCTGGGGATCGAAGACTGGAGCTTGAAGCTCCTCTCCTTTCCAGTGGCCGCTCATTCATGGAAGAGGGGGTCCATTTCCTCCCCCTGGACTTCTGAAGGAAAGCATGGGTGCAAAGAATTCAGACTCTGAGGGCTGCTTTCTGGTCTTCTATACACACCCTTTATATTTGCACGGTTTTTGTCAGTCTATCGGGGGCTTGCATATACCTGGCCTCCTTTTGGTCCTCACTACAACCCAGAGACGTGAGGAGGGCGGATGCAATTAGCCCCATTTTATGGGTGTGGCGAACAAGATCCGGAAGAGGAAGCGCCTTTTCCAAGGCCACAGGCGAGGCAATGGCAGGGCCGAGTCCTGGGGCTCCTGATCCAGTGCTCGCTCGCTGACACCAGGCTGAGTGCCAGGAGGGGTGAGACGGCAGGACGCCCAGCTTCGCCTTTGCCTCTCCTCCCGGCAGAGCATTACCAGAGATGCTACTGCCCGCGGAATCCCACGCCTCTGACCCCGCGGCCCTGGGACTGGGAGAACGGACCGTCCCCTCCTCTGCTTCCCGCCTGGCACTCCCAGGGCCTCCTCCCCCACTCTCACCCCTGCCCCAGGATCTCAGCCCTCAGAGTGGCAGGGATAGGAAAAGCCCTGCTGTGGGACTGGCTGCACCACCCCTCCCGCCCTCCCCCCAGGCTAAGGGCAGCACTGAGACAGGGGAGAGCAGGCCAGAGCCCTCAGGTGCCCTCACCTGTGCCCCGGCCCTCGGGCTCCAAGGCGTCGCCAGGATTGAGCTCCTCGATGAGGGGGTCGCCGTGTTCCCTACGGATGATGCTGCGGGACAGGAGACAGGCTGTTCATGGACGACAATGTGCTGGCAAAGCCCCAGTGGGCTCCCTGGACCTCGAGGCCCACTAGCTCCATTCTCCAGCCCCTGAGCACCCTGAGACCCTGCTGCAAGTGGGCTGCCACCTGCATGCCGACAGAGCCACTCTGCTCACAGACCCTGCCTGCGCCTTTCTTGGGTTTTAATTCACGTTGGTAAATATTGATTTTTCCTTCTCTAATGGATGAATTATAGACAGCCTGGGGAAGGGCAGCTGATGGATGGAGAAGGGGCAGGGATGCAACTACCTTCAACTGACCTTCACATTCCTTCTAGCGGCCCTGGGTTTCTGAGTTCTGAATGCTACGCAGGGTTCCACCCCTACTCCGGTGCCACCTCCTCTAAGCCCTCCCTGATCGTCCTGCTAGAAGCGATGCCTTCCTGCTCTGCCTCCGTCACTTTCCTGGCCTTTATCGCTTTCTGCCTTGTGTTGAAGCTCTATATGAATGCATCTTATCTCCTCAGTTAGCCTGCGAACTCTTTGCAGCCTGGAACCATGTATCGTTACTCTTCTTTGCATCTCCCGCAGCATCTAACACAGAGCCTGGCTCTCAGGAAGCTCCAGACATGTCCGTGGGGCGCATGGAGGAATCCAGAGACAAAAGGGAAGAAAGGGTCCCTTTGGGTTGCTAGGGTTTTGTCTGTTTTGAACTCTGAATCGTGATAATATTTGCTGTAGAAAAGTCCACTGTGAAAGTCCTGTTCTTTCTGCACGTTGAGCTGAACGCTGATGATGGCTTTGAGCTTTCCTCTCTAATTTTTCTCACTGGGTAGATTCTCGCAGCCTTGGGCGCTCTGTCCTGGCTGTGTGGAGCAATCTTGGGGCTGGGGTGGGGAGAAAGGACCAGGAAGGATCTGTATCACTCTCCCCTTACGTTGCAGGTGGGGCTGTCACTTAAATCACAGTCACCAGAGGGCTGTGCTGTGGCCAATGCTTTCTTTCCGGAGGGAGCCAGGGTCCCCTGAGCTGGAGCTTCTGGTGGCTGGATGGCAGAGGGTGCTGGCAGAACTGCAAGGTGTCTGCAGGGTTGAGCACATGTCCTGGGAGGTGTCCTCTGTCCGCGCGGGGCGTCTGTGCTGAGCACACCCACGTGTGCAGTCTGGGCAGTGAGCCGCATGCCCGGCAGTGCTTTTGTGTGTGTGCACACCTGCCGGGGGTGTGTGTCTGCCTCAGCCCGCTAGCATCCACAGTCCCTTCAACCACTCGTGTCCTGCAAGCTCTGTCACGGCTGGGCAGAGCCATCCCTGGGTTCAGGTGACAACGGAGTTAGGGGTTTCTAAGGCTAAAGCCCAGAAGTTCCAGGGCAGAGCTGGGCAAACTCACCCAGATTTGGGCAACCAGGGCAGGCTTCTTGGAGGAAGGGTCAACAAAGCTGAAACCAGAATGATGAGTGAGTGTGTGTCACTCAGAAGCGAGAGAGAGGCAGATGGTGTGGGCAGCCTGAGGGGTCCAGGCCTGGTGCAGCCCAGAACGGAAAGCTTGGGGTGTCTGGCGCTTAGGTGTAAACTGGGGAGTGGAGAGTGACAAGGCTGGGGACAAAGCCAGCCTGTGGGATGTATCGAAGGGAAGGTAGTGGGGAGCTTCTAAGGGGTTTAAGTGGAAGAGGGGTGTGGTCAGATTCGCATTTTCAACAGCTTGCTCTGCAGGACTGGACACAGGGCGGCAGCTAGAGAAGACGGAGTGTGCAGGGTGGAGCCATGGGACCAGATCAACGCACATCCTGCCCGGCCTGGGACTGTCCCTGCTCACGCCTGTCACCCTGCCATTGTTAACAGGGCCTCTGCACTCTTCTTAAGCACCTGGAGTGGGTGATGAGTTCCCTGGTTTCCCAGGCATCGCTGAAGGGCCGGCAGACTCACACACACCGAGGCTTTGCATCCCTGGTGACTCCTACAAGGAGCCCACCATGTTTCCTTCGGTGACACGTGACAAGCCCACGTGGTATGGGGCAGGTAGGGGCTCAACTTCTAGAGTTGCCAGCTGAGTGGTGGCCCCAGCTGTAGCCCCTACACTCTCTGCTGCGAGCTCCAGACCCAGCCGTCTGCCACAGGGACTCGGGGCACAGCCACGGAACTGGGAAGTGGCTTCCACTGACGCTGTGCGGAAACAAACACACTAGCCCATAGGGTGACCGTGTGGTGACCCTGTCCGCAGACAGCCCGGGGCCAGCCTGCCCTTGGGGTGGCGGGAGGGAAGCTGGGAGGTTTGACAGAGGCCAGACAGGCAGAGGAGGTGCCTGGGTGCTCGGGCCACAGAGACTCCTTGGTGCTCCAGGCCCTGGCGAGTGACACTTTATCAGCCAGAGAAGGAAAGCAGAGTCTCTGTTAACGAGCAATTGATCTTCCGCAATTAATCTGGAAGTTGTGAAAAAGCTTCTTGCAAGGCACCTAATTAGCAAATCTGGTGCCTTCAGGGGGTGATTACAGCTGGTCGGGATTGATGCTTTGTTAATAATTATATTTTAAAACACGCTTAGTCACAGCTCTCGCCTTTTATTAATAGTGGAGGGCCCTTCTGGGGGAGGGGACGGGGGCCTTGGGGAACTGAGCAGGTGCTCTGGCCCATTTCCTGCCTCCAAGGCCCCTGGCCCACCCTCCTCTTGCCACCTGCTGCTGAGGCCCATTAGCATGTTTTAGGCCAGGAACCAGGGCTGCATGTGTCCTGAGGTTTGTTCCCCAACAGCAGTTCTCAAACGTTGGTGGGATAAGAATCACCTGATGCCTAGTGTACGCGTTAAAAAGACAGATTCCTGGGCCTCAGCCCCTGAGATTCTGATTCAGGAGATCCAGGGCGGGCCCAGGGATTCTTTACTTTAAATAAACACTCTGGGTGGTTCTGAGGCCAGTGGTCTCTGGACCCCAATCAGAGAAAAATCGAACCTTTCCTCCCTGCATGCAGTGCTCAGTTGCCTCCATTCTTGTCTACCATTCCCTCATCTACCATTAATTGTTTCATTCAGCATTTCCCAAAGGATGTTTAGCAGAGCACCAATCCCAAGAGAAAAATCTCTGAAAGAAGTATCTTGTACTGAAATCTATTTGGAATACTCCATTCACCTCTTGGAAAGTAAAAATACTCATGGTCACGTTAAAGGCTCTGAGAAGTCCTGTAGTCAATACACCTGCCTGTCTTTGCTTCATCCAGATGCACCCAAACAGATTTGGCTCTGGAACCCCTTTGGGTGGTAGAGTGGAGCCTGGCTGCTAGGCACACTTTGTGCACGTCCCCCTGACCGTTTCCTCCCCAACAGCAGGAGGCCCAGGACTCCCCGCCTCACCTTTCCACCCCCCATTCTCTCAGCCTCTTGCTCAATCCCTGTCCTTCCAGCTTCTAATGCTCCTTCATCAGGGGACCTTCCTCCTCCCTCCCCTTGGAGCTCCTCTTTTGAGTCCTAAGCCTTCCTCCCTGACCCCCACCCACGAAGGCTGAGTAGCCGCGAGCCAGGCTGAAGCATCTACCGGAAGAGGCGGTTGGCTGAAGAGCTGCGGTGGGCAAAGTTGTTGAAGAAGATCTCCAGCTCCTGGTCATTGTCGAAGTCGGCAGCGATGACTGTGCGGACAGGCGAGGGCATGGAGAACTTGGGTGAGGCGATGTCCTGGGAGGAGAGAGGGCTGCAGGTCAGCGGACAGATGCGTGGGGCGATGGGGGTGGCCTAGAGGCCAACTCTCCCCACCCCCGTGTGTGCGCGTACGCGCAAAGATAAAATCCTGACCTAGCACGTCCTCCGTCACCTTCCCTGTAAGGGCCCTAGGTATGCTGTGTTTAGGATCACATAAACTTCAGGCTGCTTGTAGGAGAACAAGGAGGTAAGAGGAACAGTCCTAATTCACACTGGTGAAGCACCTTGCTGTTCCCTGGTCCGGACCACATGGGGCCCTCCCATCAGTCACTCGAGGCAGGGCTGATGTGAGCACTCCCATTCTACAGGTGAGGTAACTGAGTCCTGGAGAGGAAGGGGAATTGCCCACTGTCATAGCTAATGAGTGGGGGCCGTCACCAGGGCTCTGATTCCAGACGCTATGCCCTTCCTAGTACGTGCCCTTCGTCCTCCGCAGTGAGAGGCGGAGGCCGGGAGGGCACTGGGCAGTGCTGTGCATTTAAATCCAGGCTTCTCTGCAGACTAGCTGTGTGGCCTCAGGCAGGTTACTTAACCGCTCGGATCTCACCTTCCTCACTGGTGACACGGAGATGAATAACAGCTGTCCAGGTTGTGAGCACCGCGTGTAAAGTGCCTGGCACAGGGTGGGCACCAGGTGGATCCCTGGCACTCTGTCCTGGCCCTGCCCACATCAGCCTCATGAAAGGTGGCAGAGGTGGCCTTTAGCTGTGTTTTTGCTGCCTTTATTACCTTACTTTGTTTCTTGGGAGTCTTTTGATTTTTTTTTTTTGAGATATTTGCCTTGGGGGGTTGCAGTATCAGATACCTCTGCGCAGGGCTCACGAGGAGACCCCAGACCCAGGACAGCCCAGCAGGGACGTCAACGTGCTAAGAGGGCCTCGGTGGGCCTGGCGAAGTGTCCCACCTGTGGAACTTGCCTTTGAAATAGAAGAGCTGTGGAGGGCGACCTTTTGGTTCTCAGCAGAACATCCATTCTGGGTGGGTTTGTCCCTTAAAGACGCAGGAGCCTGTCTAAGTCCCAGGGTCCACGTGGGGAGAATTGGGAAGGGCACAGTTGGGGTTTCTGGGAGTGGTCCTCTGCCCTGGCCCTGCCCCTGGGCCTCCTACTTCAGGCCCTCTCCCCTGGCCACAGGAATGAGCTGCCCACTCTGGGTTGCCCAGGGGAATAGGCTGTCCCCAACAACACAGTGATGAAGCTGACTGGGAGCCTGGCCCGCTGTCCAGGGTGGGCTGAAGAGGGCCTTGAGAGCTGGTAACAAAGAGACCTCAGGATCTCGAAGTTGTTATTATTCTAACGGAAACCTACATAGGCCCCTCGGGGTTGCCCCACTGGCTGCCTGGGCTTCCAAGATAATGTATGTAAGATGCTTAGCACAGTTCCTGGCACACAGAAGGCACCTGATAAATGGGGTCTCCATTCTTATTCTTATTCTTATTCTTGCTCCTGTGAGCTCTGGGGCTGGGCTATCAGAAGAGTTAGTTGACATTTGGGGCTAGATTATTCCAGCCGGTGCATTGTAGGACGTTTAGCAGCACGTCTGTCCTCTGCACACTGGATGCCAGTAGCACCTTCTATCCCATTTGTGACCACCAAGAATGTCCCCAGATATTGTCAAATGTCCTGGGGTAGGGACGAAATCACCCCTGGTTGAGAACCTGGGTTAGAAGGAAAATCTGAATAAAGGTGGAAATCATCCAGGATCCCAGGAGCAGCTTCTCCATGGCCAGGATGCACCTCTTTTTCACCCAGAGAGCCTGGGTCTCGAGCCTCTGCAGGGAATGAGTGGCTGGCCCTGAGCACCCCAAGGCGGCTGCCTACAGGGGAGGGGCTGTGGCAGTGCCCCAGGCATAAGGGCCCTGCTGACTCCCCTGGGACCATCAAGCTTCTGGCAAATGCCGCCACTTTCTTGCTTCCTCGGGGGCTTTTGGCAAGACCAGGTACCTCCAGAAGCACCCTGACTCCCGGAGGTCAGCTCTGACCACCCCATGCTCTCCATCACCCTCCTGAGAAAGGCCCAGACTCAAGCTCACTGGGCTGCTGGTACATCCCTTACTGTCACCAGTCTTTCTGAAGAATTCTTGGTGTCACAGACGGTTGATAGCTCAGGGAGGGGGCACAGAGAGGGGTTCAAGGTTACCTTGTCCCCCACCTGCCATTTGTCCAGAAGGGGCAACTGTTGGGAGCTCTGTGGCCTCAACCTCCCCTGTCCCGCCAGCCCCACTGTGCCCTTGGCCTGAGCCTCAATTTGAAAAGCTCAGGCCCAGGCTATGGGAAAATGCTCCCGACCCAGAGTGAAGCCCACCTCACTGGGCCTTTGCCCTGCTGCCGCGCACCTTGCAAGGCTGCTCTCTCTCCTCTGCCCATGACCGTGCGCTGGGCACTACAGACATCACAGCAGCCCAGGCAGGAGCCCATCGTCCCCCAGATGCTACCTTCCTTGTGGCCACCCCGCCCCCAGGCTCTGCAGAGCCACAAGCCCCTACTCAGCCTGGGGGGAGGCACAGGCGGGGCTGCAACCCCAAGATGACAAAGCAGGGGAGCGAGGCAGAGGCTCCTTCTTACCCGAAAGTGCACCTTCCCATGGGCGCTCATCTGCAGATAGAGGCGGTGGGGGCCATTCCAGTTGCCATAGACGATGTCCACTTTGCCATCACGGTTGAAGTCGGCCAGGGCGACACCTCGCCCGTGCTGGTGGGGGTCATCCACACCTGGGGAGGAAAGGCAGGCGCCCTCAGGGCAGCGCCCCCTGCAGGCTCCACAAACACTCACCTTGCCAGGGCCCCGTGAAGAGCAGCAAGGGAGGGTGAGCCTCCTCCTGTCCCGATCTCTCCACAGGGGCAGAAGGTGGGCAGCCACCTGGTTGCAGAGAGAACCAGAGACTTGCCTTCAAGCTGCACTTGCCCAGAAAGTACTATTTTTACCCGTTTTGGGGGCAGCATGGGCTGAGGGAAGGAGACTTGTGGAGATTCTGGAGGACTAAAGCCCTCCCCAGCCACCCCTGACACTGGGATACATTAAGTTGATCATCACTCTTTTGCTCAAATTTCAGTGCTTCCCCAGTACTCTTGGGTCAAGTTCAAATTCCTGCCCAGGGAGCACAAGGCCCCTGCCTACCTTATCTGGTCTTTAACTGGTACCACTCTTCCCCCTTCCGCATATGCACCGGCCACCCGGGATTCCTTTCATTTCTCAAATGACCCAAGCTCTTTCCAGCTTCTGGGCTTTTGTTCAAGCTGGTCTCTCCTTCTGGAACGCTCTTGGTTACTTGGCTCCTTGTTTTTCTTCTGCTCCCAGCTGTAATGTCACTTCCTCAAGGAAGCCTTCCCTGACCACGCCCATGAAAATAAGCCCCTCCCACCCACGCTGCTATTCATCCTGACAGCCTCCCATTCTCCTCCCTTGAGCTGATCACACGTGCAGTTATGTTCCTTTGTGGGGTCCAGTCTTCCTACTAGACCTTACACTCCATGAGGTGAGGGTCTGTCTTCTTGTTTACCTGTGTTCCCACAGAGTCTATCTCAGTGCTTGTGGTGACCAGGTATTTTTCTGTAAACACTTGCTGAATGAATGAAGAGACATAAATAATTTGACAGAAGGCGACCAGGGACTTTGGTGACAGCAGAGAAAATACAGCACCATGACTAAGAAACGCACAGTGTGCCTTGTGAGATCTGGGAAGAAAGCTTGTGGGTCCAGTGTCACCTGTTTGTGCTGTCCCTGCATCTACCAGTGGTCAGTGGGACTGAGCTGATCCTGGGGGAGGATGGAAGGTGGCTTTGCCCAGAGGGATGGCCTGACCTCCTAGTTGCCCAAGGCAGACATGATCCTTCAGGTCAAGTGCAGAGCTGACAGGCAGTGGAGGCCGGCTCTGAATACCCACGCTGAGTCTTCTGGAGGACAAACTGCCGTTGGTCATCAGGCCCTCAGAGATGGCAGGTGATAGGACAATATGATGGGGGACGGGGATCACAGACCCAGGACACAGCGAGCTCTTGCCAGCTGCAGATACGGAGATCCTGAGGATAGGGGCCAGCAGAAAGCAAGGTGGGGCCCCCCTGAGAACCTTGGGGGCTGGGCATCCCCTTGGGGAGGCGAGGATGGGTGGGGGTGGGGGAGAAGAGGCAGGGAGACCCAGGCTGGAGAAAGAGGGTTTGCAAAGGCATGGGGGCAGCCTCCAACCTCTAGGATGAAATACCCCATTAATTCTCTGCAAAACTCCCCAGCCCGAATGTCGGTGGCCTTCTGTGTTGGCCCATTTCTCTCCTATCTATGAGGCACCTTGACAAGGAGCTGGTTCCCTTTCACGAGAATAATCGGTGCCAGGCTGCACTTCACAGCAGCATCTGTTTGGGTGATGAATGCCCTCTTGACATGTCTCGTTAAACCCCTGCAATCACTCTGACTTTCAATTACGGGCATAGCACCTTTCCTCTCTCCTCCCGTCTGATACCTTCTCCTACTCCAACTTGCTCGCTCACCTCTGCTTCCGTCTCTTTAACACCTTATCAAATCCTCTAGGTTTTCTCCACCACCACCTCCTCTTCATTTTACGATTTTTCAGCAATGAGAAAATTTGCTGCTGGAGCGTTTAACAGGTGAGCTGCATGGGAGGACGGGCCGGGGAGCTGCCTCCTTTTTTAGCTTTGCCCGGGAAGAACAGGGGAGCTGACTGGCTGCAAGGGTGCATTTGTGGGGTGTTCAAAATGGGAACTCCCGGGCAGAGTGCTGGAAGGGCAGGTACTTGTAAGTCACAGAGAATGGATTAGTACCTGCTCAGGAATTGGATGCTAGCTGCCAGCACCAGCTGGCGCTTGGAGGACCTTGGATCTATGTGTCTACAGCCCCGCTCACCTCTTCTTCCGGAGGCCGGAGCTCGTCCCTACGCCACCAAGAAGGAGAGATCAAACCTCCCGTTCCTTGGCAAGGTGGGGAGGAAGTGGGTGGGGAGAAGTGGTTGAAGGGCAGACTGATTACACCCACATACTTTTATTATGTGTCCCGGTCTTTGCAGACACAGACAGATTGTTATAGTGATGCAGGAGCCTGAGTGAGCGGCACATGCAAAGGCAGTGGGAATACAGAGGAGGCAGTGCCAATCTCTGCCAGGCGGCACAGAAAGAGGCAGGAAAGGCTTCACAGATAACACCTAAGCTGAGTGCTGAAGGACAAATAGAAGTTTTGCAGATAGAGAAGGGGGAGAGGGTACTTCAGGTGGAGAGGATTGGCAGGTGCAAAGGTCCTGCGGCAGACGATGGATGAACACAAAGGGAGGAAGGGGAGCAGAGCTGGGAGCCTGGAGCACTATTTTTGTGTAGATTTTATTCTGCTTCATATCATAGCTATTCGTTCATTTGTCTGTTTCCTCCTCTAAAATGTCAGTGCCTTGTATGGGCGGGTGGGGGGGTGGGGTAGGGTGATCTTAGCTTTATTCAGGTCAGCGTCCCCAGCTCTTAGCACCAGCCTGGCACTTAGCACAGGTTCAATAAATGGCTATTGGATTGAGTTGCATGTTTAAGATGGATGTGGGGAGAAGAAATGGAGAGAGGCAGCTTAGAGTGGAAACCAGTGCTGAGAGACACAGGCAGGACTCAGAGGGGCATGGGCCAATCCCAGTCGCTGGAGAATGGATAACAGTCAGGCGTTCCAGACGCTGTCTCCCCAGCCACAAACATCCCCTGCGTCCTGAACCATGGGGATGTGGAATTAAAGGTGACAAGCAACATTTCCCTGTGCGGTGCAGACAACGACTTGTCCCACTCTCCCTGGGGCCTGTGGGACCTGGAGGGAGCAGGGCAGACCAGAGTCCCCTGTAGGGTGGTGGGGGTCACAGGATAGAGGCTGTTTTACTCACCAGCACTGGCCGCAGCATCCACGAAAGTGCCGTCCCCCTGGTTGTGGAAGAGGAAGTTGGGCCCGTTCTCGTTGTCGCAGAAGATATCTGAGGAACTGCTGCTGAGGATGGGGCCCACGCTTACGCCCCGGCCGCCTGGGAGAGCACAGCGACTCTCACCGAGCGGCAGAAGCAAAGCCCCAGGCCCGCATGGAGGATGGGGGCCGCCTCGGAGGCCCATGACGCTGCTATGGTGATGCCTCGGAAGAGGCAGGGGTGGGGGGCGGGGAGGGGCGGATTCTGACATTCCAGATGCTTCCTGGAGCCCAGATCTGGGCTCATGGTTCCATAAACCAACGTGGAGGGTGACTGCACTGATGATGAGGCAAGTGAGGAGCAAGATGGAGTTACTTTGTGCCGAAGGAATGATTCCGTGAGCTGAGGAACACAGAGGCCACCACACAGAGCCTTCTCTTCCCTTTGGTAGCTGAATGGCACTAATCCTAAACCCATCTCTACCTGCAACATTTTGATCAAGTCACAGATTCCCTGACAGCCCCCAGCCTTACTCTGATCACACATATGCTGGTCGAGATACTGGGTGTGTTCCTGTTCTAAGGACCTAAAGAAACAGGTTCCAGCCACAGGTACAGGGATGCTTACTTTGTTTTGCTTGATGTAGGAAACAAATGCGAGCACCTGCCTGTCCATCAACAGCGATGCAGAATGGATTACGGTGCATCCGCATGACGGACTCTTCTGCAGCTACTGAAGAGACTGTGTAGAGCCCCGTGTATTGACTTGGAGGAATGCCCATGACGTATTGTTAAATGAAAAAGCAATTCGCCAGGTAATGGTATTGTGTGATTTTATTTTTATTTTCCAGAAAAAGGAAAACAAATGATACTTCTGAATATACGTGTTTGTGCAAACTTGTTTTTGAGTTTGGGGAAGAGTGGGGAAGGCCACACTCCGAGCTGTTCGCATTGGCTGCCCTGATGGGGTAGGACTAAGGGAGGGAAGGAGAGACAGTATGTTGGCCTTTTTGGGGAACGTCTGTATCGTTTGGCTTATTGTAACAAGAAGTGCTTCTGTAGTTTGAAAGGAAAAAATCCAATAAGGTGTATATTTTTTTTAAGAAAGAAAGCAAGCAAGCCAGCTCTCCGTTAGGGTTTGAAATGCCCAAGATCAATGTGGACATGTCACGAAGTCTAATCTTAAGGTGTCTTGAACAAACCACCCCCAACCAGTGAGTTTCAAATAGAGCCTTGAGAGCCTCCCCTCAGCCTCACTCCTACCCCAGCTATGGTGCAGAAAACAGCCTGACCAGAAGCAGGACATGCATTCTAGTCCCACCTTGGCTTTTTTACAAGTTGTGTGATCTCGGGCAATTTACGTTACCCGTTTAGCCTAGGTTTTTCTCATCTGAAAAATGCAGATAGTGTGACCTGCCTTTTCTATTTCAGGGCTTTTGAGAGGATCAAATGAGGTGAGAAAAATAAGAGGATCAAATGATGGTAAAGGTCTTTGTGAATCCTACAACCTTGCTACTAAGGTGTATCACCTGTGCGCTTGTTAGAAATGCAGAATCTCAGGTCCCCACCCACCCAAACAGGACCCCTGGGGGGTTTATGTGCGCAGTAAAGTTTGGAAAGTGCTGCTCTGAAGGGCTGTTCAGTACAATGAGAGCAGTTATTAGAGCACCAGCATGTGATTTTTTAAAAAAGTTAATGGGCACTCAGGCAGACCTGAGTGATGCCAAGCCAGGTGCCCTCACCAGCCCGCTTCTGGACAGGGCAGAGGTTCCCACTGTGCTAATTTGGGATGGAGGTTCTTTTGGTCCCCAGGCTCCTCCCATCCTCTGAGATTTGTCCCTGGAGGAAATCATGGGGCCTTTCTCACCTGTGCAGGTGGAGCTTGCCCACCAGGGGCCGGCTTTGGGGCCAGAGTGGGGCAAATGGCATTGCCGCAGTCATGGTTCTCCTGGTGGGGCTCCTCGTTAACACATCCTGGGCCCTGTGCCCCCCGGATTTCTCCCAGGTAATCTAATTAGCTCTCAAGGAGAGCTCAAGCCTTGTGAAAATGGAGCCACTGAATCCACAGTACTCCCGGGAGAGCCTTCATTAGGAGAGCCCAGGCGTGGGGCAGGGCGGGAGGCTTTCAGACGCCTTTCTTTTCCTAAGCCAGCAGGGAGGGTGCTGGGCTACAACCTGGGCACCTCTTCTGCCCATTCAAAGAGTGCTGCTGAGTGGCTGCTGGCAGCTGTCCCTGCCCTGGTTCTGCCAAACTCCAGCCCAGGATCAGGCTTTGGTGAGAAACCCTCGGTCTTGTCTGGGTCCCCAGCAATTCCAGGTGGGGCTCCGGGACTTGCTGCCATGCAACTCCATCCTTCTTCCACCGCTCCAGCATCCTCCAATTTCCTCTCTGCCTCTGGCTCCCAAGCTGTGACACATTCCCTTCATTTTCTACAAGGCAGGTTATTTCCCTCTTGGACAAATTTCTAAATCTTTCTAATTAACTAATTGGGTTGGGTTGAAGCCTTGCACCATTTGTAACCTGTAATTACTAGAAAATTGCCATGGTAACCACACTACTAATTAGTGACAATTTATTGCCATGGCAACTGGACCATAACAGAGATGTTACCCACACCTCTTTCTTGGCAAGTTTGCTGCACAGTTGGGGAGCAGGTGAGTCGGCAGCCGGGGAGCCAGCCTCTTGGGCACGAGCCCCAGCAGCCTCAGGATGGAGAGCCAAATGGGGGTCTGAGGCAGGGACAGCCAGTGCCTGCACCCCTCGCTGGGGCCGCAGGGGAAACTCTACTTCCAGGTCCATCATGTTAGCTCTCTTCAAACTAATAAAATCCATCCATCTTAAGTGTAGCCTGACTCTCCCACTCCCTGCCCGGTCCATGACAGAGGCCCCTTATTCTGCAAGTATCTTCTACCTGGACCTTCCCCTCCTCCCCTAGCTCTTCCCCCTAAGTCTCCCTGTCTTCTCTGTTACATCCACCCTGTCTCCTGGCCTCCTAAGGTTTAGCACACACCTTATGGGGCTACTGGGGGCAGTTAGGAACATCTTTATTTAGCCCTGGAAAATGATGTTCCAATAGGGAGTTGAAGTCCACTTTACATCAATTAATTCTTTTATACTTGAGGCAAGAACATCCTCTTGGGGGCAAGCAGTTCCCCAGTTGGGGCTGGAGAGGCACACCGGTTGGTAGGAAAGACTGGGGATCA
Organism: Delphinus delphis; assembly: GCF_949987515.2. Lineage (NCBI taxonomy): Eukaryota > Metazoa > Chordata > Mammalia > Artiodactyla > Delphinidae > Delphinus > Delphinus delphis. The sequence continues at coordinate 29,839,095 of NC_082698.1, read as the reverse complement.
GGAAATTCGAGCTGTGTGACCTTGGGCATGTCACTGAACCTTTCCGGACATCTGGTTTCTCACCTATAACGCGAGACTGATAATAATAATAGCCCCTTCCCAGGTTGTCATAAATATTAAGTGAGCTGGTTTTTGGAAGGTACCTTGGAAAACGTCAGATGCCACAGAGTCATTAGTGGGACTATTTCCCACCCGTTGGGTGAATAATGTCCCTTTATTTTTCCAGCACTTTCAAGCTTCAAAGGCCTCTTGTTCTGCTGCTGGGTGTGAATGCTGCTCCCTGCCCATCCCTTCCTGAAGGCTTCTCACTCTGTCCACCAGGCGGGGTGGAGGAGGTTGTGACAAGGGAAAATGCTTCCCTACGGCCCCCTCTTCCTCCTGCCACATTCTGACACCCCCTCTGATCCGCTCAGTGGGCCTGAGCCCACGGGGCAGCCCCGCTTACCCTTAAGAACTGCACCCCTAAACCTCTGAACCCCTACACTTGGGAGATGTAGACCCAAGTCCAGTCTGGGTGCAGCCAATCCCTCTCTTAGACGGCATCAGGGCAGCCCTCGGGCTTGGAGGTGGGGAAGGGAAAGAGGCTGCAGGGAGCAGGGCGTTTGCATGCTGCGGCAACTGTACAGCAGAGGGCCCAGGATGAAGAGGCAGGGGATTCGCGGTGCTAAGCAAAAGCCTCCAGGGGCTCCCCGGCCTCTGCACTTTCTCTGGAGGCAGGAACTTGGGAAGTGTGCCCTCCAGGTCTTGGTCTCCCTCCGTGAAGTGGAGGCGGGAGTGAGAAGGTCTGCAAGGCTCCTTTCAGCTCTACTTTCCAGTGCATCCTCCTGGGCCCCTCTACAGTCTGCACCATGGGGGCTCCGCGGCGAGGCTGTCAGACAAGGAACCTGGACCTGTGGGACTATTCTGCTGATTAATGATTCTAGTGGATGCTAAGGCCTGCAGGTTGCCGAGAACATCCAAGATATCGTAAAAGAATAGCAAAGCACTGGAACATGCAGGGGTGGAGGAATGGACAGTGTGTGTGTGTGTGTGTGTGTGTGTGTGTGTGTTGGAGAAGGAGGTGTGAGAAGGGCAGGATAACAGCCTAAACTTCCTGAAATTCTAACACAGAATCATACTGTGTTAGGGCTGGTGTTGCTACCCCCGGGTCCTCTGAGAGTGCTCCAGATGCTGGGCAGGGTTCCGAGGGTACTGGTGTGGAGGGTATTAGACAAGGACATTCCCACTCACCCCTAATCCCTCTGGTCTGTCCCTGCAGGACATTGAGGGAGATGGGGAGGCAGGAGAACAGGCTCCATCATTTGTCCACTGGTGGGGATTTTCAAACCTTGGGCACCTGGTGGGTACCGGAGGGAAGTCGTTCCTCTCTGTGTGCCCACCCCCCGAGGCAGGAAGGGGGCTGGAAGTAGCTGTTTCACGAGGGAGGGCAGGAAAAGGAGGGGCAGGAATAGCTCCAGTTCAGTCCCGTGTACTAGGTATCACGCACGATTCACCTCACCTCATCATTTTCTAGGTGAGGAAACCGAGGCTCAGGGAGGCATAACTGCAGCCAGCAGGCAATGGATCACAGTTGAAACCCACGTCTGAGTGACCCCAGAGCCACTCTCTCCCCACAGCATGCTCTCAAACATTTCTACTCAAGTTCCCGCTCAGCAGAAGAGGGATCTGTACTCCTGGTAAGGCCCAGAATGGCCAGCCATAGGCTTGACATTAAAAAAAAAACAACTCTCTTGTTTTAGCTGAAGAAAATGTGTACCAAGATTGCATTTGTATTCTATAACATCTGTGTTTGCTTTGAATAAAAAATGATGTCCCTCCCTGTCAATCATCTTATGCTTCTGACACTCCGTGTTTCCTGGGGCTTTGGCGGGCCTGTGGCTGTACTCCCTGGGGGTCCCGGGCCCTGGCTGAGGAGCCTGTCACTCTAGCCCTGCCTGTCCCCAGCTGACAGGTCTGGCTGCACGCCCACTGAAAGGCCAGCACTGCCTGGGAACCCGGGAGACTCTGAGGCCCCCACTCTGCCACCCCGGGTCACCTCTCTGGAGCAGCTGGTAGGGGTCCTCCAGAAGGCCTCAGCTGGGCTGTAGGCATCTCTGTCTCCTCCATTTACTTCCTGTAAATCAGATCTGCCCTCTGTTTTGTTCTACGCTGCTCCCAGCCAACAGCAAAACTCCCCACCCAATATCATAAATCCACCTTCATTTTCTTTCCAAATTTCTTCTAAGTCTTCTTTAATCACCACCTTGCAGCCTGGACAGATGCTCCCTAAAAGGGTGAGGCCAAATTGCAGAGCTCCTGGGGAGGGAGTAGAGGCCAGGGCGAGACAGGGTCCAGAGTGAGGAAGGGAAGAGAGATGGATTCCAGTGGGAACAGGGCTGAAGATGCCCACGCCTGTGCCCAGGACTGGAGGACATGCCAGGAGACACATGCAGAATACCTCCAGGGCAGGGGTTAGCCCTGCTTGCTTTGTGCTTCCCCCTGGGCTCCCTACACCCAGGAGATGCCCAGCAGAGGGTCCTGGCATCCTTCCTTCAGAACCTCAGAGGAGGGTGTTGATGTCTGCTACACTCGGTGGGTACTGCCTGTGTGCTAGGCCCTGTGTCAGGCATGCTCTATGTTTATCTCCTTTAATACCCCCCATTTTTCAGGTGAGAAAACTGAGGCCCAGAGAGGTTAATAAGTTGCCCACTGCTGCCTGGGAAGGAGGACATGGTGGAGGTAGGATCTGCACCCAGTACTCTGGCTCCAGATACTGTCCACTTAGCAGCTCTGCTCGACGGCTAGTTCAAGGTCCTCAGAGAGCCTATGGGACGTTCCGGAAATCATTCGGGGCCAGAGAGGCAGTGCAAACTTTTTGGTCCCCACCTTCCCCCACCTTGAGTTCCTGCCTGTCTCTCTCATGGGGAGAGCTACTTCTCAGGATTCCCATGCAGGGCAGTTCAGGCTCCAAGAGGCTGCAGGCAGCGGGGGTCTTGGAGAACCAGGAACCATGGGGGAGTGGCCTTCCCTCTGCTCAACTCTGCACCAGCAGCTCTGGCTGCGCCGCCCTCCAGGGGCCCTCGAGTACCCTCGAGTAGCGCGCTGGCCGCTAGATGGCACTGTAGACCCAGTAGAGCGGCGGCCGCAGGCAGAATCCCGAGTCCGGACGACATGCCTCCCCTCCTCCTCCCGCGGAGCCGGACAGCCCGGTGCGGGCTTCGCCATTGCCCGGCCTGCAGACCGGTATGCCCAGGCCAACCCACTGCTACCCTGAGCAGCCCAGGCCAGGCAGCTGTTTCAGGCAAAAAAACAAAAACAAAAACAAAAAACCGGGAGCCGCAATTAAAGTCCAGAGGGCCAGTCCCGGGGGCTGAGTTTTCGGTGGTCGGGCCCCTTCCTCTTTCACCAACCCTTTCTGTCTTGCAGGCTGGAGCAGGATTCTCAAGCTGGAGGTCATCAGAAAGGTCAGCTGGTTGTGGCAGTTTAGGCATCAGGGGCCAGGGCTCTAAGTGCTAGTTTCTCTGCAAACCTCCTGTGTGACCTTGGGCAAGTCTCTTCTCCTCTCTGGACCTGGATTTGTTCTTTTGCAAACAGGAGGTTCTCCAGGGTCTGTCTGGCAGATGGGTGTTGTGTGCCTTGGCTCCGGGGACCTGACTGCACATCTGGCCATGGCTTGCTTCCCTCACTGCTTGCGTCTCTCCCCACTCCCCAGGCCCCAGGGCACCAGCCTGGAGCTGAGCACTGGCCACGTGGCAGAGCCTCGGCAGTCAGGCGCTTACATTGGGGTCCATTCCTGGGGCTCAGGAGGTTGCTCTGGGCTAGTTTTCCAGCCATATGTCCATGTGTTGTGAACAGAGTGACGACGGGGGCTGCACGGTAGCGTTGCGGGGCTTGGAGGGCAGGGAAAGGGTGGGCTGGGAAGGCGGGCAGACGGAATAGTAACTTGGTGGGCCAAATAGGTTCTTGTCAGCCAAATGGCTTTTGGAAGTCTGCAACGCTGCTCTAACATGTCCTCTGGGCATGCCAGCTGCCCCGGCCTGCCTGCATGCTCCACGGAAGCTGCTTTCCCTTCCTTGAGCTGCCCCGTCCTTCCAGCACAGCCTGGCACAGTTGGCCGGTGCCCCTATCCCCACCCTGTGCTCCTCAGCGGTCTCCTCTTGGTCCCCTCCTTCCCCGTCCCTGGTTCCTGCCAGCCCTTCTGCCAGCCCCACCAGCGTGAACAGTGTCCCCTATATGCTCACACCCAGCCTTCTGAATTCTTTGATTCTGTGTATAACCCTCGCTCCCAGACCTTGCCTCCCTTCCAGCTCATCATTTTCAAGTGCTTCATCTCCCCAGTCTCCCCTCCTTCTCCTGCAGATCAAGGCACTTAATTGCCAAACCAGCCCAGTGCATAGAACTGAGAACTGTTCAGAAAAATTGTCTGCACAAGTCGAGGCTGAAGCTCCTGCACGTTTATTCCTTTTCCCAGGAAAACATGGTTTATTACTGACATTCAGCCTCTCTGCTGCACGTTCCCAGGCAGAGCTCTCGCGCATTCTGATGGAGCTGAGCTGTGCAAACTGTTTTATTGTCTAGCCGTTTGTTCCCACAAACTTTGTCAGACAGGTCAACATCAATCTTTCCCTCTCACTGAGGTGGAGAGCTGGCTGGAGAGAGGCATGGTAAACTCGGGAGAGGCTGTGGCAACCCTTTCTGGGTAGGGCTTTGAGACGATGCCACCACCCAGGTGTCTGGCGGCAGGGGGAATGGCCCAAATGACCCTTCAAGGATCCTTCCGGCCCCCAAATTTGGATCCAGGCCAGCTGCCACTTGGAATTCTGTAGTGTAAATTGGGATGGATATATCGGGAAGGTCAACCACTGAGGGAATTTCTACACCCAAAGTGCAGGTTGGGTGTGAGTGAGGCCAGAGTTCACGTGAGAAGCCGTGTACACCTCTGGCTTCCTGATTTTTGGCGCCCCAGACGGGAACTGGATTGCTCTGCCATCAGCAGTCTATTGGCAGATGATCAGAGTTTAGTCAGCAGCCGTGCTGGAATTAGAAAAACAGCCTTCCCTAGAACAATCTCCCTGTCAGAGACTCTGACAATAGGTCCCCCATCCAGAAAGATGTGCGGGGAGCGTGACTTCAAAAAAAGTGCTGGAGAGGTTTTGGAACAAGAACACAATTCTTTGAGCTCAGTTATCTGAGACAGGACCCAGCTGCAGGTTAGGGATTTAGCGCTCACTTCCTGGCCGCTTATGTGCAGGTAAATAATTTTACCTGCTGTTTGGCAATAAAGAAGGCTTTAAATCTCGGCCTCTGTGACTTGTCAGTTTTCTCCTACAGAACCTGTTCACCCATCATTCGGGTTACAGCAGGGAATGGGGCAAGAGGTTCCAAGGAGAGGATGATGTGGTGATGTTCTTGGCTGTCTGACGTCACCCACTGGCCCCCCCCAAAAGCCCACCCCTGCCAGATGTCTCATCATCTGGAGAGGTCGCGTGGGAAGAAGCCGTCTATGGGTGGTGGGATGGAATAAAGCCTTCATCCTCCCTCCCCAGAGACACAAACCCACCCTCTCCGGTGGTCTCTGATGTATTAGACTCAGCCTTGCGGGGTTCCAGCCCCCAGCCCCTCCAGCTCACAGCCCCCCCATGTCACTCCGCCTACCTGTGTATTTGCTGACCCCAGCCTCAGCAGCGACGTCTCTGAGCGCCAGAATGCCCCGGGAGAGGTCACTGGCCTCCGGATCCATTTCAATGAGGGCGTCAGGGCCCACATTACCGTAGGCGTAATTGGCGATGTAGATGGAGTAGCGTCCGGAGCCCTGAGGAGGAAGGGAAGGAGGGTAGTTGAGCAGGACCACGGCGCGGGGTCGGGGGGCGGGGGGCCCAGAGAGCAGCTCCCCCGCTCCTCTCGCAGGACCATAGCTCTTTCACAGGTTCGGCCTCTGCTCCCGGGGTCTGGCGTGCGTGACCTTGCACGACACAACTCCAGAGGTGCTTTTCATAGAGGCTACGAAGCGCACGACACCCCCAGAGTCCTACAGCAAAGCGGCCCCGCTTTTCCTTCCATCCTGTTCCAGAAGAACATCCCTCCCTCTCCTCCACAACCACCTTTTTATAGACAGTTTTCTAATGTGCCTTCTCCTCCAGCTGAGCTCTCTCCAGCTGCCAGCCGGGGTAGCTGCTCAATAAATATTTGCTGATTGATTGATCTACCAATTCCCATTATTCTCAGTCTCGCTCTCCCATTCTAGCTCGCTCCAGCCAAGATGACAAGCAAATTCGTGAGCCATCTCCCTGCCCCACCTCCACCCTGTACTTCTTCACTCCTCCACTTGGGTAGCTCGATAGGCTCAGCTACGCCAGGCTCCTCCTTCCCACTTCCACCCCCTTGTTTTTCCCACGTTACCAGAAAGAAATAGTATATTGCTCCTGCCTTTATAACACTGTCTCAAATATGTATGTATATTTTCCCCTTTGCATCCAGGAGAAGCCCTGGGCACCAGCTCCTCCTTGCTGTAGGCATTCTCTTCTCTAGTCCAAGACACAGCTGATGAAAGATTCTTTCCTGCCTGTTATTATAATGGTGTTTCTTCAATGGATACCTTCTTTCCCCCAAGAGATTCACACAATTTCTCAATCAGTTTTCTAGCTTTCCTCTTATCCCTTGCAGCATTTCCCTCCAATTAATCAGACAGTACATATTTCTTGAGCTCTAATGATGTGCAAGGTGCTGGGGTATAAATGTACTTAAGACCAAGTCTTTGTCCTTAGGTTGCTTATAGTCTAGTTTAAAGGAAGCTGACAAGGACCTGCTGTATAGCACAGGGAACTATACTCAGTATTTTGTAATAACCTATAAGAGAAAAGAATCTAAAAAACATAGGTATATATGTATGTATAATTGAATCACTTTGCTGTACACCTGAAACTAGCACAACATTGTAAACCGACTATACTTTAAAAGTAAAAAAAAAAAAAAAAAAAAAACGAAGGACGCTATAAACACAAAACAACCCAGGAAAAACAGCTGAATTTAAGGCAGCAAAGTGTGCTCTGTCACCACCTCTTCTCAGCCCTCTTTGCTTTCCTCTATTTCCCGTCCAATGGTCCCATGACAGCCCCTCTCACCTAACTGGTCACTTTATCCCTTCTTTGGGACCATTTTCTTTGGGGAAACTGATTAGGAGACACTTGGGTCTAACAGGTGGGTGAAGCCAAGGAAGGAGTTCAGGGTCTCCTGGCGGAAGCAGGTGCATCAGCAATTACATGTCTGATTGAGTGTGTACAGGGTTTCCTGGGTGCACAGAAGAGAGGCTCTTAACCCAGAGGAAGGGCACCTCGCCATGGGGAGTTCAGAAAAGGCTTTCTAAGAGAAGTCTTGGCCAGGTGAAGTGGAGGGGAAAGAACCTTCCAGGCAGAGATGAGACAGAGAGTGATGAATGTCGGGAAGCCACAAACAGTTCGTTCAATGCTGTCAGAATGTACAAAGCAAGGCGGGGCCTGTGGGGGGAGGACGCTGGAGAAGGTGGCCAACCTGTTCTGTAAAGACTTCTCGGCCCCTTCATTTTTGGTTCCCTGAGTCTCTAGCCTGCTATCTGGGAACCGATGCTTTACAAGTCTTTTTACTCAAAGTGGTCCCTGGACCAGCAGCATCCGTGTCACCTGGGAGCGTGTTAGAAATACAGACTCTCAGGCCCCAGCCCAGACCTGCTGAATCAGAACCTGCATTGCCACAAGATCCCCAGTGATCCCTACACAAAAATGAACTTTGAGTTGCACTGCGTTACAACATGGTTTTGTGATTAGGGGAGAACTTTGAAAGGTTCTTGCCCATCACAGGAGCTTGGTATATGTGTGTGGAATGGCTGGATGAAGAGAGAATGAATGGGGCCAAAGGGGAAAGTGCACCACCACTGTGACGCTTCCTGACCGTACCAGCTGTTAGCAATCTCATCGACAAATGGGCAATTAAGCCCAGATGAACTGAAATGCACTCTGCTAGAAATTAGGATATTTATAAAATTCATTTATACCTAGTTCCTTACTTCAGTGTATTGGGTTGACAGAAAAACATAGATGTGTTACAGTTATAGAAGACTGAAGAAATTCACATGTGAACTTGACCCAGTAATTCTGGGAGGGGGAGCTGGTTCCAGGGGAAGGAAGGTGTTTCTGCAGCTTTGCGTCAAGGGCAGTGGGTCTCACCCTGTAGCCAACCTCAGAATCACCTGGGGGGCTTATGAAAACATGGATGCTGGGTCCTATCCCCAGAGTTTCTGATTCAGGAAGCCCCAAGAATCTGCATTTCTAACAAGTTCCCAGGTGAAGCTGGTGCTGCTGTTTCAGGAACCACACTTTGAGAACCACTGGTCTGGGGCTGTCAGTCTGGATCCTAGTCACAGCTCTGTCCCAACTGGCTCTGTGCCCTTGGGCAGGTCCCTCGCCCACTTTGGCCGTATCTCCTCACGTGTTAAGTGGGAATCATAACCCCCCTGCTTCCTGGCAGGGCTGCTGAGAAGATGAAGTGAGACAACGCATGTGAAACGTCTTTGAAAAGATAAAAATGCTATATAAACATGAGGCAGAATCATTATCGATCAGGGAACACTTCTTGTAAGAGATCGGCTTTGAGCTGGATCCAGAAAGGTGGATGAGTGATGAGTCACCTGAAGATGAAGGGCAGAGGTTCTCCAGGTTTGGGACAGAGAACGGATGAGGGCTGCGAGGGGAGCGGGAGAGAACGGCACACCGTAGGGGTTGAGGCTATTACCTGGTGCGAAGCTGTCAAGCTTTAGCATAATTCAGAGTCACCTTTGGGCCCAGTTGAAACCAGGGCTGCGGGGCCCCACCCCCAGGGGTTCTGATTGGTAGGTCTGGAGGGCGGAGTGGGGTAGGACCTGAGAATTTGCATTTCTAACAATGCTGATGCTGCTAGTCTGGAGCAGGTATGCTAACAGGCCCCAGGTAGGGGTTGTGGGGCTGAGGAAGGAGGAGGTCAGACGTTGTAATAGAACCTGGGGTTAGAAATGTGTATCTGACACGGGTTTACCCGGAGGCAGGGCAGCAGGGAGGTGAAGGCATCTGATTATTTTCAGCCAGCAGGGCTCAATTCCTGCCTTTGCCTGCCGCTTACTGTGGTGACCAAGGCCAAGTAGCTTACTGCTAGAAGCCTTAGTTTCCCTACCTGTAAAATGGGGATAATGATAACATGTACCTCATAGGCTTACTTTGAGGATTCAATGAGATGGTACGTGGAAACCACTTAGCACAGAGCTTGGCATGTGGCCAGTTCAACAAGCGTTAGCTATTATTATATTATTATTGTCTTTGTTATGTTAATGTTATATTCTTAACGTTATGACTGCTCTTGTATTTTCCCATACCACACTGCATCCCTGTCTCTCAACTTCCACACCGGCATTGACCTCTCCACAGTTCTCAGGCCTCAGGGGTTGCCAAGGTGGTGGCTGGATGCAGCAAGTAGCCCCTCTCCTGGCGGCAGACCAGCTGTGTGGGCGTTTTCTAGTTCCCTGAGGCTGGGCCTGGGTAGGGAGTGAGCAAGCCACTAAGTGCCCGCCTCCTGTGCTTCTCTTTTTGCACTTCACGTGGCGCCCCCCTCCTGTGGTTAAGTGCGTTGGTGTTCAGATGACCTTGTTAGGACACAGCGAGTCTCTGTGATTAACCTTCAGGCCCTCCCACCAGTGCTGAGAAGATTCCTGCCTTAGCCGAGTGTGGCAGTCCTGGTCCTGAAGGGGTGAGACAGGGAGCCAGGAGGAGACACGGGAAGAGGCCTGGCAGCAGCGCGGCCAGGCCTGGCGCCCCCCAGAACCCCCAGTCCCCGGGGCGGCTCGCTGAGCCGCCTCCCGGTTTCCTCCCACCAGGCAGGGCCAAGTGTGGCTTCACAGCCCGGCCTGGTGCTCTTCCCGGCACCAGCTTGATAAGCAATAGTATTTATACCTGGCACCTGCCTTCTCCCAGGCCTGGAGGCCCCCGCTGTGAAGATCACGCTGAATGCCCAGTCCCCTCAGTGCCACATCAGTCCCCATCTCAGTCCCGAAAGAGTTGGCCCCCTTGTGCCTGTCCCCAGAACGGGGGCCAGAGATGCTCCCATGGAAGCTGGGCAGCAGCTGGGTCCCTGACTTAGTGAGGACTATTTCGTAAAGCCAGGGAGGGGGCGGCAGGGAAGCAGGTGACGGGCGGGATAAATCACCTCCACTCCACGCTCTGGCTCTGGCTGGTTGGCCGGGACGCACGCCCGGGGTGGGGGGTGGGCGCCCCACAGGGCAGATGGCTGCAGCTGCTCCTGCCCTCGCCAATTGGCCTTTCTACCCCGCACTCCGAGTTGAGCACCTGTGTGCCGGGTGGACCAGCCGGGCGGGAAAGGATTGATGGAGCTATGGGTTAACTAAAGTACTTGTCATTCAGGCAACCCTCCACTCACCCACCCACGAGCCACTTTGCTTGTGCCTTCACTTGTTCCATAAGTACTTATGGGGGAGAAGGCCTGATGGTGCAATGCCTGGCACATAGTAGGCACTTCGTAAATAAGAGTTGAATAAACGAATGAATGAGCACAAGGTTCAGAGCTGAGAGAGTCTGATTCATGTCCGAGCCACACCACCAATCTGTTTTGGGTCCTCAGACAGGTCCCTGCTCCAAGCTGGGGCTCAGTGCCCTCCTCTGCCCAGTGGACACAACGATGACAGCCCCTGGTTGCTGGAAAGGCCTCGGGGGAGAAAGGATGTGAAAGTATGTTAGCACCTACTACGCGTAAGGCCCTGCGGGAGCGGCCTTGGGCTCTGCCCTCGGGAGCCATGCTCTGTCCGGGGACGTCTGCCTGGGTCTCCCCTCCTGGCCAACACATCGATGTGTGCCCCCCTTCTCCCCAGGCCCCCATGTACCCCTGGACTCACCCTCCTGTCCACGCAGGCCACAGAGCGCCCGGCAAAGAGGCTGGCCACGCCGCGGGCCACGTTGACCTCGTCACTCAGGACGTCTTCCCAGCGGTTATTGCGGAACTTGAACAACTTGTCCGTGTACGTGGCCACCCCTGGAGAGAGGAGGGAAGGGAGGGCTGGTGGCCGGTGCGGCACCTACCGCAGGGGCTGGGGCCACAGGTGAACAGGTCGCCTGCGGCACGGTGAGCGCTTAGGCAGCTGCGACCCCTCTCCTGGGGACATGCAGGGATTCTCAGTTGAGAGAAGAGACTCTGAGGCTTATGAAAATGGTCGGCCCAGCCCTCAGGAACTTGGGAGGCCGTGTGCCCACTCCTGGTGCTGAGCTGACCCTCAACACGGGGTCTTGGGGCCTGGAGCTGACCCGGGATCTCGCGGTCTGCACTGCGCTCCTGCCGCGCCACGAGCACGACCCTGGGATTGCCAGTATTTCACGCCCAAACTCAACCAAGGACGTCTCTTTCTCCAGGAGCTGCCGCCCACATTCTCTGCTGAACCACAGGACCTGATCTGGGTCTCAGAAGAAATGGTCCGGGCTGGCGGGTGGGTCTCTAAGTCCAAATCGAGGAAGGGGCTGGAAGTTGAGCTCTGACAGGTGTGTCACCAACACTCCAGGAAAACTGGATGGCAGTGGGGTCGGCACTCCGATGGGGTGAGGGTTTGTGGAGAGGCAATGGGCGCAGCCTGAGGGGAGCAGGTGACGCGGTGGTCGGGAACTCGGGGTTCAGAGTAAACGGGGCTGAGTCTCAGGCTCGGTTCTACCGAGATTCTACTTCTGGGCTCTAGTTGTTGACTTCGGGCAAGTCTGAGCCTCAGTGTCCTTATCTGGAAATGGGGACAATAACAGCTGCATTCCAGCTTAATTCAAGGGGTGAATGAGATGATGCACCTGAAAGAGTTAGCACGGCGCCGCCCATCCCCCAAGGGGTTGGAGGTCGATTATTCCCGTTCATAGACAGGGGGACCCTCTGAGGTGCTTCCGGGACCTCAGCTCTGCACTGCAGGGGTGCGGTGAGAGTGAGTGTGGGGAGAGTGAGTGTAAGAGTGAGTGTGAGGATAAGTGTGTGAAAGTGAGTGTGTGGGAATGCACAGGAGTGAGTGGGTGCGTGAGAGTGAGAATGTGAGTAAAAATGAGTGTGAGTGTGAGATCGAGTGTAAGAATGAGTGTGAGAGTGAGTGGATGAGTGTGAGTGTGTGCGGTGAGGGCTGTGCACAGGAGGCTCCTCAGGTGGCTTTGCCTGGGAGAGGACCAAGGGTGTGCTCTCCGAGTGGCCTCACACAGGCACCTCCTAAGACCCCGGGGACACTCAGGGGCTGGCGTATCGTCTGCGGGGCCTGGAGCTGGCCTTCGGGATGCTCCCCGGACTCCAGGGAGCTGGCACGGGGGCAGAGCTGTGCCACTCTGCCTGGCCCTCCCGGCGGCGCAGAGGAGGAGGGGAAGGCCCTTTCCCAGCAGAGCGGAAGGCAGATCCAGGGGTCCTGCTGGCGTCTATGGGGTGGGGCTTGGGCTGAGGAGCCGCAGCTGGGGTCTGCACAGAGCTGCCTGGCTTGGGAGGGTGGCCCACGGGGGCCGCTGAGGAGCCTGATCTGGACAGAAGCGCAGGTGCCGACTCAGAGGGCCTGAGCCTGTGTCCAGCTCTGACTCCTGTTTGCTCGGGGCCTTGGCCGGTTCCTTATCCTCTCCGCAGCCTCGGTTTCCTCATCTGAGAGTTGGGGGTGACGGCTGTGCCTCCTCCCTCCCAGCATCGCTGTGGGAACCGCAGGGGAAAACTCTGGGGCCCCGGGTCGGCACGCGGGGACTGTCCTCTGGCCGCTCTGTGCCACCCCGGGCTCCCGGGCCCTCGTCGCAATCCCCGGGGACCAGATGTGTCTAGAGATTGAGATTCTTTTCCTTTCACGTGTCAGAAAGGCAACACAGTGCGTCCACCGTTTATTACATAACAGCCCCATCAGGGACCGGGGCAGCACCCTGTAATTAAACACATTAATATTTCTGCAGTGAAATATACAAATAGTCACACTAGGTGGGATAAATATAGCCCATAAATAGCTCACGTCAGCTCAGGACAGGTTTTGCTATCAATTCACTTTCCCACGAACTTAAAAAAAGCACTTGAGGCTTTCAGAGCGTTCTGGATTTCAGGACTGCGGAAAAGGGACTGTGGACTGAGACTGCCATCCTCATGCCTGTTCCCGAGGCAGTGGCAGCCTTGTCATCGCCTTCTGACGCCTGGGGGGCCTCCGAGGACGGCACTGCAGGCTTCCGGGTGCCCAGCTTTCACAACAGCGAGCAACCTTGCCCTTCTCTGTCAAACCAGGGCCTCTTTGGACAGTACCTCCAGCTCGTCTAGTCCCACCTGAAATCCTGAGGTTAAACTCTACCAAAGCTTAGCCTAGGTGAGAAAGCAGCTGCGGGCGGCTGGGCTCTGCAGAGCTCTGATGGGCACCTCTGCATTCAGCGGGAGAAATTTCTCAAGCTGCTAAGTTCCTGCCTCAGCTAGACAAGAGGAAAAAACGAGCCCAGGGTGACTCTATACCCCTCTCTTTGCCTCATCACCCCCAATTCCCCCTGCCCACATTTCCCAGCATTTCCTAAAGTGTGCTTTGTGGAACCCTGGTCTCTGCCAGCTGCCTGGAGAAAAGATTTCGTGAGCGTCTGTGTTCAGGAAAGACTGCACCTTCCATCCACCCTTGGAGATTCTCAGTGGACATCAGTCTATCGAAACTTTGAAAAGTCCTGCAATAAATCACGGGCTTAATTTGACCTGAGCCAGCCTTTCCCAAACACACTCGGCCATGGAACCCCTTTTTGCAGCTCACCTGTCAGCATCCGGCAGAACTAGCCTTGTTCTTAGCAAACTGCTGCGCGGGGGTGTTGACTTCGGGCCACGTTCTGGGCTTTGTGGCCAGAGGGGTTAGGGCGCCACGTACTGTTAGCCTCTTCCCCCCTTCCAGCCTCCTGACTTCTGAGCTGACCAGGGACGCCCAGAAGAATAAACTAAGGTAGAATGTGCAGCAGTGATGCACAGCCTTGTAGATCATAAATGGGAACGGCAAAATCAGTGGCAGCCCTTCTGCAGGCAGAGGCCTGGAGGCCTGGGCGACAGGAGGGATGGGAGCCTGTGATTTAGGAAGAGCAAACGCTCTGGCAGCTGCAACCTGGGTAATTAGGTGTGTCAGGAAGACAGATAAACAGTGAGCTGTGTGGGTCGATGGCACTGGCAATAAACACCCAGCACTGGCCCCTGGCCCATGTCAGCGTGTAATCCCACCTTCTGGCTCCTTGTAGCTGCACTCTGCCCTGGGGCCCCTCACTGAGTCGGGGGCAGCAGCTCGGGAAGAAGAGAGGCTGTTAGTTGTAGGAGAGAGGGGCTCTCCCGAGTCCCTGGGGGTGACTCCTACAGCCCGGAGGCCTGGGAGAAACAGGGCATTCAAGGGCAGGGTAGGGGGCTCTGGAGGTCACGGCCCCTCTGAGAGGCACATCTGAGGACTTCCATTCCCACCCAGACTTTGGCCTGTTGGCATTAAGGGAGCATTGAAGGTCTCAGAGCTCAGTGGAACCAGCAGTTGTCGCCAGGTGGCCAGTTGAGAAGGCCAAGTGGAGGAGGCTCAGGGGCCCACCACTCCCTGCTGGGTGCTGGGGGAGGCCTCATGGAAGTAGGAGTCTCAGTCCCTCACTCAGGGCACTAATAGTTCATTTGATGACAGGAGGGATAGGCAGAGGCGATGCCATGGGACTGCGGTAAAACTAATACTACTTCACATTCCTACGGAGCTTTCTACGTGCCAGGCGCTTCACACACATTCACTCACTAACCCTCGCCACAAGCCCACAAGGTAGGTACTATTTTCAGGACCAATTTACAGATGAAGGACCTGAGGCACAAGAGGCAAGGGGACTTGCCTATGATCCCCCAACTAGCAGAGCCCCGCAGAGACAACAGGACAGTACACCACGGAGATGCTGTGAAATCAGGCCACAGTGATCAGGGAGGGCTTCGTGACAGAGGAGGCACCTGAACCAAAGCATCAGAGTAACAACAGCACGGCTCCAGCGTGCAGAGCACTTAGGATAACCAGGCTCTGCGTGAAGCACTTCTTGTTTTTTTACAATCATCATCTTGCCTAAACCCCTCAGGCACCTTGAAAAGTGGTGTAGCCCCATTTCACAGATGGAGAAATTGAGGGGCAGAGAGTTTCAGTTGCCCAAGAGCCAGTGGGTGGTGGAGACAGAGTCAAACCCAGGTCTTTCTGACTCCAAAGCCTGTGCTTCTGAGCACTCACTCCACTGCCCGTTAGGCAGAGAGGAGGGGCGGTGCTAAGGCCAGGCGGGGAAGCATCGGCAAAGGCACAGAGGGGACACTGAGTTTGCCTAGAGGGGAGGGTTTGTGCAGGTGCAGGAGGGACAGCATGGCAGGCCAGGAGATAGCCGCTAATCCAGCACTGAGGGTGAAGGAGCCATGGGTGGTTTCTGATCTGGGGAAGACAGTGTTTCTGGAAGATTCACCTGGCAGTGGAGTGAGGTGTGGGCTAACAGTGGGGAAAATGAAGTGGGGAGGCTGCTTCTGGAGTAGCTCAGGCACGATCCCGGGTGATGCTACAGGGAAAGTGGGGAAGAAGCTCTGGGTGCAGGAGGCTGGAGAAGGAGGGGCGGGAGGGCGTGGCTCGGTCTGGCGGATCAGAGCCAGTCCACAGTGCGGGGTTAGTGATGGAAGCAGGGACACTGGGCCAGCCGAGGGTGGAAGCAGGAGCTTGGCCTTTGAGGGGATCATAAGGTCGCCGAGTAGGCATGCCCAAGGGCTCGCTGGCCATGAGGGATGGCAGGTTGCAGAGCAGTGAGGCTGGAGCTGGGGCGGAAGGGAAAGACCAGTCTTTCTTCCTTCTCAATCTTTCTTCTTCCACCCCAGGGAGAAGAGAGAAATCCGATGAACCTCTGCCGAGTGCATCACCCACATTAGCTCAGTTGGTCCTCTCCACAGTCGCATCAGGAAGACAGATTCTTTGTTTTACAGAGAGAAATTGGGCTCAGAGGATTGAACCGTTTACCTAATGCACAGCTGTTGTTAAGTGGCAATGCCGAGCCTCCAACTAGGGTCTGACTGCAAAGCCCCCCACCACATATTAAAGAGCTGGGCAGACTATGGAGAACAGTATGGAGATTCCTTAAAAAACTAAAAATAGAGCTACCATATGACCTAGCAATCCCACTCCTGGGCATATATCCAGACAAAACCATAATTCGAAAGGATGCATGCACTCTGATGTTCACTGCAGCTCTAGTTACAAAAGCCAGGACATGGAAGCAACCTAGTCCATAGACAGAGGAATGGATAAAGAAGATGTAGTACATATACACAATGGAACATTACTCAGCCATAAAAAGGAATGAAATAATGCCATTTGCAGAGACATGGATGGACCTAGAGATTGTCATACAGAGTGAAGTAAGTCAGAAAGAGACAAATATCATATAATATCGCTTATATGTGGAATCTGGAAAAATGGCACAGATGAACTTATTTGCAAAGCAGAAATAGAGACACAGATGTAGAGAACAAACTTATGGTTACCAAAGGGGGAAGGGGGTGTGTGGGATGAATTGGGAGATTGGGATTGACATATATACACTACTATGTATAAAATAGATAACTAATGAGAACACACTATATAGCAGAGGGAACTCTACTCAATGCTCTGTGGTGACCTAAATGGGAAGACAGTCTAAAAAAGAGGGGATATATGTATATGTATAACTGATTCACTTTGCTGCACAGCAGACACTAAAAATAAGTAAATAAATAGCTGGGCGGGGGCTGGTGGAGGGCAGTCCTGGCTCCCGAGGAACCGCATTTTTTGTTAGGACCGAGGAAATGGATTTCAGGGCTCCATGCTCTTTTTTTTATTTTTTTCGCGGTACGCGGGCCTCTCACTGTTGTGGCCTCTCCCGTTGCGGAGCACAGGCTCCGGACGCGCAGGCTCAGCGGCCATGGCTCACGGGCCTAGCCGCTCCGCGGCATGTGGGATCTTCCCAGACCGGGGCACGAACCCGCGTCCCCTGCATCGGCAGGCGGACTCTCAACCACTGCGCCACCAGGGAAGCCCTCCATGCTCTTTATGATGCTGCTTTGACAGCCTCATCCCATCCTTGCTTCTTCTGGGGCCACGTGGGAATGAGGCACAGTGGGGATGGGGGCGGGGAGCCTGAGCAGTTCATGCGCTCGTCTCCCCAAATGGGATCATGCTGGGGGAGCCGAAAATCTGGGCCTTGTGTCCAAGGGAAACATGGCTGGAGATCAGGGACCCTAGGATCCATTTTAGGGCTTAGAGGATCCTAGGAAAAGAGGGTGGAGCCTCAGGGTTAGTGCATGTCAGGCTTTACCAGGCACAGGAAGTCCTGGCCATCCTGGTAAAATGCAGATTCTGGTCTAGTCAGTCTGGGGTGGGGCCTGAGATTCTGCAAATTTATGAGCTTCCAGCTGTTGCCAGTGCTGGGCTGCGAAAGCTGCTTTGAGAAGCGAGGTGTAGAGCATCTGGGTGCAGCAGGACTGGGCCTGAGTGAAGAGCTGTGGACAGTGGGTGACCTCTCAAGGCAGACTCATTTGCTGTGGGGGGCAGAAGAGCCTGGAAGTGCAAGGCGCCCCCGATTTCCGTCCTTCTCTCTGGCACAGTGACTGAAGCCTCCTCTCTGAGAGGTTACAGAAGCCCTGCTGAAGGCCTAAGTATAATATGGAGCTCAGAAGCCATCCGAGAAAAGAGTCATAAATCCAAGTTCATAAAAGGAAAAATGTTCTGCACTGCAAAACCCACCGTGAGCGAAGACAAAAGAAAAATGACAAACAAGAGGAAACTATATGCAACTTGTATGACAGACAGAGGGCTGGTTTCCCTAATTTATAAAGAGGTGTTACAAATCAGTACGAAGAAGGCTGATAATCAATAGAAAAAAGAGACTCAGATATAAAGAAATATGTTCAGCCTCGCTCATTTTAAGAAAAATTAAAACTACACTTAGATCCCAATTTTTTTCCTATTAGATTAGCAAATATTTTAAAAAATGATGACATGTATTGGTGACACTATTGGGGTGGGAAAGGCTCACTGGTATCAGGGCTGATAGGGGTGTAATTAGGACTGTCCCTTTGAAGGACATGCCATGCCTATCAAAACTACCCCTGTATATTCCTTCGATGCAGCAATTCCATTTCTATGAACTTACCTTACAGATACAGCTGGAATTGTGGAGAATGGCATGTTGTACAAGCTTATTCATTCGGTGGCACTGTTTGCAAGCAATCTAACTATTCGTCAACAGAGGCCAATTCAACAAATGGCAAATCTATACAACGGAGTACTATACAGCCATAAAAAGAATGAGAAAGCTCTCTGTGTGCTGCTGTGAAATACTGTCCAAAGCTGATTGTCAAACAAAAAAGTAAGGGGCAGTACTGTGAACAGAGCGTGCTACTATTTGTGTAGAAAGGGAGGGAGGTATATGTAGATTGAAGATGGCGGAGGGTCAATGACCATCCTGCTGAACTGAATGAGTTAATAAATAAGGTAGGGTGTGGGGCCCACAGTCCACAGTGACCCATTCAGCACCACACTCCTACTACCCCAGGCCAGGTCACGCGGGCAGGAGAGCTCAGGGCCACGCCAAGCAGCAGCTGGAGTAGCCAGCACAGGAACTCTGAGGGATGGGCTCTGGGCAGGAGCTGCAGGAGGTCCTGGGTTCCTGGATGTGGAGGGGGTGTTGGAGCGGGCCTCTTGTCCGCCTTTGTCCTGCACACACCCCTACCTGGTTTTTTACAGAGTAGTGTTGCCTGAAACACATTGGCTAGTACTCTTCCAGGTCAGTTAAGCTGTACGCTGCTTTCCTGGTCCGGGCCTCTCGGGATTGTGGTCAGTCTTCCTCTGTTCCCTCCCTCTTACTACTTTCCAGTTCTTAACCCTTGAGCTGTGCCTACCTGATACCCTCATCTGTGTGGTGTCTTATTTACATGATGGTCCTTTTCTCTTTCTGCTCCAAGAGTCTCTCTCTTCAAGCGGCCAGGAGGGAGGCCTGTGGCGCCTCCATCCAGGACGTTTCTAAAGTCTCTGCCTTTCTTCAAGCCACAGAATTATGACAGCCGTTGCTTAGAGAGCATGGATTAGGTCCTAGACACCATAATAAGTACTTTTCATTCATTATCTCAGCTGTTCATTCAAATATATATATTAAATGTTTATGGGCTTCCCTGGTGGTGCAGTGGTTAAGACTCCGCCTGCCAATGCAGGGGACACGGGTTCGAGCCCTGGCCGGGGAAGATCCCACATGTCACGTAGCAACTAAGCCTGTGAGCCACAACTACTGAGCCCGCGAGCCACAACTACTGAGCCCACGTGCCACAACTACTGAAGCCCGCGCGCCTAGAGCCTATGCTCCGCAATAAGAGAAGCCACCGCAATGAGAAGCCCATGCACTGCAACGAAGCCCCCGCTCGCTGCAACTAGAGAAAGCCCGCGTGCAGCAACGAAGACCCAACACAGCCAAAATAAATAAAAATTAAAAAAAATGTTTACTAAGTGACATAAGTATTTCTTTGGTCCTAGAGATACAACAGAAAACAAGACAAAGTTTCTGTCCCCATGGTGTTTAGCAGAAGAGTAGAAGAGATGAACAACAAACAAATATATAACATATTTTCAGACAGCAGTAAGTGCTCTGAAGAGAAATAAAGCAAGTTAAGGGCATAGGGAGTGATAGGGTACAGTCTTAAGGCTTTCAGGGAAGACCTCATCTGAGAAAGGGCCTGAATGAAGGGAAGGAGTGAGCCTTGAGAACAACGGTGGGAAAAGCATTTTAGGCGGAGGGAACAGCAAGTACAAAGGCCTCGGGTAGGAAAGCGGCGAGCAAGAGGAAGAGTGGAGGAAACGGAGCCAGAAGGGCGACTGGCTCACAGCCGGAGGGGTGTGGTGGGTGACGGTAAAGACTTTGGATACAGTCTGTGGGGCTACAGGAGAGAGTTGAACTTATGAAGTTGATATGATTTTCCTGTACTACAGGTGAAGGGGTTGAGACCGAGAGAGGTCAAGCATCTTGCCCAAGGTCACCCAGTAGGTGAGGGACACGTCCCAGGTTTGTACAGACTGACTCCCACAGGACACTGCCAGGACGCAGGACCCCAGTGCTGACATCCTAAAAGCTGGCTGAGGGACAGGGTGGGTCCGTCCTTCCAGAGGTCTCTCCAACGCTTGGGCACAGGCTAAAGCAGCCCCCAGTCATAAGCCATGGGCAGGTGTGGGCTGGCTGGGGCTCCTGGAGAGGATCGCCAGTTCCTCATTGTGGGCAGGGTGGCAATGGCTGAGCGTCATGCCAGCTGGACCCAGGGAAGTGCTGACCTGACACAAATGGCTCCACACCCCACCCACTGTCGATGAATCAATCGAATCACTCAACTGAAAGATTAACTCAAACCCACAGACATCCCTCAAACCCACAGACGGTCACTGGGAGGTGCACGCCTGGGGCCGAGGCTGGGGGGCAGTGTCACCCTTACCCCAGCTCTGGGGGCCGAGCGCCAGCCTCTCCCAGAGGAACCTTCCTGGGGGCTCCATTTGCCTGCCTCTTCTTGTCTTCCCTCTGTTGTTAAACCTTCTCTCAGGCCAAATGCTTGTGCCTGTTTTTCCGGATTTATTTATCAAGTTTTAATTGTACTCTTAGGATGTTCAAGTTCTGGCTGGGCCAGAGGGAGGCACAAAATAACCAATACATGGACTTTGCCCTTGAGGAACTTAGTGGCTAGGAGAGTGGAGTCAGATTCCTAGAGAAATGTAAGACTGCACTGGAAAGACAGGGCAGGATTTTTGTCTGTTACATTCACTGGGGCATCATCAGTGCCTAGAACAGTGCCTGGCATACGGTAGGTGCTCAGTAAATACTTACTCAATGAGTGAATACATTAGTGAGTAAATGGGGTGATGGTGAGGCTGAGCACGGAACCAACATGACTCTGGGGTATTGCTGTCAACCTCGACTGCACGAGGGAATCACCTGGAAAGCTTTCCAATCTGATAACTGGGTCCCGCCCCCAGAGGTTCAGATTGGACTGGACTGGGATGCTCCTTGGGAACTGGGCACGTTAAAGCTCCTCAGGAGATCCTAGTGTGCAGCCTGGGCTGAGCACCGCTGCTCGAGGATTCCCGATGAAATGCTCTAAGAGCGTGGGAGGGCAGCCGCTTCAAGACACCTGACGGTCGGGTCCCAGCCCCGGTGCTCCGCACTCAGTGAGTAGAAGAGTCTGTCCCCTTCCTCTGGCACAGTGCCTGCTGAGCCCACGTTAAACACCTCCTTCCACAGTTCTCCCCATTTCTGCGTCCCTCCAGCATCTTCCTGGGCACTCACTCCTTCCACAGCCGTCCCTTGCTGCTGTTCCCCTCCTGACCTTGCCCCACATTAAAGGTTGATCAGCCCATCAATTAATTGTGTCCTAATCCAATCTTGGCTTGGCTGGAGAGAGGGCAGTGAATCCAGCTGGGTAATCATGCCCTGATTTTGTGTAGGGATAATTACCATCTCTCAGGCCTCACTTGGTGGCAAGATGAGATGAAAACCCATAAAACACCACTTGGGGCTGTGGCTCATTGTTTCTCGGCTGCACAAAGCTGGCTGTCAGCCAGTCAGCTCCGCCTGCCCCTGCCCCTGGCACCAGCCCCAACCCCTTCCCTCGCCATTCATGCACATGGCAGGGCTCAACAGCAGGGGCAGTCTGGGGCTGGATCCTGGCTTGGGCTCAGCAACCAGCAGGGGCAGCATTATGGGCCCAGGGTAAAGCCAGTGTGTGCGTGTGTGTGTGTGTGTGTGTGTGTGTGTGTGTGTGTGTGTGTGTCTACGGGAGCAGGGAAGGTGGTCCCCATAGCCAGGCGGTCACCTGCCTCCAGGAGGTTGGGAGGGTCCTGAATGGTGAATTCACAGGTCTGAACCACAAGGTGTTGTTCAGACCAACCCGAAAGGCTGCTGCCATCTGGAAGAGTGCAGTGCATGTCCAACCTGGCCCCAAAGGGGCACTGGGCCCTGCATCCTTCAGGAGGAAGCCATGGCCTGGGACTTCCCTGCAGATGTTATGGCCCCAAGGGAGTAGACTTCCACCTGCAGCCCCAAGAACACAGTCCCCCAACTCATGAAACACTGAGCACCAACCATGAGCCTGGCTCTCCACTAGGCCCCGAGGGCGTCGGATTGAGTAAAGCCACAGAGTGTGTTGATTAAAAGGATGGATCTGGAGTCCGGACACTTGGGTTTGAATCCTGGGACTTACAAGTTGTGTGGCCTTGGGCAAGTCATATGACCTCACTGTGCCTCAGTTTCCTCAACTATAAAGTGGGCCACACCAGTACCCACCTAACTGAGCTATTGTGAGACTTAAATGAGGTGATGAATACAAAGTGCTCAGGTCGTGGCCCGGCACACAGTAGGTGCTACTTAAGTATTAGTTGTTATCGTTACTCTTGCTATCA
Source organism: Delphinus delphis (assembly GCF_949987515.2). Classification (NCBI taxonomy): domain Eukaryota; kingdom Metazoa; phylum Chordata; class Mammalia; order Artiodactyla; family Delphinidae; genus Delphinus; species Delphinus delphis. Next base: position 29,816,675 of record NC_082698.1, on the reverse strand, counting down.
TGTAGCCTCTGGGTATCAGTTTCTCTCAGCCATTCCTTGGTGTGTAGGACCTCACACTCAAAGTGTGGTCCCTAGACAAGCAGCAGCATCACAGCCTGAGAGCATGTTAGCAATGCAGGATCTCAGGGCCTAGCCAGGCCTGCTGAGTCAGAACCCGCATTTACACAAGAGCCGAAGTGACTGGGATGGCACTCTGGGCCAGGACAGGCCCCAGATCTGTCTTCCACCAAGTTGTACCCCCAGCACCTACCGCCTCTGGTCTGGCGTGTTGTAGGTGCTCTGCAGGAATGTGGGGTGAAAAAATGAGCTCAGCTGAAAGCTATGGGGGCCTTTGAAGGATTTCAAAGCATTTTAGAAAGTTCCCTAGAAGCAGCACGGAGGGCTATGCCAGGGAGTCGTCTGCGAGCTACGGGAGTGAGAAGCGCTGAGTGGCTGAGCCACCGAGTCGGGGAGAAGGGAGGAGGGGTCAGTTAGGAGGACCGGGCTGCCGCTCGGAACGGGAGGTGAGGAGGACGTAAAGTCCGAGGGAGGGGACAGGTCTTCTGCTCAAGGCCTCCCTCTCCAGGGGCTGGGAGGTGAGAAACAGCTTCATGTGTAAGAGAAGAACGGAGCCTCCTGGGGCTGTCTCTGTTGGAATGGAGTGAGGTCCTGGGGAAGCCGGGGACAGTAACCTAGTGCCGGGAGGAAGAAGGTGGGGGCCAGGGGAGGCCCAAGGCCCCCAGCCCTTACCGGAGAAGGCATTATTGGTGTTGAGGAAGTAGATCTCCTCACGGCCATCCCCGTCGATGTCGCAGGCTGTGACCCCGATGGCGTTGCCCTGCCGGTCCCGCAGCGCGTAGTAGGGGGAGCTGCGCTCGTCCACCGCGATGTTCACCAGCCGCTTCTGGGCCCGGTCGTACTTCAGAACCAGGTTGGGTCCATTGTACCTGGAGGAGGAAGGGGGAGGGGACGTTGCGGGGAGGAGCTGGGCCCACCTGGCTCTATCCGACCAGAGCAGTGGGCTCAGAGTATTCCCGGACAGGTCTATGTGGGGACAAATCAGGCCCGGAACATTCCTGGGGAGCTGCTGTATTCCTGGGGAACCCTTGGCAGCCTTGCCTTGGGGTCCCCGGGTATTTGACGAGTGTCCCTGAATCAGATGTGCACCGAAGCAAAGTGAGAGTCAGCAGGTCCCACGTGGGATGCAAACAAGGAGCAGGGTGGTGGAGGGCAGTGGGCAGTCAGTGATAAGCCCCTTACCATAGGCTTTGCTGAAATAAACCCCCTGACATTTATCTTGCTCATTTCAATGTAAAAGGCACTTTCATATTTATGATCTCATTTATTTAAATTTAGCAACAATCAAGTGAGGTAGGCATGGAGTCTGCATTATTAACCCATTTTGCAGGTGAGGCAACTGATGAACTTCATCAGGGAAAGTGAGGCTCAGAGAGGTTGAGTGCCCTTCTCAAGGTAACGCAGCTAGTAAGCATCAGGTGCTGGAACTCAAACCCAGGCCCTCTCTGCTAACCCAAGGGACCTGGAGTGAATTCTGGAAGCACAGAAGGCTTTGTCATTGAGGTCTGGAATGACTCTCTCTTGACAGAAAGTCCCAGCATTTAAACAGTAGGATGAAACTGGCATCCCAGACAGGAGATTACAAATGCATCTAAAGCCATCAGGTGGACCTGCTGGATCGCTTTGTCCGAGGCACTGGAAGGAAAACACTACAGACCTCCTCAGTCCTCACCTCTCTTCGTCTGACTCTCCTGCAACCACGCGACCTCCCTGACGCTTGCTCTTGCCTCAGAGATTCGCACTTGCTGTTCCCTCCACCCAGGATACTTTTCTTCCAGGTACCCACATGGCTGTCTCCCTCCTTCATGTCCTTCAGGCCCTCACGCAATCTTCCCTTCTCTGAGAGGCCTTCCTGCCCACATTCCTGAAACCTGCAACCACCGTCACCCCGTACCCTTGCCCCTCACCCATGCTCTCTTTCCCACGGCTTTTTACCACCGGTTGACCGGTCTCTAGCTTCCCATTTAGCTCTTCCTTCTCTGTCTGGTCCTGCTAGAATGTCAGCTCCACAAGGGCAGAACTTTTTGTCTGTTTTGTCCCCCAGGACCTAGCACAATGCCTGGCACACAATAGGTGCTCAGTAAATCCTTGCTGACTGATTGAATGAGTGGATCCTCAGAGCCCATGTCTGAGTCATAAGGGCTTAGGTGTCCCGTGGTCGATTTCTTCCCATTGCCTTCCCATGTGGAGAAAGTGGTGTGTCCAAGGTCACCCCAGGCAGCACAGCCAGGAATGTCTGGACTCCTCCCTCCTCCTGGAACACCTGTCAGGCTCTCCAAAGGAACCTGGCCACCCCCCCATCCATTAGTCCCCGGGCTACTGCCTTTGTTTGAACCTGAGCGTGTACATCCCGAGTGAAGTTCAGCTGCCAGCCTCTGGACGGTCCCCAGCCGAAAACACTGTGGGGAGGGAGGAAAGAACCCTCCAAGGTCTTTGAGAGAAATCACTTCTTGCTTTCCTGAAACAGAACCAATTTAGCCCTTTGTCACCAAGATGCAGAGCCAGTGAAGTCTGGGGGATGCTGAGTGACTGGCCACGCGCCTTCTGGCAGCCACAGTGTGCGGAAGGGGAGACGGAGCTTACTGGGGGCTGAGTCAGCGCTCGGTAGACACCGTGACAAAGAGCGTCTGAGGGCTGTGCATTGAGGGCGCGGCATGACCTATGGGACGTGTCTAGGCGGCAGAGATGGAACACTTGGGTTCCAGCACCGTCAGCAGCTGGCTCCAGCCCCCAGGGGCAGGAAGTGCCTCGTGGGTGCTAAACCCTGAGCCTCAAAGCCTCCAGGTCTTCTGTTACTACCACTGCTGCTCCTCACAAGATAGTACAGTTTACTGTTTACTACCACTGCTGCTCCTCACAAGATACTACAGTTTACTGTTTACTACCACTGCTGCTCCTCACAAGATAGTACAGTTCTGCGGCGCTAGGCCTTGCTAAAAGCACTTTCCCATGCGTTGCCTCACCTGAGCCCTAGTGATCCCAGAAAGAAGGTAGAGAAGGCATTTTTCTAGAAAAGGAAACAGAAGGTCAGAGAGGCAAAGTGAGGTTACACAGCTCGTACATGGCAGCACTAGGCTTCTAACTGTCTCCAGGTCCAACCCTGTGCTCTTTCCACACTGCCTATGATGCCAACACTCTCTGTCCTCTGCATTTTTTTTTCTTCTGGTGGCCTCTCTCAAAGCAGCGACATGGGAAATGCCCAAGAACTTCACATGAAGTGGAGATAATGACCCTACATTTCTATCGCACTTTACAGTTTATAAAACACTTTCTCAGCCTTGATTTCATTTGCTTCTCTGCAGGTCTTGCCTCTTCCAGAGGTTAGTTTTGTGACCTTAGGCTGGTCAGTTCCCCAATCTAGGTTCTGAGTTTCTCTTCTGCAAAACGAGAGTGGGACTAAATCAGAGGGTCACAAAGTGCGTGGACAAACGCGGTCTTGGGGACGGGCTTCTGCCCTCTCCTCTCAGCTTCATCCAGAGCATTTCTATGTCGATGCATTTTATTTTATGCGTCACGTTCCATAAAATGTTGTTTAAACAAGGGATTCCAGAGCCACTGGCCTAGAAGCCGTGTGAGAGCACTTCTTAGTCTAATGCTCTTGAAACAATAGTGCCTTGCGTCTAACCCACCTCGGGAGACGGACAGAGCGGGCGTGGCCCCCCCAGGCTACGGCTGAGGAGCCTCCACATGAAGTCCAGCACTGACACCCCTCCTGGCACCCCCTGTCCCTTGGGTCTCCCCCAAGGAGAATGTCTTTACCACCCCCAGTGGGGGGAGAGGCCATGGCCTCTGCACTTATTGGAGGCCAGTCCTTTCACCCTGAATGGGGGGTGATGGGCGTGCACACAAAGTCCCTGCTCCCATGGTGGTGGCCCTGGGGGAGTGGATGGCCCTGGACCATCTCTTGTTTGAAGGACTTGGGGGTGCTAGTTCCAGTGTACTCCCTAAGGTGTAGAGGGGTCGGGGTACTAGGCTGGCTCAAATCCTCCATCTGTTACAGAGTGAGCACGTGCCGCAGAGTCCTCCCAAGCCTACATGGCAGCCTGGGATGAATCCTGACACTCTGTCCCCTTGCGTCCCACCACCCGCCCCCCCCCCCCCAAGGGACTACAGACACAAAGCCAGACCAAGGGCTCCTAGGTAGGGGTCCCAGCAACACGGGGTGCAAGGCTGAGAGATGGGGCACGGAGCTGCCACCCCTTCCCCCCACCCACCTGGCTGGGTCTGCTGCACTGATATCCAAGCCTCTCACAATCTCCCCCCAGGACAGCCAGCCTTATCCCCTCCCCCTCTTCTGCATGAAGAAGGCTTATCCCCTCCCCCTCTTCTGCATGGGGCTGACGCTCCAGCTGGTTCCATCCCACCCCGCCCTACGCTCCTCACACGAAGCCTGCCCCAGCTGCCTGGGCTACATGTGATCTTCTCTTCCCTGGACACCCACAGCGTTTTGCACCTTGCTTATTACCACGAGGCAGAGCTGTTTGTGTTCCAACATCACTTCCCCTCATTAAAACATATGCTTCTTGAGCCGAGGAAGCATGTGGATACAGCTCTGTGTTTGCTGTGCCTAGAGCCATAGTTGGCAGAGAGAAGATGCCCAGCAAGTGTCTGTCATAAAAGTGAGTGAGTGAGCAATAAAGGAAAATAATCACGGGGGCATTCGCAGAGCAGCCACCACGCGCCAAGCACCCTTCTGAGTACTTCACACCCACTACTTCACTTCATCCTCATGACGATCCTAGGATTTTACAGGTGTGGAGACTGATGTTCAGAGGTCAGCCACAGTCCCACCACGGTCCTTCTGGGGCTGCAGTTCCCACCAGTCGGGGAAGATGGATGTGAAGGACGTGGGATTTCATGTTTCCTCTCTCTGACACCGCCCGAGATTGTTGGGCACTTCTAGAAATTCAGGAGGCTTTGAAGCTCAATTAAACAGGCTTAGGGGGCTTCCCTGGTGGCGCAGTGGTTGAGAGTCCGCCTGCCGATGCAGGGGACGCGGGTTCGTGCCCTGGTACGGGAGGATCCCACGTGCCGCGGAGCGGCTGGGCCCGTGAGCCATGGCCGCTGAGCCTGCGCATCCGGAGCCTGTGCTCCGCAGCGGGAGAGGCCACAACAGTGAGAGGCCCGTGTACCGCAAAAAAAAAAAAAAAACAGGCTTAGGAAGTGGGACAGGGTCCTGTGTTCTCGAAAAGCAGCTGCGACTTCATAATATCAAAGGCTGGGCCAGCAGGCACAAGTGATTGGCTCAGTGGAAATTTAAAAATCTGCTTGCGAGACACCAGCGGGGCACAACCCATCCTCGTGTGAGTACCGCCCAGTTTTCACGCTGGTCCACTGTCGACAGGGAGGGGCCTTGGGGTCAGGCCAAGAAGAGCAGCCAGGGCGTGGGGTCCTGGGCCTGCCACTTCCTGGCTCTGACCTTGAGCCTGTCACTCAATTCCTCTAAGCTTCAGCTTCCTCAACTATAACTCTGTGAGGATAAGAGACAGTGTGTGTTATGATAACACTTGGTAAACTGTGAAGAGGTTACACAATTATAAGTTCTCATCGTTACTTAAAAAAAAAGCCGAGGAACAAGCTCTCACTCTCTATAGTGATCACTTCGAGTTTCCAAACACACACTAACATTTCTCATCCCCAAACATCCCACCTGTGACCTCTCATCTTCTGCTGGAATATTTCTTCATTCCCCTTTGTCACTAAACTCAAAGAGATGTCTTTACAAGTGCTCTCCATTTTCTTACCGACAATTTACCCCACCTGCTATCCACATTCCACCCCCGCCCAACTCCAGCAAAGCTGCCCTTGTTATGGCCATTGGTGGCTTTCATGAGGCCACAAATAGGGATGCCCTTTCTGTCCCATCTCCTGGGGACCCTCGGCTGTATCTGGCACAGTGGCCTGGGCTCTCGGCCACTTGCCTCTTATAACACTCTGCTCTCTTGGCTCTGAGGATGCCGTCCTCCTCTGGTTTTCCTTCTTTCTCTCTGGTTCCCCCTCCTTTTCCTCTTTGTAGGCACTCCCTCCTCTCTCTGCCTCTTAATGTTGGAGTCCCCAAGCCCGGTCCAGGAGCCCCTTCTCCTCTCTCCATCCCCTTTCACTAGGGGATAATATCCAACCCCATGACTGACAACTCCCAAATTTATACCTCCAACCCAAATCCCCAGTCCAACCTCAGACTCATATATCCGACTGCCTACCTGACATCTCCCCCTGCATGCGCCACAGTCATCTCCGATGGAATGTGACCAAAATGGAACTATTGATCGCTCCTCCCTGCAATGGGCATCCAAATACCAAAGCCAGAAAGCTGGTGTCAGCCTTGGTTCTCCCACTTCCTTGACTTCACATCTAATTCATCAGTCAATCCCGTCATTTCTACCTCTTAAAATATTTCAAATCCTTTCTCTTCTTTCCCCCTCCACTGCCACCATCTCTGGAGAGCCTCCTTTCTCTGCTTCCCCACTTCCCCCACCAGTTGAAATCCCCCACGGCATAGCCAGAGTCATCTTTTTAACACATAAATCAGATCAGCCATTCTCCTGCCTAAAACCCTGTGGTGGTTTCCCATTATGTTGGAATGAAACCCAGACCTTTTATCACGCCTGTCCTGGGAGCATATTCGCTTTGCTTCCTGCCTTGCTGACCGCATAACACCACACCACCTCCCTTTCAGCTCCTAAAGGTCCAGCAGGCAGGTCCCAGCCCTCTGACCAGAGCACCCTCCCTCCACCTCTCTCCTGGGCCGGCTTCATCTCATCCTTTAGGTCTCACCTTGAAAGGCATCTCGGAGAGACCTTCTCCTCCTCCGTATTCCAGTCACGGCCTCCTCTGTCCTACTCTGGTTTGGTTACCTATGTATTGCCCATTTCTCCCAGGAAACTATAAGCTTCAGGAGGGCAGGGACTGTGTCTGCTGTGTTCACTTCTGTCTCCCCATCACCTAGGGCGTAACAAGCACTCAATAAATACTTGCAGAGCGAACGAAATAGAAGGAGCCTCTGGGAGGTACCAGATCATCACTGGGTGGCCGAGCAAAGTCAACTGAGCCACCAGTCTCTTGCTTGGTCTTTGATCCTCTGCTTACATTAGTCCTCAAGTTATGTACAAACATGGTAACGACACCAGGAGGAGGCCAGGAGCTGGTGTCCTGAGTAAAGGTGAGAGAGAGTAACAAGGTATTATAGATAAAGACAGAGGACCAGCCTTTCTCTCTGTTGAGAACTGTTGACCTACATGAAAAAAACTCATTTAGGCAGTTACATAAAGGGGAAGCCAGATGAAGGGATGCAATGATTATTGGGTACCTACTATATATTAGATACTGTGCTACGTAGTTTATACACGATATCTCACTGTACATAAATAGAAACTTGGCTGAAATTTGAAAAATATACTACTTTGAAAACTAAGAATAGGGAACTTTTTTCATTAAAAAGGAAAATAATGAAAAATATATAGCTATTCAACATTATAATCAGGGGAGAGATGCAGGGAGACGAGACAGATGCACGTATAAATCCGAATGCAAGAGAGAGACACACGAGAATACAGAAAAATGGAAACTGAGGGGCAATGAAGCCCTGAGCATAGAGAGAAAAACACTGTAAACACAGATAAAGAGATTGGCCTGTAAAGACACTGGGACACACAGAAGGGAGGATACACAGACCCAGAGAGAAAAAGAGAGAGATCCCTGGAAAGATACAAAGTCGTGGAAATATCAACAGAGCTCTGAGATATTATCATAGAGAAACAACTCATCTTATGGCCTTTCTGGGCATTTCCTTCAAAGGTTTTTAAAGATGTGTGGCATTTTCAGGACTACAGGCGTAAGGGGCTATTTTATTCTTGGTTATTTCAATACCCTTATTTTATAGATGAAGAAGTGAATTTCAGAGAAGAGTGACTTTCTGAAAGTCAAACAGCTAATCATTAGACAAAATATATATTGAAAGACAAACTGATCCCTTAGTCTAAAGCAGGGATCAGCAAAATCAAGACCTTTGGGCCAAGTCTGGCCTGCTGCTTATATTTGTAAATAAAGTTTTATTGGAACACAGACCTGCTCATTCATTTACATGTTTTCTGTGGCTGTTTTTCCTGTACAACAGAGCTAAGTAATTGCAACACAGACTGTATGGCCCAAAAGTTGAGAATATTTACCATTTGGTTCTTCACAGGAAACGATTTTAAAGGCTTGTCAGCCTTATATTATGGGCATATTACAGGTTCTAAGTCATCGTTATCATAACAGAACACAAAATTAAAATAAGCTTTAGTAAAAATTAATTTGAGCTCAGTACTTGGGAACACACAGTTTTCTGAAACAAGTATTTAGAGAGAGTATAAGTTGAATGGAAGAAAGGTGTTAGGTCTTAGAATAGAGATTGTGAGGTAAAATAATCTGCAGGGAAAAAAAGAGACTGAGAAGAGTTAAGTAAGATGAGAACAGTGCTCTATACATGGGGTTTATCTAAGGTTAAGAAATGAGCACGTGCCCTCTGAGTGAAGTGGTTATAGGGATACGGTAGCTGATATCCAGAGATGGCTGCCATCCTTTTCTTTCCTCTTTGTATGGACGTGTTACTCCACCCATGAAGAGGTGGAATCCATTTCGCCTCCCTTGACTCAGGGCTGGCTTTGTGACTTGACTCGGTTGGCAGAACGTGGGCCAGTTCTGGGCCTAGCCTTAAAGAGGCCCACCAGCTCCCACGTTGTCTCTGGGGGAAGCCAGGCACCATGTAAGAAGTTCGGCCACTTTGAGACCACCATGCTCTGAGGAAGCCCAATCTAGCCCCAGGGAGAGGCCATGTGGAAGAACACCGAGGCATCAGATAAATGAGCAAAGACTTCGTGGGCCTTCCAGCCCAGCCAAGCTGACGACACAGTGCAGCTGAGTGAGTGACACCAGCTGATGTCACATGGAGCAGAGCACCCCTCCACCCCTGCCAGCTGACCCTGCCCAAATTCCCGACTCAAAGAACTGTGAGAAAGGATAACTTGTTTTTAACTAGCTACATTTTTGGACAAGAAAGTAGACAACGATGACCTATCATTTCAGACCTAAGGGGAAGAAGAATTTATCTCTGGAAAATAGGAAAAAACATTACTCAGTAATCAGTAGAATTCTCTAAGATAGCCTTTTTTTTTTTTTGCGCAGTACGCAGGCCTCTCACTGTTGTGGCCTCTCCCGCTGCGGAGCACAGGCTCCGGACGCACAGGCTCAGCGGCCATGGCTCACGGGTCCAGCCGCTCTGCGGCATGTGGGATCTTCCCGGACTGGGGCACGAACCTGCGTCCCCTGCATCAGCAGGCGGACTCTCAACCACTGCGCCACCAGGGAAGCCCTAAGATAGCCTTTTGATTCACAGTAGGCAGGTCTACACAAGGGAGGCCTGGATCTGTTGGGTTGACACATGGATCTCAGAATATCTTGAGGGTCTGTGCAGAGCATAAGGGTGGAAGAAATACAAGGATTCCAGAAACCCCTATTTTTCTACTCCTCCTTTGAATTCTTCTTTCCTTTCTAGCCACATCTGTTTCCCATTTTGAAAGCGTAACCTTGAACATGGATCATTTCTTTGGAACTGTGTGTAATGCTCCTTTTTCCTTTTTACGCATTTAATTCTTTGAAAGCCATTGAAGTTAAATAGGACCAGAAAACATATGGGAAGGCATTCCAACAGGAGACTCACAGACTGTATCCTAGAAGGGGACATAGCCAGAGGCCAGGCGTTAGTTTAAAGGAAAGGAGACTGTTAATGGGAGGTTTCTAGCCATGATGAGAAATCTGGGGCTGGAGATCTTACAGGGGAGTGAATTGGGTAAGTCTGGAAAGGGCATCCCAGAAAACAAACAAACAAACAAAAACACTTGATCCTGAACTAGGAGCTAACCAGGGTGGAAAAGACCCCACAAATGCAGTGCAAAGAATAAGAAGGTTACTTTAAGATGAAGGATAAAAACCTTTTGTCCTAAGGGATGGATGGTTTTTCAAGAAAGGGATGTTTGGCACCGAAAGGTCAGAATAATCTGCAGTGATGAGTGTCTCTGTTCTGTAAAAATTCCACGCAGACTGATTGATTTATGCCCTGTTCTAAAAAAGATCTGTGCTCAGCACGTGCTCTGTGCCCTTGGAATTTCTTATATTTTGATGAACATGGAGGCAACCAGAAGGCAGAGGCTACTGTTTGCAGCTCTAGCCCCTCCATACCTAGGACGATGCCAGGAAAAGACGGGTCCTCAGTCATGGTGTTCATGTTGATGGTTGATGATGATGAAGAAGACCATGACTCCATCCCTCAAGGCATGTTTATCTCAAGAAAAGAGGAAGACAGGGAGGCAGGAATTGCATACACTATCAAAGGAGGGATTCAGGTGACAGATGGAGGCTGGGTGAATCAGGACTCTTTGGTTGCAAGTGGCAAACACTCCACCTGAAACTAACTGAAGAAAGTACTGGTTCAGGTGTCCAACCTGCCAGAAGAGCAGGGGAACAGAGAGGCCTTGGGGTGCCTGGAGCCAGGGTTCTGACCAGGAGGTCGTCAGGACTTCCTCTCCCCTGGCTTCTCCCCTCTTCTCTGTTGGCCTCATCGTCTCACACCACCCTTCTTCACGAGGCCTGACCTGTATACACTCTCAGCCTTAGCACGGAGTGGACAGGCTTGCTTTCCTCAGTTCCGATGTGAAAAACCCCAGGAAAGGGCCCTGATTAGCCCCGTTTCAGTCACATGTCCATCCTGAGAGCCAGGAGCTGGAGCCTACGGTTGACAGCCTTTGACTAGGACCAATGCTCATGAGAGCAGCATCTCAGCAGTGGAGCGATCACAGCAGGGAGGCCGGGACAGGGTGCCAGGAGCTGGCCTGGGGAGAGGCACAGGCAGAGGTGGAGTACAGGTTGGGCTGGCTCAGGGTGGGGGCAGGTGAGGGCAGGCATTTGGAGTTTTGAATCCAGAATGGGGACTGCCTGCCTCCAGCCCTTTGGAATGGCTGGGAAAAGGCAGTGGGAGCATCTTCTCTTGGGAGTGAGGTGGGCTCTGTGTGGGCAACACGGGACGGCAGAAAGCACACTGGACCTGAAGTTAGAACAGAAAGGCTGAGAGGCAGTACAGCTCCGTAATGAGAAGCTTGGACCACAAGCCAGACTGCCCGAGGGCACGTCCCTGCTTGCAACTCTCCAGCTGTGTGGGCATCCTTGAACCAGTCATCCAGCTGGTCCAGGCCTCAGCTTCCTGATACCAGCTCCTGTGCCATGGGTTGTGCCAAGGATGAAGATAAAGCCTGTAAAGTAGTCAACACAGTGCTGAGTGTGGAGCAAATGCTCAATAAACCCGAGTTAGTCAGTCTGTCTTCTCCCATCTACACTTAGTACCTGACACGTAACGGGAACTCGATAAATACTTTTGAAAGAATGAATTATTAGGATTATTACCTCTGTAGCCTTGAGCATAGAAGACTGTGAGCTCCAAGGAGTTCTAGACTGTATTTTATACTTCTAGTCTCCATCACAGTGTTTGATAAAGGAGCCTGTGTACATACATTCCCGAGGATTCAGTTTCCTCGTCTATAGAGTGGGGCTAATAATATTTGCTCTACCTCAAGGTCAGATGAAAGAAAATGTGTAAACTATGACACAGCTGCAGGTTTTGCATGTGTGCATACACACACATGCACACACACGCATGCACAGACACACGCTCACACACACGCTCACACACGCACGCACACACGCACACACGTGCACACAATATATGGCTGTTGTCTGCAGCAGAGATAGCCTCACTGAGCCCCCCAGGAGCCCTCGTTCTTCTACCCTGTTTGACAGGAGCTGAATGATAGACCCATCGAGCTGCAGGAACGCCCCGTGAAATGGAGGCGACAGGAATTTGCTGAGGGTCTGGTCAGAGACAGCTGTGGTTTTCTCCAGCAGGCAGGAAGTCCGGAGCTGGGCGCTGGACTGGATGCGAGGTGTACAGGAGGCTGCCCTCAGTCAGCCTGGCCTGATGCCCGGGTTGGACAAGCAAGCAGACATAGGTCACCAGACACAGGTCACAGGCCCTGGTGAGGGCAGAGGACAGACAGGTCTTGGCTGGTGAAAGGCAGGGCTGTCATGTGAAGACAAGGACCAGTGGGGTCCTGTGGCTCACAGTTCATGGGCAGATGGAGACGGCCAGCTTCAACTTAGAAAAGGCCTGTCCTTCTAGCCCAGGGCTCTGTCCGCCCAGAGTCCTGGTCCAGACTCTAGCTGGGTGCAGGCCCTTTTCGTGATGACGAGCTTCCCCCGTGACAACTATCTGCTTGGAATTGCTAATACAAGTCACTGCTGGAGCGCTGCACCCATGCCCCACAGGGTACAGGGGCCACACACGTTGTCCCCACTTTGCCTGCTGGGATCTCCGCTTGCTCTCTCCGGACCCTGAGGACGGTGTCGTCCCGCTTGCTGGCCTCCATTCCCTACGCACCTGGCTGTCCCCTCCCTGCGGTAAAATCAAGTTCCTTCCAGTTTTCCCTCATGCTGCAGCTAATGGAGGCATGCCTGGCTGTGTCTTGAGAAATAATAGTTGGAGGAAGCAGCAAAGCCTTCCAGTTGCTATGGAGTGTTAACTGATGAATTAAACTCTTCATTTTGATTTGGAGGAAATAGTCCTAGAAGAGACTCTTGCTTTAAAAACATATAAAGCTGTCAATTATGAAAGGCGTTCATTCAGAGGGGTCCTTGTTGCCACGACGGCTTGAATTCCCTTAGCCACGCATTAACACTAATCAGAATCTGGCTGCTGGAGAGAGTGTGCATTAAAGCTCTAGGGACAGAAAATGTTGTGTGTTAAGTATTAGTGAGAAAGTATCCAATGTACCTAGATATTTATTCCTTAAAGTGCTTGTAGTATAGAAATCACCTACCTGACTGGCAACTCAAGATAAACAGTTGTTTTAATTACAGATGAAAGGTACGTGACTATAATCTAAGGTCTTAGGTAACGCAGACATTTTACGTTTGAACCGTCCATCTAGACTAAAGACCTTGCAGGGACTGGTACCTCGGGATGGCAGAGGACCAGCAGGTAGAGAGACCCTTGCTACTCTAAGTGGGGGTGGGGACGGGTGGCACCAGCAACGTTTGGGAGCGTGTTAAAAATGCAAAATCTTGGGCCTCAGATCTCTGAGTCAGAATCTGCATGTTAATAAGATGCCACAGTGATTCATGTGCACATTGAAGCCTGAGAAGGGCGAGTCTGGATCAGTATTCCTCAGAGAGTAGCCTGTAGACCATTTACCTCGGAGATACCTGGTGAACTTGTTAAACATGCAAATTCCTGAGCCCAGGGATCAGCATTTCAAACAAACTCCTGGGTGGTTTTTATGTTCACCAAACTGTGAGACCCAGCCCTAGTCCTTTCAATCTCCTCAAGATCCGGAAGGACCAGTTGACACGCGGTGTTGTGAGTCCAGTACGAAAGGATCTGGATGGACGTGATCTCTGCCATCCAGGGGTTTATAACAACATTGCTCCAGGTGAACAGGTAGAGAACGAGCTATGGTGTGAATACCTAGAAGCATTATATTATTGACTAATTCACAACCCATTTGAGTCTCCCAACCACACTGGTGGATGTACATCCTCCCTGAGGGTGAAGAATAACAGACAGGTTGTCGTCACCCTCCCTAGCTCTTCTCCTGAAACTGAGTCGACTCCCACTCCAAGGGACCATTCATTCTTTTGAGCTACCAAGCAGAGCCCAGCCCAGGGCTCAGCTTCTTGAGCGTCCCACTCAGAGCAGATAGGAAACTGGTGATTCATTTCATTAGCCTTTTCCTATAAACCCTCCCCCCTCCCCCTCATGCCCACCACCCCTTCCCAGGACCAGCAGGGTGCAGACCTCTGCAGCTCTGCCCACATTGTTCCCCACACACAGGTCAGGAAAGGGTCAGATCAAGCCTAGGAGTCTGCCAGCATCAGCCCCTGGGGATGGCGTGAGCTTTCTTCTTCTCCTTTTGATGTCTGCATTTGGTTCCTTCAGAGAGAAAGAGGCACGACCATAACACTCTGTTTTAGAGATAAGAGAAAACCAGCCAGCATCTTTTGAAATTCAATGTACAAGTGGAGATGGGGCAACGTGTGATGGGAGCCTGGCTGGGGATCTCTCTTGACTCAGAGCTTCAATAAATGGCAAGGAGCCTGGCCCTCAACGGCAGTCCTTTAGTGGAACAGTACCTGGCTTGGGCTAACCTGGCCCAGATCCCAGGACTCAAAACACAGAGACCTCATGGTCTCGTGGGGTGCGTGTGCGGCTGCCTAGTGCTTTCTGGTTTACCTACACATATGGCTTAATCCTCTCAGCGATCCCGTGGGGGTTATTATTTATCTCCTCTCCCCTTTAAATGCAAAACTAAGGTCAGGGGTTAGTCATGTGCCCATCACACCGCTGGAAAGTGTCAGGGCTGGGTCTTGAATTTGCTTCCTTTGATTCCAAATTCTAGTTTCTTTTTACCCCACCATAAGGCCTTATTTTTCTTCTATTCATGAACTAACATATTATTTTGACTAGACCAGGGATTCCTTTCGGCTAAGCTCTCTCCAAATTATACCAGTGAGTGCAGAGCTAGCATGTGATATAGTCCCTCAGCAGGTGTGGTGGCCAAAGAAGAGTTACTGCTTCTTTCCTTTGTGGCTCTGGGGAATTCTCAAAGGTGGAGGTGAAAAATCAGTGCCAGATGGTTCTCACGGAGAAGTCTCCACGGCCTGGCGGCCGAGGAACCACCAGGGGAAGAATGTCTCTGCAGCTGGGGAACATGGCACGACCCGGCCGGACCCCAGACCACACAAGCCCCGCACGGCAGCACACACCTGACCTGGCTCAGCTCCACACGCAATGTTCAAGACTGACAGTCGAGTGAAACGAGGGCAGAGGTGCTGTAGTGAGAGCTGCCTCGAGGAGGCGTGACTGCTCGTCTTGAGAGCCCCCTCCGGGCCCGGATGTGGACAGTGAGGAAGCTCAAGGGTGGCAGCACGACAAATAAGGCTCCCGTCCGCACAGCCACTGGCCTCAACAGAGAGACACAGACGTGTTGTCAGAAATGACAGTCTGGGAATTACAAATACCCGACCGAACGTTGTGATTGTCGGGGATGAGGTGCAGGGGGAGAGTGGATATCTGAGCAGGAATGCACAGTGACCGGGAGACTCCACCCTTGGAAAGGTCTTGTTGGAGATGAGAGGACTCCTGCCTGCTTGCCCATGTCCAGGAGTGAGGTGCGTGCGCGCCTTTGACGTCTTATTCCAAGGATTCCAGCACGTGCCCTCCGCGCCTGCCTCTGTGTGAGACAATCCCCGTGTGTGGAGTGTGCGCTGGGGCCGAGCGGGGGCAACGAGCCCCTGTATTAGTTTCCTATGGCTGCTGTAACAAACGTTACCACAGCCTGGGCGGCTTAAAACAGAAATGGATTGTCTCACAGTTCTGGAGTCCAGATACCCCAAATCAAGGTATGGGCAGGACTGCATCTCTTCAAGTTCCAGGAGAGAATCCCTTCCTTGCCTCTTGCAGCTTCTTGCAGCAGTAGGTATTGCTTGGCTGCGGGCCGCCTCCCTCTAACCGCTGCCTCAGTGGTCACATTACCGCCTCCTCTTTTAAGCCCCACCTGTGCCTCTTTCTTTTAAGGAAACGTGTGATTGCATTTAGGGCCCACCTGGATGGTCCAAGACATGCTCTTCTCAAAATCTTTAACTTAATCCCATATTTTCCCATATAAGGTAATGTTCACAAGATCCAGGCATTAGGCCGTGGGTGCATTTTTGGGGGCTCACCAATCAACCCACTACAGTCCCCTCTGAATTAACTCTTATTTTCCCATAAGACGTACCAGTTAGGATAATACTGATAGTAGCCGGAGGGCGGGGGCCTACTAGATGCTTCATACGCATTAGCCACATACTCTTCCCCACAACTCTGGAAGGTCAATACTTGTATTCTCCAACGCAGAGAAGAACCAGAAGCTCTGAAGCCCACACTCCTTCAGCTTCACCAGAGCTTTTTGGTTTGTGTCCTGTGGGACCTGAAGGTCCTCAAGGATCCGGGGGAAAAGAAGAGAGGATGATGAGAAGGGCTCTGGGTCCCGAACCCTCTTCCACCACAGCAGCCCCACTTTGGTCTGATTTAGACGTTTGGAGACTGCAGAAGATTTCTCTTTGCTCCAAAGGGTTAGGCTGAGAAAATAAAGTTTGCAAGCCACAGCTCTGCACTTCACTGCCTGGCATTGTTTGGGCATCGGCCCAGGTTCAGGAGCCCCACCTTTGGAGGCAGACACACCTGGGCTCTGTGTCTTTGGGCAAGTTACCTAACATCTCTGAACATCATGTTTCTCATCTGTGCAGTGGAAATAGTAACGCTGTCTACCTCAAAGAGTTGGCGTGAGAACGGAACAAGCTTAGAGTGCACCTATAATGCTTAAAAATGCTCAAGAAAGAAGAGCTATTATTTTCATTGTTATCTTCATTGGCTTGTGCATTTCTCTACTGATCAGTTCCCTTGATATTCAATCTGGGACCTCTTGAAAGTGAAAATGTTTCTCCAGAATAGGTGGGTTTCCCCTCACTAGAGCTTCTAGAGGAGAGGGGTGGTATCAGCCCAGGACAATGACATGCGATGTCACTCTTCCTGGCTCACGTATTAGGAGCTGTCATCCATACTTATGTCTAAAGGGTCTGAGTTCCAGTCGTGGTGAATTCAAGGTGCAGCCATTGCCTCAGACAGGAGTCCCTGAAGAGGCTCTAATGATGAAACTTGCAAAAGCTGGGCCCTGGAAGGAGGGGTGGGACTTTTTTGACATCTTTGGTAGTCACGAAAGTTTACTTGCCGATATCTGTGGGGTTCTAGGTGACCTTGCAGTACGCAGCTGCTGCCTTGATGACCAAGTACAGCTCCTTGTAAGGTGTGATGTAAGTGGCAAAGGGAAGCTTACCTGACTCTGCTAAGGGCTTATGATTACATTTGCTTCCATTTGAATGAGACACGTGAGTTTCAGGAAGCAGGCTGACACCAACCTCTTCAATATATTCCAAAACAGCTGCTTTTTAAAAAAAATTAATTTATTTTTGGCTGCGCTGGGTCTTCGTTGCTGTGCGCAGGCTTTCTCTAGTTGCAGCGAGCCAGGGCTGCTCCTCGTTGCGGTGCACGGGCTTCTCATTGCGGTGGCTTCTCTTGTTGTGGAGCACGGGCTCTAGGCACGTGGGCTTCAGCAGTTGTGGCTCACGGGCTCTAGAGCACAGGCTCAGTAGTTGTGGCGCACGGGCTTAGTTGCTCCGTGGCATGTGGGATCTTCCCAGACCAGGGCCCGTGTCTCCTGCATTGGCAGGCGGATTCTTAACCACTGCGCCACCAGGGAAGTCCCCCAAACATCTGCTTTAAGCACAGGTTCCGACGGAATTTTAGAACGTGTTATAATGAGAACTTAGCATTTATTGACTGCTTACAGCCCGCCAGGCACTGGGCTAAGGACATTATCTGAACGTTCTCATGTTCCCTCCCAGTGAACCGATTATCCCTTTTTACAGGTGAGGACCAGGAGGTCATGTGACTCCCCAAAGGTCACTTAGTTGTGAAGTGGTGGTGCTCGGTGCAGACTTGGTCTGCGTGAGCCTCTGAAGGCTGTGCTCTCAATCCCGCCCGTGACCACCCTCTAGGACCAGCGCTCTAGAGAAAGGATTCGCACTGCCTGTTCGTTTACATCTTCATTTTGGAAAGAATCTTCCCCTGATCATTAAATGTTATATTCAGTCATAGTGGTAATTAAGCAAAAAAAAAAAAAACACAAAACACTGCTACCATCAACAAAACCCAAACTAAGAAAAATTTTGCTTTGGGTCAGATTTTCCTCTAAATCACAGAAATCTACAGCTATTGGTTCACAAAAGGAATGAGCACTAACACAGATCTTGACTGTTCCTCTTAAGGCACAGTGGTGTGCCAGGGTGACAGACGTGCCCCCAGATGGAGGTGACAGGGCAGGGAGAACTTTCTGGAAAGTGCACTGTGAGAAGCAGAACACTCATTTTACGAGAAGAGGCGGGGCGTCCCTGGTGGCGCAGTGATTGAGAGTCCGCCTGCCGATTCAGGGGACACGGGTTCGTGCCCCGGTCTGGGAAGATCCCACATGCCACGGAGTGGCTGGGTCCGTGAGCCATGGCCGCTGAGCCTGCGCGTCCGGAGCCTGTGCTCCGCGGCAGTAGAGGCCACAGCAGTGAGAGGCCTGCGTACCGCAAAAAAAAAAAAAAAAGAGAGAAGAGGCATGGCTCTGGGGCAGAGTAGGAAATGCTCCAAAAAGACGTTGGGGCAAGGGTGTGTCTGGCATTGGTGGGCTCTCTACAGGGGCCAATGGTAGATGTTTTTAGAACGCGGCGAGAGGTAACAGAATTGAGGGGTAGGGAGAGAGGGAGTGAGTGATAACCAAAAGAGTATGTTTTCACTGGGCCCTGGGAAGGCGGGCTTGTTCCTAACAGCATCAGCAATGTCAGTCAACAGCAGAAGCAGCCGCTGATATTCACGGAGTGCTTACAGTGAGTAATGTGCACTTTTGCCAAATGATCTCATTTAATCCTCACAACAACCCTATAAGGTAGGAACTATTATTACCCCTATTTTACGGATGAAGAAACTAAGGCTCAGCAAGGTTAAACAACTTGCCCGAAATTGCACAGCTGGAAAGTGGCAGAAGCCGATTCAAACCCAGGCCTGTGGGATCCTAGAGCTCATGTTCTTACATAGCCTTCTGCTTGCCTTTCAGCTGGCTGGTCCCCTGCACTCAGAAGGTGGTACCTTTTTGAAGCAGTGGGGCTGTCTCCCTGCATTGGTTGTAGCTATTGCATTAAAGGGCGATGAACTGTTCACACCCTTGAAGTTGGGTTTACAGCGTGTGAAGAGTTAAAGACACATTAGTGGGGTGATGGGGAGGATGGGGGAGGGACTTAGAAACCAGAAGTGGCGATGACATTTGTTCACAGGTACTATAACCTCTCATCACTTCCCGTGTCAAGCAGCAGAAGTGGGTTTGAATTTGGGTGCACTGGGGCAGGTCCTATGAGCCCTCCTCCTTCCCGTCCCTGTACCACCTCCAGGGCTGCATGCGGGAAGTCCCTTCCTTCTTTGCCTCCTCTAACTCCTGAGAGGGTCCTGTTGCAGCCACAGCAGACAAGGGGTGGGGGGCACTGGAAACAGAATACTCATACAAAAGGTAATTCCACGCTAAACCTCTGGCTCCCTCAGCCCAGGGCACCTTAGGTGAAGGATGCAGTTTAAAGTCAGAGAACTGGGCATTCCATGCCTTCTCAGGCTGGAGGAGAGGACAGACATATCATATCCCAGTTGGCAAAAGAAAAGGGACAATTTCTTCTCTTTCAAAGATATTTCAGTGCATTTAATAAAGATAGTAGCAGGGGACGTTAGAAATTACTTACCCTCTTAAGAAAGTGGTGATCTTTTGCTGCCCTAATCCATACCCCAAACCACACTTGGAGAGCTAGAGCATGTCCTTTTTTGTTTTTTTTAATGAATAAACTTTATTTTTTAGAGCAGTTGTAGACTCATAGCAAAACTGAGCGGAAGGCATAGAGAGTTCCCATGTGCCCCCTGATCCCACACACATATAACCTCCTCCACAATCAACATCCCTCACTGCGGTGGCGCATTTGTTACAAGCGAGGAACCCACACTGACACATCGTTATCACCCAAAGTCCATGGTTTATGTCTTGGTTCTACATTCTGTGGGTTTGGAGCATGTCCCTTTTCTTATCTGATAGGAACAGGGAGGGATGACAGGCTCGTGGCCATGTGGTGGGGTGAGGCTGCAGCCAACGTCAGCCCCTAACCCTTGGTTACTCTCACACTGACACCTTCTTCACCAGAAAATACAATCAACTGGTCTTCCTGAGGCAGATAACAAGAAAGAGGCGTGGAGAGAGTCCACAGGGGTGAAACTAACAGGAATAAATGCCATGGGCCTGAAAAAGTAGGAATCACCCCTCACCCCTGTTGCTTCAAGGTGAGCTGTTCAGTGATTCATTCTCACCCCCAGAAGACACTTAGATGAGCCTGGGAGACTGTCTGGAAATCCAGGAACAGCAGGACTCTCCGTGAAAGTCTCAGGGCCCGTGTCAGAGGGAGTGTGAAAGAGCAACACGCTACTCTGTGATTCCAAAGACAAGCGAATCTTTGGAGTTAGACCTGGTTCAAGCTCTGGATCTGTGAGTTACCAGCTATAAATATAGAATTGCTATAAAAATTCTATGACGTAATGAGAATCAAGCCTGTGGATCAGGGTTCCCCAAGTCTACCCCACGTTCAATGATTCTGCAGGAGGATTCTCAGAACTCAGCATATAGGATTCACGGCTACAATTTATTAGAGAGAAGGGGTAAAAAGCAAAACAAGCAGAGGGAAAAGATACACGGATGAAGTCTGGAAGAACAAGCTTCCAAGAGGCCCCTGCCAGTAGATTCACACAGAATGTGCTTAATTTCCCCAGCAACAGGTTGTGACAACCCGTGTGAAGTGCTGTCTGCTAGGGAAGCTCCTTAGAGACTCAGCACCCAGGGTTTGTACTGAGAGCTGGTCAAATAGGCACCCTTTGCTCAGACATACCAAAAATCCATACTCCCAGAAGGAAAGCAGGTATTCGGCATAAACCACAGTCTAGGCGTGGTAATTCCTGGGGGTAGGGGTAACTCTCCCCAGGTCCGAGTTCCCATATGCCAGCCAAAGGCCAACTCTGCAAACGGGGTTTTCTAAGGATAACAGGCTTAGGCCCACTATGTAAACTCTTTTCTGCACAGCCTGCTTTGTCATTGGGCACACGGTGGACGTTCCATACATTGCAGCTATCATTACCAGCAGTGTCATGTTTTTTCTACCTTTCTCTACGGGAAGGAGAGCTCATCATACCATCACTAGTGTCCTCCAAGTCAAACCAGGTACCCACGTGGAAAATGAAAAACACTTGTGCACACAAGTGCACACACACACACACACACATCTATATGTGCAAGTGTGTTTCTAAGATAAAGTAACTGCTTGCATACTAAACCTTTTCCTCTTCAAATGTCAGATCATAATTCTTTCATCTCTGGTCTTAGTTGCCATTTACAGTTCTGATTAGTACGATTTCCATTTCTTCAGCCGAGTCATTGATAAGAAAGAGGTTCAGCAAGGTAGGACCCGGGACAGAGCCCCAGGCAGTCTTCTTTAAAGCCTCCCTTTCGGAATCAACTTTCAGGACCGCGATCCTGCTAAGAGAATGATCATCTGCCTCATGGGTCAACATATTAGTTACAATAATACATGGGGAGACTGTTAACTGCTTCACTAAAATGAAACTAAGCTATGTCCCTAGATAGCATCCTGCCAATCCACCAGCCAAATGCCTCCTTGCAAGGAAGCGAGGTTAGTTGTGTATCGATTATTCTTAGGCAGCCGGTGCTAGGTCCTGGTGATCACACGGTGTCCTAAAAGTATATGAGCTATTTGTTCCAACTTACTGTTGGTTAGTTGACAGGCACTCTTTTTTCCCCGTTTGAAACAATTTGCCTCTTCTCTTCTCCAACTGCATCATTCTTCCAGCATCACCATGTATCCTTAAGAGCACAGCTGCTGGTTCCCAGTCCCTGGGATGTGCCTTGTCTTGTGATTTAATTTCAGTTGTGCACCTCACCTGCCTAGGCTGCGTTCCCTTAGTAGATTATTGGTTCTACCAGTCCAAGTTTGAAGACCCCTCAGGGAATGGAAGTCAACAGAAGTGGTAAATTCTGCTCTCTATCACTTGTAACACTGTATTCCACCCCACCCCCTACCTACTCCAACAACCTGTTCTTTTTCTCATCTTTTGTTACTTCGAACAAGAGATACCAATACTTCACTCCAGGACATCAATGACTGGGAAAAAACCCACCCCAATTACAGGGGGTTCATTATACTATTCTGTCTACTTTTGTATATGTTTTAAATTCTTCAATATAATTTTTTTCTAAAACCAATGAAAATAATTTCAATGATATTAGAAAACATATCAGTCTGGATCTTGGGTCAGAGGGAAAGGAGAGGGGGGGAATGTGTTCATGGAGTAGACCAAGTCGATGTAGGATCTTGGGGAAATTATTAACTTCTCTAAGGCCTCCCAATCCTAAACCCAAAGCCAATATACACTCTCTTCTCGTTCTTCCTCCCCTTAGGGTGGTGGTGGCTAAGGAAGAGAATTCTGACTCCACTTAAACATAAACACCCCAATGCTCACATGCATTGATCTCATGCCTTTGTCTACAATAAGCACCTACCCCAGGCTTGCATCTAATTTGAATGGTAACTGGTTAATTTCCATATGCATTTATTGCTGGTGTCTACCCTTTTTGGTGGTGTCTGTTTTAGAACACAAGATCCCAGAAGACAGTTTCCATGTCTTTAACTCTCTTCAGAAAGCCCTGGGGCCTCACTGTGCTCAGGAACAGATCCCTATTCTTGGGCGTGCAGCCTCCATACCTGTGGCTGTGCCCTTCACTCAGTGCCCGTCTGTAACTGGGTCTCAGGTCACAGGGCTGGGTCTCCCTGTCCAGTTTCTTAGGCAACACTCTAGGTAAAAGAAAGGAGAGGTTGAGAGGATCCGAAGCAGCCTTCCCAAACAAGACCAGGAGGGGGGGTGGGCCACAGCCAGCTACCCAGGAGAAGTTTTCTGATCCACAGAAAACAGGACACCCTGCATCAGTAAGAGATACTCAGAACCATTTTTCAAAACTAGCAGCTGGAAAGGAATTAATGCAGATCACCATTTAGTGCACACACAGACTCATTCCAGCCTCAAAGAGCTTCACAGTCATTATTAAAGAACACATTTCAGAGCATAATATTATTAGGCTATTGATTGGTGTTTCTTTCGCTGTTTGATTCAGTAACGGCTCCAGTTGCGGAGAGCTTTAAACGAAACGGATGTTCTGAAGACCTGCACAAATGTTCCAATTTTCCACTGGCTTTCACAGGAGCTTTGGCAATGCCGCGGGGACCGGGGGTTCCTGGTGCCACGAGGATCTTACAGGCAGGGAACTCGGGGCCGGCTGCTGAGCAAGCCTCTGCGGTCTTTCCGTACAGAAAATAGAAAAGGTGGAGAATTCCACATGAATCCCAACAACAGCCGCTCTCTCTGTCAGCATGCATTAAATGATCCAGGACCGAAATTCAATACACACCTCGGGCACTCTTGCGGAACGGTACCCGCGCATCTTGGCGGCATCAACATCCCGGGAGGAATAGAAAGGCATTTAAAAAAAAAAAAAAAAAAAAGGCTCTCCTCTGAACATACACAGAGATAGAGAGACCACATTGGGAAACCCTGCTGGGACAACAGGACTAAAGATTCCAAAGGTACGGCCAGCCCACAATGGCCAGCACCTCCTCCTTACCCCTGAAGCTGGTGGGCTGGCAGGACCCCAAGGTGCACAGAAAATCCAAGGACAAGCAAACCTGGAAGCTGGACGCAGAGGCTGCCCAGCCACAGTGTCCCTGGGGCCGTGTCATCACCATTTCCTGTCCGTTTTAGAACCAGCTCCGCACCATCCCTAGTTAGTGCCTACATCTTCTTTATGTTTTCACGTTCTCCTCTTTTGCCTGGACTGGCGGTTCTCAAAGAGTGGTCTCCTGACCAGCAGTATCAGCATCCCTGGAGCTAGTTAAAAATGCAAATTTCTCAGACCCCAAACCCAGACTCCTCACATCAGAAACTCTGAGGATGAAACCCAGAAAAATGTGTTTTTAAGTAGGCCTCCAGGTGATTCTGATGCCCATTCAAGTTTGAGGACCACTGGCTTGGGCCGTCGCAACGGTCTGTAATGATCTCTTGCCTCCAATCCATCCCTCAATCCGGCCACCAGAGCCGTCTTCTTAAACACAGACTAATCAGCTCCGGTGCTCATCGCAGCCTGGCACGTAGTAGGTGCACAATAAATCTTTATTGGCTGACTAAATGAAATACAAACTCTGCTTTTAAAACCTTGATGGCCTGTACAAGATAACCTAGAAACTCCTCAGTAAGGTAGAATCGTATTTGACTGTTACTTCTTGTTAGTACGATTTTTATTAGTAGCTATCATTTGTGGAGCAATTTACTGACAATTTGGTAAATACCCTGCACTATGATATTTATTCTTTATTCCCTTCTTAAACCTGTCAGCCCTGAGAGGTAGAGGCAGGTAGGTGCCCTTTATGGATGAAGAAATTGAGGCTCAGAGAGCTGATATAACTTGCCTAAGAACATACAGACACCAAGTGAGGAGCTGGAGTTCATTCCAGTTTGTCTGTCTCCAGGGCTCATGCCTTAAACGTATTTCCGTTCAAAATCAGATCTCAGTGACCATTTTACTATCTTTCGACCTACATGAGTTCTCAGGCTTCAGCTTGTGCTGTAAGCCTCCGTGAAGTCTCACTTGATCCTGTTTCAAGACAGAAGGAAATACTTGCTAATGACACCTATGATCCGAGGCCATCATGGTGGGTGGCTTATGGGCGACTGACAACCCTTAGATGAGTATTTCCTAAGTGTGGTCGTCAGATCACCTGCATCAGAGTCACCTGGGGAGCATGTGAGAAATGCAGAGCCCCAGGCCATGACCCCGCCCCCTCCCCGCCCCACAGTTCTAACCCAGTGGGCTTGGAGTAGGGTCTGGAGATGCCTCTCTCCTAAGCACCCCCTCCCCCAGAGTTATTCTGCACATTGATGTTCAAGGCTCACTGCCCTGGACCATGAGCTCACCTTGTCCACTTGGGTCCCCCTGCAGCTAATGCACAGGGCTGCCTCTTGACCCTTGACAGGCCGTCAGAGAATGAACGAATGAGCTCTTTTCTCTTAAAAGGATTGGGGTGGGGTGTCCCATAAAACACTCATAGGAGAAAAGAAGTCTCAGCAGAGACAGGCTTTCCAGATGTGGCACCAGCTGCTGGCACATAAGAAACAAGCCCGAGTGTGAACAGAAGCCACATGTTTCAAGTCACAAAAACTTGACACATTGACTCTGGCAAGGCTTGGCAACCACACGGTGCTGATAATGTTATTAATGCTGAATGTATTTGCCTGACCTTATCAGGTCTTATAAGGAGCACAGGAGTCTAATTAAGTTCAGATGCCAGCACCTCTAACTTCTTTCTCAGTAGCTACTGAACCCATCATTTACCCCGATGTTCCTGAAATGACTGGTCTTTAAAAGCAAAGGAAGCTGGTCATTAGCATGTGTAAGGCGCTTGTCATAATTTGTGCGGAGACCAATCTGGTGCCGAGAGATGAAGGGTATTTCATTTTCCCAGCGTCACCCCAGCCCAGCTGGTGGGAGACTCAGCCTTATCACCCCATCACACTTACCACTGGGCTCTTCCCTCCATCCCCTTCTATTCAACATGCACACAGATGAACTGGAACGGGACACTGATGGGCCTCCTGATCAAATGGGCAAATGACATAAAGCTGGGAGGGAGCCAGGATCCAAAAGGGACCTGGGTCAGGAGTGATTTATAGGGGCTGCTGGCAGGTCTTATACTTGGACCATCTCCATCTTTGAAACAAATATTAAATAGTAACTTCAAATAATAGCAAATGCTTATAGAGTACTGTGTGCTAAAAACTGTTCTAAGTGCCTTTATACATATTAATGTACTTAATCCTCAACACCATGCAAGGTAGGTTCTATTGTAATTCTTGTTTTAAAGATGAGGAAAGTGAGGCAGGAGCGGTTAGGTAACTTGTCCAGGGGATTTTAAATGTTATTGGATTCAACTTCCTTCTTCAGTTCCACCTGCCAAATCTCCCCTTTCTTTGTACTGCCAAGTGTACTTGAATACTCCCATTGATGGAACACTCACTACCTCCAGAGGCAATCCCCCATCTTTTGGGTAAGCTTCAACTTTGCAGAGAGTTATTCCTTATGTTGATTGTAGTGAGTCTGTTTGAAAAACATGGGGTGTTGAGTTGAGATATTAATATGAGGTGGCAGCCCCCCAAAGTACAAGTCATTGAAGTCACTGTGGCTTATACTAATAGAGATATAGTGTACCAACTGAAGGAGGTGACAGAGCCCTGCCCTTCCCTGGGCTGAGCAGCCACACTCAGAGTGCTGTGTTCAGTTCTGGGCAAGTCAATGAACTCGGGGGGCAGTTGTCAAACTGAGCTGCCTGGAGAAGGGTGATCTGGTCAGTGAGAGACACTGAAACCAGGACTCAGAGGATCTGATAAAGGAGATGGAGATAACTGACTTGGAGATGAGAAGGGGGAGAGGTGAGTCTGATGGCTGTGCTGGGGAGTGGACTCAGGCCAAGGACAGAGCCAAGGTGAGTGGTAGGCAGGAAAGGCTGACTTTCTAAAAAAGAAACGTTTAAGTTTGGGATAGTTTTAGATTTACAGAGAAACAGCATATATGGCATAGAGTTCCCATATATCCCATACTCAATTTCTTCTATCATTAACATCCTACATTAGCACGTTACATTTGTCTCGAGTCATCAACTAAAGTCCATGCTTTCTTCGGATTTCCTTAGTTTTGACTTAAGGTCCCTTTTCTATCCCAGATCCCATCCATGACACCACATTACATTTAGTTGTCATGTCTCCTTAGGCTCTTCTTGGCTGTGACACCTTTTCACTTTCCTTAGTTTTGATGACCTGGACAGTTTCAGGGGTACTGATCAGGTATTTTGTTGAATGTCACTTAGTTGGGATTTTCCTGATGTTTTTCTCATGGTTAGACCCGGGTTATGGGTTTTGGGAAGAAAAACCACAGAGGTAAAGACCCATTTTCATCACCTCATATCAAGGGTACCTACTATCAACAGGACTTATTCCTATTGATGTTGACCTTGATCACCTGGCTGCGGGCGTGTTTGTCAGATTTGCCCGCTACAAAGTTAGTCTTCCCCTTCCTTGACATACTGCACCCTTTGGAGGGAGGTCCCACACTTAAGGAGTAGGGAGCTATGCTTCACCTCCTTGAGGATGGAGGATCTATATAAGTTATTTGGAATTCTTCTACATGGTAGATTTATCTATTCTCCCTCACTTATATATTTGCTCATTTATTTGTTTTATACTTTGGGTTATAATTCAATACTTCTTTCTGTTGTTGTTCAAACCGCTCCAGCCTTGGCCACTGGGAGCTCTTCCCATTGGCTCCTGGCCTGTTTAACATACCCATCATTGTGGATTTTTGATCACGTCCTTACATTCTAGCACTACCAGATGCTCCAGGTTTGTCTTGTATATTTCCTGCCCTAGTCCTAGAATCAGCCATTTCTCCAGGAAGCCCTGGTTCCTTTTATTGAAGAATGTTTTTAGAAACATAGACATAGGGACTCAGTGTGCTCATTGCTACTGAAGTGTCCACTGCTTCTAGGCCCTCAGATGACAGAGCAAGGAAGTATACTAACCCATGTATCTATACGTATCTATAAATATTTTTATATGTAACCATCTGTATCTATATTAAGCTAGACGTGAGGTCACAATGATGTCTCCAACTCTAATCCATTGCCACATGAATCATTCTATCTTAGGGGAGGCTGATTTTTAAGCAGCAACAACAAAAAACATTTTGTGAGGTGATGGCTGTGTTAACTAACCCTGTTGTGGTAATCATTTCAATATATATGTGTGTATCAAATCATCTAGCTGTATACAAAAATTATACAATGCTATATGTCAATTATACCTCAATGAAGCTGGTGGGGACACCATTAAAAAGACATTCTGCAAAGCTGGAGCTGGTGCTCATGGACGTAGCGAGTGCTCTGTCACTGAGTATACTCCAGCAGACGGGGCAACTACAAGGAAGGGGGAGATCTGGTGGGTGGAATTGGAAAAGCTAGTTCAACTTGCCCATGTTCAAGATCCCTTCCGGCCCTATGATTGTTGAAATCGTTGTGCCGTATAAGGAAAGGGTCTCTATGGCTTCCCCTAAAGATTTATCGCCTTTTGGGACTTCCCTGGTGGCATAGTGGTTAAGACTCCGCGCTCCCAATGCAGGGGGCCCAGGTCTGATCCCTGGTCAGGGAACTATATCCCACATGCATGCCGCAACTAAGAGTCCACATGCCACAACTAAGAAGCCCACCTGCAGCAACTGAGACTGGGCACAACCAAATAAATAAATAAATATTTTTTAAAAAAGAAGCTATTAGTGCTTCATTAAAAAAAAAAAAAGGATTCATCGTCTTCTACCTTACAGGAGTCTAAGAGCTGGGCAAGGAGAAAAAGCTGATATCTAGGACAAATAAAGGAAGCACTATTCAACAGGTCGAAAATTTATGGCATTTGTAATCCAAAGAAAAGAAAACAAGCTTAAAATATAAATGAAACTCAAAAGGTTTTAAATTCACAGACGACAGAGTCAGAATGGGTTATGAAAGGGGAGTGGCTGGCTTGTGGGCAGGACACATGCCAGGCGACTGACATCTAAGGAGTTAATCCTGCTGTCCTTTTAAGAGTTCTGAGTGTGCATAGTCAGAGGGATAATTCTTTGTCTTACCATCACAGCCCAAGGTCTAGTGAGGGAAAATGTAGCAGCACAGTGTCCAAGAGAAGGAGACAAGGAATTGACCGTCCTGAACACATGGTGAGGGCTGGGTTTCCCAGGAAGGCGATGCTGCCACAGTTTTAGGATGAGTTAGAAACAGAATGGCAACCCACTGTGGGAAAAAGGAACCCTCCTCAACCAGCAGTTCTTCCTTCTTGCTAAAGCCCTGTCCAAAAAGACTGTAAAACACCTCTGGAGGAAAGAAAAGAGAGATGAAGGGATAAAGAGAGACTTCCTCCCCCAAGGGTGAGTCCCATTCCCAAATACTTTGAGCCAGTACATCCGGAGATGGGCTCAGAGATTTGTCTTATTTTTTATTTTTATTTTTTTGCGGTACGCGGGCCTCTCACTGTTGCGGCCTCTCCCATTGCGGAGCACAGGCTCCGGACGCGCAGGCTCAGCGGCCATGGCTCACGGGCCCAGCCGCTCCGCGGCATGTGGGATCTTCCCGGGGCATGAACCCGTGTCCCCTGCATCGGCAGGCGGACTCTCAACCACTGCGCTACCAGGGAAGCCCTCAGAGATTTATCTTTAAAGTAATCTCTTTTAGGTGATACTGATATTGGAATTTCTCAAGCACATTTGGAGCTACGCTGGTGGTTTAACACCAGGACAATCCCAGTTTGTTTCTTGTTCTGGGAAATTATTAGGTATTTGGGTATTATGTCAAAAGTGCCCTGGTTTGAGTGACAAATTATATAGTCATGCTTCTTAACACTGATATGTTCCTGAGCCACATAGGAGAGACTCATGAATCTGCAAGGCATCCTTTTGGCCAAGCTATTCCATCCCAGCTACAATCTGAGAGTATATTTGCCCTTGAAAGTGAGGGCTCTCTATCGGGGATGGGGAGAGGTTCATGTTGGGGCAGGGAAGGGTTCTAGAATCTCCTGGGGTCAGGAGTATGGGGGCCAGGAAAAAGTAGGTTGATAAGCTCCGTAGGTGTTTTGATGCTCCTCCCTTTCCCCAGCCCCTTAAGCATCACCGCTTTAAAGAAGGAGTGGATGGATATGAAGACAGTGCTGCCCTAAGCCCTGAGCCTCCCTTTGGACCCCTTGCTCTTCCTCTCTTTCTCCTCCTTTCTTTCTCCAAAGCCTGCATTTCCCCATGTCAGTATCAAAGGGCTGCCAGTGTGCTTCGCCCTGTTGACGATGGCTCTCGAGATTAGAGAGTTAGCTGATCTTTGGTCAAACGTAAATGGAAATCTGAGACATTCACCATTGCCTGCTGGGGACCTCTAATGGGAAGCTCTCATATTCCCTCCATGCTCAGGGGAGATGGGATAAACCACGGGTGACCCTGCAGAGCCACTGATGTGAAACACAGATCCGATCACGTCTTTGCCCCCACCCCTGCCCGCTCCCAGCCTGCTAACCCTCAGGATGCCAGCACCATGCTGCAGGGTGCAAATCTCTCCTAATGTTGGAGGCAGCAGCCTCAGCTCTGGGGCTTCTCCCTCTCTCCCATCCACTTCCTCCTCCTTGGTGACCTCATACAGTATCAGGGCTTTAAATACCGTCTACATGCTGACAACTTCCAAATTTGTATCTCCACCCTGGACCTCTTCCCTGAACTCCAGACTCATATATCCGGCTGCCTACTCCACATTGCTCTTGAATGTTTAATAGACGTTTCAAATGTAACTTGTCAAAAACGGAGCTCCTCATCGGCCCCCTAGAGCCACTCATGCTCTCTTTCCTTTCTCAACTGCTGATTTCCACGTGCTCGGGCTCACAGCTCCAAGTCTTTTGTGACTCCTCTCACTCCCTACACCCCATTCATTAGCAAATCCTGTTGCCTCCGCCTTAAATATAACCAGTGTCTGGTTGATTTCTCACACTTCTGCTGACCTCTGGTCTAAGCCCCACTATCTTTCAGCTGAATTGCTCTAAGATCTCCCCAACACTCGTCTCGGCTTCCCTCCTTTCCTTCCTTCAGTCTATTCTCAGTGTGGAAATAGAGCTATCCTTTGAAGTGGAATCCACAGCACATCACCCCTCTGCTCAAAATCCATCTCCTAATGGCCTCCTCACTCAGAGGAAGAAGCCAAAGGCTTAGAAAGCAGCCCTCAGGACCGACATGGTCTGCTGCTCTGGCCACACCCAGATGTGATTTCTCACCGCCCTCCCCTTCCTAACTTCACGGCACCAGTGTTCCTGCCTCAGGGCCTTTGCACGGGCTGGACCCTTTGACTGATGACCGTGGGGCTCCCTCCCTTACCTCCCACAGGGCTGGTCTCAGACTCCATGAGGCTCCCCTGACACCCAGCCCCAACACTTTACCTCTCTTTCCCAACTGATCCTTTCTCCTTAGCACTTACACCATCTAACATATTACATGGTGTGCTTATTATCTTGTTTAATGTCTCCCTCAATAGGACGTAAATTCCATGAGGGCAGGGATTTTGTCTGATGGTTCACAGCAGTATCTCCAATGCCTAGACAGCGCCTGACACAGATGGGAGGGGCTCTGAGAACACTGGTGACTGTTTGAAGGAATCGTTAATCTGTAGGCAGCACATATAAAGTAATAAGTAAAACACTAGATCTTTAATAGAAAAATGATTAGAGGACACAAAAATAATTTACAAAGAAGGAATATATCCAGCTAATGAAGATACAAGAAAAAGTTCACCTTCACTAAGAATGCTCAAAGAAATGCATGTTAAAAAAATGACGTTATTTTTCTAGTATCAAAGTAATAAAAATAAACCAAAAAATAATACCTAATGCTGACATGCATACTTTTTTTTTTTTTTTTTTGGCTGCACTGGGTCTTCGCTCCTGCGAGCAGGCTTTCTCTAGTTGTGGCGAGCAGGGGCTACTCTTCGTTGCAGTGCTTGGTCTTCTCATTGCAGTGACTTCTCTTGTTGCAGAGCACGGGCTCTGGGCGTGCGGGCTTCAGTAGTTGCAGCACGCGGGCTCCAGAGTGTGGGCTCAGTAGTTCTGGCGCACGGGCTTAGTTGCCCCGCGGCATGTGGGGATTTCCCGGACCAGGGATCGAACCCATGTCCCTTGCATTGGCAGGCGTATTCTTAACCACTGGACCACCAGGGGAAGTCCTGACATGCATACTTATACACTGATAGAGTACAGATTTGTATAAAGTTTTTGGAAAGCAATTTTGTATACATGTCAAGAGTTAAAAATTTTTTTTAATATCTCTTGATCGATGACTAAGAATCTATTCTAGAGAGAGAGTCCTAAATTCAGATAAACGCTTATACACACAGATGGATGAATGGATAAACAAAGTGTGGTATAGACACACACCTTAAAAAGGTGCATTTTAAGGAATATTATTCTGTCTTAAAAAGGAAGGAGTTTCTGACACATGCTACCACAGGATGAACCTTGAAGACATCATGCTGAGTGAAATAAGCCAGTCATAAAAGGACAAATATTGCATGATTCCCCTTGTAGGCAGTACCCGGAGCAGTCAAATTCAAAAACATAGAAAGTGGAATGGTGGTTTCTAGGAGGTGGGGGGAGGGGAGGGAGGAGTTATTGTCTAATAGGTCCAGAGTTTTAGTTTGACAAGATGAAGAAAGTTCTGTGGTTGGTTGGGGGTGACAGTAGTACAACAGTGTGAAGGTCCTAATGTCAATGAACTGTACACTTAGAAATGATTACGATGGTAAGCTTTATGTTACGTGCATTTTACCACAGTTAGAAAACAAAAGCTACGGAAGTTTTCTAATTACTGAATTAGAAAAAAGGGACTGAACAGAGAGCTGCAGCTAAGTTCACTAACAGTTTATTTATATCCCTTGGAGAGATAGAAAGTGTAACATATGTTTGTCAAAGATAAGTCTTATTATACAATATCAATGTTTAGCTTGTGGTGTATACATTTATCTTTGAGAAAAAAAATATATTTTTTGGCTGCACTGCACGGCATATGGGATCTTAGTTCCCCAACCAGGGATTGAACCTGCGCCCCTTGCATTGGGAGCACGGAGTCTTAACCACTGGACCTCCAGGGAAGTCCCTGAGAAAAATATTAAAAACAGAAAACAAAATAAAAAAACTATGTACAGTAGTAGAAATCAACATAATACCTGTTGATAGGAAGATAGTTGTATAAATTGTGGAATATCCCTGCCATGGAATATTACACAGTTGTTAAAAATCATTTTTACAAATACTTTTATAACCTGAAAGAATTCTTGTGCTATAATTCTGAGTCAAGAAGCAGGATGCCAAATTTGAAACACAAGAAGAATTTAAGTTTGAAAAAAAAAAAAGCCTTATTTCATCGATTCCAAGGCACAGATTTCCAACCCCTACCCCCAACGTTTTAACCCATCTGAAAAGGGGTGCCTCTCTCTCTGAAAAGAAGCATTGTGTAAGTGTAACTGCACATAAAGTAATGATGTGCTCCCCAGTGATGGTGTCTTAGATTAAATGAAACACAGTGTACGAGAAGAAGACTAAGAGTAATATGCCAAAATGTTAACAGTAATTATGTGTATGTTTCTTTATAATTTTTCCACATTTTAAAGAAATTTTATAATGAGCTTGTATGGCTTTTAGAGTCAGAAGGGGGAAAAAAAAAGTATGTTTAAAAATCTCTCTTCCACGACTGCTCGTTGCCTGACAGGATGAAGCACAAACTCCTCAGCCCCTGTGCCCTCTGGCTTCTGCCTGCCTTTCAGTGACACCTCCCTCCCACTCTTCTCCTCACAGACTCCGAGCGCCAACACATTATTCCTGGATCTCCAAATACAGCCTGTGGTCTTTCATGCCTCCGTCTCCATGAAAATGCTCTTCTCCCCGCCTGAAATGCCCTCTGTGGCCTCCCTCTTCTGTCTGGTGAATTCCTACTTATTTTTCAATGATCCATCTCAAAACCCCTGTCCTCTGAAGTCTTCCTGTTGACTCCCCACCCAGAAAAGAACAGCTCCCTCTTCTGCGTTTCCCAAGCACTTGCTGCCTCTCCCTGCTCTGGCCCAAGATTTTGAGGACGGAGTCTACACTAACCGTCCCCCCATCCTGCCCCTGGGCCACACCTGGAAAATCTGACTCCTTCCCCTTTTCCCACTGGAACTCTTCTCCCATGTCACCAACAACAACCTGCCGAGTTCTAATTCGAATTAAAACGTCTCGGTCCTGTTCTCCGAGCTCCCTGAGACACTTCGTGGGCACCACTTCCTCCAGCCTGAACCCATTACAGCCTGGGGCGTCAGTGACATCTCCTGCACTGAACTTCTCTTCCCTGACCGCTGTCACTGCACCTTCTTTTTGGACGGTCACTGAAATGTCTGTGTCCCCAGCCTCCCTTCCCTGGACCCATGGCTCCTCGTTGGAGGTTCAGCAAGTCTAAGGACAGGCCCCAGAGGTTCACCATTGCCCACAAGGGTATGCAGAATTCTGTGATTGTGACAGCATGCATATCTCACCTGGGGACACAGCCACAGCATTCTTTGTCTCATAAAAGAACAAAAGGTTACAAATGATTGCCCTACACGTTCTCCACTGACCTTAGCTACTTTTGATTTGAAGATAAAATATCACTTATATTTTTATCTCCCCTCCAAGAACTTCTGAACGATGGGTGCTGCGTGCTGTGTGCGGGAGATATTTTTGCATGGGGAAGAGGCGTTTCTCTGAACTCACAGCTCAGCCTGCTCTGCCCACACACACGAGGAGGAGGGGATGGAGTCTCAGAGACTCCCAGGAAGGCCTTGTGTCTGTGTGTAGTAGGGAGGAGGACTGGATAGAGTGAGGAGCTGCCGTGAAGCCATGACCCCAGACGAGGGAGCCGGCCAGGCATTCACCCTGGCGTGTAACATGCAGGCTAACTTTGTTGTACATTTCATCTAATCAGAACACTGAAGTCTGGTGCTTCACCCACCCGTTACTGCTCAAGCAGCAAGGTCATCAGCTTCCAACTTAGAAAAATATCAGACAACATTGCTTAGGGCATTCAAACAGAAAACTTTCTCCAGGACTGGCAAGTCAGCCTCCTTCAACACTGCACAATTGCCTTAAAAATAAAGGAAAAAAAATTAATCTAGATGGGGAGAAATAGCTTTGGTGGAAACTGTCTCCAGGGCTGTTTAACTCTTGAAGATATAGAATGGATTGCATCCCTAATGCCGGGTGTCTCCCTGGCATGCCCTGCACCCCACCCCACTTCACCTCTGCCCCTCCTCTTGGGGTCAGCCCCCTGCCTGTGCCTGGGAGGGGTGAACTCCGGTAACCAGGCTGGCTCTGGACTACCTGCCGTTCAGGATCAGGGAGGACCAGCTTGGATCCTAAGGCCAGCATTTATTCTCCCTGCTCAGAGATAGGAAAAAAAGACCCTTTTCTTCTGCTTGATATATTTAGTAACGACCTTAAAGAGTCTGTGAGGCTGAATGAATTGGTGCATCTCACTGCACTGGAAGCAGCTGCCACGGCAGGCAGCGCAGACAGGAGGAGGGAGAGACTGGAGGAAAGAGGGGAAGGCGGGAAGGAGGGAGCGGTTCAGAGAAAGGGAGCGGGACGCTGGGGAGAGGACGGAGGGAGAGCTGAGAGCGGCAGGGAGGAAAGCCAAGAGGATGCACGGGCAGCGCCGAGATGGGCTGGAGTGTGCACAGGCCCCTGGCTGTCTCCGGTGGGACTGGCCTGGAATCGATTCCTGGGTGACTCTGGAGGGGTCAGCGCAGGGAGGGGTGGCGGTGGGGAGTGGCGGTGGCCTGAGCCTCCTTTACATCTGGCTAAATGGCAGCACTTAAGAGCCCTATGAAGGAATCCAATTTGCTCACAAGGAACGTCTACAAATTTATATGTCGGCTTTTAACACAAAATGCTACCAGACCAATCCCAGGGCGGAGAGGGACCTGGGGCCTGGCTCGCTGCTGTGGCTGGCTCTCACTCTCCGGTCAGAGACTGTGGGGTGTGAGAGGCAGGCAGCTCCTGTCCCTGACCTCCCTCCTGGCTGGAAGGTTCAGAAGACTTCAGACCTCCCAGCTCCTGAGTACGGAGATGTGGGCTTTGCTGGGGGAGGGGGCAGGATGGAGGGATGGGGGTGGGGGGCTTGCCAACCTCTCTTTTCTTCCTTTTCTTCAGAGGAGAAGTAGCTGAAAGATTCAGCGTCACTTGGCAACAAAGAGGAGAAAGAGGATTAACCCTGTCAGTACTCTGGCCCAGGTCGAGACTGAGCCTTCTTAAGGACACGGCGTTGCTGTCAGGTGGCATCATTCTGTCCAACCTGTCAGCCACATCTTCGCAGAGTGCTAATGGACCCTTTGCTTGGATGGCAGAAAGGTGCCCCTTCCTCCAGGCTGGTACAGCCCCCCACTGGGGGCAGGGCTGGGGGGGATTTCTGAGCCCTCCGCTCGCGGGCAGAGGCCCTGCCATAGCTTGCTCCTGGGCTTGTCCAGTGAGGAACCAGCTGCTGTCTCTTGGGGGCCATGAACAGCCCCAAGCCATGAAGCCATGGAAGGCAGAGGAATCTTCTCCTCTCTCGGGGTGTTCTCCTTATCCCCCAACCACATCTTACATCTTAGTACCCTAAAGGGACCATGTACACTGAGCTCAAAGCCCCGGTGGACATGAGACGGGCTGAGCTGGCCTCTGAGGACTGGAAAGGGTCTCCGGGGTAGGGGATCGGCCAGCCTGGAGAGCGCATTCTTGGCTTTCTAGAGCTCAGAAAGGCAGGCTGCAGCAGTCCGCTGTCCTCAGGGGCCTCGCTGATTAGGAAGCTCAAAAGCCCGCAGTGAAGGAGTAAACAAACATCTTCAGTAGGTTCTCAGTGCTTACTCTGCTTCTAACAAAGCTCAACAGAGTTGATTCGTGTTTTTTTTAAATGAAAGTAATAAAAAAGGAAACCAAATGTCTTGTACGTGGAGGCGATAGAGTTTCAGAGTTACCAGCTTAGCCACTGGCTCCAGCCTGCCTGCGTTCAAATCCCAGCTCCCCCTGGACCAGTAGTTAGCCCGGGAAGTTACCTGACCTGGCTGGGCTTCACCTGTCCCACCTGTAATATGGGGATGATAATATAGGCACCCACCTCACAGGGTTAATGAGATGATCGAATGAGCTAAAATGAAAAGCTCTTCGAACAGCGTCTGGTACATGGTAAGAGCTTAAGACATGGTAAATACTGTTCGTTTCACTAAAAATGCTCATCCCTGGGTTGAATTTCTATCTATCCCATGGGCAAACCAGATCCATTGCCACCCTTTCCACGACATCTTTACAGACTTCCCCAGTTAGAATTAATCCCTCTCCTACCAGCTCCCAGTCACACTCTGTTCCTGCCTTGAAACCCGGATTTGTCACATCCTATTTTGCGCGCCAGATATTTGTGGATGTATCTACGGGCCCAGCGCTAACAGATTACAATCTTCTTGACAATAAAGACTGCACCTTTTACATCTTTGTTCCTTCTCAAGTCATTGAAGGTGACTTGAGAGTCACCTCTCAAGTGAAGGTTGAGTCAGTGAAGGTTCCTTCACACAGCTCGAGAAGCATTTGTTGAATTGAATAAAATGTAGACAAATACAGGTCAGCTCAGTCATTTTTGCTAATTTGGGTCTATGGATCATTTTGGTGAAAGGTGAGAAGTAGATAATTCCCTCAGCAAGTCGAGAACCTTTGCTGGACCTTCAGGATATCACATCAAGGTGGGAGTGCTTGCCAAGCATTTCTATGCAGTTGGTACTCCCGGGCAGTTTACTGACAAATTAGTATTGGGTTTGCCTAGAATTTACGGGTAAGTTCTGAACAGCTGGGCCAGGTGGGCCTCTGACAGCTAAGCAGGCCCAGGTAATGGATAAAGGGGCTTCCACACGGGCATCTTTTGTGGCAGGTTCTAGGAGTCCTTTGGCAAGCTGCTCATCGTGGCAGGAGTGGAACTGTGATGTCTGGAATACTATGGTCAGGGAGGAAAGCAGAGTTCCGGGGACACTGTCTGGCACATGAGCGAGATGGGAGCGAGGCTCGGGAGCTGTAATTTCACCTCCGTGGTTTCTGGGAGCAGGGCACTGTGAAAGGTCCCCCAAATCACATCTTGTCAGTTTTTTCCCTCTCTGTAACACTGGCTGCTGCAATGACATTCCTGCTGTGAAAAGGAAAGCCAGCTATTTACAGTCTATGCTGGTTTTTTTCCTGGGGTGGCCTTAATGGCATCTCTCCAGGGTCCCAATCCAAATTGGAGACTGGATGGACACCAGCTCTGAGACTCCAAGAGAAGCAAGACCTGGTTAGCAAGGCACCCAGAGAGCCAGAAGACAGCTGTGCCATCCTTGGAAACATAACCGAGAGGAGAAATGTTGGCTTCGTAGAGTTGGTTCTTGCTATCAGAACTGAAAACCTAAACTAAGTCAAGAGGTTGACTATAGGAATCGATGAGCACTTCACGAGGGTAAATCAGAGTGGCAGGGAGCCAATACGCTGATCAACACGGACCGCCTGACCCAGAGGCTGCGCCTCAGACAAAGGAAGGATTTCACACCAGCCGAACTCTGCCGGCCTTTTTGGTGCCCCCGAGGGGGCGGAGTGGTCCCCAAGGCCTCTTCCTGGGTGTAACGTCAGTGTCTGGAAGGACTGCAACATCTGATACTGGAGCCCTGGCTAGGTCGGGAGGAGGTCAATTCCAAGGACGTGGCCTGCCTGATCAAAGAGCCAAAATACGAAATAATGACCTCAGGCAGACATCACCTGGGGACTTGTCCGAAATGCAGAATCTCAGGCGCCACCCCAGACCTACCGAGTGAGAACCTGCATTTTAACAAGGTCCCCGGTGACCTGTGTGCCCATGAAAGTTGAGAAGCTCTGCCTTCAGCTCCATTTCTTATTACCTTGTCACCTTGGGAGAGACCCTTTACCTCCCTCCGGTGTTTTCATACAAACAATTGGGGACATACACTCTCTTTCCTCTTACATCACAGGGCTGTTATGAGGCTCCCATAAGAAGGCATGTGAAGAACCTTACAGTGCTAGGAAGCTCCAGTGGCAGGTTCACACCTAGCAACCTTGCCTTGCTTTCTTGCTTTCTGTTCCTCACATGCACCAACCTCCCCCTGCCTCAGGGAGTTTTGCACGAGCTTGTTCCCTCTGCCTCTGACCCTTGGAGGTGGCTGCCTTCCTCTGTGCCCTCATTATTCTTAAGAAGCCAGTTGTGATATTCTTGATAGAGGGACTCTTCAATCAGGTCCTTGAAAGACTAGCTCTTTTTGTCACTCAAGGCTCAGCTCAAACGTCCTCCCTTCAGATCTGCTTGCTTCATATCACTTACCACTCGCTGAAATTATCTTGGGTTTTTTTTTTTTTTGATATGTTTGCTGGTTCCCTACAAGAGCTTTATGAAGGTAAGACTCTGGTCTGACTAGCCTACCTTTTTTCCAGCTCTTAGAACACTGCCTGGCATTCAGGAGGCATTGCATACATTTTGTTGAATGATCTGATGAATGAACATTTGTGTCTGGAAGTGTGTGTGTGATGACCTGTGACTGAGGGCAGGGATGGGGTGCGGAGGGAACGGGACTGGTCCTTGACTTATCTGTTTAGATGCCTCCGTGGTGATTCCTGCAAAAGTCATGGTCAAAGGGTGACCCAACTGAAGGCTCCCTCAGAGAAATTCTCCCTCCAAAGCACAGTTTTACACGGGCCAGGAAACAGGGCTGGGCCACCCTTGCGCTAATGCGGCACGTGAGTTCAGTGACGCCCAGGTGCTAGAGCAGTGGTCCGAAAAGGGTGGCCTCCCGACCAGCATCAGCCCCACCTCCAACCAACTGCATCAGAAACTATGGACCCAGGGTCCTGCCGCCTGTTTTAACAATCTCCCTGCCACCTGCGATTCTGATGCCTGCCAAAGTTTGAGGACCACTGCAGTAAAAGAGCAAGAGAATCCCCCTCTTCGTCCAAGCTCTGGCCTACGATGTGCCTCCAGGGTTTCAGACCCTGGTGTTCAATCAGGAGCTGGGGAGCAAATGGACAAAAGGGAGCGATGTCACACCCTGCTGGGTATTTTGCTTTTCTGCCTTCAGCCTTCACATGACTGCCTCTGCTTGCGGGCTGGAAGTGAGAGACAGTTGGTCGGCACTGAGTGATTCTTCTTTTACCAGTGTTTTTCTAGAGCGAGTCAGGCTGATTTAATTTTAATCAGCTGAGGCAGCAGAGCCGTGGTTCTCAGCCCTGACTGCACTTGAGAATCACCTGGAGTGCTTTAAGATACTGATGCCTGGGTCCCGCCCGAGTCCGATTAAATCAAAATGTCTTGGAGTGGAGCCGGGCACCAAGATTTTTAAAAAAGGCTCCCCGGATGGTTCTAACTCGCAGCCAGGCCTGAAAACCATCACAGTATTGTCAACGTGGGTTCTCCCAAGCCTTCCTCATGGTAAGCATCACCAGGGGAATTTGTTAAAACTACCACTTCCTGGGTCCCTCTCTAGACCACCCTGTCAGAGCGGCTCCAAGGGCCTGGAAGCTGTCTCTTTAACAGACACTCTGGGCAATTCTTCTGAGCAAGCTTGGGACACACTGGTCACACGGCCTGTGTGAGCTCTGGGGCTGAATTCTAGCTTTGCAACTTAAATCAACCTCAGGAAAGTTTCTTAAACCTCTGTTGTTTCCTCATCTTTAAAATGGGGCTGGGGTGGGGATAATAGTATCTATCTTAGAGGACTGCTGAGGAGTACATGAGAAGATTCATGTAAAGTGCTCGGCACAATGCCAGGCACACAGTAGGTGCTCAATGAATGTTACTTGTTCCCCCTCCCCCAATAAGGTGGGTTTTGGGAAGCCGTATCTAGCAATGCACCTCATTTCAATGCAATCCATTTAAGTTATGGGAAAATGTTTGGGTCCTGCCTCCCCTTTAAATCAGAGACCCTGTCTGTCATCTGCTTCGAAGCCTCTTGAGCTGCCAATACTATATTCTACACTCCAAGAGTTCCATTCTTGTCAGCTGAAGGGTGGGTTTTAATCCACCATCAGTAGTGTCTGTGGAAGTCCTGGGAGTCACTCCCACAAAACATCACAATTGGGTTCTGAAGAAAAGTGAGGGGGGACTTCCCTGGCAGTCCAGTGGTTAAGACTTTGCCCTTCCAATGTAGGGGGCGTGCGTTCGATCCCTGGTCAGGGAACTTAGGTCCCACATGACGTGCGGTGAGGCAAAAAATAAAAAAGAAAAGAAAAGTGAGGGGATAGAGGGAGTGACCGACTTTAAACCACACCTTAGATCATGTAGTCCAACCTCCTCAAACCACGGCTGGGAGGTAGAGGCTTTTAATTTCCAGGTGCTGACGCCCACTCAGAGGGAGAGAAACTGAGGCATCTATAAAACAGGGCAGAGGCTCAAAGAAATTTGGCACAAACAAGAGGTGGAAAAGTGACCCCATGAAACCATCTAGCATTCCTCCAACATTTTATAACATGTGTAGATTTAAGTGCCACAGACACACACACACACACACACACACACACACACACACACACACACACACACACACACACATAGAGTAGCCCCCAGCCCGCTTGTTATTCCTGGATGGAGTGTTGTTAAATAAGAATGAAGCTGTCCCTGAGCTCTGGAAAGAGCGTTTCAGAGGCTTTACCAGTTAAGACAATTATTGAGGAACACGTTTTCAGCTCTATCCTGCGATATCAGACAAAAGAATCTGCAGAATCCCTCTGATTCTTGACAAGGTGCAGAAAA
Organism: Delphinus delphis; assembly: GCF_949987515.2. Classification (NCBI taxonomy): domain Eukaryota; kingdom Metazoa; phylum Chordata; class Mammalia; order Artiodactyla; family Delphinidae; genus Delphinus; species Delphinus delphis. Next base: position 29,775,387 of record NC_082698.1, on the reverse strand, counting down.
TTGTCAAGTGGCTGAAAAAACAAGGCATCTGGAGCCCAAGGAATTTCTGCTAAAACTTTCCAAATTAGTGACGAGAAACACGTAATTGCTCCCCCCGTTCTCGTCCCGAGGATCTGAAACGCTGGAAAAAAACTCTGGGGTGACCCTACGGATGCTGTGATTATGATCATTAAAAGTTTTTCCTGATTATAAAAAAATACTTCGTGCTAATTTTTCAAAAATTGGAAAATACATAAAGTCATAAAGAAGGAAACTTAAATCAGCCACCTAGAATAACTTTTAATATAATTGTGTACTTCCTTCTAGTCTTTTTCTGTGCGTATTTAAATGTTTTACAAGGTGAGGACCGTACCGTTTCAAGTTTTACATTCTGCTTCTTTCCCTTAGTTACGACATCATGAATATTTCCCTCACGCCTTTAAATATTCTTTGAAGAGAATTTTTGATGATCGCATAAAATTTCACCATGTTGGTGTTCCATAATTTACTTAACCATTTTGTTACTAATGGATAATAAAGTTGCTTCTGTTTTTTGCTATTATAAGAAAGGTGCAGTAAATAGCTTTGCACGTAAATTTTTGACCATATATGTCTGATCATCTCCCTAGGACAGAGCTATAGACGCAGAATTACAGTCAACGGGTCTGCATATTTTTAAGACTCAGTATCTTTTTTTTTTTTTTTTTTTGCGGTACGCGGGCCTCTCACTGTTGTGGCCTCTCCTTTTGCGGAGCACAGGCTCCGGATGCGCAGGCTCAGCGGCCATGGCTCACGGGCCCAGCCGCTCCGCGGCATGTGGGATCTTCCTGGACTGGGGCACGAACCTGTGTCCCCTGCATCGGCAGGCGGACTCTCAACCACTGCGCCACCAGGGAAGCCCAAGACTCAGTATCTTTTGACAAATTTCTTTCCAGATTTTTGAGCTCCTACCAGTAGTTCATGAAAATACCCACCTCGCTGCATCTTTGCCAACACAGAGTAGTATAATCTGTCTGTGTTTTTGCCAGTTTTGTTACTGAAAACTATTGTCGATTTTACACTGCATCTTGAAAACTCTTAGTGAAGTTGTATATTATTTTCCTGTCTATTATCCATTTGCATCTCTTCTTTTGTAAATTATTGGTTAGGATTATTTTAAGAATTCGTATACAGAGTGAAATTTCACACATTACCTTATAGGAAATTCCTGCATTTGATCGCTCATGAGCTTTCTCCTAGCATCTCACTGTGGCTTTAAGTCATATAGACTCGGACTCATAAATGGTTACTTTCACTTCTCGCCAGTGGCAAGAAAAATCCAGAAACCATAATCTTATTCTTTTTTTTTACCATATCTGATTTCATGAAAGCCTCTGACTCAAATGATAGCTACTGTTTGAAGACGCTCATCAAGACAAATGTCCACCAAAACGTGTCAACATTTATTTTCTCTATGATGCTCTACGGGTAGAAATCTTTGATAATGTGTACATTTCCAGCCCCTTCAAGGTCATCACAGAATTCAAACAAGGTTAGGTGTTCATGTCAATGCTCCTTGACATTTCTTTTTCTGATGGTAAGTTATGTCACTAACCATCTTCCATCACAAAGTTAAATCAGTCGGTGGACAGTAAATCTCTGCTGACTCTGAGGGAGAAGTAAAACCCACTCTGATCTAATCAAATCTAACCATCAAGCTCAAAAACGCTGCTGCTTTAATTTCAGTTAACAGATCTTCACACAACTGTCAACATCATTACCAAAACACATCAGAAAACTGGATGAGAGCGCAACACGTAGACAATCATAATCCCCCGTCATCAATCTCTGGCGGGTCCCCAGTTGACAATTCAGGCTAGGAGCGAGCCTCTAGGGGACACACTTTGTAAATCAACTTCACAAAAGAGCAATATTAACCCCAGAAGCACCTCAACTGTGCAAATCCAGGAATTAGTCAACCGAGAAACAGGAATGCAAAGAGTGACTCAACATTTGAACAAAGTTTATGGTCTCGCCTCTCTGTTATGGGTGACATGACATAAACAACTAATAAAAGTTGAAGGAAACAGGGGAGGTGTTGTCTACAAAAAGGTTTTAAAAAACACAGAGTAAATGAGCAAACAACTTTTGACAAGCCAAAGTCAGGTGCATTGAGCAATGGCGGTCAATGTCAATTCTGGGTAAACCATGTGAACCCTGAATTCTAGACTCCCAAGATGAACCTTATATGCCTAGTGTGGTACCAAACATGCTGAGGAGGATGGCATAACCATGCTTTTGAGAATAAATGCCCCAAATGAATATGAAACATGCCCAGGGGCAACAGAGATGTCCACCACAGGGAGGGAACCCACTGTTATATTCCCTTCAATTACCAGGAAAGCCACAGGGCATTACAGCTGAAAGGACCTGAGAAATCATCTCATTCACTCACACATACTTACTGAGCATCTGTGTTGTGTCAGATGCTGTGCTAACACTCAAGAAAACAGGTTCGGAGAGGTTAAAGAATTTGTCCAAGGTCAGACAGATAGTTAAAGACAAGACATCCACTGAGAAACTAGCATTTCAACTTTTTATAACAAGAGATAGAAAAAGAATGTTTGACAGAAATGAGTTACGAACAAATAAAGAATCCAAGACTGTCTTGGAGCCTGCCAAAAGTAGAGATTCTTCTTTCCCTCCCCTTGTTGGACTGTGATCTTTTGATCACAGAGATGGAAATTGTAAGACACCAAAAGACAGAAGTCAATTCTGAAGCTTCACTCTTCCTTTTTTTTTTTTCCCTATCAAAAGAAATACCAAGAGTGACCACATTTCTCTTGCCTGCTGCCTGAAAGTGGGATTCTTCAGTTGTCAGGGTGGTCCAGGACCCTGAGCCTGGCAATGACGAGGGAGTGGATGAGGGCAGATTTATTGTTCTTCTTGTCTGACTGGATGTGTACACAGCCAGGTGATCACATCAAGATGGGGGTGAGGGTGGGGAGGGTGTGTTCTGTCCACTCTACTGTTTCGATTTGGTGCCCACAGTGTCATCTAAACGTATGTACACACAACACACACACACACACACACACACTCACACTCACATTCTTATTTGGGGAGACTTAAGGGCAAGACTTTTCCCAATCTAAGAGAAACTTAAAAAACAAGGAAGCATGATGCCTACATAAGAGGCTCTAGAAGCAGGATTTGCTAATGGATGTCCTGTGTTCTCTTGTTTTTAGGTTTGCAGTCCATCCCTGAGCAGAGGACACACATCCTGCTTAAGAACAACGGATTATGGTCACTGCTTCCAGTGTGAAGGGGGAAATCCTTACCTGGCCAAGTCTGCAGAGTGAGTTTGGTGCTGGGGTGGGGCAGTTTTCTCAGGCTGTATGTAGGGGATTTTCCAAAGGGTTTTTAAAACGGAGTCTAATTTTTAGGCTTAGAAACATGTCTCCACCATGGAATATGACTTTGAGATAATGAGATAATGAGATGAGCTATTTAATAAGTATATCGGAATATATCCGTCCAAACTGGTACCCCTCCCCCTGCTGAGCAGTCACCCAGAGACGCCAGTTATTTATCCCAAGGCTGCTGCCATTGTTCCAGACACTCTGGGGACTCCCTGGAGAATTGTCTTCAAGATCGATGCCACGTTATTTGGAATAAGCACAACAGTGGCAGATCCTCACCCTGTGAGGCTGGATTTTATTTTTGGAAACAGTCAAAAGGCTTTTTTGGCATTTGTAGCCAAGTCTGGTGAATAACCAGCCGATTGAGCTGGTAATGTTGTTTTGGTTCCAAACTGATGCATAGTTTGAAGGTCACTTGTTCTTGTGTGACATGGAAACAGCCCCCTAAAGCCATTTCAGAGGAGGAGGCCCAGCACCGACTGAGCAAGGGCCGCACCGCTGAGCCAGGTGTATGGCCTTCCAGGGGGCCACCGAGAAGAGGATGGCACTGAGCCAGGTGTATGAGCTTCCAGGGGGCCACCAAGAAGAGGACGGCACTGAGCCAGGTGTATGAGCTTCCAGGGGGCCACCAAGAAGAGGACGGCACTGAGCCAGGTGTATGAGCTTCCAGGGGGCCACCAAGAAGAGGACGGCACTGAGCCAGGTGTATGGCCTTCCAGGGGGCCACCAAGAAGAGGACGGCACTGAGCCAGGTGTATGAGCTTCCAGGGGGCCACCAAGAAGAGGACGGCACTGAGCCAGGTGTATGAGCTTCCAGGGGGCCACCAAGAAGAGGACGGCACTGAGCCAGGTGTATGGCCTTCCAGGGGGCCACCAAGAAGAGGACGGCACTGAGCCAGGTGTATGGCCTTCCAGGGGGCCACCAAGAAGAGGGCGGCACTGAGCCAGGTGTATGAGCTTCCAGGGGGCCACCAAGAAGAGGACGGCACTGAGCCAGGTGTATGGCCTTCCAGGGGGCCACCAAGAAGAGGGCGGCACTGAGCTAGGTGTATGAGCTTCCAGGGGGCCACCAAGAAGAGGACGGCACTGAGCCAGGTGTATGAGCTTCCAGGGGGCCACCAAGAAGAGGACGGCACTGATTTGGGCAAGGGAGGCTTGCTGGGGTTCTCTGGTTATAAATAACAGAAACTGACTCTGTCTAACTTCTGTGAAAAGGAACTGATTGTCAGGCTACTGGGGAGCTTGTTGGTTCAAAGGGAAGGCCTAAGGACCAGGCTCAGGACAGACAGACAGCTCCAGAAGGAGCCAGAATCCTCTGACAGCTCAGCTCAGATGCTATAGCAAACATGGCTAAATTCCAAATGTTTCTTCCATCCTTACATTGCTCTGCCGCAAAATGACAGTGTCGGGGAGAATCCAATTAGATGTGCTTAGGGCTCGTGCCCCCCTCTTGGCTCCACCCCTGGCATCTGATGGAAGAATCTTCAAAAGGGGAGAAGCAATTTCCCACAAGGAAGGAAGGGAGGGTGTTTTTAGGAAGAGGGACTAAAGACTAAGCACCCAAGAATGACAAACAGGAACCACAGCTCAGTCCTGCTATGATTAGTACCACTCCTGCCTAACGTTATGTATAATGTTCAGCTTTGCTCTATTCGTCAACATATCTCTCACTTTGTAAATTACACTGGCCCCGTTGGCCATCTCCAGTTCCAAAAGCTGATGGAAGTTTTTCCCTTTATCTATTATCGCCTAAAAAATACATAGGTCTACAGTCTGGTCCATCTTCTCCAGGCAGAGCCAGACCCTGTCTCTTTCCCCCAGAGACTCAAGAGTCCAGGGAACAAGCTCAGTTTTCTCCTCTCCCAATGAAGAAAGCAGGCCCTCTTCCTGTCTGCATGAATGGCTGCCACCATCGCAGCTGGCAGTCACGTGAGGCCACACCTTGAGGCTGGGACTGTGGATCAGCTGGGGCACGAGTGAGACCCGACCCAAAGGTGCATTTGCCTCTGCAAAATGCCGAGGTCCCCCGGTGTAGACCACATGTGCATGCTCCCAAGACTACCAGCCCCAGCCTGCACAGGGGAAACCACACTCCACACCCCGCTCACAGAGGGAAGGCTGTGTGCACGCACCCGGACCACTGTGAACGTGCAAGGCAGGCCCGAGGCCCTCTGGGCAGCCGCTGCCCCCCACCGCCCCGACCTGGCCTGCACTCAAAGAAGAGACCTCCTTGCGAACTGCCAAGGGCTCCGGGGAACTTACTCGACCTCAGTGGCCCTGGCCGATGAGCGACAGACACACCGAGCTCACCACCTCACTGCTGAGTTTCTCCAGGAAGTTATTCCAACCAGAGAACCAGAACAGGGTCGCCAAAGCTGGCCTCAGCACTCTAACATGCTGTTTATGGAGGCTGTGAAATCTATCAAGCTTCAGTGTGTGCGGGAAGCGGTGGGCTCTGCGAGAGGCAGTGTGACGTGAAGAGGAGGCTGTAACCTCAGCCGGGAACACTAGTGTCTCCCTGGAAGTGGGAGGGGGCTGCTCGGGGGTGAGATACACAGCGGGTGGGGAGACGCTGGGCTCACAAGCAGCCTGCATCCTTCCCTGGGAGAGTGAACGTGTGGGGCTGGAGCCCGAGAGCTTCGGCAAGGACCCTCACCTCTCTAAGCCTCAGTTTCCTAATCTGTAAAACCAGGGCAAGGCCTGCCTTTAGTGTTTTGATCTGAGATAATGGATGAAAACTATCCAGCCCAGTGCCCGCACGTGGCAGGCCCTCAATGAAGGGCAGCTCTGCTTTTCTGAGATGCCAACGTTATATAGAGCAGTCCTTTCCACACTTGGAGATATCATGGCACAGTAAAATTTCAGAACACAGACTTTGCAGCACTCACACGGGATTGCCAATGTTTTATTTTGCCAGCTAAGGGCAATGAAGAAAACAACTACCATCTATGATGTGATAACCATAAAAATATTTTTAATACCAAAAAAATCAGAAAGGACAGGATCTTAGAATTAAAAAATCAGTCCTTTGGATGAAATATTTTTGGCTTTATGAAAAAATTACATCATCCTTATTTAGTTAATTTTGCTACAAAGTGAAAACAACTTCCTCCCAGACCCTCCCAGCTCAGGAACCTGTGGCAGGAAGGAAAGGGTCTGGGCCCTGGAGCCAAATGGGACACAGTCTTCTCCCAGCTCCACTCCTTAACAACTGCATGACCTTTAGCAGGACCCTCTGGGTCTCACTTTCCTCCTTTACAAATAGGAAACAATAGCACCTCCTTAAATGAGAATGCATGTGAGGGGCAAAGCAGAGAGTTTGGTACACAGTAGGTGCTCATTAAACGCTAATACCAGACCTTCCCAAAATTTAAGAGGACTGGGTCATTTCCAGTTTTTGAGACTCTTAATATATTTTAAAAATGAAGGAACGCTAAGACAGGGTTGCCAAAATCATTCACATAATTTTAAAAATATTCAAATTAGAAAAAAATATTTGGAACACATCCACACGAATATACATCCAACGCATCCAATAAAAATACATGCATCTAACATGCGTGAGAGTGAGGTTGGAATGCTGCAGCCCCTTGGCCCCCTGTGACAGGCCCTGCTTAATTCCTTCCTAAGCCATGGTTCTCATGGATGACACACTCTGAGAAGACACCGATTTTATTCTCTTCTCTTTTGTTTTTTTTCCTGACTGGAGTTCATGTGGAACATTTCTCCAGACATCCCTACCTTTAGTTCATAATTCTGAACATGCAAATTTTCTTGGAAATTTAGCTGGTGTCTTTTTTGCATCACTGGATCTCAATAGGTTTCAAAGGACTAAAATTGAGGGTTAGAAGGGAAGATAAATGGGTGCTGAAGTGGATGATTTAACTGAGGGATTCTAGGGCGGCCTGGAAAGGGGAATGGGTCTGTGCCCAAGGCCTCTGGGGGCGATCATGAAGGTGTATCAGCACTTGGCTGTGTGGGATTTTCCCAAGAGGCGTGTGTGCGCACGCGCGTGTGTGCGAGTGTGCGCGTGTGTGCACATTTGTGCATATGTGTGCATCTTCTCTCTCTACAGAAATTCAGATTTCCTGTTTCTTTGTTTATTGTTATCTCTGCCATTAGCATGTTAGCTCCATGAGAGCAGGGCCATGGATGTCTTGGCCACCTCTGTGTCTGTAGTGTTGAATACAGGTGTGGGCACATAGTAGGTGTTCAATGAACGTTTGCTCAGTAAGTGGCTGTATCACGGTTGTCTGCCTGCTCAGCACTCTGCCCTCTTAGATCTGGGAACAGAACCCCTTATATTGGGAGGATCAACCCTTTCCCCTTTCCTAACCAGATGGTTTCCTTGAGCCACAGGGATGGGCACACGGCTACTCAGAACCCCTTTCTTGTAATTGGAACTTTTTCTCTGGTGGCCAGGCTGGGAAGACATATAGCCAGGAGCTGCTGGCTGTTTTGGTTCCAGACTCAGGGAGAAAGATGCTCTGAAGTAATCAGGCTGACAGGCCAGGATGCAGAGGCAGGAATGAGAGTCAGAAGGTCAGGGAGAGTGATCCCAGCCGTCTCTGGATTCTGGCTCCTGTCAATCCTGACGTCCCCCCGCTTCCCCTGTGCCCGCTTTCTTGAGGCTCAGTTGGTCAGATTTTCTTTGAGTTATGTGAATTACCCCCATATGCCTCCACTACATCCTCTTTTGTTTTGGTGAGGGGGAGGATAAGTGAGCAAGGGTTACTTTCTATTGCAATCAAAAGAGTTCTGACTAATCCAGTTCATTAAAGGTAAAAATTGACCAGAAGGTACAGTCAGGTGTTTGCTGACAGGTAAGACTCTGAAAGATCTCATGGACAGATGAAAGGTGGGACAGTAAGAAATGATGATGCTGGTGGTGGTGGTAGCTGACCTTTGAGTACTTTCCACGCGTCAGACACAAGACCAAGCATTTTGTGTGCATTATTTTGTTTAACTGTAACCACAAGTGCTATGAAGTAGGCTATCAGTTATTCCTGTCTCTACTTTATAGATGAGGAAACCAAACCTCTGAGAGGCTAGGTAACTTCTTCCAAGGTCCCACAGCTTGAAAGAGAAAGAGCTGGATGTTGTGTTAATTTCTGCTGTACAGCAAAGCGATTCACTTATACATATATATATATATATATACATTCTTTTTAAAAACATTCTTTTCCATTATGGTTTATCACAGGACATTGAATATAGTTCCCTATGCTCTACAGTAGGACCTTGTTTATCCATTCTATATATAATAGTTTGCATTTGCTAACCCCAAGCTCCCACTCCATCCCTCCCCCACCTCTCCCCCCCTCCTTGGCAACCACAAGGTTTTTAAGAGCTGGAATTTTTTTTTTTTTTTTTTTTTGCGGTACACGGGCCTCTCGCTGTTGTGGCCTCTCCCGCTGCGGAGCACGGGTTCCGGACGCGCAGGCTCAGCAGCCATGGCTCACGGGCCCAGCCGCTCCGCGGCACGTGGGATCCTCCCAGACCGGGGCACGAACCCGTGTCCCCTGCATCGGCAGGCGGACTCTCAACCACTGCGCCACCCGGGAAGCCCCATAAGAGCTGGACTTTTAATGCAGGTTTGCACGACTCCATATTTCCCTTCCATATCTCGTGCACATTTCCTCTTTCGCTTCTTTTTCTCCTCCTACTGCTCCAGTCTCTCATCCTCTCTCCATCTCTTGTCTGATGGCTTCACTCTTTCTTCTCCTTTCAGTGACCCTTCTCTGGCTCCTTTTAGCCCCATTCCTTTGACAGTACATGAGCACATATTTTAAGACCATGGCTTTTCAACTCTTTTCAAGTATGAAGATACCTTTTTAATGTTAAAAAAAATCTCTGTATAAGAGTCGCTGTGTGTCTATTGATAAAATGCCCACGCACAGGTAGATTCTCAGCTGGCTTGTAATTATTCTGCAACCTCTATGGTGGCACCCGCTACTTTAAAATATATGGGAGAATCCATATAACCATCCCTCTTACTGCTACCTGCTTGGTTTATTACAATATAGAAAAGGCTTATACATGCTACTGTAGAGCTCCTTTTTGCTAACCCTCTGCCTTCAGGCTACTAATTTCTTCTGAAATGCGGTCTTTTGGTCCCTTCTTTAATAGGTTTAATTATTTAAGAAGGCATGCACTATGATACTTACATTTTATATATCACCTCTTGATTATTCAGGAGCTGATTAATTCACAGACTGCCCAAGTCATGCCTTCTCTTATCTATCACTATTTGTTTCATCATTCTATTTCTTATTAGCATATTTTAGCAAAAATGGACAGTGGAAGCGAGAAACCTCTCTGGTTACAAATTATGAATTCTGATACAGGATTTGGTTAAAGGAAGTTGAAATTCTTTCCCAAAGTACAAATTTCTTTAATTCATCAGGCACATTGATTCTCTTTGAGCTTTGTGAAGGCGGGAGTTGTTCTAGTTCACTGCTAATCCCCAGGGCTCAGCAAGGTGTCTGCCACATGGTAACTTAATAAAAAAAATTGCAGAATGAATGAATAAAAGCTGAGTCATATAATAGGGGTAAACAAACTTTTTTCTAGGTGGGACATTGATTTATAGGAAACTAAGTAAAATACAAGACAACTTATTTTAGGACAGCGTGTCTTCAGACGGCACAGTATAAAAATGTGTAAATGACTGTGTTAAAAATTAACAACAGAAGATATATAGTTCTAATTTAAAAACAGAAAATGTTCCACAGTGCTATCTTTTTCCATTGATGGAAAAAGGGATAGAGAGAAACACTTAGGTTTCTAAGATGAGAGTTGGTTCTGTTATATTAGGCATTAAATAAACATAATCACCCTCAACATGCTAAAAATTGAGCATTTAGAATGTGCCAGATGCTGTTATAAGCACTTCATATGTCTTATCTCATTTGTCTTCACCACAGCCTTGGAAGTATTATTGTCTGAAAGTCATCATAAAGTTACCAGTGTCCCCTGAAAATTTCTTTAGCTCTCTAGCTTTTTGAACCAAGAATGAAGTTTTCCTCTTTTTAATTCCTAGTTTTAAATTAAAGATTTATTTCCCCATGAAATGTTAGATATGTTCCAAAGATTGACTTGGATTTTAGATACTTTGAGATATGTTATTTCACTAGCTCTTGCCTTTTGACATTCATGAATTGTATGGAAAGGAAACTTTTATAATGACACTTGCCATATGTTTCAAAGTTTTCCTAATTTGTGGAGGCAAAATGGTTTGTGTGTGGGTGGGGATGCAGTGGGGGAAGGACAGCGTTCAGCCTCTGGGTCTGTTCCAAGGCTCTGGTGCTGTCCAGGAATCAGGGGCTGAAATGGCTTAACCAAGGCCTTCCCGGGCCAGCCAGATGGAACAATGAGCGATGGGGGGATGGAGGAATGCAGCCTTGGCTATAGCCTGGTGCATCCACAGCTTCCCAGAATAGGGAAACAACTTCAAAAGATACTAAAGGAACTAGAATTATGGCCCATCTTATTTGGAGGGAATTGGGGGAAATGGCTAGCTTACTTCTCCCTCCTTCTTCTTCCGTAATTTGCTTTGGCTTGGAGGGAAGAATATGGACAACAGATGACTGATGGAAAAGTTTATGTTAAGAAAAACACAAAGAAACGAAACAAGGCTGCTGGCACTTGTAGTTAGTGGTGCATTTTACTGCCTCTCTGAGGTGTTAGACAGGAACCGGGAAGAACCAGGACTGGAGGCTCAATAGTGTTGTCAGTTCCTTGGGACTACTCAGTCAACAAACAATTATTGTGGTTTAATGAAAGGGAAATGAACACAGGGACCTTGGCTGTAATAAGAGAAGATCTAACGTGTGACATCATAGAGAGATTCCAGACGGGGAAAAAGCTTTATGACCGCAACCTCAGATCAAATTCAGTGTTTTAAGAAACTGGAAAACTGAAATATTCACTGGGGAGATGAGCCTGATAAGTGTGCTGAACATGGACTGAGTTTCTCCTCTAGAGCTCATATGACACGCTGCCCTGTTACTTCCACATGCGCCTTATCTCCATTACGACTAAGATGGCTTGAAGGAAGGGTCTGTATTCTTGTATCTGCCAAAGCACAGAGCACACAGCTATGCACGTGGCAGGTAGGCATACGTAGGATTTGTTTATTGATTTGACTGAGGTTGCTCTCAAGACTAAAGTCCTTGAATCAATTGCTTCTGAGTATAGCCAATGCTTATTATTGTCATTAACCCCCTTACCTAAGACCCTCTATCCATCCTTGAGACTCCTGCCTATCTCACTTCATTCATTTATTGAACTCTATGTGTTAGGCGCTGTAGGTGCACAGACGAAAAAGAGAAAGTTCCTGCCTTTAGGAGTCCGCAATCTAAAGTGAGAGGGCAAATTTTAAGAAGAATTCTTGATCAGAGTATATATACAGAATGTTTACTGTTTAATTGAATACCATTATGGTATTTCTTTGGTTTGAGTTTCCTTTTCAATCTGATCCAGCTAGCAAAAACTCCTTCAGAAACATAGGTTAACACTAATCACAGATCGTCAACCGCTCTTATATATCCTTAAGAATCTTTCCTCTGATTAGGCAGCCACAGGATCTCCTTTGGGGCTAGGACGGTTATGCTCTCGTCTGCGACACAGCACCAGATAGGGTGCTTGCTCTAGCATGTAAAGGGGCTGCCTTGTCCAAATTTACATATCATTAGTTTTGGCATTAGATGAGAAAACTAGGTCTAGAAAACAATGGGGAGAGGAGGATTTATTGAAGGTATGCAAGGTGCTCCCAGAACTGAAGGAGAGGTGCAGGAGACCCATAGGTTTAGGGACCTCAAAGGTACAGGAACCATGGCCTTGATGCCCCTAGAATTCTCTCTTCTTCTTTCTGGGTGTAACCTTTATTCTCTCAGCTTCCTCCATGGGATGGGGGTTGGGGACATGTCTGTGGTAGTACTGTAATATAGTCTTACAACTCATGATCCAAGAGCAAAGGTAGAGCTTTCCTTAGATTCAGGATGAAAAATCTCAGATCAAGAAGCTGATTGGACAGTCTTAGGTCACAGAGAACCCCAGACTAATCCCTAGTGGCCAAAAGGATACTTTGGCAGCCCCAAAGGATCCTGTGATTAGAACAGTTCGCCAAAGGAGAAGGAATGTTCTTCCCAAAAGAAGGAATGAAGAGAGTGTGGAGGTTCAAAGAGAAGATTCTGCTGCCCTATTCTGATGATTCCACCAGTGCAATGCTGCTCTCCAGAGTAGCTCCCAACCAGGTAGACTCATTAGCCTGCTCATCCTACCACTGCCCACTCGTGGCCAGCAAACAGGGTGACCAAAACACTAGGGCATGTCAAAGGATACTGGGTAGCTGCCCATGACTTCATATGGCTGTAATCCTATAAACAACATGGAAAGATGGCTGCTGAGGCGGAAGGGGTCCTTTTGGATGTGCACAGTCACACATTTCCTTGGTTGACATAACCAAACACCAGTGACCTTATATGGTATCATCTACACTGGAAACGGACTTTAATCTTGACTTTCCCATGTTCCTCCATTGAGGCACAGTCCAAGGGTCTGGCCTGGCTACTTGAGTGCATGTGGCTTATTGCACAAGCTTCTCTCCCCATAAACACACATCCTTATACTTCTCCATTTCACACCCAAGTGTCCCATGCTATAGAAATGTTTCTATTTTGCAAAAAGTAAATTAAAGCATCTCTGAAGAGATAAGGAAGAGAATCTCTTAAATACTACTTCTTTCAACTGCACATACCCTCCCAAGTCTTCCTGGTAATAGAAAAATAAGTTTTGGAGATCCTAAACCTACTGACAACCCCAAACTTATGTTTCCATCCATATGATAGATTGCTGAAGGACCTTATCACTACAAAACAAGTAGGTCCCAGATAAAACATATCTTTAATATATTACTGGGTACAAACTTAAGGGAAATCTCCACAAATTACCCCATCCCACAGAAAAGTGAGCCAAAACTAGATCTGGCAGCAATGAGTGGTAAACAAATAGGTTGAACTGGCAGCATGGTGGAGATGCTGAACCCTAGAATCCTACATTAAATCCTAAATTAACCCTTGGAGAGACCTATAGTGTTCCCAGGTTAGTAGGACCGCCAGGCCCTCGGCAGAGATAACTACAAATCCTCTCTGGTAAAAAGCATTTCCATTTTAGGGCCACAGATTTGCCACATTTTAAGATCAAGCAAATATACTAAGAAGGGAAGCCACTCCAAATAAGCATAAGAAAAAAACAAAAAGCTAAGAACACATTAAACCCCCAAGGACTGTAGATATCAGAACTGTCAAATACAGAATATATCTATGTAAGAAATGTTTAACGGAACAAAGAATGAAATAAATGAGTAAGGAACAAGACACTATCAGAAATGACTGGGGAGATTTGCAAAAGGATATGAAACTCCTAGAAATGAGAAACAGTTTTTGAAATTAAAACTCAACAGTTTGGATGCAACTGAAGGAAGAATTAGTGAACTGGAAGATATACCCGGAAAGTTACCCAGGATGCAGCATCACAGAGAGACAGGAGATGAATAAAATGAAAAAGGTTAAGAGATTTGGAGGCTAGCATGAGAAAACTTGACATGTCTGAGTGAAGTCCTATAAGGAGTGAGTAGAGAGAAGGGACAGAGTTTTAAAATGATGATGGCTGAGAACCATTAAGAGCTGATGAGAGACATGAATCCTCAGACTCAGGAAGCACATGCTGGGTTAAAAAAAAGACCCATATCAATACATATAGTAGTGAAACTGCAAAATCCAAAAGACAAAAAAGAGAGGCAAGAGACAGACCACCTACAAAGGAGTGACATTACTAGTGATTGGCATCTTAGCAACAAGTGACAGAGGAATAAAAACTGTCAGCCTAAAATTTTTGAATGCAGAAAAATTATCTTTCAAGAATGGAGATACAATAAATATATTTTTAGATTAAACAACAACTGAGAGATTTTACCAGCAACTGGCATTCAGTAAGAACAGCTAAAAGAGGTATGCTGGGAAGAAGAAAAATGATAGGAAGGTCTTTCTGAGATGTAAGAAGAAAAATGAGCAAATAAGATGGTAAAAATGGATAGTAATAAAAACACTGCTTTTAGATAAAAACAATAACAATAATTATAACTTACAGGGTTTGCAAAGGGCAAGACTAAAGTACTATATGTATACCAGGAAATGGTGTTCAGAGTTAAAGAGTACTAAAATTCCTGTATTGTTATAGAAAGGGGTTGATAATTTTAGAGTTTGTTAGGTTAAAAATGTACCATAAAATTTCAAAGGGAACCACTAAAAGTACAGAAGTAGAGGGTATAAATCTCAAATCAGTAGAGGCAAAAAATGAAATTTCAAAAACAAGAATCTTTACCTCACAACCAAAAAAAAAAAAAAAGAGAAGCCCCTAAATCAATCAATTTTTAAAAAGCAAGAAAGAAAAAGAAAAGAAGCATTGAAAGCTTGGAAATTAAAAAAAAATAAGATAATAGAAACAAGTTTAAACATATCAATGTTCCCATTAAATGGAATGGACTAACCTCATTAGTAACAGGACAGCAGGACGGACATGGTTAAACAGTTGAAAAAAACATAAGCCACACTTATGCCACACTTATGCTGCATACAAGAAACATACCTAAAACATAGGGGCTTTGGAGAGTTCAAAGCAAAAGTATGGAAAAAAGATATTCCTGTCAAATATTAACAAAAGGAAAGATGGAGTGGCTATAAGAACATCAGACCAAAAGCATAATTAGCGATGGCTGGGGTCACTTCATAATGATAATGGCTTTCATGCACCAGGAAAATATAAGAATTCTTAAGACACTGCAATATATACAAATAACAAATCATTATGTTGTATACCTGAAACTAATATAATGGTATTTGTCAATTATATCTCAATTTTAAAAAAAGAATTCTAAAATTGCATCTAATAAAGCAGCCTCAACATATACACAACAACACAGAACCACAGAAAGGAATGGACTACCGTTACGACTGGAACAACACAATTAACAAACCTAATTTAATGGGCACATATAGGATAACAGTTCCGCCTCTCACCATCTCTGTGACTCTCAGCAGATCTCTGGGCCTTGATTTCCTCACCTGCAAAATGGGGATAACCCTATCTACAGTGCTTTCATCAAATCTAAAATATCATCAGGGATCAGACACCATTTTTTTTATGTATCTTTAGAGAAAAAAACCCTGCCAATTAAATGCAAGCTGCCAATTGTAGGTCACATCCCAATTTTAGAGATGTTAAAATCACTAGGGTAGGGGATTAAGAGGTACAAACTACTATATATAAAATAAGCTACAAGGATATGTTGTACAGCACAGGAAACGTAGCCAATATATAATAACTATAAATGGAGTATAATCTATAAAAATTTTAAATCACTGTGTTGTACACCCAACACTAATACATAACATTGTAAATCAACTATATGTCGATAAAAAAGTGTGAAAAAATGTGTGACTTAGACTCAATTAAATACTACACATCGTATGGACTGCTGTGATGGTTTAAAGTGAGATGATGGAAGTAAAATACAAGACATTGCTTCTGCCCTCCAGCCCTTCACAAGTTTAGTCTGCAAACAGGTGAAGGTAAACGAGGGGAGAGCATGTAAAAATCTGAAGTGGGGAATGTTTGCTTTTAGCTTCTTCACATCCTTGAATGCTTTCTTAGATACCTGTGCCTCAAAAGTAACTGATTCCTCAGAGGGAAACTTAAGTCAAAACCATAGCATTCTTGAAAGAAAGTGACTCACCAGGTCAGTAGCACTGGGGAGAAGGGGTGTATGAGGAAAAACACAAGAGAGGGAGGCAGGGGTCAGATTGGACCCCCAGAGCAGAAGTGATTCCAGGAGTGGAAATAGCACCTGTTCCGGAGGGAAGTGTGAGGTGAGCTTGGGAGAAGGAAGGGGAGGAGGAGGGAGGGGGGAGAGGAAGAAGGCCTGAGGCCTGTGAGGGTGGGGTGGAGGGTTGGTCTGGGCTCCTGCCTGCTGTGGGCCTGAACCTTGGGGAGCCTGGTGTGGGACGCAGTGGACAAGGAAGACCTTCCATCCAGCCCACCGCTTAAAAAAATGGGAGAAGAGAGTTTAAAGCAAAGTGACTGGAGACAGGGCATACATCTACTTTCTGCATGGATGAAAAATTCAGACTAAAAGTAGCTTTGCCGTTTTCAGCAAAGGCAATTTTAGTGTCTTAATTATATTACTATTTTGGAGCAGCTTTTTTTAAATACTCTTCAATACTCTGTGAAAATCAGTCTTTTGTTAAAATGCTTTAAAAAAAATTAATTTAAAAACAAACAAACAACAAAATCCAAATAAGCCTAAAGTTCTCTTCAACATGGAGAGGCCGTTGCCCCCTTGTTAAATAGACCTAACCTATCCTTCCTGTGACCACCCAAATGCCCCTCCAAGGCCTTTGTGATTCTCAGCCAGAAGTGCTCTCCACCTGCTCTGACCTCTCGGAATGTTTGCATCTCCCCAGGGGCACAAGTCACTTATGACCTCACCCAAGTGAGTGTGTTTGCCTCAGCAATGACAGTGAGATCTTTAAAAGTTCTGAACCCCTCTCCCCACCTCCAACCACCCATGGGACCAGGTGTCACACAGCGAGCTGAAGGGTGAATTAATGTGGATGGCCACCTAGGAATGAAGTGTGATGTAAGGGCTTCTTTCCAAAACCGAACCTGTTCTTAGGGGAATGTCACTGAATAAAAATAATACTTCTGTTGGTGATGTATTTCTTTTAAATATATTCTTTTACTCTTCTAAATAATATGTTTGTGGGTGGTGTATTTCTTTTATTGCTGTGAAATTAGTAAAATGATACTATTAAAATCTTCGGAGGTAAACGGCCATCACCTCTCTGAGAAATGTCGCCAAGCACCTGACCTTTACCTAATGTATTAGTTTCATATTGCTGCTGTAACAAATCACCTCAAACCTAGTGGCATAAAACAATACAAATTGATTATCTGACACTTCTGTATGTCACAAGTCCAACGCTGGTCTGTGCTGAAATCAAGGTGTTGGCAGAGCTGCATTCCCTTCAAGAAGCTCTAGGGGGCTTCCCTGGTGGCACAGTGGTTGAGAGTCCGCCTGCCGATGCAGGGGACACGGGTTCGTGCCCCAGTCCGGGAAGATCCCACATGCCGTGGAGTGGCTGGGCCCGTGAGCCATGGCCACTGAGCCTGCGCGTCCAGAGCCTGTGCTCCACAATGGGAGAGGCCACAACAGTGAGAGGCCCGCGTACCGCAAACAAACAAACAAACAAAAAGAAGCTCTAGGGATAAATCTATTTCCTTACCTTTTCCAGCTCCTAGAGGCCATTCACATTCCTTGTCTTGGGGCCACTCCCTCCATGGCCACTCTCACATCAGATCACTATGACCTCCTCTTCTGCCTCTCTTTTTCTACGTTTAAGGACTGTGACTACATTGGGCCCACTCAGATAATCCAGGATAATGTCCCTATCTTGAGGTCCTTAACTTAATCACCTCTGTGGAGTCCCTTTTGCCGTGCAAGGTCACATGTTCATGATTCTGGGGTGTAGGACATGAGCATCTTTAGAAGGCCATTATTCTGCCTACCATACCTCCTGACACCTTGCTGTGTGTGTGTGTGTGTGTGTGTGTGTGTGTGTGTGTGTGTGTGTGTGTGTGTGAGACCAGGGTAACGACATAGGGGCCTCAGTCCTTTGAGCTGTCAGGAGAATCTGTGACTTGAGGTGGGGAGTGGCATTTTTGCCCATTGCTTCTGGCTGCCCAGGGCTGGGGAGAAGGAGGTTCAGATGTAGCCTTGAGATGTCTCTCAAAAACCTGTCATGCACTACTTAGTAACCCTTTTATAAAAGTTTTAAGAATGGGTTTAAAAGCCCTGGCTCCTGCTCCAGCTCCTGTCTTATTAGTATTCAAAATCAGGGGCAGGGCTTCCCTGGTGGTGCAGTGGTTGAGAGTCCACCTGCCGATGCAGGGGACACAGGTTCGTGCCCCGGTCTGGGAAGATCCCACATGCCGCGGAGCGGCTGGGCCCGTGAGCCATGGCCACTGAGCCTGCGCATCCGGAGCCTGTGCTCTGCAACGGGAGAGGTCACAACAGTGAGAGGCCTGCGTACCGCAAAAAAAAAAAAAAAAAATCAGGGGCAGTCCATGCTTAACCATAGCAGAAGAGCTGGCACCCTGCAATCATTCTTCCATGATACCGAGGACAATGAATCTTAGGGTTAAGGGTGAACCATTTAAGAAATATATTTTTGCAGAGGAAGCTTTAGAGGAAGTCTTTTTAGCAGTTTGAATCAGAGTATTGAAGTTCCTCAATCCAGTTTTTAACAGCAGCAGCTTCTTTTACAGATGTAGAATAGGACTTCCCCTCCCCCCCGCTTCTTTATTACATCTAAATTGATAAAGTTCAGACCCTGGAGCCTATGTGGCAGTACACACAGTAGATGTTTGAATAGCTGTTGATATCAATAATCCCCCAAATTACCCTTTATTTCTAGGCTATGAATACATAGAAGAAGATTGAGATTGGTAACACTGGCAATATCTATTAAGGTATAAAATGTACATATCATTCCCAGCATTTCCACTTCTTGGTATCATCCCAGAGAAACATCCACATATGTGTGTAAGGATGTGCAGTACAGCATTGTCTGCAATGGTCACAGATTAGCGACAGCTTAAATGTCACTTGAGGAGTGGCAAAACAAATGTGGCACATCCACACTAAGTAACTTAAAAAATAGGTTAGATCCATGTTCGAACAATGAATATGTTACACTGAGAAAAGCAAGCTCTGGAACAATGTGTATCAGTTTGATTCCTCTTGAAATTACATATTTTTAAAAAATATATATGTAACATAGAAATTTTCAGAAGTATAAGCACTAAACTGGAAACAATTGTTATTCTGGAAGGGGACTGGGATGAGCTTAGAGTAGGGATGGGAAGTTGGTAAAGATGGATTTTTACTTTCATCTATATTGTGTGGATTTGTTTTTTTTTTTGCGGTATGCGGGCCTCTCACTGTTGTGGCCTCTCCCGTTGCGGAGCACAGGCTCCGGACGCGCAGGCTCAGCGGCCATGGCTCACGGGCCCAGCCGCTCTGCGGCATGTGGGATCTTCCCGGACTGGGGCACGAACCCACGTCCCCTGCATCGGCAGACGGACTCTCAACCACTGCGCCACCAGGGAAGCCCCGTGTGTGGATTTTTTTGCAATAAAACATTTGTGTTATCAAAATGTAAAAGGTATTTTAAATTAAAAAAAGAGAAATTGATATAATCTAACTTTTTAAGTTGTCAAAACTGATGATCAAATCTATTAGAACGTCATATTGATATTTTACAAAACAGCTAAGACTGAAAGTTCAAAAGTACTTTTCCTATTTTGTTGAAAGTATGTGTGTGTATGTATATGTACTGTATATATTCATATTTACTACATACACCTAAATATTTGTACATGGATACTACATCTATCTACTATGTCTATCTATACACACTATATACATCTATATATACTGCATATATCTATATATGCTGGTAATAAAATGCATAAATGCTGCTTTGGTTTAATCATAGATAAATATCTCATTCTTTATCATTGTTCTTATTACTTATAATGGCAAAAATATCTCCTATATGATTATGATTAATCTGGTAACTGAATACTGTTTGCCTTTAAAATAATTCAATTAATTTTAGTAAATTAAAAAAGTTTTCTGACATAGTTGCAAAATTAAGACAAAATGAAACGCTGGTTTACAATACGTAGCATCTCTTTAAAAGAAACCCTTCCAAGTGTGAAGAATGCGTTAAGGTTTTATCAAGTGAATGCTCTTTGTGTAGAAAAACTGATCTAAATCATGATTTAAACTTTAGAACCACTACAATCTTTCCATTTGGGCAAAACTTCTTGGAAACTGACAGGGTAGAGGGGTTATTTCAGACCTCTGGGGATATCCCAGGAAACAAAATCTCCTCTAAAGGAATTGTGCAAGATTGACACCAACAGGGATTCCTTGCCAGACTGTGTGAGACTGTAGATTGGGTGTTTAGTGCCACTGAGAAAAGGAGAAGCCACCAGGCTTTTTATTTACCCAGGGAACCCGTCTCGAAGATATTCAATGGTCTGTGCCTGCGCCGACGTCTCCTGGGGGTGATCAAATCCTCCCCCTCCCCCCGCAAAGAGGAGACTGTACCCAGACCCGCGATCACGCACCTGCCGGTTAACAGATCAGCCCTCCACGTGCAGAGGCACTCGCCCAGCTGTGTCGGAGGATCAGAGCCGGCCCTCTCCCTCCCCCACCCCTGCGGAGCAAAGGGCGGTCATTTTCTGCTCCTCCCAGAGTCAGAAGTGTGCACATGCCTTCCATCACAATTAACTTAAGACTCTGAAACAACACAAACTCACCCACAACACGCTCAAAATCAATGCCATCAATACCCAGAAGGAGGATACCAAAAAGGCAAAACAAAACAAATCTATTCAGAGAGTAAATACTCAAAGCAACAGGGCTGGAGTCAGACACACTACAAGGTCAACAAATCCAAGACTAGTTCAAGTGCGGGCATTTTTATAAACTGAAGAGCTGCCCAATATCCCAGGGGTCAGAAACGCAAAGGCCTTCAGGTGCCAGCTCATGGAAAGGTCTATAAGATAATAGAGGGTGGGCCTGTCAGGAGCTGGACTGCAGGGGCCCCAGGTAAAGGCATTCACATTCAATTTTTAAAAATTTCAATTCCTGCTGTGTGATTCCTAAACAGAGTCTACCATCAAACAGAGTTAAATATGGGTGTAGGATGGATAAAATTGAATAAAGGTCAAAGTCAGATATGTTGCCAAGGAGTCCACAGGGCATGAAAGGCAGGGCAGTGATCCTAGCTGTCATTATTTGAAAGGGTAGTGACCACTTGGTTTAAATCTTCAAAGGTAACAGCAAAACAAAAGTTAAAAGAAATGGCTTACTAAGCTCGAATATGAGGGATTCAGATTAGTCACATAGATCCTTGACATAAGTAACTGAGCTGGATTACGAAAAGATTGCACACATTCCCTTGGAAGGCTCTAAATAAAGGGAGCCTCCAAAAACAATAGGTGTGACCTTATTGGAAGGCAAGGGGTGGACCGAATGACCTGCCAAGGTCCTGATTTAAATATGTCTGTATAGTCAGCCCCTGGTTATCCAGCCCAAAGAAGAAGACAGTGACAAATCATCCTAAGCTGAAGATAATAAAGAGTTATATTTGCCTTTGGAATGTATTTTGGTACTTAAATTAGAACGTGTCTTTCTGATGCTCTGAGAATTCACAATGCGTCAATAACAGCCACAAAGGAGGCCTGACCTGGAGCTGGGAGGCTGCCCAATTTCGCCATCCTGTCCTCTATGTAAATCTTCCTCTTTGCTGGTGGTGAGCAATGTCATCTTTTAGAAGAACACCTGGCAGCCCAAGTTTTCTCAGACAGGGGCTGCCTGGCTCAGCCCTTCGCTGGGAGAAGAGACAAGGGCCTTTCCCTGGACTCTGGCTGATTCAGAATAAAGACCCAGGATGGTCTGGTTCTTGCTTCTAGAGGATGACTCCGAAGTGCTACAGGCCCCACAGGAAGCAGCAAGCTAGGCAAGGTTTAGACATCTACTCTAAACTGCCTACGAATGCTGGTCTAACTGCTCTGCCACAGAAGACACAAAAGCAAATTTCTTGAGTTCCTTGGAAAAGAAAGAGAAAAAGGCTTCACTGAAAAGGAAGGTGAAATGCATGCCCAGCACTGGGAAAGCAAGAAGCTGGGTGCTCAGGAGATGCAGTAACAATCCCCTGCCCCTCAAAGGATGGGTGGGATGGAAATCTGAGCTTGCCACCCATCGTCCAAGATGAAAGGAGAACCTGGTCATCATTGTGGGGGCCCAGGAGGAGGGAAAGGTAGGAAGAAGGGAAGCTGCCTCACTGTTCTCTGTCCTCTGTCAGCTCCCAGTGCTTACCAGAGGGAGGCTGGTGTCATCTGGCAGGAGGCAGGGCCAACTAGAACATCTCAGAAGTGCGTCGCCGCCCCTTACCCAGAGACCCTGGCAGAGCAGCATAGGCTCCAGGAAGCAGGATTTGGCCAGGAAGGCTTCTCTTGGCCTCAGAGAGTGACTGGATGGTCACAGAACAGAACACAGACAAGCTGCTTGGCTCCGGCCCTGCACAGGTCACCCCGGCAATAAGGGTCATTACAACCATTCCTATTTCCCCCTTTTCTATCACACTCTTTAGTTTTCCTTCCGAAGTCCCAGACAGTGCTGTCTAATTTAAATGTGGCTGTATAATATTAGAATGAAATAAAATGAAAAATCCAGTTCCTTGGTCACAGTAGCCACATCTCAAGTGCTCAACAGCCACACGTGGCCAGTGGACACCATATTGGACAGAACCAAGATAGAACTTCTACGTCATCGTAGAAAGTTCTATCTGTCAGCACACTAATCTAGACTTCCATGAGATCTAGAATCTAGGAACTTCTACTCTTCATGGTGTACAAGAAAAGAATAAATGAAAGAAGAAATGCACTTACAAAGTATCTTTTCTATACATCATCAGCACTAATCCTCACCACTGCCCTGTATGGTAGGCAGGGGTAGATTTCAACATGCCCATTTTACAGATGAGGAAAGTGGGGGCTGTGTAGTTAAGTAACTTGCACAAGGCTCACAACTATTGGATGACACAGGATTAAAACCAGGTTTTCCAATGCCAAAGTCAGTGGTTTCTACTGTTACATGCAACTGCTACAAATAATGTTACTTGCCCTTTACTTTGTTCAGTGCTGCCATAAAAGCTCCAGCCTTCTAGAATGAGGTTGACAGGGCCCTGGAGTGTATTTATTGATTGGCTGGTTTTTGAAGTGATAACTAAACTTTGTACAATGTAGTTTAGCAGCTCTATAGTTAGGGAGCCGTGGGGTTCAAATCCTGACTCATCCACTTACTATTTACTTGATAGAGGGCGAGTCACTCACCATCTCTGAATCCTAATTTCCTTTTCTTGTATATTTACTGCATAGTGTTGTCAGGACGATTAAATAAGACAGTGCGTGGAAAGGCTTAGCACAGTGCCTGGCACATATTAGTGCTCCATAAATAAGGATTTTCAATGGTGACTGGCAGAATTTACAATGCACTCACGTGCAACAGCGATTGACGCTTCACGATAGGGGGGCGTCTTGCTATCTCCATTTCTGCAGGTGATTCATCTGAATCTCGGTGCATAAGGGGCTGACTCAAGGTCATGCAACTAGAAAGCTGTAGATCTAAGGCATGAACTCAAGCTATTTGGACTCCAAATCTTTTCTTGATACACAATGTTGCGTCTCAGGAGAGAAGGGACCGGGGGCGCCGAGGCATGGTTTAGAGGAAGTTTAACTGTCCTTCTTCATCGCCAACTTCCCCCCTTCTCTGAAACAGGCAATTCATGTTTTCTGAGTCTTGTGTAAAATGCTGTGCAAAGGCAGCTTTGAGCATCCCCTTCTACCATAATTGTCACCCTTAAATCCCTCGTATATAGAGATTCCAGTGTCTCACTGGTGAGGAAGTAACACCTGCAGAACCAAGGAGGCCAAAATATGAACAGAGTGCCTTGAAGCAGGGCATTCAAATCTTCTCCCTGGAAAGCCTGTGGATTAAGCACTTTTCTTCCAATCTACCCTCCATCCCAACTCACTGCTACAGCAAAAAGGCAAGGACACAGCCTACCAGAACCCAGCTGAGTCCGGCCAAGACCCAAGTGCATGAGAATGTGTGTTGTTGCAAGCCCCTGGGCTTTTGGAGCTATTTGTTATCTGGCCCTATTACAGCAAAAGCTGACTAATGTATCTGTCAAACCCAGGGCGGGAGGTACTTACCCTGCCACGACAATCTCAAAGTCCCCGTCGTGGTCCACATCAGTCACCGCCACTCCATAGTTGAGCTGGGTGGGGTTGCTGTCATAGTCAGGGGGCAGGACTGAGTTGGTGACGGCCGTGAACATGGGTTCAGCACGCAGGGACCCCTCAGTCAGGGGCAGAAACCACAGCAGCAGCAGGAACAGAAACATCTGGAACATCTGAAACCAAAAGTTACAAATGTTAGGTGCAGCAGTACCTTTCTTCCCTGTTCCTGGAGGGCTTGGCAACTCCTAGGCTGCCACTTTTCCACAAGACCTGTCCCGACTATGCTCTTTAAAACTGCAACCTGTCCCCATCATGTCAGGTCACCCTTGTCCTGCTCTGCCTTTTCTTTTTCTACAGCACCTATCACTTTATAACATGCTGGATGACTTCCTCATTCATCATGTTTTGTTATTTAGTGTCTGTCTCCCTCAGCCAGAACATAAGCTCCACCAGGGCAAGGCTCTCTGTTTTGTTCATGTATGCATTCAAAGCCAAGGACAGTGTCTGGCACAAAAGAGGCACTCAGTACATATTTAGGGAGGGAGGGAGGAAGGAAAGGAAGGAAGGGAGGGAGGGAGGGAGGGAGGAAGGAAGGAAGGAAGGAAGGAAGGAAGGAAGGAAGGAAGGAAGGAAAGGGAGGGAGGGAGGGAGGGAGGAAGGAAGGAAGGAAAGGGAGGGAGGGAGGGAGGGAGGAAGGAAGGAGGGAAGGAAGGAAGGAAGGAAGGAAAGGGAGGGAGGGAGGGAGGGAGGAAGGAAGGAAGGAAAGGGAGGGAGGGAGGGAAGGAAGAAATGGTAGAGTATAAACACATGGGCATCTCCCATCCTCTGGGAGAAAGGCTGGGAGAATGAAGAAAACAACAGATCTCAGACAGTCCAGGGGTGGGTGAGAGCCCCATGAGGGTCCATGTCTAGAACAATAGTAGAGGCAGTAAAGGATTATCCTTCTGTGGGACCTACCCCAGAGGCAGCCTGGAGGGAATCTGTGACTTGGAAGGTTCCCCTGCCAAGGTCCCTCCCTAGGGCAGCTGGCCGTCGCCTCCAGACCAGGAAGCAGTCAGTTATGGAATGTATTCCAGCAGGATCTGGCGAGCGGCACATCCTTCACTTGGAGAAATTAAACCACTGTGTGTGTTTTATTATAAATTAATTATGTATAATCCATTGTATAATTCATTATTGTATCTCTAACATAACTCAGGGTGTTGCCAAACAGCCTGGAGCTGCGAGAGCTGGTGGCAGGCACGCAGGAGACAGATGAGAGTGGCCAAGGAGGTGGAAGAACTCCATCCTTCCCTGACGTGAGCCAGGGAGACACTGAGAACGCTACAGATAGCACCACCCCGAGCTGCTGCCCGCAGGCTTAGAATCAGAAGGCTGAGAGTGTTCCAAAGGCTCCCCTGGAACAAGGCCCACAAGGCCTGCACAGGCAGCCCCGCAGGCAAGGCGGTGCCTTCCTGCCTACAGAGGGCGGCACACCTCTTCCTGATGGAACTTTTCCTGCTGGCTTGTCAGTGTGGCTGGCAGCCAAGAGCAAGGCTGAGTGAGGCTGATGTCTTAATGAAGAGAAGACCTGAAGACTGACTCCCCAGATGGAGACAGACATTCCTGCCAGCAAAGGAGCCTGCTCCAGTTCAGGACCGAGACACCAAAAGGAAGGGCCCAGGCACTGTCTACGGAGCCAAACGTGATTCAGAAGCCTTCCTAATGCCTCGCTGGGGAGGCTGGAGAGAGACGCGGGGCAGGGCTCTAACTGCAGGGCAGAAACTAACCTCAGCGAGCCTTCCTGGGAAGAAAGTTCTCGTGGCGTGCTTAGAGGGCACACGCTGGGTGCTGC
Source organism: Delphinus delphis (assembly GCF_949987515.2). NCBI lineage: Eukaryota > Metazoa > Chordata > Mammalia > Artiodactyla > Delphinidae > Delphinus > Delphinus delphis. The sequence goes on along the minus strand of NC_082698.1, from coordinate 29,749,233 downwards.
ACTATCAGAATGAGGTCAGTCCCAATTACAGAGATGTCTGAGCACAACAGCAACATCTACTGGGCTGTCTAGTCGCTAAAGGCAAACACATCACTCCGAGAGTTCTGCAACTTGGCAAGAAGTTTGGTTGCATAAAGGAAACTCATAATTGGATTAATGAGCAGCTGGGGTGGGGTGGGGGAATGAGAAGCTAAAGAGTATTTAACAACCAGGTTAGCCATGCTGAAATGTAGCGTGATCTGAAGGTCACAGGAGTTTTCAAGGTATGAATTCTATTGTAGGGATGGCAGATGAGTTTCAACTTGACAGAAAAAACTGACTGGCAGTGGCTTGAAAGAGTACTGTGATCAGCTTACAACATTTGCAATCAATGGGCATGAAGGAAAGACTGGTATTGGGCCTGCATTCTAGAAGCTATTAAGTTCCTCCCAGGCACTACTACACTTGCAGTTTGGGTCACTGCCACCAGGGAGGCAGGACCTATTAGGGTAAGCATCTGGTAGAAGTTTTCTAACGAAGGCCACGAGGGGCAAGAACCGTGATCCAGCCTCTTGATTTTTACCTGTGTTTGAAAAGTAGAACTTTTAATTAAAGGAGACATCTGAAAGAAATAGCTCCTCTGTGTTATCCAGTTCCAGATAAATAACCTAAAGCAAGATTAAACAGAAATAATACACCTGTGGGATGACCTCTGTTTTGCTTGGTGACCTTGAACAAGTCACAGCCTTGCCGGGTCTGAGCTTGATTCTCCAAAATGAGGGTCTGGGAGATCTCTAAAGGTCCTTTCCGGCTCTAAAATTCTATGATGAATTAAAGGATTCCTTTTAGAAGCAGACCTTCGGCAGTTTTTCTTCCCAGCTTCTTCTATAAACTTCAGACCAACCTGTGTGGTTTTCCTTTCTGAGCATATTAAACATATTTTGAGCAAAACAGCTATGCAGCAGAGCTCTGTAGCAGTTCCCTTGCAGGGGCCAAGCCCAGACAGGAACGTGCCACCATTAGTGTGGAACCGGATGCACTAGGCACGAGCAGACCAGTGGACGGCCTCCCCCCGGGGGGGTGGGCTGAGAGCGGAGCAGGGAGAGCAATTCCTTTATATTTCATTCTTCTGACATGCCAAAGGCTCCCAGGGCTGCTCAGCAGCAGCTGAAAGTTAGAGGGTTAGCCGAGGGCCTGCTGGGAAACAGTTGTGGTGGGACACTTAGGAAAAGGCCTGGTAAATATCCCCCCTCTAGCTCAGGGCTCAGATGAAGGAAATCACTGAAATGCCCCTCTACACTCTGGCTACTCAGTGGTCGCCAGACCAACGGCATCGGCATTAGCGAGGAGTTTGTTAGAAATGCAGAATCTTGGGCCCTACCCCAGACCTAATAAATCAGAATGTGCACTTTAACACGATTTCAGGTGATCTGAATGCACGTTAAAATTTGAGAAACATTGCTCGACCTTAGCTGTACGTTGGAATCACTTGGGGAGCTTTAAAAAATACCGTTGTCTGAAAATGATTTCTTGGATATGACACCAAAAGAACAGGTGACAGAAGAAAAAATAGATTACATGGACTGCATCAAAATTTAAAACTTTTGGGGACCACAGGACACTATCAATAGAGTGAAAAGGCAACCCATGTAATGGGAGAAAATATTTGCAAATCATATATCTGATAAGGGATTAATATCCAAAATATATAAAGAAGTCCTACAACTCAGCAACAACAACAAAACAATCCAATTCAAAATGGGTAAAGGACTTGAATAAACATTTCTCCAAAGAAGATATACAATTGGTCAATAAGTATATGAAAAGATGCTCAACATCACTAATCATTAGGGAAATGCAAATCAAACCCACAGTGAGATAATACTTCACACCCATTAGAATCGCTATAATCAAAAAAACAGGAAATAACAATTGTTAGTGAGGACGTGGAGAAATTGGGACCCTTATGCATTGCTGATAGGACTATAAAATGGTGCAGCTGCTGTGGAAAACTGCTGTGCAGCAGTTCCTCAAAAAATCCAAAAAACAATTACCATGTGATGCAGCAATTCCATTTCTGGGTATATACCCAAAAGAATTGAAAGAGGGGACTGGAACAGATATCTGTATACTCAAGTTCGTAATTGCATTATTCACAGTGGCCACAAGCAACCCAAGTGTCCATCAATCCATATGTCCAAAGTGTGGCATGTTCATACAATGGAATATGATATGCCTTAAAAAGGAAGGAAATTCTGACACATGCTACAACATGGATGAACCTAGAAGACATTATGCTAAGTGAAATAAGCCAGTCATACAAACACTGTATGATCCCACTTATACGAGGTACCTGGAATAGTCAAATTCATAGAGGCAGAAAGAAGAGTGGTGGTTACCAGGGGCTGGGGGGACAGGGGAATGGGGAGTTAGTGTTTCACGGTTATGGAGTTTCAGTTTGGGAAGATGAAAAGTTCTGGAGATGGATGGTGGTGATGTTTGCACGACAACGTGAATGCATTTAATATCACTGAACTATACACTTATAAATGGTCAGAATGGAAGTTTTATGTTATGTATATTTTACCATAATAAAAAAATACTCACGCCTGGTCTCATCCCAAGATATTCTCACTCACTTGGCATAGGACGCAGCAGGGGCATCAGAATTTTAAAAGCTCCCTACATGATTCTAACATGTTGCAAAATTTGACAATTTATACCAGTGCTCCAGTGCTTCTCAAACTTTAATATGTACATGGATCACCGGGTGGTCTTGTTAAAATGCAGATTCTGATTCAGCTGATCTGCAGGAGAGCCCAAGATTATATATTTTGAACAAGCTCCCATGTGATTCTGACCGTCCTGGTCCATAAACTACATGTTGAATAGCCAGGGTTAAGAAACCATACTATATATATACTCTCGTTTCTCTTCATATCGAATAAATCTTTCGCCTTTTACTAAAAAAAAAAAAAAAAAAAAAAAAAAAAAAGAAACCATACTATATGCTATAGTGATTCGTTCAAGAAACTTCTCCTCTGCCTCTAGATCTAAGGGTCTGAAACCAATCCTAGGGCCATACAATCCTCAGGGCTGCAGGCTCGGTTGATCATTAGGTACTCAAAGTACTAGCTATCTTCAGCTCAGTCAAAGTACCACAATTGATAGGGACTGACAAAGAGGGATTCTGACTCTAATTTTTGCAAAGAATTGAGAAGAAGGAAAGGGCTGGAACTGGAGTGGGGGGTCAGGTCTAGTAGACAAAAGATAGCTACCATTAATGCCCAGAGCCTAGAGAAGATGGGGTATGGGCAGGAATTTGCAAGCCAAGATAGAGATGCATGCCAATGTGTTCCCCCAAACCATCGTGGTGCCCAGTACTAGGAGGCACTCAATTAACATTTGTTAAATGGATGAAGGAATAAGTCCAAATGAAAATGTGAATCAGCAGAAATTGCTTGCAACTTGTCATACAGTTATCTTAAAACTGTTCTTTCGGGCTTCCCTGGTGGCGCAGTGGTTGAGAGTCTGCCTGCCGATGCAGGGGACACGGGTTCGTGCCCCAGTCCGGGAAGATCCCACATGCCGCGGAGCAGCTAGGCCCGTGAGCCGTGGCCGCTGAGCCTGCCTGTGCTCCGCAGCGGGACAGGCCACAACAGTGACAGGCTTGCGTACCACAAAACAAAAACAAAACCAAAAAACAGTTCTTTCCCGAAAGCAATTCTTCTTAAACTGTAACGTGCTTACCAATCACCTGAGGGTCTTGGTAAAATGCAGATTCTGATTCGGTAGGTCTGGGGTGGGGCCTGAGATTCTGCATTCTAACAAGCTTTCAGGGGATGCCGAGGCTGCTGGTCCGCAGACTTCACTTGTAGTAGCAAGGCTCTAGACCAGTGATTATAAACCCTAGCTGTCCAATCGAATCACCTGGGGAGTTTTTAGAGCTATGCTGCTGCCCAGATCCTTCACCCCAGTTTCTGATTTAACTGGTCTGGGGTGGGGGTCGGGTGTATTTTTAGAAGCTCCTCTGATGATGTTAAGGGGCAGCCTGGGCTGAGAACCACTGCCCCAGACTTACAGTCCCCAGCTGGGAGTGTAAGCTACACTCTGATTTGAAGTGAAAAATGTTTCTACTACCGGAATTCATCACCAGCTTGTTGAGGTCTACCAAGAAAATCTATTTAGCCAGAGAGTATCACAGGAAGAGGCGGGATATGGAGTTTGGGGAAGAAAGCAGAGCCGGATGGTACTGCCTGAAGCAGAAGGACAGCAGGTGCTGGAGTGACCTCAAGTTTTACACAGTTGGCTCAGAAACCTGTCACCCCACTGGGAACATCTCAATCTTTGGGGAGAATGTGGAGAAAAGCTAAAAATCGAATTTTAAAAAGTATGTTTGGGCTTCCCTGGTGGCGCAGTGGTTGAGGGTCCGCCTGCCGATGCAGGGGACGCGGGTTCGTGCCCTGGTCCGGGAAGATCCCGCATGCCGCGGAGCGGCTGGGCCCGTGAGCCATGGCCGCTGAGCCTGCGCGTCCGGAGCCTGTGCTCCGCAAAGGGAGAGGCCACAACAGTGAGAGGCCCGCATACAGCAAAAAAAAAAAAAAAAAAAAAAAAAAAGTATGTTGAACTGAACTTTTTTGTTTTCTTGAATGCTGTGTAACAAGCACCTACTAGCTATCTACAGGTAGCAGTGGCGTTAAGTAGTAAGTAAGTAGTGTTTAGCGCAATGGGAAGACATCTGGGGCAGTGCAGCCCGGCGGAGGCAAGGATAAATATCAGTGGCAGAGCTTGGCCAGAGGGTGCAGGACCGGAACACCTGGGCTGCTCCTGCAGGGGAAGGGAGAGGAGGGGGCAAAGAGGGCTCTTAACAAGGGCGAGAGGTGGTCGGGCTTGTGTTTCAGGCGGTGGGAAGAATTGCTTTGTAATAATTTCTTAAAAGTATTCTACAAGCTAACAATCCTCAGTGGGATCGAGAGAAAGATAAATAAACAAACCAAAGCCCAGAGTCGGGGACCTGGATTTGGACCTCAACTCCACCAGAAACTAGCAGGTTCTTAATCTTTCGGATCTCCAGTGTCCTCATCGGTAACCTGGGAATCCTATGACATGCCGAGGTTTCCAGGGTAAAGTGAGCTAGTGAACGGCTCTCGGGGGCCAGGCTCGCTGCTTATTTCCGTTCCTTTCACACAGATAGCTGTAAGGCTAGACAGTCTTTAGACACTGGCTGTGGGTCACATGCAGCCGAACTCAGTTTTCTGCGGCCTCGGGACTTTCCTGAATTGGGTCTGAAAACTGGTAACCAAGCAACCTAGATCTCTGATGTAGGGTCAGGCAGCTGTGGCTTCCAGGGCAATTTTTAGGGCACGCAGTTCTTTAGCAATTATCGCAAGAGCCAAGGACACCGCCCTGAGCTCTCACAAAAGGAAGAGCCCTGAATGCTTCAGATGTTGGGAACCAGCAGGGAGCACAGACCCTTTCTAGAAGCTGTAGGAGGGCAAAGGCTTGAGGAAGAGAGGCAGCCACAGAAGCATTCCGCCCTGCATGGGCTGGGCCACCGGATCTACACAGAGGAGCGCCTGGGACTAAGGCATCGTTAGAGGAGAGCTAGGGGAGCTTACTGACCCACAGTGACACTTCCTGTGGACCTCCAATGGGCCTGGGGCTGTGCTCGGTGCTGGGGTCACAGGGAGAAAGCTAGTCAACATTTGCAGTACAAGGTGAGGGGTGCTGTGGAGGAGGGGCACAAAGGTATCTACACTAGCCAGGTGGAGGGGGAAAAGAAGAATGTTTTGTGGAGGTAGGATGGTGTAGCTGAGTGGTAAAGGATGCTAAGAAGTTAGCTGGATAAGGAGAGTGAGGAGGAGAAGAGAAGGAAGACAGCAGACTCCTCAAAGGTCTGGCGAACCAGATGCCATCCCAACCTGCCCTCCTAGCACTGCCTATTTAAAGGTCCCACACTGGGTCATAAGTTAGAGGGAGCACTTATTTTTCCCTCCCCAGGTTTCCATCCGGAGGACCTTCCATTGGATGAGAGCGCTGGTTCTCAACCAGGGGTGATTTGCATCCCTTGCCCTCAACAGCTGGCAATGTCTGGAGGCATTTTGGGTTGTCCCACCAGGGAAGGGGGGTGCTACTGGCATCTAGTGGGTAGAGGCCAGGGATGCTGCCAAAACATCTTACAGTGCAGGGGACAGCCCTCTACAACAAAGAATTACCCAGCCCAAAATGTCAGCAGTGCTGAGACTGAGAACCCCTGGACTAGTGTATCATTCCTGACTCCCCTCCTTTTCCCACTCCCTCCTCCCAAGGGCCGGAGCAGGGACTCACCAGACGGGTCAGTTTGGAAAAACTGGGCCCGGAGAGCCTTTTCTGGACCTGCCTCCCTGCAGAGGCCACTCTCTGCCATGCGCTGAGCTTGGCCAGGCAGGCTCAGGCCTGCCCCCACCCACAGGGAGGGCTGCAGTGGGGATGCAGGTACATCAGCTCCGTGAATCCCACTTTGAAGCCTGGCCTTCCAAACAGCTGTATCTGTAATGATGGTAGCGTTTTAATCTCCATCTGTCTGAGCCCTGCCTCTCTCTTCCCCTCCCCTGTCCCTCCCCACCTTTCTTTCCCTTCATTGGTCCTGAATCTGAACAGGGAAGTGGGATGCTGTTCATTGGACCCTTTCAAACCCCAACACTCAAACTGGAGATCTGGAGTCATATTTGGTTCTTGCTTCTTCCTTATTCTTCACAACTGCTGGATCACCGAGTCAATCCACTTCATGAATCTCTCTCGAAGCTGCCCACTCTTTCTATCCCCACTGCTGGGGATTTGCCCCCTTTATCCTTCAACTGAACAGCAGTAATATTTGTTCACTGCTCCCCCTTTCTTCTCATCTCTCCCTACTTCCACATTAGAGCTCCCTTTCTAAATCTCGGAGCTGATCATGTCACTCTTCAACCTAATTCACGGGACCCTGTACACAAGGCAAACGGAGATTTGTTTTTAATTGCAATTTCATATAACAAGTACTATATGAGGAATGGGTAGTAATAACAACACTTACCCACCACCGACTATGTGCCAGGCACTACTCCAACCCTTTACATGGATGATCTCATTTAATCCTCATAGTAACCTTGTGAGGTAGGTACCACTTTTGTCCCCATTTTACAGATGAGGAAATGAAGGCACAGAGAGGTTAAGTAACTTGCTCAAGGTCACACAACTAGTACGTGGTAGAGCCAGGATTTGTGTTTAAGCCATTTGGCTCCAGAAATGGTGCCCTTGGACACTACACTAAACAGTGTCTTTCACTACACCAGACTTGTCTTAAAGGAAGTAAGATGGGAGCACAATGGAAGGAGCAAGCATCTCTGCCTGGGGGTGCTGGGGAAGGCCTACGAGGCAGTGATGAACTGGCCAGAGGGCCAAGGTGGAGAAAGCATTCCAGGCTGAGGAGCCAGCACGTGCATGGTGGCTGAGCAGGGTCATGCAGCCCCAGGAGGCTCGGAGTGGCTGGGACAGGACGGGTGGTGGGTCGGGGCGTGGCTAGGAGGTCCGAAGAGGCTGCGGAGGCCTGGCACAACACAAGCCAGAAGGGTGAGGGATGACTTGGCTGGAGGGACGTGTTGGAGAGAACACCGCAGCAGCGGGGTGTGGAGGAGGCCGTGGGAGCGTGGGCCTGGAAACAGAGAGGCCAGCTAGGAAGCAAATACTGTGGCCCAAATGGAGAGAAAGCTGCCATTCAGTCATTCACTCGGTCATTCATTCGCTAGTCTTATGCACCTCTGTCAGGCACTGTCTGGGCATCGGGAAAACAGCTGAGAACAAAATGAAGTCTTTGCTCCCGTGGAGCGTATATTCTAATGCCTCAGTCATCGGCGTTTCTCCACCCCGTCTTCCGCATTGCCAGCCTGGAAGACAAACACCAGACCTTCTGTACCTCCCCAGCCCCCCGGGGCCACCATGTCCTATGCATCTTCCCCAGCACCGTGAAAGTATAAGCCTTCCTCTTCCTTCCCGCTACCTGGAGAGAACTCCAGATGCTGCCTGCGGCTGCACTTATACAAAAGAGGCTTGGTCCTGCTCCAGAACAAGGCAGACGAAAACGCAGGGGACCCAGGCTGGGAGATGCCACAGAGACCCGCAGGCTAGTGAAATGGTGTTTCTGAAAGTGAGAGGACAAATGGAGTCTCCCAGCCTCACGCACAAGGCAGTGCAGGTCCTTAATGAGTATTATCAACTGCTCGGACTTCCGGGTCTGTAAAATGGGAAATGAAATGAGATAACGCATGCCCAGTGCCTGGCAAAGTCCATACGTGGTAGGTAATGGCGACGACAGTGATGCTATTACTACCGCATAAATGTTTTTCGAATGAACGAATGCATCTCAGGAGACGGAGTCCAGGCCCACCAGGTGCTCCCTGTCGGGGAGTAGCTGCCGAGTGTCGAATGGAACCCACGGGACTGTCAGACGTTGAGGCATAGGCTGGCTTCTGTGACTAATTCGTCTAGGGACCTGGTGGAGTTCTTTGACATTTTAAACACTGCTTTCCAAATGCAAAACCCCTCGGTTTATAGTCACATACACATCCATTTTCAAGCATTTTGCAGATGCTAAGGGCCAGGTTAGAAACGATGCCTGAGGCATGGCTTCTGACCTCAAGGAGCTGACAGTCCTCTAGGGGGGACACATGATACAGGCGTAGGCATTCAGAGTAGCAACAGGTACAAAGTGCAGACGTAGCCCGTAGGAGGGAGGGATTAAGTATCGAGGTGTGTAGGGGGTGGGAAGGGCAGGCAGGAAAGGCCCCCTGGAGACAGGGAATCTGGATTCCAATGGGAGCTACATTCCAGGTGGATTTGACTCAGCTCGGTGCAGGTGGCAATGCCTTTGGAATGCAGTGTCTGGGGTGCGGAGTGGAGGGTGCAGGAGAAGGCGGAGACAGTCTTGCGTGGAGGCAGCAGCTGGGGCCTGTAGAACCCGCCTGGCGCATCTGGGAAGGAGCCTGGAGTCACCCGGTGAGGGAGGTCTGAAGTCGGGTAGAGATCCGATTAGATTTGGGGCAACAGTGTGCAGAACGGCTAGACTGGCTGGTTTCCAAAAAGTGAGTGAGAGTATCACAGAGGGGACCTTGACGTCCCGGAGCTGTGGGCAGTTGACGGTGTGGTACTGGATGACCTCCAAAGTTCTCTTCCGAGCCTAAGTGTCTACGGGTCAGGTTTTTTTTCTAAATCATTTAAAATGCATTAGCGGACCTTGCTATTTAAAAGCGTTCTCCTGGGAATCTTTCCGTGAAGCAATGATTCACTCTCCAGTCTGTCTTTGGTGGAAATCCAAATGATCATCTCTTCTATCAGCTTACAGCTACCAAGATAGACCTGCACGGAGCTTCCTTGTAGCAGCCTGGTGGAGGATGGGGGCAGTGGGCACCCACAAGAAGTGAAGGGGAGGAGAAACTCAGCCCTGCTCCAGGCTTAGAGCTGGTACCATCTCACAAGTGGGCCCTGTGTGGGCTCCTCAGACCCTGCTTGATCCGTGGGACCTTTGGAGGTTTACAGAGCCCTGGGGCCAAGCGCCAGCTCTGGGAAGGAAAGCTGGCCTTATGGACCCAGGCCTGTCTGGAGATCCACTTTAATACCAAGGGCCACATCTGCCCCAGACTGGCCGCCTACATTCACACATTCATTTGTTCACCCACCGAGCACCTGTGGAGCCCCTCCATATGCCAAGCACTGTGCAAGGCACTGGGTTTACAGCTGAGAACAAAAGACACATGTCTCCACCCCCGCTGCTTGCAAGGCAGCATTTCTCCTTCTTGGGAACTCTTCTTTCCCCACCTGCAAAAGGCTCTTTGGATATACATAGCTTCTCGGATGACTGGTGCATGATTGCGATTCCAAGAAAGAGTCTGTTCTTAGACTAGGGCGAAAGGGAACGTGACATCACTAAGGCAGGGCGACAGAAAGGGCCCGTGTGCTCACCAACTCTGACTACAGGGACTGACCTCCAGAGGCTGGGCTGCCCTGGACACGCAAGATGCTCACCACCTGCACGACAGGAACTGGGTGAGATTTATGAGTGAGCTTGCCCTCCCAATTTGGGCAGGGAGGGGTGGAGCCTTGGTCCTCTAAGGACAGCCTCTAGGAACGTCCCACCTCCAATCCTGAGGGCAAGGGCAGGGCGGGGCCTTCTGTGAGAAACTCCAGCCGAGGCTGCTCCCATGACCCCTGCAAGGCTCCTCTGCCTGTCCAGGTGGGGGACAGGGGTTCCCCTGCAACCTGCTGGTCCCGAAGGAGGGCAGGGACAAAGGAAATCCGGAGGAGGGGGTGGCTCTCAAGGTAGGTGGAGCGGCTGTTAGGGAGGGAAGAAGTCCCCACGGTCCCTTCCTCAGTCAACAGGACCCCTTAGCTCCACAGTGATTCCCATGACCTTGTCACTGTACTTGTTGGGTGCAAACAAAGATAAGAGTAACTGGAAGCCACAGGAAGGGTCATTTCACACTCTCGGCAACACGATTCCTTTGTGGTTAATTCAAGTAATATGTCAAAATGTCCCTTGGACGAGATCTTTAAGAATATGTCTTTTAAGTAAACAAGGTTTTCCTAATTAATGACACGCCTGCCCACCCCTCCTTCAAGTTCCTTGCAGAACTTCCCTGGGCCAAGAGGGCTGAGCCGGAAAGGGTGGTGAAGTCGCGGAGGGAGCGGGGACAAATCCAGCCGCTTGTCAGTTGGGGAGCTATCGGTTTCTCCGCCGGATGTTGATCAGATTTCCTGGGCTGGAACCAACTCACAGGGCCCGGGTACTGGAATTTTTCCAAGAAGCAAACGCTTTGCTTCTTACGAAGTCAACATGATTTCTTTCAAGGAAAATTTTTATCCTTTCTTTTTTGTAAGTGTCTAGGGTTTTTGAAGGGCAAATCTTTGGGCTTTTCTCTAAAGACAATGATTATGATATAATTATCATTCGCTAAGACCACCCCTGACCCCACACGCACTCACAGAGAGGCCTGGGGGTAGGGGAATGACGTGCCCACTTGTACCATGAGTCAGTGGCATAGCCAGAAATAGAACTTTCCAAACTCCCAAGTTCCTAATCATAGCAATATTAATAATAGTCTCTTTATAATTTTCTAAGTGTTTTCACAGCTCACATTGAATCTTTACAACAACTTTGTGGAGAGTCTGGGTAAGTCATTCTCAGGAGACAGCAGATCTGAGGCCCAGACCAGCTTTGCCACTTGTTTGCTGTGTGACCCTGGCTGGTCTATTCACCTCTCTGGATCTCAGGGTTCTCAGCTATGAAGTGGGAGCATCGGGTGAAAATACTTCTAAAATCCCTCCCACCTCTAACATGCTGTGATTCCATGATGTGATGCTCTGGTCCAGGGTTTCTCCACCTTGGCACTAGTGACTTCCCGGGCCAGACAGTTCTTTGTTGGGGGGCTGTCCTGTGCATTGTAGGATGGTTAATGTCATCCCTGGCCTCTACCAACTAGATGCCCAAAGCACTCCCTGCCCCAGTTGTCACAATCAAAAATGTCTACACACATTGTCAAGTGGGCAAAGTAATCCCTCCGTTCACTGCCCAAGGACTTCAATAAGGTCAAGACCATGTGGTTCAGTGGAGAAAGGTCTTCCTGCCCCCGCCTCTTCCCCAACCCCTGCACACTTTTCCACACACTGTTCAAACACAACCTCCTAGTTCTTTGCTACTTCTCATTTCTTAAATGCCCTCCGTGGTCCAGCGTGTGTTTGGTGTGATAATGAACCGATTGATTTCATACCTTCTCTTAAAGAGAGTTCACAGGTTTATGTCCCCTAAGCAACCAGCCAGGCTCCCCAGAAATCCCTCGTAGAACCCTGGATGGCCTGGAAGCCTGTATCTGCAGCCTGCAGGAGGCTCGGTGAGCACGGATTTGTCAGCACTCTTAAATCACTGGGCTCTGAGGAAGCCTTCTCCCAGCACAAAGATCCTTCCTTAGGAATCAATAGCTCAAGGCCTTCTATCACACTCAGAATTGTCCTGGGACCTGTAAAATTTCTTTTCCCCAAGCATGGCAGAACCCCGAAATGAAAACCCCAACACGGGGGAGGGAAGAGGGCAAGGAGGGAGTCCTGCCAAGGAGGCCTTGTCCACAGCCCAGATGTTGCTATGAGCAGAGGCTGATGTGCGAACCTGGACACTCGGTCTCATTCGCCGGGAAAAGGAAGACCCAGTGTGGTTCCCAGGGGTCCTGCAATAATGTCCTCTCCCAGCTGAATACCTCTTTACATCTCACCAAGGGTAGAGGCATGTTAAAGACTATCTTCCTTGATTTTCACTATCCTACACTCATCACAGGTTGCCAGCCTCATCATTTTGCAGAGGAGGAAACTGAGGCATGCAGAGGTTAAGCGGTTTGTCCAAGGCGCCTGAGCAGGAAGTGAGGAGCCGGATTCTAAGCCTGAGTCATTTCCACTACTGAGCTGCCTTCCCAGCGAGAGTAAGATTAAGGGTCAACCATCTGGTGGGGTTCATGAAAGAGGCGACTTCTTGTTTCCTCAGTGTCTAATGCCACTCCCCCATTCAAATAAAAATACAGAGGTACTGTGCTATAGCTGTATTTTATGTAAGTATATTCCTCTGGGCTTATCCAGAACCAAACCATGCCTTGGGAATGCTGGCACAACTCTTCAGCTAGAGCTGGAATCAGGCGCAGATCCCAAGCACAGCCTCTCAGAAACCCTGCTTTCAAGGAGGGGGCTGTGGCTCTCCGGTGTTCCACATTATCCTACCACCTCCCTCCTCTACCTGAAGAAAAAGACCCAACTTGTCTGTGAGCCTGAAGGAGATGAGGAAACTCAAGCACCTTCCCTGGCAACAAGCATCCCTCAGGTGAGCCTTAGGGACAGAAGAGGATCCGCCTCTTGGAATCTTGGCTCCGCAGCACTGGTCCCTCCTGAGGGTTGCTGGCAAGTCTGCAGAGGCTCGGGGCGGGGGGGCTCTATGCAGAGTGCAAAGGAGCAGGGTGGGGAGAGGACACAGAGGGGGCAGCCCACAGGCCACTCAGCAAACCTCCTTCCCAGGGCCTGGCTCAGATGTCAACAGCCAGCCTCACAGAAAAGAAAAAGGGCAATGGAAATGGTAGTATCTTCCAGGTCACCCAAGAAGCCCTAATATGAGGATTTTGCAAAAATAGAACATCCTAGAACTCTGACCTTGAGCTGGGAGCAGCAAGGATGGGGAAATGGGCAAATACTGATTGGAAACTCTCCCCTTCACCCAGGATCTGAGTACTGGAGGCCCCATAGGCAGTGGTGTGACGACAGGTCAGAGAGACCTCACTCTAGCATGCCTGAACAGAAGGAAAGAAAAGCTCCAGGCTTGGGTTCCAAGACCACCGCAAGGGGCTGGGCATTTCTGATTCCTACGTGCGTGGACAGAAACCAGGAGTCGCATTGCTTTTGCCTATAAGACCACTTGAAATAACAAGACAAGATAATGGAGGAAGGGGAAAGAATAATTAGGAATTTCTGTTACCTGTATATGTACATTATGAGAACTTTATCTGCTCCTCACCTCCTCAGTCTGAATAACAGATTCAAAGGAAATTTCCCCCAGTTTACTAGATTTATTAATTTACCGATGTCTGATCAGTCAGCAATTATGAACACTTACTGTGCAGAGAACACACGTCCATCTCCATAGTAAAGAGGAAGCAGGTCATGGGAGCGGAAAGAGCTCTAAGTAGAGGACTGGAAATCCTAGGACCCAGTCCTATCCTTCCACCAAATAGCCATGTGACCTTGGGCAAGATACTTGCCTTAACTGGGTTTCAGTTTTCTCATCTGAAAATTAAGTGTGCATGTGGGACGGCGTTGGAGTAGGTGCTCTTCAAGGTTCCTTTCTTCTAGCTCTAATATTCTTGGGCTCTATGAGTCGTAAACAAGTTCAAAGAACACACCAGCACCAAACACAAAGGATGATCTCAGAGAGCAGGTGGGGCTAGGTACCAGCTCTATTTCCTTGGAATGCTGTACATGTATCTGTCTCATTGCACCTGAGACCACAGACCACCTGAAGTCCAGGAAGTACGTGGTAGAAGGGTTCCAATCATGAAGGTGATGGTTAAAGGCTATAGCCTGAACCTGCTTAAAGCATTAAGTTACTATGACCAATGAAGGGCAAGAAGTGAGAAGTCAGTGGTCCTGAGCTGGGTGCCTTTGGCGCCCCCTACTGGGCACCAAAGAGCCTGCTGGGCAGCTTCCATTGCCTCAGCAGGCAGCAAGCAAGACTGAGAACGGGACTGTCACAGCTGTTTAATAGGACTACCTTCCTGGTCTGTAGGCCGGTCTCTATAAGAGTATGTTTCACTCTCCAGAATTACACAGACCATCGGTCCACACATTCAGAGGGCACTACGGTGCTGCTGTAGGACGTCTTAACCAAACATCAAGGTGCAGAGTAATAAACCTCAGGGTTCAGAACACCAGGTGCAGCCCAGATGGAGAGGAGAGAAGAAAGCAACAAGCAGGTATTTCGCTGTACAAATCCCCAGTGGAGAGAAGGTCTTGGGAAATGCAGCAGAAAAATGTTGACTGCAGGTAGAGGATGGAGCTGGGTTTGGGGGTATGAACTGAGAGCCCCACTGAAAGATCTACAGGCTGATGCAGCTTCCCTAGGAGTTCAAAACACTCATTCATGTTCAGGGATGGGGTACAGGATACAGCCCCAACTGAGCAGCCCACTTTAGACCTTCTCCAGAGACCATTAGTACCAACTGTAAACCAGGATATTCTAACTGTGGTCCACTGAGCCAGCATCAAGACCTTAAACTCCCTTCATTGTCCCTTAAATGGACTTTAGGACCTGCTGCCAGAAACATGTTCTTAATCAAGTCAGACTGAGAGAAAAAGCTTCCTCAAGGGCCATATTGGAAGAACCGCCATATTCCCACTTTCCATTCTCCATCTCCCCTTCCTCATGGCTGAGAATGAGGTACAGGGTGACTCTGAATTCGCTCTAATTCAGTCTTGGGGAGCTGCAGCCCCAAGTCATCAGGGTCAAAAAATCTCCCACCAACAGCGTTTCTCTTCCCACAAGAGTTCTCCCCTGATTCAAGCAGCACTACAGAGTTGTCCCCTATCCCTGGAACCTTCTTGCCTTCTTTTCCACCTGGCTTCACTTGGGAAATCCTGCACCCATCCCAGAAGACACCTCAAGTGTGACTCAAGAATATGTCTTGCCTGGAGAGCTGAAGCACCTCCTGGGACACACAGAAGCCACACTACGTGCACACCTTACCACCACCAGCGGCAATATTCATTAGTCATTCCCCGAGGAAGGAAAGTGACCCCCCTCCCCAACCCCAGAAACACTTCCCGGCCACTCTGGGAGGCTCCTATCCAGGCTGGGATGGCTCTGGTTTCTTGAGTTGGTTTCTGCAGAAACAGGACTAACCAGGACTCCCAACTACTGTACTGCGAAGAAGCGCGCTGCATTGCTGGGCATGCCCCCAAGCTCGGCCTGCTGCCCCATCAAAGCCTCCATGTGTCCCCACTGGGCTGAGGAGGATCCCTGGTCCCCCTGGAATGCCTGAAGCTGGCTTGCCTGAGATAGGCTGAAAGCAAGCGGACCACACCTCGGTCCAGCAAAGGCAGCCGGCAGCTACGCCGCGCGCTGGGCTGGCTCCCCGAGCTCTCTGCCACCCAGCGCTGTGCCCGGGAGCTCGGCTTTCCCGGGGAAGAAGAGCTAGCTTCCCCTAGGGCTCCTCCCCATCTTGGAAGCCTAGGCACCCGGCCGAGGCCAGTAGCTTCCCAGGCCCGGAGCTGAGCCTGGTTCGCTGGGTGACTCCCCACTACCCCAGGCACATCCCTCCTCACCTGCTCCGCCCCCTCCCAGCCCCGGTGCCCTCTCCCCAAACAGCTGACCTCCAGGACGCCCCCGACACCTTCTCTGCAACTATGAGGGCTATCGCCCCCGCACCTCCGCTCCCACCTCTCCTCCACCTCCGGCCCCGCACCCGCCTCTACCCCAGCCCGCGGGAGGCTCTGCGCGCCAGTCGAGTCCTGCGCCTCTTGGCAAGTTGGAAGCCAAGCCGCCGCCGCCTTAGCGGTCTCCGTCTTCCCCGATTCCCGGGCGGCACCCCCGCCAGCCCGGCGGGCGGATCGGGGTGGGGCGCAAAGGGCGGGAGAAACTTTCTCTGCCTGAGTGGGTGAGGGGCACCGGAGCGGGTACTCACGCCGGCGTCTGCGCTCGGAGCCATCCTCGGGCTCTCTCAGCCCCACCGCCTGGGGGCGTCGGAGAGCGGGAGCTCGCTGCCGCCTCTGCCGCCGCCGCCGCTGCCTTCCAGCTCCCAGCCCCGGTCCCGGGCTGGCCTGGAGCCTCCCGCCCCGACGCCGCTCGCTCGCTCGCTTTATACAACTCCACTCGAGCGCGCCCGGGCTTATGTAAAGGCTGGCGGAGACCCGCAGCCAATGGCGCCGCAGCTGGAGCTGAGGGCCCGGGGGTGGGGGGCGCCCGCGTGGCCAATCGCGGCCCGGGGAGCCCGGGGAGCCGGGTGGGGGGAGGGGCGCCTCCCCTCGCTGATTTAGAGCCGGGATTGCGGTGGCAGCCGCCGGCAGCCCGGCCGGCCGCGCGCGACGCGTCGGGCGCTGGGGTGGGCGGCGGCGAGGGCGGGTGCCCCCCTGCGCCCCACCGCGGCGTCGCGTAACCTTCAGGAGGCAGCGGGACCTGGCGAGGGGGGCGAGGGCGTCTGGCTGGGCGCTGGGGGCCGGGGGCTGGCGGGAAGCAGGGGTCCCCCGGGAGGAAGCGCCGGGAAGGAAGGCGGGGGGAGGGGGGGCGGCGAGCCCCAGGGCCCCGCGGTCACCCCTGCGCGCAGGGCCGAGAGTGGCGGCTGGGACAGCGGCGTGCCTTCCCGTTTCCCCAGATAGCGATCTGGCGTCGCCGGGCCGGGCCGGGCCGGAGCGGCCGCGCGAGCCGCGGTGATGGCGAGATTTCGCGCTGCGGAGCGAGCGCTGAGCCGATCTTTATCCGGTCAGGGGACGTGTCCGAGTGCCTTCCGGGGATTGCTCAGTATGGAGAGCGGAGCTTCGCTACGGCCCCAGAGGGCGGGGAGCGGGCGAGCACAGCTCGGAGATGAGGCGCGGCGGCGGAGGCGGTCGCGGGCAGCGTCTCTCCCTCCCGCCTGGTCCCCCGCCCGCCCGCCGGCCTTGCGGGCGGTGCCCCCACCCCACCCTACCCCTCCTAGCCCCTGCCCAGACAGGGCCGAGGCTGAGCCCGGCCCACCCACTCTGGTCCGGTGCGTCCATCCAGCCTCCCTCACCGCTTTGCTCACAGGTACTGCTTCCCCCCCTCCTCGAACCCCAGCCCCCTGCCGTGGGCGGGACGATCTCAGCCTCTCAGGGCAGGGTGCAGCGGGGGGCTAAGCTTGGGAGGAAAGCCCTTGGTCAGCAGTGCCCAAAGTGCCCGTGTGCGGGGCAGGAAACTGGCCTAGGTCGATAACACTCTCAAGTCAGGTCCCTTATTTTGCGCCTAGAATAGGGCCTGGCACGTAGTAGGCGCTCAGTAAGGATTTACTGAATGAACCTTGAACTGAATAAGGACTTGGGGTTTCTGAGAGCTGGGGTACTGGGCTTGGGAAGAGAAAGACCTGGGAATAAGCCATCAGAGAGGGAGGGACCTAGGACTGTTTTCTCATCTATTGATGCCTTTATGACCACCACCCTGCTGTCTGGGCACTTGACTCCAAATGTGCTCTTTCGTGGGAGACGCCGACAGCCAGCCCCTGACCCCAGACCCGGTTATCCCCAGGTTTTGAGCAGAACTACCAGAGCCTACTCTGGGCCCTGATTTCAGGTGGCTGTGATCGTCCTCTGGAAAGACATAGCTAAGGACAGGCAATCTTTCTCGCTTTGGGGGTCCTGGATCTAGCTCAGGTTCTTAACCTTTTGAGGGTGATGAAACCTTCTGGCTGTTTTCAATCTGATGAAAACCATTGAATCCTTTCTCTAGAAAAATATACACGTACACATTTACAGGCATACACACACACCTTGAGTATAATTTCAGGATCATTAGGGACCCTGAGTCTCTCTTGGGGCTCTGCCCAATGTCAAGCTCCTGTTTCTCTAGGGGTCTAGGACAGTGGTTTATAATCATCCTCCTTTTGGGGAATCACAGAACTCTTTTGAGCCTTTCAAGAATCTGATTAATGGTATGAGTCTGTGTCTCAGGAAACTGCTCAATCACATACACACGTGTTGACATGCAATTTTAGGGAGTTCGTGGATCCTCAAAACCAGATTCAGAAGCTTCAGCAAAGAGCAAATAGACTTTGCCCCATGGGTACACCTGATCCCCAGCTCTCTCCACAAGGAGTCCGGTGAGCTCTGCACCATGCTGCCTCATACCACCACCGTATTCTGAGGGCATCTGAGTCATGTGGTGATGGCCCCGGCACCTGAGAGACCATCTCCACACTTGTCTCTGCATCTCGGTCCCCGCCACCCTCTTAGTGTAGAAATAAGTTGCAGGTTGTCATGTTCTGTCTGATCTATGAGCATTCCTTAGCCAGAAACTCCAACTCTGGGAGACAGCAAGTGACTGGTAATTAACCAGGTTCACTCAATCCCAAGCTTCTGAGCACATCTTTCGTGGTTTTTGTTCTCACCTCTCTCTCTTTGCCGGTGAAGCTGTTAGCAGGAGCCCCAGCTGTGGAGCCTCACCTCACCTAAGCCCGACAGATTTAGTAACCAGCGCAGTAATTATCAGCATTAGCCATCCAGATGTGAATAGGCTTTCTGTACAAAACAGCTCTATAATGATCTCACACTTTCTGGCAGCTAGCCAAGTAAGGGTGCATCAGACCAGAGGTGCTGGGGAAGGACAGAGAAATGCAGGAAATGACGGAGACAGTCTCTCCAGGAAGTTCTTTAGGGAATGCAATTTGGTTTCTGCACTTGAACTTGTAAGGGTTCAGTCGGTGGGCCAGGCCTTTCTGGTCCTGTAATTTCTAATTCCTCTAATGTCCTCCATGTCCATTCACTCAGTTCATGTCTGTGCCCTGCCTGTATCATTGTAGACATCTTGCCCTCACAAATTTCCCAGACATATCTTGCTTTCTCGGGGCACATGCACATTTATGGACTGAATTGTGTCCCCTTCAAATGCATATGTTGAAGACTTAACTTCCAATGTGACTATGTTTGGAGATAGGGCCTCTAAAGAGATAGTTACGGTTAAATGAGGTCAAAAGTGTGGGACCCTAATCCTTAGGATTGGAGACCTTATAAGAAAAGAAAGGGACACTGGAGATCTTCCTGTCTCTCTGGGCACACACAGAAGAAAGGTCATTTTAGGACACAGACAAAGGTGGCCGTTTGCAAGCTAAGGAGAGAAGCCCCCAAAGAAACAAAAACCTGCCGGCACCTCGGTCTGGGACTTCCAGCCTCCTACTGTGAGAAAATAAAATTCATTTGTTTAAGCCACCTGATCTGTGGTATTTTCTTATGGCAGCCCGAGCAGACTAACACACATATGTTTTCAACACGCTCCTTACCCCCATCCAGCTTGTTCAGTCTCCTCCCAACACGCTGACTCTCTCTGTACTGTCCCCCCACAAACCTTGTCCATTCTTACCTGGGACACTTGCCTAAAATGTTTTCTCATCTTCTGGCACCCGACTAAGTCTCACTTCTCACAGCATCTTCCAAAACTGCTCTGGCCTGCATTGGAGCTTTGCCTTTTCAGCCCTGCTGCAGGTCTGCAACATCTTAGCACTCTATTATACATATTGTCCTGCGTTCTCTCTAATTGTTTCTTATGCAGAAAAACTTGGCCTTCCTCTCAGAATAGAAGCCCCTTTAAGTCCAGAGTTTGTACCTTGTACTTGACTACCTCATAGAACCCAGCGTGAAACTGGGCACAGAATGAACACAGGGTTTGCTGATTAATTTATTCCAATTAAATGTATTTATGTTTCAAAAAAAAATACTAGAAAAGTTTCATAGCACTTCATTTTCTAAAAGCTCAAGACATTTGGGTGTGTCATTTCAGTCATCTCGAAAGCCCATTGGAGCAGAGGCTGTTGGGAACCAACCCTCTCCTCTGGTTCAGGATCAGAGGGTTACACAAGCTACTCAGAGTCACACAAACTCAACCCTTCTTTCTCCAAATCAGAAGATTTGCTCTCCTTGGTTTCCTTTTGACCCTCACTGATCCACCTGGCTGTCTTCGCACTCTCCAGATAGAGAGGAAAGGCTAGGGAATCTCAGCTCTTAGAGATGCTTCTGTTTCAACAAATCTTACCTGAGGCCCTTGAAGCCAGAGGTGCTTTAGAATTCAGAAAGGTACCGAACGCACTGAACATGCCCTGTGAGATCCTGGGCAGCATCTCTTAATCAGCCTCATTATTTCTGCAGTAAAACATAAAACATTTAGTGTGAATGTTCACACTAAATGGGTATGAGGATAAAATGGCTTCACTTCAGTTTGTCTGGTTTTGTCACCAGATGAGTTCTGGCATCAAACTTGTAAAAAACCAAAAAAAAACCCCAAATCCATGCCTTGATTTTCAGAGATTTGGAAATTTGGAATTGCAAGTAGGGGATATATGGAATGATATTTTAGGCTTGGTTGTCCCAAAAGAAATGAATGTTTTGTGAGGGTGTGGAAAAGTAGCACTCATAGCAAAAGAGAAACCATAAACTGGGAAAGAAGTGAGGGGTTTAAGAGAGTGTGAGGAAATAACCCCTTCTCAAACCAAGCTGTACTGGGTTGTAGTTCCTTTTTTCTAAGGAGTACAAATTTATCAGCGGCTGGTGAGTTTTCAGATGGACTTGTGTTAACAGTGGCATATAAGTGGCAGAAGTACAGAATGCACTTTTGAGGGGAGGCAAGTAGGGGTGAAGATGATGGAAGCTCTTGAAGAGAAGCCACAAACCATGGTGGACTTCCAGATGGCCAGAGAGTTAGTTCCGAACAGCTTAAAACGGGAGCACAGGCTACAGGCAAGCTTCTCCGGGTGCAGAGGGCAGACCTGGGAAAGGGAGACTAGGTAAAGGGGGACATTATGAGATCCTAGAGAAGTCTGGTGAGAAAAGTCAGAGCCCCTTAGGGCTGGGGGGACCCTGGGGGTGATGATGAAGGTAGATGACTGATCATCATGTTAATATGTACCCAGGCAGCCTGGGTGCTTTGAGGTTTTGCTCCACTGTAGTGCAGTGGCTTTGCAGTCTGAGTGGTTGGCTGAGAGCACAATGCAGAGAGGAGGACAGTAAAAGGGAAGGCCATGGTGGACCTGGGACTGCACAGCTCTCTATGCCGGCTTGAGATGCTCAGCCAGTCATACCCTTCATGGTCAGGGGCTTGCCGGAGCCCAAGGTCAACAGCAGGGAAGCTTCATCTTGAATCTTAAGGCTAGCCACGTTGCTGACCTTCGTCCTGCTTTGCCTTTGTTCCCAGGTCCTAGTATCTGCTCTTACCTTTTTTTCTTCTGACAGAACTCTGTCTGGTACCCTCAGATAGAATAATGGGTGTCTCCTTCATTCTCCCAACCTGGTACCCTAACCTATGACCCAGATGCTCAGGGACTAGGATTCCTGGGTCCAGATACTCTACTTCCCTCCCTGTGGTTGAGTCTTTACCACCTCCTGCCTCACATTCCTGACATCAACTGCCTTCTCAAGGCTCTGCCAACTGCCTCATGCCAGCTTCCGTTGACATGCCCAGCCTGGCCTCACGTCTTCCCCCCACCAGCTGCCAGGACCTCCCTAGGTCCTGGCCCTGCCTTGGTGGGTAGGTCTTGATTCACCTTCCAGCCCATCCTGGTCTGTCATATCCAGCTGCCAACCCAGCAGGATCTCTGATAGACATGAGCTCATGGTCATCGCTTAAAGAAGAAGAGAAAAGCCTTTAGCAGTTGGGAAGTGATGACAGCAAACGCCAGGGAGCTCCTGGGCTAGCGGTGCCCTGGCCAGTTTCATTCTAAGAGAAGAGAGGGATGGGTGGAAAGTGAACATGAGAGAAAGGTGAGCAGGAAGGAGGAAATAAAAGGAGGGAAAGAAACAAGAGGAGAGGGCTTCCCTGGTGGCGCAGTGGTTGGGAGTCCGCCTGCCGATGCGGGGGACACGGGTTCATGCCCCGGTCCGGGAGGATCCCACATGCCACGGAGCGGCTGGGCCCGTGAGCCATGGCCGCTGACACTGCGCGTCTGGAGCCTGTGCTCCGCAACGGGAGAGGCCACAACAGTGAGAGGCCTGCGTACCGCAAAAAAGAAAAAAAAAAAAAAAAAGAAAGAAACAAGAGGAGAGAGAAAGGGAAGGGAGGTTAGGAGAGGAAGCGAAGGGTGGCGGGGGGGGGATGTTTCTAGTCAGTATTGAATGTCTAAACTGAGCATGAAGATCTTGTCATCAACAAAGAGTCAGCATTGACATAAAAGATGATGGAAAGGGTAGTTGAGCCAGGGCGTGTGTGTGTGTGTGTGTGTGTGTGTGTGTGTGTGTGTGTGTGTGTGTGTGTGTGTGTGTGTGTGTATGTGTGTGTATGGGGAAGAGAGAGAGAGAAGGGAAGAGAGAGAGAGTGTGTGTGTTAGAGCTGAGGTGATGGGCTATCCCAGGAAGTAGGTAGGACAGAAGTGGAAGACCGATAAGAACAGGTGGACAAGAGTTGATGGCATCTGGGAAAAAGAATCCATGTTTGGAATTTGCAAGGGACATTATTTCTGATCACTTCACCCTGATTTCATTAACCAGGGTTTGCTGAGAGCTCCCCTCCCCACCACCTATCTCAGCACCTCTTGGTTCTTCCGCAATTTGTCCTAAAACTCCACCCTCATCTTGACACCAAATTTCATTAGAGATAGAATGGATTTCTCACAGGTTCAGCTGCAGAGTCCAGAACTACTGTCACGACCTGCCAGATGCAAGGGTAAAATAAGGATAATAGAACTCATTATAGGGCTTTTCTAAGGAACACATGAGATAATGTATGCAAAGCACCTAGCAGAGCGCCTGGTATGTAGTGAGTGTTCCATAAACAATGACTACCGTCATTCTTCTCTTCTCTCCTCCAATCTCTGTGCCCAACCTGTCACCTCCACCTGCCTGTCCTTCCTTTGAAATGCCACTCACTTTCATTTCTCTCCCTTCACTCCCAGGCCTTTAGCACCTCGCAACTGTATTCCTACAAAGTAGATCTGTAGGTCTCCCCGCCTTTGTATTCTCCTCACCCAAGCTATAGTAAACCTTTCATTTGTGTAGCACTTTACAGAATTAAAACATCCTCACTAACACTTACCTCTGACGTAGGCACATAAGCAAAGGCTCAGAGAGGTGAAGTGGTTGCCCAACGTGGCACAGCTAATGAAAGGCAGAGCTGGGATGTGAATTTAAGTCTCTTGGGCACGGCCCACTGTCCACAGAGTTGAGTAAGTAATTGCTTCTTTAATGGTGCTATTCTTGAGAATAAAGACCCAGCTTTATATTTCTCATAAACATCTCTATGTTTTGGCCTACCAGAGGTTCTCAACAAGAGTCAGCTGATTCCCCTCCTCCAGGCCCCCAAAGCAGCACACAGCCACCCTTGACCCAGCCCTGCCTTGGTGGTAGGAGGGCACACTCTGCCCCCGAGCTGCTCTGCTCACACCTCGGAGCTGGGAGCCCAGGTCTGACCCAGGGCTGTGCACGCGGAGGATGAGGGATGACCAGAGCAAAGCCGACGTTCCACACTCTGGCTAGCAAGGAGAAAATCAGGAGGAATTAGGGTTAAGTGTAGCTCAGACCAGTAGAGAATAAAAGCAACTCCAGGCTCATTGCAAGAGGAAGGAATTGCGATTTCATGAAAAGAAGGCTTCTTCTCCGTGAGAGTTGTGTGTTAGAACGAGATTCCTGCAGAGGTTGTAGAAACTGTTCCTCTGGAGGTCTTTAAGAGCTGGAACACAATTTTCTTTCCAGGACATCTCTCAGGAGGCAGGCAAGAGCTCCAAGGCAGGCCCAGGGGCTGGGCCAGGGAGGGGAGCGCAGGCCCTGCAGAGGTGGGGTCAGAAGGTCAGGCAGCAGGAACCACGGTGACGTGAAGACTGGGGTAGACTTCTGAGCGAGAGCCCGCAGGCTGTTTGTTTTCTGATCTGTCCAATTACTGCCTGCTGGCTGGGGCGGAGAGTGGGGCAGCCTGCAGGGAAGGGGCTCCTTGTGGACCCTGAGGGGGCCATTGGACCCAAACAAACAAAGACCATGTGTTCTATCTATCAGTAAGTAAAGCAGGGTGCACAGGATGGCCCACCAAAATATTAAATACAAATAATTAAACCTGTGCTCTTTTACTGTGCTTCTGAAACAGGGGTGTTTGGGGAGTGTTCCAGAACCACAAATTACTCCAGATAAAAGTGCCTCATCTTCCTGGACTATCCTTTTTGCTAGAAGATGTGCTAGGGGTGGGGGAGAGAGGAATAGAGGTAGGTAATTTCGCTGGTAAGACTTTGAAAATTACACTTTTCATTTCAATCCATTTGGATATATCACGGACTCCAATGCAAAACTGCATGCATATTTTAGACAAAAGACCTTTCAGGCTTCCTGCTGGGTGAGACCCCCAGAGCCCTGGAGTGGGGTGTGTGATAACCCTTTCTTCTGCTTTTAGAATTCTTTGGTAGAAAAGTTTGACCACGGCTGCTTCAGTATTTACAGTGTCTGAGGCACTGTCTCATCAAGATATTCCACAAGCATTTAAGCCCTTTCTGTGGGCCCGGCATTACGCCCTTTATGACAAAGAAGTGGGTATTTATATTTTCTTTGTAGTGGACTTGAGGAAACAGACCAGAAAGATGGAATGGTCACTCCTTCTCATCCAACAACAATTCTCCTGTGGCAAAGCAGAGCTGGCAATGTGGGTGCTCCTTTGGGGCAACCGTGCCTGTCCCACGTGCCCGCGCCTTCCCCGTGATTCTCTGATTCCTCCTCACACCTATGTCTTCCCATTAAGCAATTGCACGGCACTCACTGCCATGGGCCCCCTCCTAAGAGCCTTTCAGGCAGGAGGGGCAGGTGCAGGGCACGTGGGGAGCCCAGGAAATCCAGCTGGTGCCTGTGCCTTTTCTCCTTCTGCTGGGGATTCTGACATGTTCCGCATACATTTACAGATGAGGACATTAGCACAGAGTCATCAATGTCCCCATCTCATAGGCAGAGCACCCAACTTCCAGGGCGGGCTGGAGGAGTTCAGGCTCAGTGCATAGCCCAGGGCTGTCTGGGATGTGAGTGGTTCCCCACATGGCCCAGGATGGATGGGTCACCAGCAAGCATTTATCCAGAGCTTGTTAGGTGTGGGCTCTGGGTTAGGCCAGGGGAGGAACAACGATGAATAAGAGCTTCTCTGCCTTCAAGGAGCTTACAATACACAGGGAACTGCTGCCCAACTGGTGCCAAAAGAGACAGGGAACAGGAATGGTCCGGGGAGACATGCCCCTCCTGCATCCTGCAAGGTCTGCTTGGGAACTATGGGGCAGGAGATGGTTCCCTGATTGGATGACTGGGCACCTTCCCTCCCCATCTCCATGTGGAGTTCTCCCGCCTCTCTGCTTCTTCGTGGTCCTCTGAGAGTTCACCCTCTGTCAAATGTTCTTCTCTCTCTGCAGTTCCCAGCAGTCACCGCATCAAAGCCACCACAGCCCGTGTTCACAAGCTGATCTGCCTGAGCGGTGCTTTACAGAGGCTGCCAGCTCACACTGAGGCTGCGCTGACACATGCTGGGTGCTGTTTGTGTGCTATGACTGCTTTAATCGTCCCGACAAACCTACGATTCTATTATTATGCCCATTTTGTAGATGAAGAAGCTGAGGTTAAGTAAACAGCCAGTCAGTGACCACCTGAGACTGCCATTCAAGCACACTTTGTACAGCCTCTAGCCATTCTACACCCAGTACCTCCTTTGGGCCTCACGGTGTTGCTGTGATATAAGTAGATGGGGAAACTGAGGCCCAGAAGGATCAATGCATTGCCAAGCTTGATTGGTCTGTAGGTAAAGTAGAGACTAGAATCCAGATCTGACTCAGCCTGACTCTTAGCCTCGTGTTCTTTTCATTACATTTTGTTGCTGAAATCAGAAAATATTCCCTATACACTTCCGATAACCGTGTACCCAATCAGTCTTTGGAGGATTGGGTCTTTGCACTTTCCTATTGGGTGAAAACAAGGACAAAAGTCATGACCGGAAACTGGTGAAACTAGAAAAGCTTGAAAGCCCGCCACCTAGTGGCTTTCTCAGTGGTGGCGGCTGAAACTGGGCCTAGGGCCTGTGAGCCGTGACCTTGGAAGTCTGTGATAAGAAGTCCATGAGAGAAGAAGTTGGAGCTTATTGACCACTAACTGGATACCAGGTGCCCTGCGAAGCCCTTTCAATGGTGCCTCTCATTTATTCCTCACGTTAACCACCTGAGGTGGGTCCTATTATCATCATCGCCATTTCAAAGACGAGGAAGCTGGGGCTCAGAGCTTAAGCAATCTGCTCGAGGTCACGCTGCTGGTAAATCTTAAAGCTGGGATTCGAAGCCAGGTTTGTCTGCCCCCACGGGCCACATCTACTTCCTCCCCACGCCTTATGCCATCGGGCCACTGCCACCTGTCCTATCTCAACCCACAGCCCTGGCTCCCCGGGCTGCAGCTACTCTGACCTTCTCTGTTTTTCGAGCTCATCCTCACGCAGGGCCTTTGCGTTTGCTTTGCCTTCTGCCTGAAATGCTCTCTCAGCTTTACTCATCATACGAGTCTAGGCTTATAGAGGCTACCTCCTCAAAGATGCTATTCCAACCATCCACCTGAGGGGCCCCTACTCAAGCCCAGTTCCTCGCTGTCTCGTTCACTTACCGCGTTGCCTTCTTACGGCTTCGCACTCTCTGAGATTATCTTATTTCTCTGTTTAAGGGCTTGTTTGTCCTCTGTATTTGCCACCAAGAATGTCAGCTCTGCAGTGGCAGGAACCACTGTATCCCCAGTGCCTAGTATGGTGCTTGGGAAGTAATTGCTCCATAAATATTTACTGGATGAATGATTAGAAGGAGGCAGGGGGGAAAAGGCCCTTTGACTCCTATTTTATGCATTTCAGTCAGAGGTTCTCTTATCCCTCCTGTGGTTTCCTGTCCTCCTTACCCCCTTCTTTTTTGAACGCCTGCCTTATACATCCAGGACCAGAAGTGAACTGAGGCCAGTACTAGGACTTGGTTTAATTTGACAGATAGTAAAATATTAGATGCAGTAAAAATAAGCTGGCTTGCATTTCTGGTCCTCAGCATTTGATATAGTTGAAACGTCTGTGTTTTTTGGTAGTGGTTGCTGTTAATTCTTGTAATTAGCTTGTACCTTATAGATATTGCTCTTGGTCATTTGAAAAGAGGCTTTACTGGTCATTCAGGCCTGGAACCTCTTCTGTTCTCCAACTTTATTACTGCTTCCGCCACATTCACAACCCGGAAACGTGGATGAGCATCTCAGGGTTAAAACCTGCCGGTTCTCACTCACCCACGCTGGATGTGCTCCAGAAAAGAGACTCTGGTTTGTGAATTTGAATTTGGAGTCCTGCACTTGTAAGGGGAGCCCCAGACCCAGGCACAATTCTTAAGGTCTGCAGAAAACATGAGGGGAGTACAAATGCTTGTACAGATGAGCTTACAGCCAAAGGCATGAGCGACCTCAGAAAGGAAAAACCATGGTGGCTAATGGTCATTAGAGCTTCCTTGATGTAATTTCAGAGAACAGGAGAGCCACAATCCCAATTAAATGAAAGCAGGAGGATTTAGCTCTGAGTTGACAGTTCTGCTATGGTGAGTTGGTGACAGGGTGATACTGAAGGTGGGCACGAACTAGGAGAGGGCAACCTGACCCTCCTCTGGCCTTGCCTCTGTCTCGCTGTATATCTTTTAATAATCTGGAAAAATAAGACTGAGCTGGCTGGGCTTTCAGATCCCCTGCAGCCCTGATGTTCTAGGCCTTTACCGGGGTTCAGGGTGGGTGTGGGGGGCAGAAGAAGAGACTGGAGGAAAGGAGGCTAATGTTGATTGAATTCCCACTCTGCATCCGGCACTGATCTTGGCACGGTGACACCAGGTCCTCATAGCAGCCTCAAGAGCAAGGTAACTATTTTGCAGATGAGAAGAAAAAAAAAAAGGAGGTTAAGTGACTTACCCCAAGTCACATAGCTGGAATGTGACAGGGCTTTGCCACAAGGCATCTGGCACTTACAAACCGTCTCCACCCAATGCTCCAGAATATCTAATTCCTAGAAGTAGCACTCGCCTCCTAAGCAGCTCTGCTCTGGTCTGCACAGCGACTGCGGGGTAGGGGGGGTGGGGGGGTGAAGGCGGAGCACAGCTGGTGTCAGATTTCTCGGTTTATTTCAACACCATTCTCAGGCCCCTAATTAGGCAGCTCAGGGGTGAAAAGCTAACGTGGATGTAAGTAATGAGCAGGAGGCCTTGTGTCACAGGCTGACCCTGGATACAGGACACAGGATGATTCCGTAATTATACCAGCCAGTGTTGACTGAGGGTCTCTTATGTGTCAGGTCCGACGACAACAGCAACAAAAACAATAAAAACAGCAGCAATGGCAATAACAATAGCTACAGCAGCAGCAGCAGCTGAGGGCTCACGATGCACCAGGCAGGGCAATGTACTTAGCAGGACATTTGCTAGGAGTGGAGTAAGACGACTCCTCTTTTTTACTGGTGGAGGAGATGGGCTCTCAATGCCTGAGCAATGAAACAAGTACCCCAAGCTCGGACTATCAGGATTGCTATGTTTTGGCTTCTAGATAGTGGGGAAGGTGTTAACTCACCAGGAAAGCTAAGAAGCTGTATTTTCTGAGTGACAAATCAGGACACATGGTCTGATGTAATGATTGGTGACGGAGCAGGCTCTTTGAAAAACCCAGGGGCAGTTGCTATCAACACAGTCATCTACCTCTCAGTGTCCCCTCTGTTCCATGTCCCCCACACCACCCTCCGGCTGCCCAACGTCTTCCCTCACCGGCTCCTCACCCTGGCCTCCCTGTCCCATAGTATCTTGTGCTCCAAAATTATGACGTCTTCTGACATACAACCAACATTCTCAGGCTAAATATTTCCCCATTTTTGCAGGAGGGGAACTGGAATAAGAAGACTGGTGTAATTTATACTTAGTTATGAGTGACTACCGAGCTGCCCATTACTGGCAGGTGACCTCCTCTTAAAGAGAAGCTGGACAGCTTCTCCCGGACAGGGTCCTAGCTGCATGATACTCCAGGCTCTGTGGCGGCAGGCTTGTGAAGAGAGAGCTCACCTTCCCCAAGCGGCTATTTCCTGAAGGGAGATAGATGCTTTATCTCCTCTCTCTCATCTCCAGCAGCGTGCAGTGGCACAGTGGGAGCTCTTAGAAAACCCTAAAGGCACAGTACCTATCTTATCAGCATTGTCTCACCTTTTGAGACCCTTTCTTCAGTGAGAAACCATTTTAATATGGCTGTAACTTCGTTACAAAATTTTATAATTAAATATCCTTAAAAGAAATGAGGTTGCAGGTACCTATCTCTAATTTATCATAGACTTAATGCCCCAGGTTACACAGTGTTTAATCAAGAATGTATCCCCATTATAACTCCGTGTAGGCCTGAGAGATTGGACGTGCTCTGAATTTATCACGAAGGTTGCTCTCTGTTCTTGAGATGTTATTCTGTTTACCAAGTTGCAAAATAAACGGTGTCTTCTTAGTCAGAAATAACAGGCTCTCCCTCATCCCTGCCTTCATCCAAGGCAGTGGGCCTCTCTCATCCTCAGAGGTAAATCCACCCATCAGCTCTCCACAGAGAAAAGGTTCAGAATTGGCCACTTCTTTTAAGGAGCGAACGTGCTCCCCCTGCTGGCTGAGGGCAGCCAGTACATGGGTGTGCTGCAAAGTCACAACATTCTTCAGACTTCCTTCAAACTACAGTATGAACACCTACTGTGTGCTAGATGCAGCGCTAAGGGGTATGAAGATGAGAAGGACCAGGCCCCTGTTCTCAAAGAGCTTAGAGTCCGGTCAGAGAGACAAAAGGTGCATATATATTATACCTAATACATAAAACAATGTGTTAATATCTGTTAATTGCAGGGTCATGGAGAAGGGAGAAATTACTATGTCCACAAAGATAAAGGAGGCTTCATGGTGGTGATAGCATTTTGCTTGCATTCTGAAAAAGCAGTGGGATTTCAGAAAGTGACAGAGAGAGAAGGTCAGTGTATGGAGTCCTAGAAGTTAGGCATGAAAGACACCCAAAGGATCATGTACTTTCATCTCCTCCTTCTATAAGCAAGGAAAAAGGAGCTTGGAGAGACCACATGCCCCAGATGTAAGAGGCGGAACAGAGACTGGAACCCACATCTTCTCACTCCCACTCCAGGCTCACCAAGAATTCCAGGCTGAGGGAGGAATGAAAGGCAGGGTGGGAAGTGCCGACCATGTCAGGGAAATGGAGAACCGAGTCTGGGTTCCAGCCACAAGAAATTCAATCCCATTTACTGAGGAAGTGAAATGGTCTGTTTAATTTCCTAATTAGATGGAAGTTCAGTAGAAAGGCTCCATTGTTAGAAATGTTGATCTTTGAAAATTTCCTAAAATTTTTGTTTCACTTTTCTGCCTTTGAAAGTAAAGTAAAGGTAGCAGATCATTCACTGATAATTCTGGAACTTGCAGGATTTGACAATACTTTAGAAGTAGAGAGTATACAAGCTTATAGGTATGGACCCTTGGAGGTTTTTAAAAGATGTTTAGTAGCAACATACTTTCCTGTCGTTTGTCTCTTTATCATCAACCATAGTATTTAGACGTATTTATCAGAGTGGGGTAGTTGAACACAGAAAAAATCCGATTAGGTGAGTGTCCTGGCTCACTTTGCTCTGGTTAATCGAGGTTTTGCTGGGTTGTTTAGGGTGGTCCCTGCTGATCCCCCTACACAGCTCTGTTCTCACCCTTGCAGGGCTATGCTGGGCAGCAGGGTTTCAGCGAGGAGCCCTGCAGAATTCCTGTGCTTGCTTTGGAAAGGAGCAGGCAGGACATTCCATTGATGATACTGGCGGGCTCATGCCTGAACTCTCCCGCCAGGGCACTCCTAGAAAATATGAGTGGTGGCCTTGTCTAAATGGGGCCTTGTGGAATTCGGCTCTGGCCTGCGTGTGTTAACCAGCCTCCCAGATGGCCCTCAATGATCCCCACCTCCCGAAATTCCAACCTGTGTACCTCCTGCCTATATCACACCAGGATTGATCTGCATAACCACTAAAATACAACATAATTCATAGCATGTCACTTCCTGGTTAGGTTACAAAAAGGTATTGCAGCTTTCATCTTGGTGACCCTCTTTCTCTCACAAATTGCTTGCTCTGGGGGAAGCCAACTGCCATGGCATGAGCATCACTAGGTAGAAGTCCATGGGACAAGGAACTGAGGCCTCCAGCCAACAGCCATGTGAGTGAGCCTGGGAGCAGAACCTCCACCTGCAGTCAAGCCTTCAGAGGACTGCCACTCTGGCCCACGGCTTGACTGCAACCTTACGCGAGAGCCTGAACCAACTGCCCAGATTCCTGACCCTTAGAAACTGTGTGAGATAATAAATATTTGTTGCTAAAGTTTAGGCTAATTTGTTACTCAGCAATAGATAGAGACTTCCCTGGGATGGGAGCTCTAAGGCACTGCTCTTTCCCAGAACCCCTTCTGGATAGCCTGAGGTAGTTTTGACATCCTGGAATCTTAAATCCAGAAGGGACCTCGAAGCTTAGCTGTCTAGTTCCCTCCTTTTACAGATGCAAAAAGAGAGGCCAGAGGGGAAGAGGCTTTGTGTGGAGCCAAGCTGGGGCTAAAACTCAGGTCTCCTGATTTGAGGTTCCTCCTTTTCATTCCATATTCCCATTCCTGGCACCTAGTCATCTTTCCTGGTCACTGTTTCATTCACCAAATATTTTCTATGTGCTTGGTCTGTGTTAATGTTAATGTTAATGTCCTGGAACATTATAGAGACTCTGGGCATATGTCAAAAGTTATCATTTGAGTAACACATAATTATTATAATAGATATATGTTGAATGAATGAATGAGTGAGAAAGACTGGATTCAATCAGGAGACCCATGTGGTAGTCCTCACTTTGCCACGAATGTCTTGGGTCTTCTTTATCATTCTCTGTAAATGAAGGTTCCGGGCTAGAGTGGAATACAAAGTCTTAGATTAACACACAGAATCTTAGAATTTTAGAACTAGAAAGGATTTTGGCAGGTGAGTGATGCTGAAATTTTCGAGTGATAGCAGATCCCTTTGAAAATCAGAAGACTTTATGGGCTCCTTTAACCACATGCACAAAACACTCTGCATATAAATTTGGGGGAATTTCTAGAACATTTGAAGCCCATCTATGGACTTCCTAGGGATCCGTAGGCCAAGAACCTCTGATCTGATCTAATCTCCTGCTATTTTAGGTATGAAAACTGAGACCCAGAGAAGGAAAGTAACTTGTCCTACGTCACACGGCAATTCAGTAGCAGAGTTCATGCTTGAACCAGGTCTCCTGAAACCTTGTCCCGCTGTCTCTCGCCACAGAGCCCTGACTTACAGGAAGCACACAGGTAACAAGGAAATACCAGCCTCTGAAACACAGAACCTCAGGAAATCACACACATGCATATATTTACTTTCTGTTAGTATCTCTTGGGGACAGACAGAGTGGCTTAAGTGGCCAACTCTGTCTCCAACAATAGGCTAAAATGCATCAGTGGGTGCTTCCTAAAATTTGGCGAATGGAAAGCCCTAGAGATGAGACTGACAGCCCTGGGGAGTGTCGAGGATGGAGGAGAGTGGAGGAAAATCTGGCGTTGTAGGTAGGCAGCAGTGGAAGCCCCAGGGACAGTCAGCTTTGCTCTGCCTGCCCGCTGGTCCCAGCTGCTCGGGGAAGGGCGGGGGGCTCTTTGGGGCAGACAGTCCATGTTTAGAAGGGACCTGGTTTCTCACTATCACGTAAAGAAGCAGCTAAGCATAGTGTCGAAGAGCAGGGCTCCGGTGCCAGCCTGCCTGGCTGCTTTTAGCTGTGCCGTCTTGTCCACCAGTAGCTTCTCTTCCTGATCTGTAAAATGGGGACCACGATTGCTCTTACACCGCAGGATTGTTGTGACAATCAGACGAGTTAGTTTTTGTAAAGTGCTTAGAACAGAGCCTCACATGTAAGAAGGGCCATATAAATGTGTGATAATTAATGGCATAAAATCCATACTTCTTCAGGCATCAGTTTTCCTCTGCTGGGTCCTTCAGAGGCCACTAAACTTAAAAAAAGGTTACATTTTAAAAATCAACCTTGTTGAAATACAAATTGTCTACAATAATATATACCTGTTGTAAGTGTACATTTAGATGGATTTCTATATTGTGCATCTACCACCATGATCAGGATATAGAACGTTTCAGTCGCCCCCAAAGCTTCCTTAACTCTCATCCTAGTCAACTCCCTTTTCCCCTAGCCCAGATCACTATGATCTTTGCCACCAAAATTACAACGGCACATTTCTGACAGTAAACTGGTGCTGAGTTGCCGAAATGTATTTATGTCTCGCAATATATGGGTGCATTTACTTATATATTATATATGTCCTGCTGTCAATCTGTATCATCCACACTAGAAAAGCTTATTTTCTGTTTTACTTTTAGATTTTAAAAATGAGAGAAATTATTATGGAAATGGACCAAATATGAATAATTGGTGAATCTGAGTAAAGGGGATATGACAGTTTGTTTATACAGTTCTTGAAATTGTTCTGTAAATTCAACATTATATCAAATTAAAAAGTGACAACAAATAAACTAAACATATGTAGCAGTAGACAGAGCTACTGTTGGGTCCTTAGAGCACTGGCCTTTCTCAGAACCCCCTGGAGGGTTCACTAAGCCTGCAAAGTCCCAGGCCTCGCACAGGTGGAAGGGGTCAGAAGCTCCAAAGGGAGACCTTGGGCATCTGCCTGGCACCTAGTAAGGGAGCCAGGGCTCCTCAGGGCCATGGGGCCTTTGGCAGGAGAGAGCCCCTCCAGCTGGCTGAGGTCACATTGGTCTTGGGGATGAAATGGGCCAAGTTTGAATCTGGGGGGGCAAAGAGTTGGCTCAAGTCGGCAGAGCTGATGTGTTTGTGAAGATGCTTGTATCTCTAAGGCACTGTATATGTATGAGGGCTCAAAGCATCCACATCCTTTAGGAATGAGGCAGCTGAAAAGTGAAGAAACATAAATATGATATAAATATAATACAAAGCATCAGCTAATTATTAGACTACCTGTGATGCTACTATTACTACTACTACAAATATTACCATTACTACTACTATTACTGCCGCTACTGCTGGTAGCTAGGATGACCAACCATCCTGGTTTGCCTGAGACTGTCCCAGTGTTAGCACTGAAAGCCCTGTGTCCCAGGAAACCCCTCAGTTCTGGGCAAACTGAGATGGCTGGTCACCTGAGAGCCTATTACTAGTTTTCTGATTGCCACAATCCCTTTAACCATCACTGTATTAGTCTGCTCAAGCCACACTAAGGAAGGACTTAGACTGCGTGGCTTAAACAACAGACATTTATTTTCTATAGTTCTGGAGGCTGGGAAGTCCAAGATCAAGGTTCTGACTGACTCGGTTTCTGGTGAGAGCTCTCTTCCTGGCTTGCAGATGGCCACCTTGTAGCTGTGTCCTCACCTGGCCTTCCTTCTGTGCATGCATGGGGTGGAGGGGACTCTCAGGTGTGTCCTCTTATAAGGACACCAATCCTACCAGGCTGGGGGGTCCCACTCTTATGACCTCATTTAACCTTAATTTCTTCTGTAAAGGCCCTAGCTCCAAAAGCAGTCACAATGGGGATAGGGCTTCAACACAGGTGTTTTTGGGGAGACCATCCACCATCCAGTCTGACCATTACCATCACAGTCATAACCATGTAACCAGTCCCTTCCACTCTAGGCTTTGGCTGTACCTGCCCCCTCTTGCGACAGCTCCCCACTCCAGGCATTCACCTGTCTTTACCCACTTCCTTTGCTGCTCCCGAGGAATGCTCTGTCTTTGAACGTGATGAACATAATTTTCCTCCACTGCTTGCCTTGGCCAAGGGAAACCTGGCTTTCATAGGAGCTGGATCTGTAAGTCCAGAAAATGAATTCCCTAGACCCCTCTCCTACTGGCAGCCTATGCCCCTTAAATCATTCCCCAGGCTCCCCCTTCTTGAGATTGTCATGACAATGACCATCTGAGCAGCAGGCAGCCCACCGGCTGCATGAAGGGCTGCATGGGGCCCTCATGAAAGTTAATGAGGCTCAGGCTGCCGGTCCTCTCCTGGAGGTCGCCATCGCCCCCAGTCGTGCCCCAGAGCCCTGTGCTGGCCTCTTCCTGTCGCCGGGACATCATTAGAAATGTTAATTATTAATTATCCCTAAAAGCTCTTTTTGCTGCATTGCTGTTCTCCATCACTCTCACTAGCTCTCTTTCCTCCCCTTTCTCTCTGTAACTAGATCCTAGTTCCTGGGTCTCCTGTTGTTTTTTTAAATCCTTTTCCTCTGAGAGGCTCTCACCTGCAGGCTGTGGAATTAGGGTGTCTGGGGCAGGGGGCACCCCGGGAGAGCCCCCTGGATACATCCTTTTGCTGTATTATTCTGGCCAGAGCACCCACTTCCTTCTTTCAAAGCACTGAGGATTCAAGGACATAGAAACTAGACAGAACCCGGGGAAGAATTGGGTTCTGATGTTGTGACGTATGTTTAGTGAAGCTAAGAAGCTTTCATTCCCTCCACGCCCTCTATACCTTCGGCTCAGGTGCTAAGGCCCAGTTTTCTTGGCACACTGGGAAAGCCACCTAAAGAGATATAATTTGAAGGAATCCCTGGAAGGATCACTCCACCAGAAATGTCCCCTGCACCCTGTTATGGGGCCACACGTCTACCCTTGGGCAGGCAGCTGGGTGGAGGGGAGAGCACTGGGGGACTCAGGTGGTGGCTCAAGGCCCAGAGTCGTCACCACCTGCTCTGAAAGCTTGGGTCACCTCTTTTCATCTCAAGCCACAAAATTCAGTGAAAAGAATAGAGTTTTGGAGTCAGCAGACTTGGGTTAGAATCCCTGCTCTGCCGTGTACTTGCTGTGTGGCCTTGGACAAAGTTAGATGACCTCTCTGACCTCATCATTAAAACATGGCAATGGTCTCTCCCTCACTGGGTTATTGGGGAATTTAATGAGATCATGACCTCTAGCTCTGAGCCTGACAGACTGAGGGGCTTAATAAATGTTCATGTCTTACGTATAAAAAAGAGATGAAAACTCCTGCCCTTCCTATGTGACAGAGCTGGGAGGACTGAATTTCTGAGCACTTGCTCTGTGCCAGCCACTATTCTGTATGCTTTATACATATTAACTCATTTACTCCTCACAACAGCTCCGTGATGGAGACACTATTATTATTCTCCTTAGTTATGAAGGAGGTAATTCAGATAAAGAAAAGCTAAATAACTTACCTGAGATCATGTGCTAGTAATTAGAAAAGCTAAGAAGCTTTTAGGATCATTTAGGGTCTAGAACTCTGTTGTCCAATGATGTTGCCATTTGCCAGATACGGTTATTGAGCTCTTGCTATATGGCCAGTCTGAAATGAGATGTACTTTAATTGTAAATTATAACCCCTATTTCAAAGACAGTAAGAAAAGAGAGAGACAATGTAAAAGAGTTCATTAATAATTTTTATATTGATTATATGTTAAAATGGTAGAATTTTGGATATATATTGAGTTAAATAAAATGTGTTATTAAAATGAATTTTACACAATTCTTTTTCCTATTTTATTTATTTATTTTTTTTGCAGTACGTGGGCCTCTCACTGTTGTGGCCACTCCCGTTGCAGAGTACAGGCTCCGGACACGCAGGCTCAGCGGTCATGGCTCACGGGCCCAGCCGCTCCGCGGCATGTGAGATCTTCCTGGACCGGGGCACGAACCCGTGTCCCCTGCATCGGCAGGCGGACTCTCAACCACTGCGCCACCAGGGAAGCCCTCCTATTTTTAATGTGGCTACTAGAAAATTATTTTTTTAACGTCGTTATTGGAGTATAATTGCTTTACAATGGTGTGTTAGTTTCTGCTTTATAACGAAGTGAATCAGCTATACATATATATATATCCCCATATCTCCTCCCTCTTGCATCTCCCTTTCACCCTCCCTATTCCACCCCTCTAGGTGGTCACAAAGCACCAAGTGGATCTCCCTGTGCTATACGGCTGCTTCCCACTAACAATCTATTTTACATTTGGTAGTATACATAAGTCATGCCACTCTATTATTTCGTCCCAGCTTACCCTTCCCCCTCCCCATGTCCTCAAATCCATTCTCTGCATCTGCGTCTTTATTCCTGTCCTGCCCCTAGGTTCTCCAGAACCATATATATATATATATATATATATATATATATATATATATATATATATTTTTTTTTTTTTTAGATACCAAATATATGTGTTAGCATGCAGTATTTGTTTTTCTCTTTCTGACTTACTTCATTCTGTTTGACAGACTCTAGGTCCATCCACCTCACTACAAATAACTCAATTTCGTTTCTTTTTATGGCTGAGTAATATTCCATTGAATATTTGTGCCACATCTTCTTTATCCATTCATCTGTCGATGGACACTTAGGTTGCTTCCATGTCCTGGCTATTGTAAATAGAGCTGTAAAGAATATTGTGGTACATGACTCTTTTTGAATTATGGTTTTCTCTGGGTATATGCCCAGTAGTGGGATTGCTGGGTCGTATGGTAGTTCTATTTTCAGTTTTTTTAAGGAACCACCATACTGTTCTCCATAGTGGCTGTATCAATTTACATTCCCACCAACAGTGCAAGAGGGTTCCCTTTTCTCCACACCCTCTCCAGCATTTATTGTTTGTAGATTTTTTGATGATGGCCATTCTAACTGGTGTGAGGTGATACCTCATTGTAGTTTTGATTTGTATTTCTCTAATGATTAGTGAGGTTGAGCATCCTTTCATGTGTTGTTGGCAATCTGTATATCTTTGGAGAAATGTCATTTAGGTCTTCTACCCATTTTTAGATTGGGTTGTTTTTTTTTTTGATATTGAGCTGCATGAGCTGCTTGTAAATTTTGGAGATTATTCCTTTGTCAGTCGCTTCATTTGCAAATATTTTCTCCCATTCTGAAGGTTGTCTTTTTGTCCTGTTTATGGTTTCCTTTGCTGTGCGAAAGCTTTTAGGTTTAATTAAGTCCCATTTATTTATTTTTGTTTTATTTCTATTTCTCTAGGAGGTGGGTCAAAAAGGATCTTGCTGTGATTTATGTCAAAGAGTGTTCTGCCTATGTTTTCCTCTAAGTTTTATAGTGTCTGGCCTTACATTTAGGTCTTTAATCCATTTTGAGTTTATTTAGTGTAAGGTGTTAGGGCGTGTTCTAATTTCATTCTTTTACGCGTAGCTGTCCAGTTTTCCCAGCACCACTTATTGAAGAGGCTGTCTTTTCTCCATTGTATATTCTTGCCTCCTTTATCAAAAATAAGGTGACCATATGTGCGTGGGTTTATCTCTGGGCTTCTATCCTGTTCCATTGATCTGTTGTTCTGTTTTTGTGCCAATACCATACTGTCTAGATCACTGTAGCTTTGTAGTGTAGTCTGAAGTCTGGGAGCCTGATTCCTCCAGCTCTGTTTTTTTCTCAAGATTGCTTTGGCTATTCGGGGTCTTTTTTGTTTCCATACAAATTGTGATTTTTTTTATTCTAGTTCTGTGAAAAATGCCATTGGTGGTTTGATAGGGATTGCATTGAATCTGTAGATTGCTTAGGGTAGTATAGTCATTTTCACAATGTTGATTCTTCCAACCCAAGAACATGGTATATCTCTCCATCTGTTTGTATCATCTTTAATTTCTTTCATCAGTGTCTTATAGTTTTCTGCATACAGGTCTTTTATCTCCTTAGGTAGGTTTATTCCTAGGTATTTTATTCTTTTTGTTGCAATGGTAAATGGAAGTGTTTCCTTAATTTCTCTTTCAGATTTTTCATCATTAGTATGTAGGAATGCAAGAGATTTCTGTGCATTAATTTTGTATCCTGCTACTTTACTAAATTCATTGATTAGCTCTAGTAGTTTTCCAGTAGCATCTTTAGGATTCTCTATGTATAGTATCATGTCATGTGCAAACAGTGACAGCTTTACTTCTTTTCTGATTTGGATTCCTTTTATTTCTTTTTCTTCTCTGATTGCTATGGCTAAATTTCCAAAACTATATTGGTTAATAGTGGTGAGAGTGGACTTCCTTGTCTTGTTCCTGATCTTAGAGGAAATGGTTTCAGTTTTTCACCACTGAGAATGATGTTGGCCGTGGGTTTGTCATATATGGCCTTTATTAAGTTGAGGTAAGTTCCTTCGATGCCTACTTTCTGGAGGATTTTTATCATAAATGGGTGTTGAATTTTGTTGAAAGCTTTTTCTGCATCTGTTGAGATGATCATATGTTTTTTCTGCTTCAATTTGTTAATATGGTTTATCACATTGATTGATTTGCGATATTGAAGAATCCTTGCATTCCTGGGATAAACCCCACTTGATCATGGTGTATGATCCTTTTAATGTACTGTTGGATTCTGTTTGCTAGTATTTTGTTGAGGATTTTTGCATCTATGTTCATCCGTGATATTGGCCTGTAGTTTTCTTTCTATGTGACATCTTTGTTGGGTTTTGGTTTCAGGGTGATTGTGGCCTCATAGAATGAGTTTGGGAGTGTTCCTCCCTCTGCTATATTTTGGAAGTGTTTGAGAAGGATAGGTGTTAGCTCTTCTCTAAATGTTTGATAGAATTCGCCTGTGAAGCCATCTGGTCCTGGGCTTTTGTGTTTTGGAAGGTTTGTAATCAGAGTCTCAATTTCAGTGCTAGTGAATGGTCTGTTTATATTTTCTACTTCTTCCTGCTTCAGTCTCAGAAGGTTGTGCTTTTCTAAGAATTTGTCCATGTCTTCCAGGTTGTTCATTTTATTGGCATATAGTTGCTTGTAGTAATCTTTCATGATCCTTTGTATTTCTGCAGTGTCAGTTGTTACTTCTCCTTTTTCATGTCTAATTCTCTTGATTTGAGTTTTCTCCCTTTTTTTCTTGATGAGTCAGGCTAATGGTTTATCAATTTTATTTATCTTCTCAGAGAACCAGCTTTTAGTTTTATTGATCTTTGCTATTGTTTCTGTCATTTCTTTCTGATCTGATCTTTATGATTTTTTTCCTTCGGCTAACATTGGGGATTTTTGTTCTTCTTTCTCTAATTGCTTTAGGTGCAAGGTTAGGTTGTTTATTTGAGACATTTCTTGTTTCTAGAGGTAGGATTGTTTTGCTATAAACTTCCCTCTTAGAACTGCTTTTGCTGCATCACATAGGTTTTGGTGTGTCGTGTTTTCATTGTCATTTGTTTCTAGGTTTTTTTTTTTTTTTTTTTTTTTTGGCGGTACGCAGACCTCTCACTGTTGTGGCCCCTCCCGCTGCAGAGCACAGGCTCCGGACGCGCAGGCTCAGCGGCCATGGCTCACGGGCCCAGCTGCTCCGCGGCATGTAGGATCTTCCCGGAACGGGGCACGAACCCGTGTTCACTGCATCGGCAGGCGGACTCTCAACCACTGCGCCACCAGGGAAGCCCTTGTTTCTAGGTATTTTTTTATTTCCTCTTTGATTTCTTCAGTGATCTTTGGTTATCAGGTAGTGTATTGTTTAGCTTCCATGTGTTTGTATTTTTTACAGATTTTTTACTGCAACTGATATCTAGTCTCATAGTGTTGTGGTTGGAAAACATACTTGATACAATTTCAATTTTCTTAAATTTACCAAGGCTTGATTTGTGACCCAAGATATGATCTATCCTGGAGAATGTTCCATGAGCACTTGAGAAAAATGTGTATTCTGTTGTTTTTAGATTGAATTTCCCATATGTGTCTCGGTGTTTTTCTCCTTGGATTTATCCTGTATGAGACTCTCTGTGCTTCCTGGACTTGATTGACTATTTTCTTTCCCATATTAGGGAAGTTTTCAATTATAATCTCTTCAAATATTTTCTCAGTCCCTTTCTTTTTCTCTTCTTCTGGGACCCCTATATTTTGAATGTTGGTGCATTTAATGTTGTCCCAGAGGTCTCTGAGACAGTCCTCATTTCTTTTCATTCTTTTTTCTTTATTCTGCTCTGCAGTAGTTATTTCCACTATTTTATCTTCCAGGTCACTTATCTGTTCTTCTGCCTTAGTTATTCTGCTATTGATTCCTTCTAGACAATTTTTAATTTCATTTATTGTTTTGCTTATCATTGTTTGTTTGCTCTTTAGTTCTTCTAGGTCCTTGTTAAATGTTTCTTGTATTTTCTCTTCTATTTCCAAGATTTTTGATCATCTTTACTATCATTACTCTGAATTCTTTTTCAGGTAGACTGCCTATTTCCTCTTCATTTGTTTGGTCTGGTGGGTTTTTACCTTGCTCCTTCATCTGCTGTGCGTTTCTCTGTCTTCTCATTTTGCTTAACTTATTGTGTTTGGGGTCTCCTTTTCGCAGGCTGCAGGTTCGTAGTTCCAGTTGTTTTTGGTGTCTGCCCCCAGTGGCTAAGTTTGGTTCAGTGGGTTGTGTAGGCTTCCTGGTGGAGGGGAGTGGTGCCTGTGTTCTGGTGGATGAGGCTGGATCTTGTCTTTGCGGTGGGCAGGACCGTGTCTGGTGGTGTGTTTTGGGGTGTCTGTGACCTTATTATGATTTTAGGCAGCTTCTCTGCTAATGGGTCGGGTTGTGTTCCTGTCTTGCCAGTTGTTTGGCATAGGGTGTCTAGCACTGTAGCTTGCTGGTCGTTGAGTGGAGCTGGGTCTTAACATTGAGATGGAGATCTCTGGAAGAGGTTTTGCCGTTTGATATTACATGGAGCTGGAAGGTCTCTGATGGACCAATGTCCTGAACTTGGCTCTCCCACCTCAGAGGCACAGGCCTGACACCGGCTGGAGCACCAAGACCCAGTCAGCCACACTGCTCAGGAGAAAAGGGAGAAAAAAGGAAAGAAAGAAAAAAAAATGATAAAATAAAATAAAAAAGTAATTAAAGTGAAAAATAATTATTAAAAGTAAAAGAATTAAAAGTAATTAAAAAAAGAAAGACAGAAGAGAGCAACCAAACCAAAAAACGAATCCACCAATGATAACAAGCGCTAAAAGCTATACTAAAAACAAACAAACAAAAAACGGACAGACAGGACCCTAGGACAAATGGTAAAAGCAAAGCTATACAGACAAAATCACACAAAGAAACATACACATAGACACTCACAAAAAGAGGAGGAAAAAAATATATTTATCTATCTATCTATCTATCTATCTATCTATCTATATATATATATAAAAGGAGGAAGAGAGCAACCAAGTCAATAAACCAATCTACCAATGATAATAAACTCTAAATACTAAACTAAGATAAACATAAAACCAGAAACAAATTAGATGCAGAAAGCAAACCCTAAGTCTACATTTGCTCCCAAAGTCCACCTCCTCAATTTTGGGATGAGTCGTTGTCTATTCAAGTATTCCAGAGATTCAGGGTACATCAAGTTGATTGTGGAGGTTTAATCTGCTGCTCCTGAGGCTGCTGGGAGAGATTTCCCTTTCTCTTCTTTGTTTGCACAGTTCCTGGGGTTCAGCTTTGGCTTTGGCCCCGCCTCTGCATATAGGTCACCTGAGGGCATCTCTTCCCGCCCAGACAGGTTGGGGTTAAAGGAGCAGCTGATTAGGGGACTCTGGCTCACTCAGGCCGGTGGGAGGGTGGGGTACAGAATGCGGGGCGAGCCTGCAGCGATAGAGGCCAGCGTGACGTTGCAACAGCCTGAGGCGTGCCGTGTGTTCTCCCGGGGAAGTTGTCCCTGGATCACGGGACCCTGGCAGTGGCGGGCTGCACAGGCTCCCGAGAGGGGAGGTGTGGATAGTGACCTGTGCTTGCACACAGGCTTCTTGGTGGCTCCAGCAGCAGCCTTAGCGTTTCATGCCTGTCTCGGGTCTGTGCTGATAGCCGCGGCTCGTGCCCATCTCTGGAACTCATTTAGGTGGTGCTCTGAATCCCCTCTCCTCACGCACCCGGAAACAGTGGTCTCTTGCCTCTTCGGCAGTTCCAGACTTTTCCCTAGACTCCCTCGTGGATAGCTGTGGCGCACTAGCCCCCTTCACGCTGTGTTCATGCAGCCAACCCAGTCCTCTCCCTGGGGTCTGACCTCTGAAGCCCGAGCCTCAGCTCCCAGCCCCTGCCAGTCCCGGCGGCTGAGCAGACAAGCCTCTCGGGCTGGTGAGTGCTGGTCGGCACCGATCTTCCGTGCGGGAATCTCTCCACTTGCCGTCTGCACCCCTGTTGCTGCGCTCTCCTACGTGGCTCTGAAGCTTCCCTCCCCCGTCTCCCCACCCAGCCCCTGACCAGTGAAGGGGCTTCCTAGTGTGTGGAAACCTTTCCTCCTTCACAGCTCCCTCCCAGAGGTGCAGGTCCCGTCCCTATTCTTTTGTCTCTGTTTTTCTTTTTCTTTTTCCCTACCCAGGTACCTGGGGAGTTTCTTGCCTTTTGGGAGGTCTGAGGTCTTCTGCCAGCATTCAGTAGGTGTTCTGTAGGAGCTGTTCCACATGTAGATGTATTTCTGATGTATTTGTGGGGAGGAAGGTGATCTCCACGTCTTACTCTTCCACCATCTTGAATATCTCCTCGAGAAAATTTTAAATGCCACAGCGGCTCACATTATTTTTCTCCTGAACTGTGTGGCCTAGGAACCCTGCTCATAACCACCCACTATGTGTCTCCAGTGAGTATGTGAAATACTGAAATGCTAGGTTCTGACATGATAGAAAAGTCACCACTCACTCCTCAGTGAAGGTTCGTAGGGTTTTGCCAGTATCAGGAGTCCCCTTAGTAAGGTGTGGTCACCTCGGAGAGAAGGGATGCTCCAGGCCTTCCCCAGGGCCGTCCAGGGGTGGCCGAGCAGAGACCGAGTCTTTGACCTTGAGTCTTTACCCACCTCCCTGCCACCCAAACCGGAGGGAGCAGTGAAAGGAAAGAGAGCTTGTCCAAGACCAGGTTTTCTTCTCAGTTCTCAGTTCTCCCAGGGTGTGGTGGGGACTCACACCTAGTTCCATGACATCCCAACCAGCTGTTTAGAGACCCCAGCGCGGGGAGAGGGAGGGAGGCAGGCTCGGCCAGTGCTGCTCTGCCTGGGGTCGCTGCTGACCTGCTCTGCCGGTGGGTGCTCTGGTGGGTCCTTGTGTGCATACCTCCGATGACAGGGAGCCCAGGGCCCCTGTCTGCCCACCAGTGGAAACTCTTGTTTTATAGAAAATTCTTTTTATTGATCCTCCCTTTACATGATGCTTAAATTCCATAAATAAATCCTGGTTCTGTTTTCTGGAACTGCGCTTCTCAATATTCCAGAAAACGTGGCATGGAGCTCAGTGTCCCCCAAGATACACAGAATCAAAATCTCCAAGGGGTAGGACTTAGGAATTTGCATCTCTCTCTGTTTCTTTCCCCCTTCCCCTTTTTCTCTCTCTCCCTCTCTTTCTACCCCATCTTCTGCTCCCTCTCTCTTCTCCCTCTATGTCTCTCTCCCTCTCCCTCTTATACACACACACACACA
The DNA here is from genome assembly GCF_949987515.2 of Delphinus delphis. Classification (NCBI taxonomy): domain Eukaryota; kingdom Metazoa; phylum Chordata; class Mammalia; order Artiodactyla; family Delphinidae; genus Delphinus; species Delphinus delphis. Next base: position 29,704,610 of record NC_082698.1, on the reverse strand, counting down.
CACACACACACACACACACACACACGCACACACACACACACACACGCACAGTGCTGTAAGAACCAGGCCCACAAGCAGGGTCTCAGCTTGGGGTCACAGTGTCCAACAGTGTGATCTGTTGTGACATATGCTGCTAGTAATTTTTCCTAAAAATAAAGTGGCAAAATTTGCAAATTATTGACTTCTTAAATTGAATTGTGCAGATTCAAGATTACTCCTATAATAGTGTCGCCTTTACTCGCTTTCTGGATGTTTTCTTGATTAGAGGAGAAGAATGTGGTGTTAATGGCCGCTCACATGAATCCTAGGAGAGTGAGGAACCATTATTAGCTTCATTTTACAAGTGAGGAAACTGAGAGGAGAGGTTAGGTCATGTGCTTGAGGTCACCCAGCTGACAAACAAACCAACCAGAACAAGATCTTGAACAGGTAGGTAGGGTAGGTCTGTCTATCTCGGTAGTCTCTAACTGTCCCATGATTATTGGAGGCAGTTGGGAAGACCTGTAGAATCCTTGTCCAGGAGCCCAAATAGGGGGATCCTGCCACTTCCAGAATCATAGAAGACAGGGAAAAAGGCAAAGCAAAGGAACAGGTTATTCCTGTTGCACTCTGTCCCGGATCCCCATTGCAGGTGCCAGTGAACCATGCTGGAGCTTGGAGAGAACTCGTTTACCTCAATGAGGACACCCTAGAACCAAAGCCAGCTGAAAGGCCCACTCTGCTGACTTGCACGCCAAAATGCTACCCAATTCTTGGCTTTTAACATTTCAGCTCAAAGAAAGGCTATACTTGCTGGCTAGAAGTAGACAAGAGCCTGAGAGACCATGAGCATCTTTGCACACCGTGAGTTTATTTATTCCCCACCCTGCTCAGGCTCTACCTCTAGCAGGATGCCCCAGTCAGCACACCCTCAGACCTGATGGTCTGCTGAACACACTCTTTCCTGGGAATTGAGGAAGCAGGAATAGAAGCTGAGACATTTTCTTGACCACTAGACTCCTGCTGGAGGCCGACAGTCACCACAACTAACGGATTTCGATTGTTGTGACAATGACAAGTTATTGTAAGTTCTTTACTTTCCTGCAAGAATTGGGGGAGGGTGCGGTGTCTAAAAATGAGGATCTGCCATGGGAATGTGTTGGGTATGTGAACCTTATCTGTCCCGTGGGTCCCAGCAGATAGACACTGTTGGGAATGGCTGGTCTACAGGTGCCCACTGAGGGAGTCCGTAGCTTCCACGTGACAACCTGTCCATGTTGGAAGCAGCACTCACATGCCCCTTGGTTTGCCCCTTCTCCTGGACCAGCGTTTTCCAGTTCCCTCAAGCCTTCTTGGTGGACATGACTTTCAGCTCCTGCAGCATCTGGCTGCCATTCTCAGGAAGTGCCCCAATTTCTCAGCGTCCTTCTTACCCTATAATGCCCAGCGCTGAGTGTTGTGCTCCAGACAGGACTGACCAGTTCTCAGCACATTAAGATCATGTTATGATTTAGACCAGAGACACTCTGCTTCCCTTGATGTACCCAAGATCGTGTTCACTTTGTGGATCATGTATCAACCGCATAACACAGTTGGACCAGGCTGAGCTAGTGGCCAATTTACAGAATAACAAACAAATAGGGCATTTTCTCATGGATTGCTGCCAAACCAGGCCTACCCCATCCGGTACTCGTGCCATTAATTTTTAACCTAAATGCAGGACTTTGCATTTCTCTCTTCTCATTCCATCATGTGGGTTTCAGCCCTGTGTTCCTTCCTGTTGAGGTCATTTCTTATTTCCACTCTGACATCTGTAGTGGTAACTAGTTGAGGTCATTTCTTATTTCCATCCTGTCATCTGTAGTGGTAACTATGCTTCCCAGCTTTGCGTCTGCTGCAAACTTGATTAGAACACCTTGTACACTGTCTTCTGAGTCACTGGTAACAATGCCAATGAGGTCAGCGCCAAGGACAGAGCTCTGTGGCATGCCACTAGAGACCTCTGTGGGGATGACACAGAAAAACTAATCAACATTCTTGACTGAGGTTGCTCATCCAGCTATGACTCCACTTCCTGTCCTCTGACCCAATTCTCATTTCCCCATCACATCCTCAAGGGCACCAGGTAAAGCATTTGTCAAATGCCACGCTGAAATCAAGATGCATTGGGTTCATATCACTTCCTTGATCTGCTCTGAGAACAAGTCGAATTACTGCTGACATGTGATGGACGAGATATTTACCTGTCTGGGGGGGTGGAAAAGAAAAACAAGTGTATAAATGACTGAGAATATGAGGATTCACTGTGGAGAATGTGGATTAGTACATTAACCTCTCCCACTGGCAAGTATCACCTTGCTCCTGCAAGTGTTCATATTGCTTTGTTATAATGGTCTATCCTATATGGTCATTATTGCATGGATTTTTATCTCCCCCATGAACCTCTGAATTTTTTCTGCTTTTTTTCTTTTTGCTCAAGTCATTTTTATATTTCTTGTTAGCAAATGTGTTCAAAAGTACATAACTTGGGGGCTTCCCTGGTGGCACAGTGGTTAAGAATCTGCCTGCCAATGTAGGGGACATGGGTTCAAGCCCTGGTCCAGGAAGATCCCACATGCCTTGGAGCAACTAAGCCTGTGTGCCACTACTACTGAGACTGCCCTCTGGAGCCTGCGAGCCACAACTACTGAGCCCATATGACACAACTAGAGCCCGTGCTCCACAAAAAGGGAAGCTACCGCAATGAGAAGCCCATGCACTGCAAAGAAGAGTAGCCCCCTCTCGCCGCAACTAGAGAAAGTCCGTGTGTAGCAACGAAGACCCAATGCAGCCAAAAATAAAAAAAGAAAATTAAAATAAATAAATAAATAAAATAGTTAAAAAAAAAAAAGTACATACCTTAGAACTTCCCTGGGGACTCAGTGGTTAAGTCCCCATGCTCCCAATGCAGGAGGACCAGGTTCGATCCCTGGTCAGGCAACTAGATCCCACACGCACGCTGCAACTGAGTTCCCATGTCACAGCTAAGGAGGCGGTGAGCTGCAACTAAGGAACCCGTGAACTGCAACTAAGGATCCCACGAGCCGCAACTAAGGATCCTGCCTGCTGCAACTAAGACTCAGTGCAACCAAATAAATAAATTAAATAAATAAATATTTTTTAAAAAGTACATACTTTAAGTCAGGTTCTGTGCCTTAATCAATGAATAAGAATGTATGAAAAGCACCCAGTCCAGAGCTCCGCCCAATGTAGGTGCCCAAAACATATGAGTTCCCTTTGTGTGCCCACAGCACATAGCTCAGGGCCTTACGCTCAGTAAGTGCTCAATAAATGTGTGAATGGATGCATACCTGCCTGAATGGCTGTCTCATATCTCCCTGGCGTTCAGACGGACATAGTGACAGACTAATCAGTGCATGTCTGATTCGTATCCACCAAACCAACTTGACAAAAGACTGATTGTTAAACAGAATGCAGCATATATATTTACTCTGAGAACTACTGTCTGACCCCACCTGGAGGGAAGAGGTACATGCATGGCTGGAGAATGTTGACCAAATAGCGGGTAGGACAGGGGACCCCAGAGAGGGTAGGGGCAAGGACAGAGGATGAGCTCAAACAGCATCTGTGAGAGAGGCCAGGGCTCCATGAGAAGTAAAGCTCAGTTGGTCATCAGGTTGAAGGGGCAGGCGTGGGGCTTGGCATGGGAGATAAGCCAAGAGGGCAGGTACCAAGTAAGAGCTAGAAAAATCAAGGAGCAAAAGTGGGCATGCTCTGAGAGGGTCCAGGGCTGTTGGCAAATGGGCCTAAGCCCAGAGCTTGCTGTGACTGGGGCCAGCTGGGGTGGTTTGGCCTGGCTGAAAGACCCAGATCTGGTTAGGCTATTATGACAGTTAAGTGTATCGACACACACATTTTTTCCTGTTCCATATTGGAGAAACACGAGTATATATACACTATCCAAATGCTCCTTTTAAGCTTCCTTTGTTAACCAAACAACCTGTTATTACAAAAATGTTTGCTTCACATTCTAAGGATCCCTTATATGGCCAGGATGGGCTTTGCAATCAGGCAGTCCTGGGTTCAAATCCCAGCTCTGCCACCTGTGATCTTGAGTAAGCCATTCAGCTTTTCTAAGCCTCAGTTTCCACATCTGCAAACTGGGAATAATAATAATGTCTACCTTATGGCACTGTTGGGAAATTAGATTTAACATATCTAAAATGCCTAGCAGGTACTTGTAGTAAACTCTAGCTATCAGTACTAACTGTGTGACATTGGGCAAGAGTCACTTAACTCCTCTGAGCCTCATTTTCATCATGAACGTAATAGTTGTAAGAAGTGTGAGGGTGTGGAATGGAAAATATTTTAAAAAGTGGGACGTACTCGATAAATGTAAAAATTCTTATTTCTTACAGGTTGCTTAGATAGCTTAGGAAAATCTCTTTCTTCTTTAAACCCACCAAACCCAAGGATGCGCCATGAGTCAGGGATACAGGGACAGTCTTCAGAGGGGACTGTGATGCCTTCAAAACTGTTTGCAAAATGTGAGCAAATCAGACAACATACTCTTCTGGAGAGAGAGCCCATAGCTTTAGTTATATTTCCAAAGAGGTCCATGGTCCCCAAAGGTTAAGAAATACTGCCCTGGCGTCATGAAACTCTAGGAAAACTATAGTTTCCCAATATTGCTGTTAACTCTGGATGTGTGGAGTTCCTTACAGTGTGGAGAGAGAATAGAGTCAACACTGTGGACATCTGGGACAATTCTAGATATGGGTCCATTTCCCTTGTATCTTTCTCCAGCACCCAGGAATCCAAGGTCCTACCCTGCCAGACCCTGCTTGTTTTGATAAGCGCTGCACATGAGTCTGAGCTAGCTATTCATTCCATCTAAATAGTCCTGCCCATTTGCAAAGGCCTCTCACGCCGTTCCCAGAGTAATTCCAGACAAGCCTGTGAGCTCATTTAGAAGGATGACCCCCATCGTTTCACTGGTGAAAACGGTTCAGAGATGCTCAGGACAGTGGCCAACAGAGTTGATGTGCAGAGTGAAATTAGCACTGTGGGCAGTCAGGACAAGAGTCAGAGGATTTGAGTTACACACCAGGTTCTGCCTCTGTGTAGCTGATGGAACAGGCCAATTCAAGGGCTCTGTTTGGCCGCTACAGAGGCTTGGTGAAGAAACACAGGGCAGTGGAGGTTAAACCCCTTGTCAGATGATATAGCTGGTCCTGGCCACCTCACTTTCTGGCCCACCCCTGAGGATGCTGAAGTTGGGTTATGGTCCAATAGCAACAAGTCTTGTGAGAAGGTGCCATTATCTCTTCTCATTCCATTACCTCTTCTCTTTTCATTTCTCCCGGAGGCCATCACACTTGGGGCTGCTCCCCAGACCTGAGGAGCCTTGGGGAGGACGCTTAGGCCAGCTTCGTTCTGGGCATTGGGACAAGCACCCCTCTCTTGCCCTCTCACTCATCCTTTGGCTTGTATCCAATAGGAGCTTCATGTTCTCAGTCCTGAGTTTGAATGTTGAAGGGAATAAATGGTCTCCTTTGGTACAAGGAAAGAGTGTCCCTGCACAGTCCAGCCTACTGGGATATGAGTTCAAAGCCCCACCTAATCAAGGCAATAACAGCTAACACCTATGTAGTGTGGTGCCAACTACTAAATGCAATTAGTTCTCCCAGCAACCTAGCAAATAAACCCTATTATAACCCCTTTCTCAGAGGCAAGGAAATTGAGGCATGAGGAGGGGAAGCAAATGATCAGCCTGAGGTCAACAGCTAGTAAGTCTTGGTGCCAGGATTCAAATCTAGTAAGTCTGGCTCCATAATCCATGCACTTAACTACTGTAGCATATTCTTCAAGAGGAGAGCACCATTCCCCTGGCCCTGTCTCACTTGTGCATCTATCCATGCCGGGGTCATTGCTGGGAGGAGGCGTGCCTGGGCCAAGGCAGAATTTATGAATCCCTGGTTCGAGTGTCGTATCTGGCCTCAGTTTCCTCACTTGTAAAGTGGGGACTGTTCATGCCCTACTCTCTTACAGAATTATAGTGTGCATCAAATGATCCCGGGTCCAAAGGCTTTACAAACACTGAGCATTGCCCAATTAAAGGCATCGCCATTAGCATTATTGGTTGAGTGGCTCTAAGCGTCCCGGCTGCCTGGGGTGATGTGCAGCCTATGATTCTGCTGGAGCTGGTGACTAGAGACTTCTCCACCTGCTCCTCTAAGGTCCCGCCTCCTCCCCCCACAACCCCGTTTTCCCTCAGAGGAAATCAGAGGAGGCATTTTGTCCTCTAGCTCAGAACTCGACCCAAATCCCAGGAGAAGATGTGCCAAGACACTGACTTGTGCTTTTGCCCAGGTGCCCTGGCCAGCTCCCAACGCTGGCAATGAACCATCGCCAACCTCTACCAGCCCACGTGCTGCAGCGTTACCCTCCTTGTTCTCATTTGCCCTCTACCCCATCCTGCCACATAACTTTGTGGGTCATAAGTAGGTGTTGTGTTCCACTTCTGAGAAGATCAAACTCCAGGTCCCAGGACATGGGGTACAGGGAAAAGGTGTGGAGAAGAAAGAAGAATGGGTGGTCTATGTCATGTCATGTTTCTATTGTCCCTTCTTGCCCATTTCCCACTATTTACAGCAACTGATTCAGTTGAGCATCTGTCTGTTTGGCCAACAGTTCTAATGGCAAATGAAGGAAGAAGGCCCACCCTATCCGCTCTCTCTCACTCTGAGCTGGTAGGCTTCTAGAGGGAGAAGCGGTTCTTGGTTGGTTGAGGTTTAAAGGATGGAGAGAGGAAGTAGTTTCAGCAAAGGAGCTGGTGTGGAAGAGGGAGGAAGCTGATGGCCGGCAGTAGCTCTAGGAGTCAGGCTGGCTCAGAGGGGGGAAGGTGAGTGGTGGGATTGCCTGGCCCACTGTTTGCTGGATGGGGTCCAAGCTGCAGAGAGATGTGGGGTGTCCAGGCGGTACAAAGGAAGACTGGTGGGGGCGGGAGGGGCTGCGCTGATGCAAAGACAGATCTGGAAATGGGACTGTATTGGGTGGGTGTCCCATGAGCTCCTTGTTTTACCGTTGGGGAAAGTGAGGCCCGAATAGATGAAATGGCTTGACAGGGTTGCATGAGTAGTGGCAGAGCTAAAACTACGCTGGGTTTCAAGTCAGACCTGGAAGTAACTCCCAGTTCTGATGCTTATTAATTGTGTGACCTTGGGCACCTTACTTTACCCTCTGAGCCTCAATTTTCCCATCAGTAAAGTGGGGATGGTAATGTTGACCTTGCAGTGTTGTTCTGAGGCCTAAATGAGATAATCCAGTTGGCACACCACCCTTGCCCTTTCCGCTGCACACACTGATCTTCCAGGTTGGGCAGCCTCTCCATTTGAGGGATCCAGAGGCTTGAAATATTAATAATCTGAGTCATTTTGAGGTTGAATTTTGGTGAGTATTTGGGTAGCAGATGCAACAAAGAACGCAGACGGGTCAGAGAAGTAACGGGGAAATGTGGGTCTTCCCATTCACTGGCGGCGCTTTCCTCTTCCCCTTTTGCTGCTTCTCTCTGGCTACAACCTTGATGACGTTCCTTCCTGCATCTCCTCCTATGACCACTCTTACTTAGCCATTAAAAGAAATATACTCATCATTATTTTATTTTTAATGAATAATACATTATTCTTGATTTTAAAATCATAGCTCTCTCTTTGTCAATTTATTCAATACTCATTCATTCAATAAGCATTTATTGAGCATCTATTATGTGCCAGTCACTGTGCCAGGAGTTGGGGGTACAGCAGTGAAAAAAGTAGTTTAAATTTCCTGCTCATATAGAACTTATTTATAGAGGAGTTGATTGCCCACCTCCACCTACCAGGCTCACTTAATATATTTAGTTTCTATTTTTACCACTTTTCTTCCCTGGCTGATATGTTTTTGTGAATCAGTGGTCTGCCATATAGAACAGTCCCCTCCATGACTGAAATCTCTTACCTGGTATAGTCAGACTTGGTTATAAATCAACATATAAAGGAAAACAGAAAAAGTGGCAAAGCAAATAACACCTCCTCCCCAGGTCCCAAGGCCCACCATGTGGACTTCCAGGACTTGAAGACCATTTCATTCAGCTAAATGAGCTGTCCACACAGCCCTCTCTTCTGTTGTTCTGCAGAGTCAGTGGGAGCAGGCTTGGTGTGCTCCAGGGTAACACAGTGCTGGGCATACAGTAGGGGCTCAGAAAGATTTGCTGAAGAAATGTGGACAGATGGGTAAATGGGTGGGGGTGGGACCAGGTACTCTAGGCATCTGCTTTGGTGTGGGGTGTCTGGCAGTGGCAGGGCTGGACCAGACCTAATCCTTCACATGGGGGGATGGAGCATGAGCCCTTTTCTTCTTGCTGAGTCTCTTCCTCCTAGAAACCTAGTTGTTAGCCTTCCCTGAAACTGTTGAGGTTTACAAAGTCCTGGGGAGTGTCTGTGAGTGAGGGAAGGTCCTGCCTACCTAGAGATGCTCTTCGCAAGAGCAAAGACAGAACAAGGGAAAGGAAGGCTGTCTGTTGCTTGCACAGTAAGTGCCTATAATCTGCTCAGCGAGGCGAACTGGGCCTTATCCCTCTGAGCAGGAGATTAAAGGCCTGAACTTGTGATTGCTGCTCCGCGGGAGCCTCTGCCATTCACCAACAGGGAGCCTTGAGAGCACAGAGAGCACAGCTGCCGCTGGAGAAAGTCAGCGTGGGGGACCGCCAGTGGCAGGCTGTTGAAAACAAATGGGGCAAAGCAGCAATTCTGATGCTATCGATTGGAGCTGATGTTTGCAGAACAGCCGGAAATGACTTACTTGCCTTCAAAAACAATTGGGAAACTGAAGTCAGTGAGTCTAGGACAGACTTTGCTGAACCCTGCCCTTCTCCTCCCCCCTCCCAGAAATACCCACACATCAACCCAAGCACCAGAACGACACGGAAGGCCGGGCCTGGGAGATGGGTTCGGGACCCCCTGCTGCCCCTGCTCGGTCCTCCCCACTCGTATCCTCAGAGGGCCTCCAGTGTTAATGTCTTCCTCAGCCTCCCACCGGGCTGGCTGCTGCCACCACATCTGGCCTCTGATCCCCTCTTGCCACTGTCATCAAGGCTTCTGCTGCTTGTGGGTCAGGACGTGCATGAGTGCCTTTCTCGCCTTAGGTTAGCTGAGATAGCACGGGAGCTTTTATTGTTGTCCTTGTGATTTACTTAAAAGGAACTCCACTAGTAAATTACCAAAACAAATCAGGAAAGGAAAGTACAAAGGCCTAGAAATGGATGAGTTTGCAGAGCAGGGACTCTTCAACTCAAGATCACTCAAGACCAGCTCAGTGAGCACAGCCTACTTAAAATGTGGGCCTCTTTTATTTCTTTCCTTTTCTTTTCCTTTTTTCCCTTTCCTTCCTTTCCTTTTGTCTCCTCTCTTCTCCTGTCCTCTCCTCTCCTCTTTTCCCTTCCCTTCCCGTTTCTTCTTTTTCTTCCCTCCCTCCCTCCTTTCCTTCCTTCCTTCCTTTCTTTTTTGTCTCCACCCTGCATTAGTCTGGGTCTTCCAAGAAGCAGATGTCAAGATGGGATTAAAGGGGCATCAGTTCTACTGGGAGAAGCACCTGTGGGAGAGAAAATAGGGAGGGAGCTGAAAAAAGCCTGGAAGAAGCAATGCAAATCTGACCTCGAATGCAGGGGGAGAAGGTTGGGCAGAAGTGTGTTCGACTGCCCTGCAACCTTGGGAATGTTCAGCAAGGCTGTCGGGGCATCCTCGAGCCTGGGTTGGCCGTTGGAGGAGTCTGATGTCTCCAGAATGGGCCTGCCACGGTATCCCTGCTGTGCTCTGTCATTGGCTGGGAGCAGCTTGTGGGAAGCAAGGACTCGGTGTGAACTGGGCAGTGGGTTTCAGAGCCAGATACCGGGAGACTTGGTCAGTCCTGCAGCTAGAGGTCTGTCGGGCACATTTTCATGGGCACCATGACCCTGTCTAGTTTGGCATGCCTGAAGCCAAGTCACAGCCTGATTCTATACTCCAACGGACACTCTTTCTCTAGGCTTCCTCTGGATATCCACATGGCTTACTTCATCTACAGGTTTTCTCTACAAGGCCTTCCCTGGCTATTCCAGCTAGAACTGCAACTTTCTGTCCAGCACCCCCTTGCCTCTTTCTCTGCTTCATTTTTCTCCCTAGCTCTTATCACTACTGAACCTACCATACATTTTTCTCATTGGTTGTGTTTACTGTCTCACCCCTACGAGGTTAGGTTTCATGAGGGCAGGGATTTTTGCCTATCTTCTTCCGTGTTGTATCCCTAAAGCCAAAACAATGCCTGGCACTTCATAAATATTTGTTGAATGAATACAAGAATGACTATTGTTCAGAGTAAACTTTGGGCTCAGTATCTCTAGTAGCTGTGTGGACCATGGGAAAAGGGTTGCCTTCTTTGGAGCCTGAGGTCTTCACATCCCTTTCCAGGCTGGAAAGATAGGCGATACAGTTAAGGGATTACTAGCATGGGGGTTAGCATTGGACAGATTCAGTTACTGGTCCCAGCTCCATCACCACTAGCTGTGTGACCTTGAGCAAGGCACTTAACCTCTCTGAGCCGTAGCTCCCTCACGGGTGAAATGAGGACAGTGACCTACCACTGTTAGGATGGTTTTAAGGTTGCGAATGTTCTGATTACATCCAAGTAAGTCTTGAAAATGATTTTTCTACTTAAAAGTCAGCACTCACTGATAGTTTGTTAACAAACTATTTCTTTAGTTGAGGGAGGACTTCAGCTCAGCCCACTTCCCCAAGTCCTTTGGGGCTGTTTCCCATGCTCTTTCCCTCTGTCACACCCCCCCACCCCAAAATAGAGGTAAAGTTTTGGAATTCCTGGGTCTCCATTATACTAATAACTACCATTTCCTATGGGGCAATTACTTTGCATACACTGTTCCATGACTTAAATAATTAGAGCTCTTTGATGACAGGGACCACATATCTGTTCCCTGCTATACCCCCCAGGGTCTGGCGCTGAGTAGGTCCTCAGTAAATATTTGTTAAATGATAGCCAACTGGAAGGTTGGTATTATCATCCCTATTTTACAAATATGGAGACTGAGGCTTGCCTACAGCCATGGAACAAGTAGATGGTGGAGCCAAGACTTAAATCCAGATCTGTCTGATCTCCAAACCTGAGAGTTTTCAACTCTATGGTGCTGCCTGAAGAAGATGGTTCTTTTATATAATCCCCAGAGGAAGAGCCCAGGATGCAGGCACAGACTCATGATGGTGTCCAGACTCATCCAGCCCCCTGGTTATAGGAAGTCTCAGGGAATTCCAGTTCAGTGTTGGGGGACAGTATGACCTCACAAACATCGTGCCTTTAGCCCACCGACTTTTATTGCCAGCACGTTTTTTTTCCAGGTTGAATGAATCATCCTTGGTTGGCAGATAGTAGACCTCTCTTCAGTGTTTTTAGCTCCTTCTGAATTCTTGACAATGTTGAGTCATTCCTTGGCAGGACATTGCCAGTGTTGTGGCAGCTGGGACTGCTGATGGGGGCCAAATAGCTTAGTTAGCTAACCTATAGTTTTTCTTTCAACACGGTGTGGCATTTAACCCTGTTCTAGACAGTCTAGAAAGAGTGGCGGCAGTTCTTTAATCTAGCAGAATGCTTTCAAAGTCTCAAGGGTGGGTGGAGGTAGTTGGAAGACAGAGGGGGGTATGTTTACATATTTGCAAATGATGAAGTCTTTTAACGATTCAAGCTGGGCTGTGTGTGCTTGAAATGAGACTCAGGCACGCACACAAATACACAAATACCCTGTGGTGAAAAAACTTTATTGTACAAACAGCTGTGTTTGCTGGTAAATGATGCAATTAAAATGGTGTTACATATAAGTAGCGTGTGACATAAGCTAGGGTCAGCTCCTTGAGAGTCGGGGAAGAGCTGCTGATGGGGTATGGTGTCTGAGAGGCACCTCAAAGGCCATTCTTTCTCAGAGTTCCTGTACCCTCTCCTACTTTGGGTTGGTGATTTCTCACCATTGGTCACTTGTAGAGGGTGTGGCGTTGGGCCTTCCATTAAAGACCAAGTGTATAAATATGTGATGAGAAAGTGGTGACTTATTAATGCACTGGTGCACAATAACACTTCAGTCATTTTAGGTGTCAAGCCAGCCAGCTGATGACCTGGAAAAGCTGGGAGAGTACAGGTGAGAAGAAGATATGTTTTGGTTGTGCCTGCCCAATGCCTTTTTTTCTAGACATGGGATCCCGATTTTTATTTGGGGAACCATCTCACCTTTCATCTTCATCCATGGAATTTCACTGGGCATGTGACCTAGTCTTAGCCAATCAGAGCATTGCATTCTTTTGGCCACTGTAATTGTTTCAAGAATAAGCATGTGACTTGAATCAAGCCAATAGGAGGCGTATCCTAGGCTTGCTATTGAGACAGAGTTATATTCTTGGGGGTTACTAAACTACCCCCAAGGGTGTAGGGCTGGAGCATCTGGGTGGGGGTTGGAGGACATAATAGAGAGAGAGCCTGTCTGAGAATAAAGGCAGAGGAAAGCAGAATGGAGAGAAGAGAGTGACACATTCCTCAGGGCATCATTTGAGGTCCTGGTTGACACCGTGCCTGAATCCAGTTTACCCTCCAACTTTTAAGTTATATGATCCAACAAACTATTAAATTCATCTCTCCTTACTCCCCCCGTCCTCGCTTTTTTGCCTAAGCTGGTCACCCCCAAACTGAAGCTTGACTGATTCATTTTGCTTGTTAGCTGCTCTTTCTGTCTCACCAGACTCTAAGCTTCCCCAAAGCAGGGACTGTTGTGTTATTCATCTTTGCATCCTCAGTATCTAGCAGAGTAGAACTTCAGTGCTGAACTGTAATGTAGCAGGCAAAAGGAGAAGGTGCTGAGAGAGTACACTTTGAGCTGGTCCTGAACAAGAAGATGGTCTATTCTGCAAGGCAGGCTGAACACACGTGTCTCTTTTCTGCAAAGACACGTGTCATCGTGCAAGGGGCTTGGCGGAAAACATAAGAATGACATATGAAGAAGAGAATGGAAGTTGATCCAAGAAAGATCTGCGATGATCATCAGCAAGGAGTGGGTGGGTGCCGATGCCAGCATCCAGAGAGGAGCGAGGAACCGAATGGGGGTTGGAAAGTCAGGAGAAGCAAGAATTCATATAGAGAAGTCAAAACTGGTGAATGACAGGGGGGTGACTAGATGGATTTTGGAGACAGGAGTCAATACCCACAGTTTGGCATTTGATATAGGGGTCAGCTCCATTCAAAGGGGGCAAGGGGGGATGGGTAGGGATGAGAATGTTACCAAACTCATGTCTGTGTGCCCAACGGACAGTGAGGCCAAACAATACCAAAACATGGGAGTTCGGAGCAGAGAAAGGTTTATTGCAGGGCCATGCAAGGAGACGGGTGGCTCATGCCTTAAAAAAACCCTGAGCTCCCCGAAAGCTTTCAGCGAAGCCCTTTTGTAGGAAAGGTGAGGGAGGGGCATGGTTAGTTGTTGCAAACTTCTTGATGTCAGATTCTTTGTTCTTGAAGTCAGGTCACAATGTTCCTGTAAATCTCTACCAAAATAAATGTAATTCTCTGTTCTGACAAGAAAGGGCAAGGTCCCGAGATTCAACTTTCACCCTCTGAGTCCAGGCCCTGAAGGAGGGGGTCCCTGCACGGGCTGGTTACCTTGCCTGGGAGCGTTTGTCCAGCACCCAGTCTGGGTCCCCCCACCTAGCCTAGGTGCTCTGAGGAGGTAGATATCAGCTGGCGGTGCCCTCAGGGCCGGGTCCCCAGACTCTGCCCAGCTGTCATCACTGAGGGAGCCAGGCACCCAGGACCCAGCCAGCCCTCAGGCCGCCCAAATGGGGGCCAGGTCCCGGGGACTGCGACCCATGGAGACTGCCACCGCCATCAGGTCGCGTAGGTGGGGATGGGGGAGAGGTTCGCTGCTGCTTCAAGGCCTGGGCCCGGCCAGTGGGCAGCCGTGGCAAGGGCTCTGGAGCTCTGCGGGACACAGCCCTCAGCCTGTCCCCCGGCCCCCCCGGCTCACCCGCTGGCCTGAGGCCACAGGGCCTGGAGGGCTCTGGGGAGAAGGCCATGATCCACCTCTCACCACTGTCTCTGCCCCGAGGACCACTGCCAGGCTGACTGTCGACAGAGCGGGACTCTTAACCTCGGGCGCTAATGGTCGCGTGCCTGCCTCGCCCCTATTACGAGAACACTGGGTGCCTTCCTGGGAGGCTGGACCCAGAAGAGGTAACAGAAACAACATTTCCTCTTTCCACCTTTCTTCTGAAATATTTTAATTTGGTGGCAGACGTTGTTGGTGCCTCTCTTCCAACTCTGCCTTTTATGGAGGTGAATTAGTTAGGGTGGGAGAGGCAATTTACGGGCTTTAGAAGCACTTCAGCATATCCTTGATTATTCCATAATTACACAAGGCCCCAGAGAGCAGCCCTTGCTCAGGTGCCCCCTCTTCCAAAGTAAGTCCAACTGGCTGTCTTTCTCACCCACTAACCAGAAGAGATCATGTTACCTTCCAAACCAGCTCAGGACACCTGATACCGAAACACTGCTGAGCCAGGAGCCAACTTTCTCTTTCATCATCAGACTCCTCGAATCTGTTCTCAGGTCTCCATCTCCAGTTGCAATGCTCCTGAACAGAGACTGGGAAAATGTCTCCACGGCTGAGGTAAGCTGAACACTGAGTAAGCCTGAGCCTTCAGTGCTGCTGGTGGTGATGGAACAGAGACCAGCACTCCATGGTTGTCCTGTTTAGAATTCCTAACTGCATTCCACAGGAAAGGGTTTTCAGTCTCCTTTCTTCTCTGTCCTGTGATTCTCCCAAATCTGTACTCTGGCGCCAGTCAGAAGCTGTGCGGCACAAGGTACGTCAACATAGTCTTCTTTTCCTACCTTCAGCTCTTGGGGTTCCTGGCTTCTTTGTCCCCCTCTCCACGATGCCACCATGGGAATGGGCTCTGTGGCAGATTCAGAGGGAGTCACTGGTGAACCAGGAGACCTGAATTCTAATTACAGAATTTTCAGACCTTCAGTCCTTGGCCTTGGGAAAGAGTCTTCCTTCTCTGAGCTTCAGTGGCTTGTTGATTCTATAAGTCTGGAAACTGATAAAATGAATCTCTGTCTTTCTGTGTGTCTCTCTCTTTCTGCTGAGGAAGTTGAGTACTTGGTCTCTGTGTCTGGGTCTTGCCTTGTGAGCTGCTTACATCTCTTTGGCCCGACCCCTGCCCTGTATACGTACCCTCTCAGCCACACCTTCCTGCAGATGCTTGGAGTTTTTAGTTGGGAAATCCAAAGTTGGCAATAACTTTAGAGGAGACCTAAATATTGGGCCACTAGAGACCAACAGGTGTTTCAATAAATGAAACTTCAGCATTTAAAAGATTCAAGTCTAATTCCCTCAGAAAAGTTCCTGAAAATAAAGATTATCCAGTTAAACACCCAATGATAGCATTTACGAAAAAGGCACTTTGCTGGGAAATCAGTCTTAATGTTGCCTTTCACACGATTCCAAGTCCCTTACGCTCTATTAAGAAGTGGCCCTTTCACCTTTCCTTGGGTCTCTCTTCACCAGCACGGGCCTCTCACTACTGCGGCCTCTCCCGTCGTGGAGCAGAGGCTCCCCAAGTGGACCCAATCCACTTCTGCTTGGGGTTTGTCTTCTTTTCTGTAATGACAATTATGGGAAAGCTGGAGGATTAGCGATGGTACAACAACCCTGCACTAAGCATTGACATCAGGAAGGATCCTGGTCATTCAGTTCCCATCTGTGAGCAGTTACAGATGGGAGGAAAGGTAGTGAGAGGAATGGAGAACCTCCAGCTCAAATCCAAACTTTGGGATTTTCTCTCAAAATTCTTATACAGAGAGTGGGCTTTTAGAATCCTTTGCTTACCACTCATGCACATGCTTCTGAGTTTCCTTTTTCCCAAGGAAAAGAAGCAAAACCTTCTTACTGTCTTTGGCTTAATGTTGGGGGGAGGGTAGCTTAGAAGTTGGCAAAATATCAAGTGATAAAGTGAACAATGATATTCCCTTCTTATCTTAGATCAGTTTTTTCCCCGCTACAGCAGCATTTAAAAAATAGTAAGACATATGTGAGAAGCATAGTATTTATTCATTCTGTGGCTTTTTCTTAGTTGTCATGCAGGACTTGGGGTTCCCTTATAATAATTCTGGGGCCCTACTAAGGTCTATTGCCTGCAGATTGGACACGACTATTCTAGAACAACAACAAAAAATGTGTTGATATCGTATACTGAGCATCGCCTACATGTCTGCCACTATGCTAAGTGCTGAGTGCTTTATGTTCATTCCATTTCATTCTCATGACAACCTTATAAAATAGATGCTTATAGTCTCCGTTTTATAGATGAGGAAACATAGGCTTAGAGGGGTAAAATAATTCACTCAGGCCCACAGATAGCGAGTGGCAGAGTTAGGACTTAGACCCACATATTTCTAATTTCAAATGCATGTGCTTAATCACAGAACTAGAATTTGGCATACGCTGTGTATATCCTTTATAACTGGCTGCTTTGAATTTAGCTCTTTGTGTTTTCTGTAAATCCTGGCACATAGAAAAAGCTCAATAAATGCTTTTTATTTTATTTATTTATTTTTTAATAGATCTTTATTGGAGTATAATTGCTTCACAATACTGTGTTAGTTTCTGTTGCACAACAAGCGAATCAGCCATATGCATACACATGTCCCCATCTCCCCTCCCTCTTGAGCCTCCCTCCCACCCTCCCTATCCCACCCTCCCTATCCCACCCCTCTAGGTCATCGCAAAGCACCGAGCTGATCTCCCTGTGCTATGCAGCTGCTTCCCACCAGCCAACTATTTTACATTCGGTAGTGTATATATGTCGATGCTACTCTCACTTTGCCCCAGCTTCGCCCTCCCACCCCATGTCCTCAAGTCCGTTCTCTATGTTTACCTTTCTATTCCTGCCCTGCAACTAGGTTAATCAATGCCTTTTTTTTTTTTTTTTTAGATTCCATATATATGCGTTAGCATACGGTATTTGTTTTTCTCTTTCTGACTTACTTCACTCTGTATGACAGACTCTAGGTCCATCCATCTCACTACAAATAACTAAATTTCGTTTATTTTTATGGCTGAGTAATATTCCATTGTTTATATGTGCCACATCTTCTTTATCCATTCATCTGTTGATGCACACTTAGGTTGGTTTCATGTCCTGGCTATTGTAAATAGTGCTGCAGTGAACATTGTGGTACACGTCTCTTTTTGAATTACGGTTTTCTCAGGGTATATGCCCAGTAGTGGGATTGCTGGGTCATATGGTAGTTCTATTTTTACTTTTTTAAGGAACCTCCATACTGTTTTCCATAGTGGTTGTATCAATTTACATTCCTACCAACAGTGCAGGAGGGTTCCCTTTTCACCACACCCTTTCCAGCATTTGTTTTTTCTAGATTTTTTTTATAATGGCCATTCTGACTGGCATGAGGTGATACCTCATTGTAGTTTTGATTTGCATTTATCTAATAATTAGTGATGTTGAGCATCCTTTCATGTGCCTCTTGGCCATCTATATGTCTTCCTTGGTGAAATGTCTATTTAGGTCTTCCACCTATGTTTTAACTGGATTGTTTGGTTTTTTTTTTTTTTTTTTTTGCGGTATGCGGGCCTCTCACTACTGCGGCCTCTCCCGTCGCGGAGCACAGGCTCTGGATGTGCAGGCTCAGCAGCCATGGCTCATGGGCCCAGCTGCTCTGCAGCATGTGGGATCTTCCCAGACTGGGGCACGAACCCGTGTCCCCTGCATCGGCAGGCGGACTCTCAACCACTGCGCCACCAGGAAAGCCCGATTGTTTGTTTTTTTGATATTGAGTTCCATGAGCTGTTTGTATAATTTGGAGATAAATCCTTTGTTGTTTCATTTGCAAATATTTTCTCCCATTCTGAGGGTTGTCTTTTTGTCTTGTTTATGGTTTCCTTTGCTGTGCACAAGCTTTTAAGTTTAATTAAGTGCCATTTGTTTATTTTTGTTTTTATTTCTGTTACTCTAGGAGGTAGGTCAGAAAAAGATCTTGCTGTGGTTTATGTCAAAGTGTGTTTTTCCTATGTTTTCCTCTAAGAGTTTTATAGTGTCTGGTCTTACATTTAAGTCTTTGATCCATTTGGAGTTTATTTTTGTGTATGGTGTTAGGGAGTGTTCTAATTTCATTCTTTTACATGTAGCTGTCCAGTTTCCCCAGCACCACTTGTTGAAGAGGCTGTCTTTTCTCAATTGTATGTTCTTGCCTCCTTTGTCATAAATTAGGTGCCCATATGTGTGTGGGTTTATCTCTGGGCATTCTATCCTGTACCATTGATCTATATTTCTGTTTTTTGTGCCAGTACCATACTGTCTTGATTACTGTAGCTTTGTAGTATAGTTTGAAGTTGTGGAGCCTGACTCTTCCAACTCCACTTTTCTTTCTCAAGATTGCTTTGGCTATTCGGGGTCTTTTGTGTTTCCATACAAATTGTGAAATTTTTTGTTCTAGTTCTGTGAAAAATGCCATTGGTAGTTTGACAGGGATTGCATTGAATCTGTAGATTGCTTTGGGTAGCATAGTTATTTTCACAATATTGATTCTTCCAGTCCAGGAACATGGTATATCTCTCCATCTGTTTGTGTCATCTTTGATTTCTTTCATCAGTGTTTTATAGTTTTCTGAGTATAAGTTTTTCACCTCCTTAGGCAGGTTTATTCCTAGGTATTTTATTCTTTTTTTTGCAATGGTAAATGGCAGTGTTTCCTTAATTTCTCTTTCTGATTTTTCATTTCTGGTGTATAGGAATGCCAGAGATTTCTGTGCATCAATTTTGTATCCTGCAACCTTACCAAATTCATTGATTAGTTCTAGCAGTTTTCCGGTGGCATCTTTAGGATTTTCTATATATAGTATTACGTCATTGGCAAACAGTGACAGTTTTACTTCTTCTTTTCCAATTTGATTCCTTTTATTTCTTTTTCTTCTCTGATTGCCATGGCTAGGACTTCCAAAACTATGTTGAATAAGAGTGCTGAGAGTGGACATCCTTGTCTTGTTCCTGATCTTAGTGGAAATGGTTTCAGTTTTTCACCATTGAGTATGATGCTTGCTCTGAGTTTGTCATATATGGCTTTTATTATGTTGAGGTAAGTTCTCCCTATGCCCATTTTCTGGAGAGTTTTTATCATAAATCTGTACTGAATTTTGTCAAAAGCTTTTTCTGCATCTATTGAGATAATCATATGGTTTTTATTCCTTAATTTGTTAATGTGGTGTATCACATTGATTGATTTGCATATATTGAAGAATCCTTGCATCCCTGGGATAAATCCCACTTGATCGTGATACATGATCCTTTTAATGTGCTGTTGGATTCTGTTTGCTCGTATTTTGTTCAGGATTTTTGCCTCTATGTTCATCAGTGATATTGGTCTATAATTTTCTTTTTTTTGTGATATCTTTTTCTGGTTTTGGTATCAGGGTGATGGTGGCTTTGTAGAATGAATTTGGGAGTGTTTCTCCCTCTGCAATTTTTTGGAAGAGTTTGAGAAGGTTCGGTGTTAGCTCTTCTCTAAATGTTTGATATAATTCACCTGTGAAGCCATCTAGTTCTGGAGTTTTGTTGTTGGAAGATTTTTAGTCACAGTTTCAGTTTCATTACTTGTGATAGGCCTGTTTATATTTTCTAATTCTTCCTGGTTCAGTCTTGGAAAATTGTACCTTTTGAAGTATTTGTCCATTTCTTCGTGGTTGTCCATTATATTGGCATATAGTTGTTTGTAGTAGTCTCTTATAATCCTTTGTATTTCTGCAGTGGCAGTTGTGATTTCTCCTTTTTCATTTCTAATTTTATTGATTTGTGTCCACTCTTTTTTTTCTTGATGAGTCTGGCTAAGGGTTTATCAATTTTGTTTATCTTCTCAAAGAACCAGCTTTTAGTTTTATTGATCTTTGCTATTGTTTTCTTTGTTTCTATTTCATTTGTTTCTGCTCTGATCATTATGATTTCTTTCCTTCTACTGACTTTGGGTTTTGTTTGTTCTTCTTTCTCTAGTTGTTTTAAGTGTAGGGTTAGATTGTTTATTTGAGATTTTTCTTGTTTCTTGAGGTGAGATTGAATTGCTATAAACTTCCCTCTTAGAACTGCTTTTGCTGCATCCCATAGGTTTTGGGTCATTGTGTTTTCCTTGTCATTTGTTTCTATGTATTTTTAAAATTTCTTCTTTGATTTCTTCAGTGATCCTCTTTTTATTTAGTAGCATGCTGTTTAGCCTCCACGTATTTGTGTTTTTTACAGGGTTTTTTTCCTGTAATTGATTTCCAATCTCATAGCGTTGTGGTCAGAAAAGATGGTTTATACGATTTCAATTTTCTTAAATTATCTGAGGCTTGATTTGTGACCCAAGATGTGGTCGATCCTGGAGAATGTTCCTTGTGCATTTGAGAAGAAAGTGTATTCTGCCACATTTAGGTGGGATGTTCTATAAATATCATTTAGATCTATCTGTTCTATTATGTCATTTACAGCTTGTGTTTCCTTATCTATTTTCTGTTTGGATGATCTGTCCATTGGTGAAAGTGGGGTGTTAAAGTCCCCTACTATGAATGTGTTACTGTTGTTTTCTCCTTTCATGGTTGTTAGCATTTGCCTTATGTATTGAGGTGCTCCTATGTTGGGTGCATATATATTTATAATTGTGATATCTTCTTCTTGGATTGATCCTTTGATCATTATGGAGTGTCCCTCCTGTATCTCTTTATTTTAAAGTCTATTTTATCTGATATGAGTATTGCTACTCCAGCTTTCTTTTGATTTCCATTTGCATGGAATATCTTTTTCCATCCCTTCACTTTCAGTCTGTATGTGTCCCTAGGTCTGAAGTGGGTCTCTTGTAGACAGCATATGTATGGGTCTTGTTTTTGTATCCATTCAGCCAGTCTGTGTCTTTTGGTTGGGGCATTTAATCCATTTACTTTCAAGGTTATTATCGATATGTATGTTCCTATTACCATTTTCTTAATTGTTTTGGGTTTGTTTTTGTATGTCTTTTTCTTCTCTTGTGTTTCCCGCTTAGAGAAGTTTCTTTAGCATTTGTTGTAAAGCTGGTTTGTTTGGTGCTGAATTCTCTTAGCTTTTGTTTGTCTGAAAAGCTTTTGACTTCTCCATCAAGTCTGAATGTGATCCTTGCTGGGTAGAGTAATTTTGGTTGTAGGTTTTTCTCTTCCATCACTTTAAATGTCTTGCCACTCTCTTCCGGCCTGCAGAGTTTCTGCTGAAAAATCAGCTGATAACTTTATGGAGATTCCTTTGTATGTTATTTTTTGTTTTTCCCTTGCTGCTTTTAATATTTTTTCTTTGAATTTAAATTTTGTTAATTTGATTAATATGTGTCTTGGTGTGTTTTTCCTAGGGTTTATCCTGTATGGGACTCTCTGTGCTTCCTGGATTTGGGTGACTATTTCCTTTCCCATGTTAGGGAAGTTTTCAACTGTAATCTCTTCAAATATTTTCTCAGACCCTTTGTTTTTCTCTTCTTCTTCTGGGATCCCTATAATTCGAATGTTGGTGCGTTTAGTGTTGTCCCAGAGGTCTCTGAGATTGCCTTCAATTCTTTTCATTCTTTTTTCTTTATTCTGCTCCTCGGTTGTTATTTCCACCATTTTGTCTTCCAGCTCACTTATTCATCCTTCTGCCTCAGTTATTCTGTTATTGTTTCCTTCTAGTGTATTTTTCATTTCAGTTATTGTGTTGTTCATCTCTGTTTGTTCTTTAGTTCTTCTAGATCTTTGTTAAACATTTCTTGTATTTTCTCAATCTGTGCTTCCATTCTATTTCTGAGATTCTGGAGCATCTTTACTGTCATTACTCTGAATTCTTTTTCAGGTAGATTGCCCATTTCCTCTTCATTTATTTGGTCTTGTAGGTTTTTACCTTGCTCCTTCATCTGTGACATATTTTTTTGCCATCTCATTTTTTTTTTTTTTTATGAGTAGGATTGTGTTCCTGTCTTACTGGTTGTTTGGCCTGAGGCTTTCAACACTAGAGTTTGTAAGCTATTGGGTAGAGCTGGGTCTTGTTGCTGAGATGAGGAACTCCATGAGACCTCACTCCAGTGAATATTCCCTGGGGCCTGAGGTTCTTTGTTAGTCCAGTGGTTCGGACTCAGAGCTCCCACTGCAGGAGCTTCAGCCCGACCCAGGCTTGAGAACAAAGATCCCGCAAGTGGTTCACTTTGGGGTTCCTCCTGTCTCCTTGGGCATCAGAGTCCCCCACCAGCGGCTAGCAGGCACCCTAGTTGTGGGAAGTCACTAACTCCACATCTTCCTACACCGCCATCTTGACTCTGCCTCAATAAGTGCTTTTCCTTTTTTTTTTCGTTTGTTTGTTTGTTTGTTTTCTTGCGGTACGTGGGCCTCTCACAACTGCGGCCTCTCCCGTTGCGGAGCACAGGCTCTGGACGCGCAGGCTCAGTGGCCATGGCTCACAGGCCCAGCCGCTCCAGGGCATGCGGGATCCTCCTGGACCGGGACATGAACCCGTGTCCCCTGCATCGGCAGGCGGACTCTCAACCACTGCGCCACCAGGGAAGCCCAATAAGTGCTTTTTAATTAATTGATTAGGGGTGAGGATTTTAAAAAGTCTTTTTGATTCCTATGATTTGACTACTTATTTCCAAATAGTTGCATTTTAACTTCTTTGAGTATAAGCCATTGAAGATCTTGCATGGCCTTGACTGACAAGTATCATTGTAAGTTTTGGATTCCAAATCAGGAATTAATAGATAGATGTCAGAAAATGAACTGAATTGGAGTCCTGACTCTTGATGTAATTAGAGAGCTTGATGAAGATTATTTTGTTTGCAAACCATGAGTATCAGTCCTATTTCCCTGGGCATTCAGCTAAGTTTCATCATCATCATCGCTACTATTAATATCACCATAAATATTATCATTGGTATATACTTACAGAGCTCATTTTTCTTGCAAGAAACTTTTCTAGATCCTGGGGATAGATACATAGAGGTATGATATAGGTGCTGTCCTTGAGGAGCTTCCAATCCAAAGGGGCAATCAGGGAAAGCATCTATGTGGCGGTGCATGTAGCCTGGGCCTTCAGGAGGGAGTTTGGAGGAAAGAAGGAGCAGAGTTTGGACTTGTAATATTCTATACAAAGGGAACAGTGTAAGCAAAGGCAGAGAGATGTAGAAGTGCATTTTTAAAAAATCTATGTTTAAAGAAATGTAAGCAGTAGAATTAAGGGTGTTTAAAAGTTGTAACCTACCTGGAATATATTTATGTGTTGTGAGGTAGGGATCTGACTTTATTTTTCTCTATATGGATGGTTAATTGCCCTAACACAATTTAATTAATCTCCAATTCTTTCCCCAATAATTAAAAATAACATCTTATTTTTATAACAAATTCCCTTAAATTATTGGATCTCATTCTGGATTCTGTTCCATTTCATTGTCCTCTTTCTCTGCACTTGAGCCAGTAGCACATTATTTAAATTCATATACCTTTGTAATATGTCTTGACATCTGGTAAGACAAACTCTCTTTTTTCTTTTTCAAAACAGTTATGGCTATTCTTGCACAATGACTTCTCTGTATGAATTCTAGAACTTGCTAATCAAATTCCCTGAGAAATCATAGGGGGCATGAATGGAATGCCATGAGACATAGAGGGAGTGTAATGGACCATGAGGTTGGTAAAGTAGCTTGAAGGCCAAATAATGGAGGCTTAGATCGTCAAGCCAAGACATGCAGAGCCCACAGCACTTCTGGGCATTTCTAAAGAAGCGGAGCTAACTTCTGGTGTCCTGCCACCCCCCCACCCCCACCTTAACAGACTTGTCTGCCAAGCCTTGCACAGAGACTGCCACAGACTGGCCAGAACACCCATGTCCCCAGAGCCTGCATGGTGGGCTGGAGAGAGAGCTCAGTCTGTGTTAGAAGGCCAAAGAAAGGCTTGTCCATCTTGCTTATTCAGAACTCAGAAGTGACCTGAATCTGAAACCCTGAGGCAGCTCCTTTCTCTCTGTCCTGGTCTTTTCACTGCCTCTGCCCCTTTTCACACGCAGCCCTCCCTGGCTGCCATCTGTCACAGTTACAGATGATTGGACAAGGATAAGGAGAGAGAGTCAGCTGCCCGTTGTGTCTTCCCCTGAAGACTAATGTCAGCCCTGGATCAGAAATCATGGGAAGCAACCCTGGCCCTTGAGTGAGGGGAGGGAGTACAAGGGCCCTTCAGACAAGCCTCTGAGGACGGGCTGCCCTCTCATCCATCCCATTCCATTAGCTATAAGATGGAGACATGTGCACAGGGAAGTGCCTCTCCTCTGCTTGACTCTTCAGTTTCTCTTCTTTGTTTTTTTTTTAATTTCTTCATCTAACAGGTATTTATTGAATACTTGTTGCCAGGTCCTAGGTAAACAACGTGAACAAAATGGACTTGGTTTCTGTTCTCATGGAGCTTATAGTCTGGTGGGGGCGATAGCCAGCAACTAACAACCATACGCATACTTCTTTTCTCCTCTGCCCTCCTCTCCTCCATGCACAGCTCTCCTCCAGGAAACCTCTTTCCAGAAATGGGTAGAAAGGGGTGGGGGTAATATATCTGCATAAAAGGACTCTAAGCATACCAGCCTCATGGTGGTAGAGTGTAAGGGGCAGTCTGAAAGGGTCTTAAAAATCTTACCTGGGTTCCCATATTTCTGACCCTACCGGGTGCTTCCTATCTCCATTTTTGAGGGTCAGATAAATGTCTCATATCTGAATAACATCCCTCTCTGAATGACATGAACTATAGGAAGATGGAAGAGTTTTTCTGCTCTATACAAGGGAGGGGAGAATGGTGAATACATTCTATACCCAAAGGTGATAGGAAGGAGGACAAAATACTCTGACAGAGGCATCCTGGCTTACCAGAGGCAATCTGCAAAACACATCCTCCCCAGAGGTGTTCCTGGTGTTGGTGACCATGATGTGATGTAGATGATTGAAATTCTGGGCCAGCTCTGCAGCCAGATTAATCTGAGAGCAAGGGATAGAGCAGTGATGCGGCTTTGAACACAAAGCACAGGCAATCTCATGGGGAAGAAGGAGGGGGAAGGAGCAATGTAGACCTATGATGAAAAGTGCCAGAGGGCTGTTGTTCAGAGGGAAAATTATGAAGAACTTTGGGCTGCCCTCCAGAAATCCAAAGATGGAAATCTTTTAATACTTGAATAGAGGCCCATGGAATTTGTTGAAAAACAAACAGCAAACCAGAAGTGTGGCCTTGGGAAAGTCATGGGGCATCAGTCTCTACATTTATAAATAAATAAGTTGTGGTGGGGAAGGTGGGTTGTGATGCTGAGAGTGGAATATAATGATTTCTAATGGTTTTTCCACTTTTAATATCATGAGATTCTGTTTTCATCCCCATGAAGCCTATGCCATGTGCCTAGAAATGTGTAGAGGAAAGGTCTTTTTTTTTTTTTAGGTTTACTTTGGGGAGTCTATAGGCTCTTTGAGAAATATAGGTATCTTTCTAGGAACTTGCATAAAGTTTTATTGGATGAATGAAGGAATGAATGAATGAGGTGAAAAATAAAACATATGAAAAGTTCCCTCTTGCCAAGGAACCTACTTCCAGGTTGGAGAGACCAGGTAATACACCTGAAATAGTTAAAGAAGTCTGCTAGACAACTCACATTCAACTTCTAAATTCTGACTCTACTCCCCACTTCCAGAGTACTGCGGACAGCTCCATGGTGCTGAAGGTAGAGCTATAATGAAGCGAATGCACTTTGTAATTCAGTGTTCACTGACTCATTTACCCCATAAACATTCATTAAAGGTCTATTATGTGCAGGCAGCATCTAGGTACAGTAGGGAAGAAGAATACTTTGAGTATCTTAAAGTTGAAGATAACCTTAGGGGAAACCACCAAAAACTGTTACAACATAGGTTTA
Organism: Delphinus delphis; assembly: GCF_949987515.2. Taxonomy (NCBI): domain Eukaryota; kingdom Metazoa; phylum Chordata; class Mammalia; order Artiodactyla; family Delphinidae; genus Delphinus; species Delphinus delphis. Next base: position 29,678,605 of record NC_082698.1, on the reverse strand, counting down.
CAAGAAAAACAGGAGAGAAAACACAAAAGAAAGACAATTTCAGTTTAGAAAGTTGAATTCAGAATGATTAGGAAACTTCTCATAACAGATACCATTTATTGAGTGCCTACTATAAACCAGGGTCTGTATGTTCATTCTTTCTAAATAGTTCTGTAAGATGGGAGCCCAGAGAGGGTATGGGTCTCAAATCACATGGCTTAAAAGTAGGAGCAGGATCAAGACCCATACCTGTTTCCCTCTAAAGCCTGGGGTCTTTCTAAATTCTCATGACTCCCCCTATGAGGCCACTACAGAGGAAGGAACATTCCAGTCTGCACACAGCTTACTCAAGCTTATGATGGAAAGACCAGCTCCTCTGCTCCCTTTCCTCCTCTATGTGTCTCCTTGCCATCTTGGCCCTGGAACATTACCAACTGGTGGTGAGAGGGAGCAGAGGGTCCCCAGAATTATTTGAGATGCGTGAGGTGTATTAGATCTTTCAGTAGCATAATAGTTTCTCAACTCAAATAAGCCTAATCAGGAAGGTAGGTACTTAGCTCACAGGACTAGGAAGTTTAGGTATAGGTATAGATCCAGGTTCAGATATGCTGACTCAATGGGGGGGGGGAGGGAAGGAGGAGAGGATGTTTATCACATGATGTCATCATGACTCTGCCCCTTCCTCTAGCCCTCATTCTCCGCTTTGCTTTATTCTGAAGACAGGCTCTCATTTGATGACAAGATGGCTCTCAGGAGTCCCAGAATCACACCATCTCTGATTTGCAACACCAGCAGAAAAATACCTTCTCTTTCCCAATATCCATGTATCAATCGCAGGTAAGATTCTGATTGGCCCTGCTTAGGTCACCTTATTGATCAGCCTGAGTCTCATGGCTTCACCTGTTGGGAGTAGAAGGGCAAACAGGGCATGAGAATAACGGCTCAAATGGTGAAGTGAGGGAGGACCTTCCTAAAGAACCAGAAGAAAGATGATGGGGAATCAGACTGGACAGTAAAAATGTTAAGTAGAAACACACAGCCCCAGGCAGTTAGGTCAGGGAGTCTCCAGGGGTCTTATTTTCGGAGAGGGAAGTGGGGAGGCTGTGAGAAACAGGGCTCAGGAAAGCTGAGCAGCCCTGTTCAGTGGGCTCTTTGGGATAAAATGTAGCTCTGGCTTCTGCTTTTATTCTGCAGAGCTCACCTTTATGAGGCAGAAGATAAAGCCTATCTGCAAAAACAATGACCCCTATCTTTATCCAATTCTCTGCAGTTTCCCAAAGTCTCTCTTCCCATCTCCTCAGAGCCTCATAACAACTCTGGCAGGTGTCACTTCCCTATTTTACAGGTGAGGAAACTGAGGCTCTGAGATGCTAAATGATCTGTCCAAGGTCTCTCAAGTTAGTTAAGTTGCAGAGTCGTGACTGTCAATCAGCTCTCCGGCATACAGGATGAATTACAGTCCTTTGGAAAAAAAACAGAAAAAAAACAACCCCAAAAACCTCCAGCATGAACAAGATTGGTAAGTGATGAGGAGAAATCTCATTGGCCAGACAAAAAGCTGCAGAGGGAACAGATCTGCCAGTTGGAAAGGCAAAAACAGGAAGCTTGGCCCGATCCCCCAAGAAAAGAACAAAGAAATAGCCAGAATTTATAGGTGTGAGAAGAGGAAAATCAAAGAAAGGAATGAGATGCAACCTAAAAACACATAAAAGGAAATAGAAAAACATTCTTTAAAATACACCAGGAACAAGAGGAAGATAAGGGGGAATGTTTCTTCCTAATAGATGATGAGGGAAAGCTGATAATAGATGACACCAGAAATGCATAGGTTTTTAATGCTTTATTCCTCGGGTAGCTGAAACAAACTGCATACAGACCAGAAAGCAAGAAAACACAATTGGAGAGTAAAAGGTGAAGGGAAAGAGGCTGCATGGAACTAAAGGTCTGGGATCAGGATGACAAGGAACCTAGACTATCAAAGCTGGAGGGGCCCTAGATGTCATCCGGCCCCACCTCTCACTTTACAAACAATAAAACTGAGGATCAGTGACCGGGGAGTGAGCTGTCCAAGGTTACCCAGTTGGTATTAGAAGAGTCAGACTCTGTCTCCTGGTTCAGGGGGATTTTCTGGTACCCTGGGGAGATGGAGAGAAGGGGAAGGAGAGTGATGGATAAACCAAGACGTATAAAACCTAGTATGAGAATTAGGCAAATGCACGTGTAACCTTGATTGAAGGAAGGTGAAAAGCAGGACTTGGGGAGAGTCAGGGATACAAGGTAAGGAGGAAGCTGCCTTGACATCAGGGTTCAAGTCTGACTGTTGCTCTGGTCTCTGGACCTCTGGAGGGTCTCTGGATCACTGACTGTTGTCTGGTACTTGGATGCTCGCCGTCTTGCTTCGTCTCTTGCATCAGTTTTATGTGGCCACAATAATGCTAACAAACTACTCCAATATTCAGTGTGTTAAAAACAATAAGCACTTGTTTAGCTTGTTATGGTCAGTGACTGGGCTTAGCCGGAAGATTTTCTTTTTTTTTTTTTTTGTGGTACGCAGGCCTCTCACTGTTTTGGCCTCTCCCGTTGCAGAGCACAGGGTCCAGATGCACAGGCTCAGCGGCCATGGCTCATGGGCCCAGCCGCTCTGCGGCATGTGGGATCTTCCCGGACCGGGGCATGAACCCGTGTCCCCTGCATCGGCAGGCGGACTCTCAACCACTGCGCTACCAGGGAAGCCCCTGGAAGGTTTTCTTATTCTGGATTCTTCCGCAATTGTGGGGTGGTTGGCTTGCTGTCGGCTGATCTAGGATGGCTATGACTGGATTGCTTGGATGACTGCAATGAACGAAGTGACTCAGCTCTCTGTCAAGTGTCCGCACAGAATATGTCAAGCCCAGACATGTTCTCATGGCATGGTACATGTCCACAAGCTGATCACACAAGGAATGGAAACACACAGCCAATTTTCAAGTTTCTGCTTGCAAATATTTGCTAACATTTTGTTGGCTAAAGCAAATTACATGGCCAAGTCCAGAGTCAGAGTGGGCAGGACTACAAAATTACAGGTTAGGGGGTGTAATTCAGCAAGGCCATTAACTAGAGCTATTAGCACGATCAGTCTACCACCAGGCCTCCATTCTCAGGGTCTTTGTTCTGTTGCCTTATTCTACTTCTCACCATTTTGGTCCTGCTGAGTGAGCTTGGGACAGCTTGGGACAACAAACTGAGTCTTGTACGTTTGTTCTGTGCAGGTAGACTTTTGGATGGCCCAATCTAGGCTGAGTTTGTCTCTTCTAGGACAGTGAAGAAGACACTGCATGCCAAAACCTGTCTGCTGCTGCCAGTCTCTAAAAGCTCTAAAAGCTCTTTAACTGGAAACCCCTAAGCCCGTGGGCATTCATCAGTTGCTATTACTTCCAAACCTTCCCTGCCCATGGACATGCGTCAAGAAGAAGCCAGGTAGGTCCTCTGCAGCCTTTATCCTATGTCCATTCCACCCTGGACTCTGTCCCCTGAGAGGATGTTATGGGCTGAATTTTGGTCCCCTCAAATTCATGTGTTGAAGTCCCCTGGCACCTCACAATCTGACTGTATTTGGAGAGACAACACTTAAAGAAGTAGATAAATTAAAAGGAGGTCATTAGTGGGGGCCTTAATCCAATATGACTTGGGTCCTTGTAAGAAGAGATTAGGACACAGATACTTGCTAGCATAGAGGAAAGGCCATGTGAGGACATAGGGAGAAGATAGTCATCTATAAGCCAAGGAGAGAAGCCTCAGAAAAAAACCCACCCTGCTGACACCTTGATCTCAAACTTCTGGCTTCAGGACTGTGAGAAAATAGATTTCCATTGTTTAAGCCACCCAGTCTGTGGTACTTTGTTTGGGCAGCCCTGGGAAACTAATACAGAGGGAGAAACCCAGTCTTGGATGCTTGGAGAGAGTCCTCCCTTCAGTATGGTAGCTCCAGACCCCAAGACAGGGAAGCACTCAGTGGAGATACCATTCTGCGTGAGACCACCTCCCAGTTTCCTTTCTGAAGACTGTGCATGTCCTGACCATGCTACTTGATGAGCCCCTGGTCAGAGCTGACCTCTGATTCCCGCAGACAAGGCTAAGGTTCCCTCGGTTCCGGCCCCTCTGGCTTCTCCTGCCTGGCCCTGCACCCACTTCTGTCCCTCCCCTCCCCTTCCCCATCAGGCCAGTTCAAGAGGTTCTTCATTTCCTGGCCTGGGATCCTATTGCTGGGAGATCAGGTCTGGACTTTCATTAATTTAGAAAGTCAAAGCCCATTCTCTCCTTTCTATCACCCTCAACAATATATACCTCCATCTTTTTTTTTTTTTGGGAAAGAAAAATATTAGTGCCCCTATAATTTGAGAAAGGAGGGAGAGTATGTTTCATTACAAGGCAATGAATAAGGACCTGTGTTCAGTCCTGAGGCAGGAAAATAGCCTGTCAAAGGAAGCTATGATTGGATGTTGAGGCACAGTTTAGATGGCAAGGGATGAGCTGGCAGCTGGGAGAGAGTCAGGTGGCCACTGCACTGGCGGGGTGAACAGAGCCCTGGGCTGAGAGTCAGAAGACCCAGTTCTGAATCTGCTTCCATCAGTCAAGCCTTGTTCGTATCGAGTATGAGGCTGTGTGCCACTTTGCCAGGCGCTGAGAATACAGAGGTGAATACGGCAGACCTGGCCCTGCCCTCATGGGGCAACCACTCTTTTTCAACATGACACTGGCCCATTGGTTCACGCCAGAGCCTCAGTTTCCCCATCTCTAAAACGAGAAGTCTGGACCATGATTTTTAATGTCCTTTCCTGCTTGAACATTCCATAAGGGCTGTCTCTCGGGTATGAGGCGTTGAGGACTAAAACCTCTAAAAATGGGAAGGGAGGGATGAACCCAGAAACATTCCTAAGAATGAATTAGCTCCTTAGCTATGGGGAAGGAGTAAATCTGAAGAGGCAAAGATGTCTGAGGTTTTTAACCTGAAGGTGTTATCCACAAGGAAAATGGAAATTAGGAAAGGGACGAAGATGATTGCTCGCCCAAATTAGACTATTTTCTGTATTTTTATTTATACAGGCAAACGGATCAAAACTATGTTTTTCTCCAAGGAGAGAGGAATAAATTATATGAATGAAAAGGAGTGTGGGGGAGGTGAGGGAAGTACCCAGTGTCTATCTATTCATAGGGATGAAAAAGACCCAGACATCCTAGTAGAGAATAATCTGATTCCGAACCAGAAATCAGGACTGCTATAGAAAACAATCGCAATGTGGTGGTGCAATGACAGATGGGAATTGGATATCAAGGGATCTTTCCCTATGGACACTGGTGGCCACAGGCCTGGAGAGGAAAACTGCCAGGTCATTGCTCCATCCTTGGGGGATGGATGAAGCGCCTGAAGCGACATCCTTCTAAACAGCACACTTTTTCATCGTCCGAGAGAGCTGAGTGCTCCGTAAACCAGCCAAACCGTAGTGTCTACCATTTAGTCAACTCAATAAACGTTATTGTAGTACCTTCCATGTTCCAGGCAACAAGCTAGGTGCGGAGGAGGCAGAAATGAATGAGTGAAGCTTCCTGTTTAAGAAATTAGAGGCCGAGTGGGGAGGCAGCCACATGACTGAGCCTAATGCAGGCAGCCTGTGATTTGTGCTTCAAACACTGTTGTTAGCAAAGTGCTGGTGATGAATTCTGATGGCTCAGCTCTGGGAAGGCCTCATGGAGGAGGTGGCATTTGAGCTGGGCCTTATGTGCCATCCACGTCGGAAGAGGCAAGCTAAATGTAGGGACTTATGGAGGCATCATCTGCAGACTTTGGCAGGAGGAGAAGGGTGGAGGGTGGATTGGGGAGTGGAGAATGTTCTGGACCAAGATTGTGATTGAATTTGGAGGTGGCTTGGGAGGGCGGGGATCTCCTAACATGACCTTGGATGTCTAAGTGCCCATACAGGCCATAACCAGATATACTGATTTAATTCAGAACTAAGTGGGCCCACCATGCAGAGGATGGGAGAAGCTACTGGTGAGGGGTGGGGAGAGTCAGTGAGCGGGGAGGTGAGGGAAGAGGCAGTTACAGCCTGCGGGAGGATGTGGGAGGTTTCAGACAATGCTGCCCTTTTGGAAGGGAGAAGCAGGCCAATGCCGCAAAGGCGTGGAAGGCTCCAGAGCCAGAAGGACAGGGCGCTGACGAGCTGCTTGGTCAGTGAAGCAAGGAAAGGAGCTGGGATGGCAGCTGAAAAGATCCGTGGGGTCAGAGGAGGAGGGCGGCAGTAAGCAGCCTGGGAGATCTTAGTTCCTACCTACGCTGCCCCGCCTGAGCCTGGGGCTGGAGGGGAGGGGGACGCAGGCTTACCAGGACCTACACAGAGGGGCTGTGGGCCAGCTCCAGGCCTCTGAGCAGCGTGCGGAGTGGTCAGACTACACCGCACAGAGCTGAGCTTCTGAGGCAGTGCTGCTGACCAGATGCAGGCTGCTTACCTGGCAGACATGGTGGACAGGGAACAGGTGCGAGCCCAACCCCCATCAGCTCCCCTGGCTTCCTCCCTTAGAGCCTGCCTTCTCTTTCCTCCTCTCCTCCCTTCTTCCTCCTTCTCATCCTCCCTATTACCTCCCTTCCTTTCAACAAAAATTTATTAAGCATTTATTACATTTGCACTAGGCTTTTTTTTTTTTTTTTTTTCTGCATAGAGCCTTAGAGATCCTCTCAAAGAGGAAACACCCAGGCTCAGTTATAGTTACACTAGCCTGGCTCCCAGTCCAGAGTTTTTGCAAGACCCTCCCTGCACCCTGTATCCGGGCAGGGTAAACCTTGTTGGCTGCTCTATTCTTATGCCCACTCCCACAACTGATGGCATGCCAAAGGGGGTTTGAGGTAGGGGTCTCAAGTTCTCAGGCAAAGTCTTCTCCCTACACAAGCTTATTTTCTTCTCAGCCATAATTATCTTCCTAATGTCAATCTTACCTTCGTTCTCCCAGGTGCTTTACTTCCTGGCCTTCTCACATAGTTCTGAGAGAAAGCTGGAGGGTTCAGCTGGGAAGGTCATTAATAATAATAATGGCTATCACTTATTGAACGGCTATAATAGCATCAAGCATTAAGTTAAGTTAGTGTATTTAATCCTTACAACAAGTTGGTAAGGTAGATATTATTCCCCCCATTTTTCAGATGAGCACGCTGAGGCTCAGAGAGGTTAAGTTAACTTGTCCAAGGTCACACAGCTACTAAGTGGCAGAGCTCATATTCCATTCCAGGTTTACCTGATTCTGAACCTGTGCTAATAAATCCCACTTTAGACTGATCTCTTTAGTCTTTAAACAAAGCCTCAGAGGCTTTGTGTCTCACCTGTGATGAGAGAGCAGATGGCGCCTTTCCTTCAGACCCATGTCCGCTCCCCTGTGAGTCGAGGCACCTTTAGTTCCAGCACCATCCACACCCTAATGCATGCAGTTTAGCTTTATTACCTACATGGGGAGGTCATTTCACCGCCAGCTTTCCAGAGCGAGGGGAGCAAAGGTAATTTGGCAGCAAAAAGGACAGAGCTCAGACACACAGAACACCCGAGCACAAGGGCAAGGGAGGGAGTTGGTTCCATTTTTCAATCCTGGTGACTTTATTGGCAGGACAAGGTAACCAAGCGTTGCCAAAGCTAGTTCATCAACCTCCTGCACTTTCCTCTCCGGCGAGAGCTGAAGCTTCCATCCTGATGTAAGCTGGTTGGCGTCCCAGGGGCAGCTGCTGGCTCCTGTCATGAGTCTGCTACCTCTTCTCCCTCCAAAGCCCTCAGTTTCCTTCTTTGATAATCCAGAGATGATGATAACTAGGATATGTACAGCAATCTAACACTTACGGTGCACTTTCATAGGCGTCATCTCATTTCCACCTTAGTAATAAGGCCCTATTTCTGGAGTGCTTTGTGGCCCTGAAAGGCCTAGACTATCTGAAATGCTGCTCCCCAGCTCTTTTCCTGGGTTCAAGTCTTCATCTGTCTCCTTAGCCAGGTTTGAACCCCAAACCCTAGCTCCTGCCCCCAAAAAGACCCTGTTACCTGGGAGGGAAATGGTACTACCTGTATTTAAGATATGGAGAGACTGACGCCCAAAGAGATTGTGTCTTGAGTGAGGGTACACAGCTATTAAGGAGAGAAGCCAAGATTCAAGCCCAGGGCACTCTCCACTACACTGTGCTCTCTCCATGCCTGTAGGCTGTCCCCCTGCCCCGGGGGTGGCGGCCGTGGTGGGGGGACAATGTTTGAACTGGGCCATGGTGCACAAGCAGGATTTTGGTGGTGAGGTTGTGTGTGTGAAAGCCTCATGTGGGACATGAGCATGGCAAACACAGCCGGCGGACAGACAGGGCTAGGGATATGGTAGGGACATGGGGGCCCACTTCGAGGGGCTTTCTTACCATGTTAATGATTTTGACCCTCATTACAGATATGGCCAATGGGGAGCCACTGGATTTTGGAGGTAGGGCGTAGGATCACCTAATCTGGGCTTTAAGGTAGGTGGAATCTCTGAGGGAATTATCTGACACTCCAAGGAAAACGCTGGCACTAGTCCTTGGAGAATCCGATGAAAGAATTAAAGTTGGATCTAGTGGTTTTATCCAGTGAGAATATCATTGGAGCTGGGGTCAGTCTGAGGCTTCTTGGTCAACAGGGATGTGGTCCTTCCCTGGGCCAGGGCAGGGGTCTGAGGGGTTGTCTCATGGGGCACTGGGAGAGGATGGGTTCACTGGGTTCCCGTCAGCTGAAAGACCAGGTGTCAGGACTTCAAGAAAGAGCCATAGGGGTGAGAAAAATTACTTTCAGGCATCAGGTTCCATGGGGGCAGGTGCCCATGGATCTGGGGAAAGGGGCCGGGACTCTGGGGGCAGTGCTGAGTGGACTCTGTGGAACTTCCCCTGGCGACCCGGGGCCTGGTCTCCCATGATCTTCCAAAGAACAGGGGGAAGGGCTCTGTCTTTCGACATGGGATCCCTTGAAGGAGGAGACCCAACAGATCCCAGGGTTCTGGGCCCTTGGAAGAGGATGTGGCTGAGTCTCCCAGGTCAGGACTATGGGCCTGGGATTCGGCTCCTGGGCTCCTGTTAGACAATCCCCCAAATGCAGGCAGGTTCCTGGCTGGGGAGCTGGTGACAGTTTGGATTCTTTCTTAAAGTTTCCCATGCCGGCCTCCCCACCCCACCTCCGGTCACTGCCTGCTGGGTCCTATGCTCCAGCCACACTGGCCGCTTTCCTTCCTCTAACTCCCTGTTCCCCTCCCTCCAGGGGATTCACGCAGTCTCCCCAACCTATCCCTTTCCCCTCATTACTCCTCTTTGTCCCTTGATCCTTTGGGTCTTGGCCTAGACCCACTTCTTCTTGGGGGACTTGCCTGACTCCCCAGGCTGGGGCTAGGCCCCCTGCCTGGATCTCATAGCTCCCTGTATGTCCTTACCATAGCACCTTTTTGCAGCGTGCAATTTACAGGTTTACGTGTGTGTGTGTGTGGTTTTGTCTCATGTCTGTCTCCTCCGCTAGACTGCACACTTCCTGAGGGAAGCCGCTGTGCCTGGTGTGCTCACTACTATCCCTGGCGCCTGGCACACGTGGGCACTCAGAAGGGTTAGCTCTCTGTGGTCAGCGATTCCTGACGTTGGGCCAAGTCAGCCATGAGACGGCGCCGCGCCATCATATTAGCCTTGGACCTGGGGGCCTAGTGGGTCCAGGGTCGTGGGCATCAGTGGGCCAGCAGGACCAGCACAGCCCCTCGGGAAGTGTGCAGACCCCTCAGGGGGCTTTGGGGCCATTTCAGAGCATTCTAGGTGTAGTCACTCAGTCACTCAAGAGACTGATTCTTCCTAAGCACGTGTCTTTCACGGTTGCCCTCCAGCTGACCAAAATCTCTTGTTTGCCGATTTTCTCCTATAACATCATCCAATAAGAACGCTCCAAGGTGCTGCTGTGATTATTATCAAGATTGTTGAGAAGTTCAGAGTTTTCCAAGCAACTCTAGAGCCTTCCTTTCATTTGCTACAAAGACCTATGAGGTCAGAAGGGCAAGTATTTCATCCCCACTTGACAGCAGGGAAAAACGAGACTCAGAGAGTAAGGTGACTTGTCCTGGTCATAGGTTCGTAAGAGAGAGCAAGTCTGGAACCTTGGTTTTCTTACTCCTGGGGCTAGACCCCTTTTCCCTATGTCCACGATGCCTTCACTGGAGGTGGTCGTCATCGGGACACACCTTTCCCTGTCCTCAGGCTCCCAGTTCAACTCATCTTTGAATCCAGGGCGGTTGTTGTTTGACAGAAGAGAGACTGTCCACCCAAATGAAACTTTTTTTGTCCACCCAAATGAAACTAACATCTTGGGGGCACTCCCGGTGTGCCAGGCACAGTGCTGGGGCTGCCGTGCTTATACTCCTTCCTGCCTTCCGTCTTTGTTACTCCTTCAACAATCCCGTGAAGTAGGGCCAATGCTGCAAAATCATTTTGCAGAGAAGAAAATTGAGGACCAGAGAGGGTAAGTGACTTGCACAGCTGGGATTCAACTCCCTGTACATTGGACTCCAAAGCCCATGGACTTTCCACATCCTCACTTTGCTTCTCATTACCATGTTCTCTGGGAAGAACCCTTGAGAAGACGGAATGCAGATGTTGGGTACCAGTTGTCTTTAACTGGAGGCAGGAGTCAGCTACTCCAAGAGATGTGATTCGGTCCTTCATCCTCTCTACAGGTTTACAGATAAACTGAACGAGGAGGATTTTCCCCCAGCTGTTACCTATCTCTTCCTGTACGGGTCAGGCTGTACCCAGTGACCAGAAAGTTTATTTAGAAGCTTCAAGAGTGTCTGCCCCCAAAAGAGATATGAGCAAGCGCTGGGGCATTTGTCAAAGGTAAAAAACAGGAGAGAAAGGCTTCCCTGGTGGCGCAGTGGTTGAGAGTCCGCCTGCCGATGCAGGGGACACGGGTTCGTGCCCCGGTCCGGGAAGATCCCATATGCCGCGGGGCCCGTGAGCCGTGGCCGCTGAGCCTGCGCGTCCGGAGCCTGTGCTCCGCAACGGGAGAGGCCACAACAGTGAGAGGTCCGTGTACTGCAAAAAAACAAACAAACAAACAAAAAACCAGGAGAGAAGAACAAAAAGTCAGTGAGAGGCAGGGAGAGGAAATAGGAGTCAAGAGGATGGTGGACAACAGAGAAAGACAGAATGACTCAGGAAGAGGGATGGGTGCCCTGGGGGAGGGGTTGGGAACAGGACTGGAGCTGCAATTTGTGAAGTTTACAGATAAATCTCGGTTCTTTCAGCAAAGCTTATCTGTAATGCGCTCAGCTCGCTGAGGCCCCGTCTCCTGTAGGCATAAATCATTTTCTAATTTATAACATGAATAATTGATTTTGCCTCTGTAGCCTCAACAATAAATCTCCCGATCCCACGTGCATAAGAAAATAATAATAATGAAAACGATCAGGATATGCTGCCATCGATTACCTGTGAGAGGGGCCACTTGACTCGCGATTCATGTTCTAAGTATTCCGGGTGGCACCGGGCTCACAAGCCACTTCTGCCCCTTGCCCCCGGGTTGTGCCTGCGGCTAATGGGGAATGGATAAGGCGGGGAGCAAAGGCTGAGAGGGGAGGGCAGGCCAGGTCTAGCCATCGGGCCACGGACAGGATTAAGCCAAGTGTTTCCTCCATGGTTATTACTCATTTACCAGCTATTTACTGAATATCTCTTACCTGGAATGTCCCAGGCAGGTGTTGTCCAGGGCAGAGCAAGACCTGGTATTTGGCTTCAAGGAGCTTATGATCCAGTTAAAGGGCAAAGCACGGAACACGCGATTTGGTGTTCAGGAGGGACTGAATTCAGGGGAAAGAGTTCTGCTGTGGTCATCTCCAAGCCAGGAACGCTGTAATCCTCCCCAGCTTCTCTGGCTCCCTCTCCCTCCCCGCTGAGTCCTGCAGATTCTGTCTCCACGGCCCTGGCATCCACCCGCTCCCCTCCGTTCCCCACTACAGCCTCTGTCAGGGCTCTGCCATCTTTCTGCTGGCATCACAATGATGTCCTAAATGGCTGCCCTGCCCCCCTCCTGCCCCCTGCCCCCTGCCCCCATCCATTCCCCTGTAGTGAGAGTGGTCTTTAACCTGACAAGGTGGGCTCCCCACAGGCCCCTGGCTTCAATACCTCCCCCTCCGCCCCCAGCCTCTCCAGCCTCATCTACCAGGACTCCTCTCCTCTCTCAGCTCAAGCCATATTCAACTTGTAAAAAATGTCCAAGGGTGTCGTGTTCCTCTTTGCAGCCTCAGACCTTTTCCGTGGTTCCCCTCTGCCTGGAGCTCTCTTCTCCCCACCCCTGCACCTCCTCACCCATCCTTTAGGTTCAGCTGAAATATCTTCCCTGCCTCAACCTGGTAAGCACCACTACCTACCACACCTGGTACTTCTCTTTCATGTCACACATGTCATTGGAAACTTGCTGTTCAATACGTTTCCTTTCTGCTGGTCATAAAGTTCACGAGGCCAGGATCCATATCTTTTTTGTTTGCCACTGTTTCCTCAAGACACAGTCTAGTGCATGGCGCATAGTAGGTGCTTGGTAAATGCTTGTTGAATGAATAAATAAATGATCTTCCTGCCTCCAATCTATTTCCTTTCTGGATCATCCTATATAGAATAATTTTTTGGGTGTGAACATCATGGCCAGACTTTTCTGTTCAGGAATTATCACCCGTCACCAGTGCTTGTGTGTGACATCCAAATATCCCAGCCTGGCCCTGACGGCAGCAACCTGTCCTACTCGGTCATTCCAACTTCCTGTCTCATGAGTCCTCTCAGTGGGCTCTCTGCTCACTTCCTGAAATATACTCATCCTTCATGACTTGGCTCAGATGCCAACTCTAGTTTGGCACTGTTTCTTTGCTTAAAAACTTCTGATGCTTCCCCTTTGCTACTGGATGGAAGAGGAGGAATTGAAAAGTGTTTTAAGTGGAAAAGTGATGTGGGCAGATTTGGGTTTGGGGTTGATTGCTCTGAAAGTGTCATGAGGGATGGGTCTGAGGGGGAGGGGACTGAAGGGAGGCAGGCCTTTCACTCTGGTCATGACCCTAGCCCGCCCCTCAGATCCGGGGAGCCAGGGGCCTGCTTCGGGCCTCACGGTGATTCACCACCAGACTTACCTTTATACCCAGTCAATACCAAGGCTGCTGCCTTTCTATCCACAGAGTTATGTTGCTGATCCAGCCCCTGGGACTGTGGTTTCCCAGCTCCCTGGATCCTTGGCCTGAAACCCAGGGTCTCCCTTACAATGGAACCTAAACATAGAAGCCTCTCCTATAGCGTAAGGGAAGAGGCGAAGGACCCAGGCAGGGTTTGAATAGACAGACATGACACTGGGAGGGCTCTCTGGAGAGCATGGGGACCGGCCCAGGAGACCAGGCCTTCTGGCAGGAGACACAGCGTCCCTGACGGCAGGGACTGGCTTCCCTTTCCTCACCTGCTCACGACCCCTCTTCCTACGCCTCTCGTGGCTCTGAGCCCAGGCCTTGCCCAGTGCCCCGTCCTCAGCCATCACACCAACACAGGAACATCAGGGACAGCTAAGCAGCCACCAGACCAAAGCCAAACAGGGGGGACGAGGCTGGGGTGCAGTGGCAGGGGAGGGAGGGGACGGCTCTGGGAATCTGAAGTGACTGACCACCATCCTGAGCAACACAGAGCTCTTTCTGGATGCCAATCCGTGGACATCACTGCTCCCACCCAAGGGTCACTGCAAATGCCCTAGATGGGCCCACGGGTCAGGAGGACTGCATCACAAAGACCTCGGAAGGTTCCCACTCCGATATATGATTCTAGACAAGTTACCTTCCCGAACCATAGTTTCCTCATATTTACAATGATAATTTTTTAAATAGTAGGGTTTTAATTTTTTTTAAAAAAACTGAGGTTTAACTCACATGTGACAAATCATACAAGTCTTAAGTGTACAGCTGATGAGTTTTTACACATGAGTACATCCATGTAACCATCACCCAGATCAAGACACAGAACATTGCCTGTGCTCCCCGGGGCTCCCTCTGGCTCCTTCCTAGTCAGCACCACCCATCCACCCCTGCTCCACCAAGGGGAACCACTATTTCTGATTTCTATCATTATAGGTTAGGTAGATGTAGTTTTGAAATTTATACAAAATCATACGGCATGTGCTCTTTGGTGTCTGGATGTTTTCCCTTGGGGAAAGGGTCTTGTAAGAATAAAATGAAACAGTCCATATCAAAGGACCTAGGATGGTACCTGGCCTCCTGTAGGCACTCCATGAATATCCAAGGAGATGGGGTGGTTTGAATCAGAAAGACCTGGCTTCGAAACCAGCTACATGTCCTGCCAGCTTTGTGATATTCTGAGCCTCAATTTTTCCATCTGTCAAAGGGGATAATAATTGCTACCTCACAGGGTTGTCATAGCCGTTAACTGAGATGGAGAAGGTGTAGTACCTGAACAGTAAGTGCCCGATAAATGTCCGTTTTGCGCTCCTCCCGACTGTGGTTCTGAAGCCAAAGCCCCAAACTGTTCAGGAGAGCCAGGTACTTCGCTCTATTCCAGTGGTTTTCAAATTGCATTTCTCGGAGGTTCAGAGCTCTGCGGTCATGAATCAGAGGCTGAGGGGAAGGGGGAGGAGAACAGGGGAGGATGGGAACTTGGCAGAGGGGGTTGGGGTTTTCTACCCCAGGTCAACCAGAGCAGCTCTGCCCTCAACTGTTTGATAAGTTGGGGGATGGCATTTGCAAACAGCGTTCTGTTTCTAAAAAGGGTTTGAAAACTACTATTGTATTCTATAACCACAGAGTATTGCCCATCATGCCCACCAGATGTTGTATAAAGGGAAGAACAAATGAGAACATATCCATGCTAATTGATTAGACCTTCCCGAAAACCTCTCCAGACAAATGTCCTAGACTTCAGTGCAAGGACACTGCTTAAGATGCCACCAGAAATGAATGAAGCAGTTTCATTTTTAGTTTGCTCAAGTATAAATTGCTTTCAAGGGATATCTACATACCTATCTATTTTATGAGCTGTAATATAAGAATCAAGTTAAATTTTAAAAGAAAAGCTTTCATGATCCTACCCTTTTAATATGGCGACTATGAAACACATTAAAACAAAAAACAGTGGGTATCTGTTGTTTTTGTCTGACAAGCAAGAATTTGCCCCTCTTCTTCTGGTACCAGCATCTCATTTTTTCCTCTGTGGAACCATTTCTTTCCCACTCTTGGTCCTTGTGGGATAATCTGGTTTTAAGAATACACATATGACCCAGAACTGGTCATTCATGAATTCCAACCCCTTGACCATGGTGATCGTTTAGGGAAGGGTATCACACAAGACAGCCAATGACAGTCCATCTTGGGGCTTTTGTTGAAACTGATGGGAAAGTAAAGCTCTCTTTTCCATTGGATTTGAAGATTGAGTGGCTGTGGACCACCATGTTTGGAAGACTGGCTTGAGAGTGAAGAGAAAGCAAAGGAAAAAACCTGAGAGATCAAGAAAGGCCGGGTCCCGAATATATTATTTCAGCCCGTGGATCCAGGTATGCCTGAAACAAGACCTAACTGTGTGTGTGTCAATCACTGAGACAATTAATTATTTCTTCTGCCTTAAGGATTTCTTTCACCTGCCACCAAAAAGTCCTGTTTAATATACAAGTAGGTCAAAGCTGAATCATGTAAGTGCCTTTTCTTTCAAAGCTGTCACCTTGGGAAGCAACACTTACTCCAAAGTAGTTTTTAGAACTTTTCATTGAGACAACCCTTGTATCAATACAATGAGAATGGCATCTCCTTACTTTATATCATTGTGAGAGAGGAGAAGAGCTTTCTGTTTGTTCACCAGACAATTTTTTTTTGTAACATCTTTATTGGAGTATAATTACTTTACAATGTTGTGTTAGTTTCTGCTGTATAACAAAGTAAATCAGCTATACACATACATATATCCCCATATCCCCTCCCTCTTGCACCTCCCTCCCACCCTCCCTAACCCACCCCTCTAGGTGGTCACAAAGCACAGAGCTGATCTCCCTGTGCTATGCAGCTGCTTCCCACTAGCTATCTATTTCACATTTGGTAGTGTATATATGTCCACGCCACTCTCTCACTTCGTCCCAGCTTACCCTTCCCCCTCCCTGTGTCCTCAAGTCCCTTCTCTACGTCTGTGTCTTTATTCCTTTCCTGCCCCTAGGTTCATCACAGCCATTTTTTTTTTAGATTCCATAAATATGTGTTGGCATATGGCATTTGTTTTTCTCTTGCTGACTTACTTCACTCTGTATGACAGTCTCTAGGTCCATCCACCTCACTGCAAATAACTCAATTTTGTTTTGTTTTATGGCTGAGTAATATTCTATTGTATATATGTGCCACATCTTCTTTATCCATTCATCTGTTGATGGACATTTAGGTTGCTTCCATGTCCTGGCTATTGTAAATAGTGCTGAAATGAACACTGTGGTACACGTCTCTTTTTGAATTATGGTTTTCTCTGGGTATATGCCCAGTAGTGGGATTGCTGGGTCATATGGTAGTTCTATTTGTAGTTTTTTAAGGAACCTCCACACTGTTCTCCATAGTGGCTGTATCAATTTACATTCCCACCAACAGTGCAAGAGGGTTCCCTTTTCTCCACACCCTCTCCAGCATTTATTGTTTGTAGAGTTTTTGATGATGGCCATTCTGACTGGTGTGAGGTGATACCTCATTGTGGTTTTGATTTGCATTTCTCTGATGATTAATGATGTTGAGCATTCTTCCACGTGTTTGTTGGCAGCCTGTGTGTCTTCTTTGGAGAAATGTCTATTTAGGTCTTCTGCCCATTTTTGGATTGGGCTGTTTGTTTTCTGATATTGAGCTGCATGAGCTGCTTGTATATTTTGGAGATTAATCCTTTGTCAGTTGCTACATTTGCAAATATTTTCTCCCATTCTGAGGGTTGTCTTTTCATCTTGTTTATGGTTTCCTTTGCTGTGCAAAAGCTTTTGAGTTTCATTAGGTCCCATTTGTTTATTTTTGTTTTTATTTCCCTTTCTCTAGGAGGTGGGTCAAAAAGGATCTTGCTGTGATTTATGTCCTAGAGTGTTCGGCCTATGTTTTCCTCTAAGAGTTTGATAGCGTCTGGCCTTACATACCAGACTTAATTGTGAGTGACCATATCCAACACTCAAATCTACCCTCAGAAGATGGAGACTTGCTCGCTAGGATGCCAGCTGAAAATGGGGTGCAGGTACATCTTTGAAGTGGTGTTTTGCTTTGTGAGGCGAATCTTTTTTGCGTAGATGGATTGTCATCTGAAATATCAACCTCATTATCTCTGGTCATACCTCAAAATAAGAGCAGTGCTTGTTCCTCTGACCTCTCATCAGAGAACCGTATGGACTCCATCTCCCCCAGTCCTGAAGAGAGGACTTAGAGTCCCATTCACAAATAAGAAAATGAAGGCAAACTTAAGTTCAGAATGAGGTGAAACCATGTATGTGTTAGTATCCAGAACACTAAACGGAATCACCGAGAGGCAGGGCCAGAAGATGAATCTTAGGATCTGGGCAGGGAGAGGCAGGGCCAGCAGGAAGCAAGATGAGGAACATGGGAGGGGAGGCTCAGGCAAAGGCAGTGACTCACCAGGAGCAGGTTGAGGCCAGGTAAGAGCAGAGGAGACACCTAGCAGAGGAGTGAGGACCTGGCTCTGCGGGCATCTCTTCCTCCAGCTGTCAGTGGGTTGTGTGCTGGGCCCAGGAGCATGGCCTGTGCTCCCTATAGGGTCCCTGTCAGTGTGTGCGTGACCTCAGGGGAGAGCCAGGAGGGACTCCAAGGCTCCTGGCTTCCAAGCTCTGCCCAGGAAGAGGTGTCTTACCCTGAGGAGAGGTTTACTGCATCCAGGCAATTTAATCCTCCCAAGCAGTTGGGCAGGCCCTGGGGACAATAAGAAAGAAGGTAACAGAGTGGATCTGCAAAGCCTTTAATACACAGCATTAAAGGGTAATGGGAAAATCGATGGGACTCTACAACAGGGTCGCCCCAACTGCCAGCAGTCCTGTCGTTAATGGGACAGTTGGTGCTCTAGCCACTGCAAGGCTGCTGGACAGAACCGGGGCCCCATCCTGACCTCTTCAGAGCTCAGATGGCTTTATGGACTCTGGGACTTCCCACATGGGTCAGAACACTGGGGGACGACCTTCTTGTCTCCTGTGGGCACACCTTACCCTCCTCACCCTGGCCAAGTGACTTCATAATAGTTACCATTTATTGATGACTTTCTGTGGGCCAGGCTGTAGGCTAAGAGCTTTCTGAATTGTTGCATTTAATCCTTACAACCACTCTATAAATTGGCTACTGTTACTGTAGTTTCCATTTCATATGTAAGTAAAGTAAGGTCCAGAGAGACACATGTGCCCTTGATCATCAGCTGGGTGAGAAGTGGGTGGATGCGCACAGATCTTAGGATGTGAGCGCTGAAAAGGGTCCCACGGGACATCTGGATGGACCCCTCAGGACAGAGAAGTAAAGTGACTTGCCGTGGTTCACACAGCTGCTCAGAAGAAAAGGTGCAGTTATAAAGCAGGTGTCCCACCTTTCAGTCCTGTGTTCTTTGCCCCCATTTTATCACCTGATCATTTCCATCCACAAAGCACACACTCCACTGGCTTTGGACGTTGGAGTCATTCACTGTAATTAAAGGGATGGTCATTTAGGAATTGTTTCCATTCAGTGCAAAGTTACTAAGGCCCCTCACTGCGCTCTGGGTGAGGAGGTGCTGCAGAGCAAGGGATCTGGTCATTGTTCTTCAACAGCAATAGCATCTGGCTGGGGAGAGAAAAACATGCAGACCCGAAACAACCTTAGACTAATTCTAAGACAGCAAATAAGTGTGAGAGTATGCGATGCCAACCGTGCACACGGAGCATCAGGGAATTAAAGGTGAAAGAGGAGGCTTTGTGGAGGCGAGGAGTTTGGAACTGGGCTGTTAAAGGAAGGCAGGGTTGGGATTAGGGAAAACGAGAGGGAGGGCTTGACTGGCAGAAACCTCAGAAGCAAAGGCCTGGTGGCTGGAAAGAACGTGGTATAATATGTTGGATCTGTAGGAAAGAAGATTCATGCTGCTGAAGCAGGGAGATGTGGGCTGGGGTGGGAGGGGATTTTAGACTCAGCGTGGAAAGCAATGCGGAGTCAGGGCAGACAGTTAAGCAAGGTAATGCAAGATGACAGCAGCGGGTTTAGGAAGACGTAAATGACGCCAGCCATCCAGGAATGTTGGAAGTTTGGAGGACTGAATTCTAGAGAGGAGAGAAATGAAGGAAGTCTTCCGGGCATGGATGGTGGTGGTAGCGGGGGCTGGTGTGAAGGCCAGAAAATAATCAAGGGGTGAAGCCCAGAGAGGCTGCAGTGAAGGGGTCGCCAGGGTTTGGTGTAAGGGCTAAAAGATGGAGGGTGTCAAATGGGATATCCGTGTACAGGCCTGGAGCATGGTGGCAAACTGGGTGGTTTGGGAATTGAGTTCAGGGGTGTGGGGTGGAGAAAGGAGAGAGTTATTTGGGATGAGGGCTATCAGGCCAAACACAGGAAGGTCTAGGGGAAGGGAAACAATTGGGAAAACAGGTCTTTTCTCCTGAAGACCATTTTCCTTTGAACTTCTTGTGGGAAAAGAAGTTTCCTAAGTGGAGAGTGTGGAGCAGAGTTTGGGGCATGGGATGGGGAGATTGTCAGCTCAGGCCTGGGCCCTCCTCTGCCTTTACTGGCCTGGAGCCCTGGGCCAGTCACACAACGGCAGTGAAGGGAATAAGACCCACCTCGGAGCGGAGGCAGGGGATTTGATGAGAGGCTCACAAAGTGCTTACCCGGATTCCTTCCACACTTGCTCAATACACGTGAGCTACTGTGATGACAAAACCAACTTTGACGTATCATACAGTTCAAGTTCCCAAACCACCAAAATGGCTCAGGACTTAAACACATGGATCATGAAAAACAGTGGAGTTGGATAAAAAGCTATTGGATGGGGTTAGCAGGAGTCTGAGATGGCAACCTGTCCGAGCTCACCCCTGAGCTTCTTGAGCAGCGGCTGCCGGCCTCCTGCCTAGGTCTCCCAAGGGGCTTATGGAAACAGCAATTCCCTGGCCCTTTGCAGGCCTGGAAAGCTGAAGCTCAGGCGCAGGGCAGGAACTGTGTTTTTAATGACATACCTGAATTCTGAAATTCTAAAGCAAACGAAAGTCTGACAACCACATTTTACGTGCTAACATGAATCTCCTTGGCAAGATCTCCAGCCTGTATGATCACCACCAAGGTGACAGGGAGCTCGATCCCTCACCGGTCAGCCCATCCATCTCATTGGAGCGAGTGGCCTGTCCATAAGGTCCCTCCCAGCCTCATGTCCCTCTGCGAAAAATGATAGGCAAGGGAGAAAAAATGAGAGTGGGATTGGCAGACGGGAAGAGGGGGAGACAGAGGAAAATACCTGGGCTCAGGGGGAGAAGGCAGGTGGCACTAGGGCGAGAAGTGGCCAGCTCTGGTTCACTCCCCAGTGCAGTCGCCCTGGGTTATTAAAGGGAAGAAGAATGAGCTTCTGTATCTCAGCGGAGCAGGGCAATAGTCATCGGCAGCCGTTATTAAAATCTTTTCTTCACCAGTGAAAGGCACTTATCAATCTTCATCACCAACGCACTCTCTTTTTCAAAAGGAAAATCAACTTAACAGGTGGGGCCTGACCTTTCACTCCTCCTGTGAAAGAGTCCAAGGCTGCCCCCAGGCAGCTTCAAAACTGGTGCGGGGCTCACAGAGCACCCCCAGAATGGCAGGAGAGCGACTTTGGAGCTCAGTGTCTTGGTGCTGTGTTCACACTGCAGGGAACACAGTGTGGGTGGCAGTGGCGGCAGCACCTGGATACTCCGGGTGCCGGGATTGACACACTGCTGCAGAGGGGCCCTGGATCCCTAAACAAGAAACTGTTTGGGAGGAGCCCTGCTGCGTGGCCACGGGGGCAGGGCGGATCCCAGCTGCAGCCTCCGCATGGGCGTCCTTGCCCCTTCTCTCACCTCCCTCCTCCAGTCCTCCAACCCGCAGACATCTCTCCTGAGCACGTCACTCCCTTGCTGACAAATGCTCAGAAACAGCCCACTGCGGCAGGAATCCATCTACACGTCTTAGCCCAGGCCCTTGGCTCAACGCTCTTCCCAGACTGACCCCAAATGACCCTCCAGCCCTCTACCCATCTCCCCTGCTGGGCTGCAGGCTAGCTGCACTAGTCACTGTTCCCCAGTCCCATGCTGCTTTTGCTCAAGGCGGCTGCTCTGCCTGTAGTGCCTTTCTCCTTCTTCTCTGCTAGGTGATCTGCTTAACAGCCCAGCTCAAATGTCCCCTCCTCTGGGAAGTCCTCCCTGACCTGTCCAGGCAGAACTAATGATTTCCTCCTCCAGGCTCCCATAGCAGGCATGCTACTCTTTTAACAATGACCCCACTATATTCTAGTTGGTTGTAATCCTTTGTTTATATCTGTCTCTCCTCATTACAGGGAGTTCTAGGAGGAAGGGGAGGAGGGCTGTATCTTGCTCCTTTTTGTACCTCCCACGGAACTAGGCGTAGTTCTTAATAAAAACATGCACTAGCTAGCACGTACTGAGGGCTTACTCAGCACTCTGAAGGTCCTTCATGTACATGATTTCATGTGATCCTCCAGGTTATTAAACCTGTTTTGCAGATGAAGAAACTGAGGCTCGGAGATGTGAAGTGACCTGTCCAAGGACACATGGCTAAATCGTGGCAGAGCAGGAAGTAGAAACCAGCAAGGCTTGAACTC
Organism: Delphinus delphis; assembly: GCF_949987515.2. Classification (NCBI taxonomy): domain Eukaryota; kingdom Metazoa; phylum Chordata; class Mammalia; order Artiodactyla; family Delphinidae; genus Delphinus; species Delphinus delphis. The sequence continues at coordinate 29,656,800 of NC_082698.1, read as the reverse complement.
AATAAATTTTGCTGACGGGCTGAATGACCCCCTCCCCCTGGCTTTGGTGCCCGCAGCCCCTTAGGTAGACTGGCAGGGGGACCTGTGGTGGTGTCTAGCTCCCGAGCCAGATCCCATCCATCCATGCCCTTCCGCATCTCTGTGAGCTCAGGCTTTCTCTGCCTCCAGGGCATAATACTACTTGCTCTGAAGTCTTTTATCCATTTTCCCCTGGACAAGGTAAGGCTCTGGAGAAAGTTCTCTGCCACCTCCCCAGAATGAGCCCCCATCACCCCACCCCTCTCTCTCTCCCCAGTCAGCAGCCCCTCTGGCCATCCCTTTCTGTGCCCTCCCCAACCTCAGCTCCTTGAGCAGTATTTCAGGTTCTCTCTCCTGCATCCCAGGCCCCAGTGCTCCTCCGGCTTCAGGCTAAGCCCTGGAAAACCTGCACAGGCTGGTGTTCTGGTTTCTGCCCCAGGTTTCAGGTAATTCTGGAGGGGATAGAGCCCAGCTGTCTCACAGCTTCTTCCTTCACTGGGGGATTCAGGAGGAATGCCTCTCTTCTTTAGCCCCAGTTTTCAAGACCAACTCTGATTTTAAAACGTGTAAACTTTCTGAGAACAGCAGCTGAGTTTCTTTCATCTCTGCAGGCACCACCATCCCTCGTCCAGAGCTGTGCACCCAGGTGACGCCCGGTAAATGGTGAATGAATGACTCCACGGAAAACCCCAAGAACACTCCATGAATATACTCTTCATCATGCAATAGCCTATCCTTGCATCAATCTTCTTATCACTCCCTCTGGTTCTAGAAAGGATGGTGTCTCCTCTCCTCTCCAGCTGACCCCTTCCTCGTTATTGTCCCGCTTCGTGGGGCAGCAACTCTCCAGCTGCTCCAGGGCAGGTCAGCAGCCCTGAGGACCTGCCCTCCCTGTGCTTCCGGGGCTCAAGCACACTGAATGGACCCCACTCTGAAAGACCAACGGGATTCATCTCATTTCTGTGTTCATGTAACAAAAGGTAACTGAATACCGATCATAAACTAGGACCTGCAATCCAGAGGAAATGTGGGTCAGGGCCACCCTGAGGGGTGCAATCGCCAGTAGGGCAAATCTCATTGTTTTGTTCACTGCTGGTTCCCTACTGCCTAAAACAGTGCCTAGTACATAATTAGAGCTCAAGAAGTATTTGTTGGGTGGATAAATGAATGAATGGCCATTGTGTTTCTTGTACTTTTCTGTTCATTGTAGACAAGTTTCTCTAATATCACCATCCTTCTACCTTGCTTACTCCAGGGACCTCTCTCCACCCCCACCTCCCAACCACACTCAGTTCTCACTTTCTCATCACCCCATGACCCCAAGTTCTGTGACACCCCTCTGAGGACCCCCAAAGCTCCCACTCATCCACTTCCATCAGCACAACTTTTCAGCCCCTGGGATCTTCAGTTTCTCCCCTCCTTCCAATTTCCTGAATAGCCCCATGTGTCCTGTCTTTGCTCGCGTTGCTACAAAGCCTGCCCCACGATGAACCATTTCAGCGAAGAACTTAGTCATCTCTTGGTGACCCCTGCTGTCCTCACCCACCACTTTATCAGTCTTTGTCTCTGAAAGCCCCCCACTTTCATTTTCCCTGCGAGAGGAGATTGCCTGAGAGCCCTGCAGATCAGCTTCACTGCAAAGCCATGCTGACTAGCTTCAGCTGCTCGGCACCTCCTTAAAAAATGTGTATTTAAACAATTTTCTAAAGGAGAAAAAAATCTCTTCACCTCCTCACACCAACTGTTTGTGTAATTCAGTGACCTTTTATGAACCATCATTGTATAAGCATCATTTTCCAGGGTAGAAATCAACTTATCCATCCCATTTCGTACTCTACCTTGTTCACCTAACATTTGTCTGTATACACTTTCTCATGTATTGAGAACTCACATTTATCATTTGAAATGGTTATATAATATTCTACCATATTAATGTCCCATAGTTTGCTTAACCATTCCCCAGTTGTGGAGCATTTGGGCAATTTCCAGGGTTTTCCAATAATGAACAGGGCAACAATAAACATCTTCTTGCAAATAGTGTCTATTTGCTTTTCAGTTATTTTCATGGTGTATATTCCTAGAAGGAGGATTATTGGGTCAAAGGCTAGGAACACTTTCACGACTTTTGTTGCAAGGTGCCAGGCTGCTCTCCAGAAAGACTGCACTAATTTGCAATTCTCCAGTCTTTTTATTCTTGTTTTGTAACCTCCTAGTGTATTCCTCCAGGGGTTGTTCCAAATCTTCTGGACCTGCCTGGGGTGTTCAGCTACCCTCACCCTCCAGAGGTGGTTTTACTGAGAAAGTTATAGGCATGTGTCCTCAAGTTTCCTCAGCTTCCTTCCAAGGCAACCTTTCTATTTTCACCCTAGCTCCCCTCCTGGGCTGATCTGCAAGGGAGAGGTGTCCAATTTCCTCTCCAAACAAACCTCCTTCTAGCATATTTGACCTCATTTCCTCCTTTCTCTTCAAAACCATGCTGCATTAGTTATTCTCCTCTTCTCACATCATCTTTTTCTCCCTCTTCTCCTGATCTTTCCCCACAGCCTGCAAATATCCTATTCCTAAAAGCAATAAGGTTTCCCTTCTCCCCCGAACTACTCTTCTCTTCCATCACCATCCCTCTTGCTGAAAGAATAGTCTACATGTCACCTTCTCATCTTCCAGTTCCTTCTCAGCCTTTTGCTCTCTTTAGCTGATGCCCAACACGCAACCAAAGCTGCCAACTCAAGGCCACCAGTCATTTTCTTAATCACCCAAACAAATGACCTTTTATCAGTCATCATCCCCACCACCTTGTTGGCTATTGTGTCCTCGTTGAGACTTTCTCTGGTCTGGGGTTCCATGGCAGAGCAATTTCCTTAGAGCTCCTTCCATTCTACCAGTGTTGTACCTGCAGAAGAATCTGTTCTGGGACCTTTTAGTGAACTCTAAATTATCCCTACCTCCCATTGTACAGCTGCCAGGGGAATTGGATGGAATTGATTTCATTTCCAGCTCTCATGGTGAGCTTATGACTGATCTAAGCCCTTTAGTATAAACCCATTCCTCTTCCCTCAGTGATGGTTCAGGGAAAAGAAGACCAAAGCAATCAACATGTGACATTTACACGTGACCTATGGTGATTCAACTAGAACAAAGCTCAAGACTTTAGTTTTATAGTTGAGGGAAGCCAGTTCTTTCTCTCCTCTTGGTATGATTGATAAAGCATTAAATCTAATTGCTGCTGGCCACCAGCTTACAACCTTGAGAGAATCTAGTGTAAAGGTGAAGGCAAAACACGGAATAGAGAAGGGTTTAGAAAACTGAAGCATAGTGGATCCAGATTCCCGACTGAACCATGCCTGAAGCCCACTTTACTGGATTTTACAGTTACAGAAGTCAATAGATCCCTTGTTTTATTTATTTATTTATAATTTATTATTATTATTTTGAGCAGAGAAAGGTTTATCACAGGGCCAAACAAGGAGAACAGGTGCCTTATGCTCAAAAAAACCCGAACTCCCTGATGGTTTTGGGGGAGAAATTTTTAATAGGCAAAATTTAGGGTGAGGGCTACAGAGTGGGTTACTTTCTTCTCATTGGTTGGTGGTGAGGTAACAGGGCAGTCTCCAGGGATCTTGTGCTCAGCCTGAAGTTCCTTCTATTATTTAAATCATAATGTGTAGAACTTTCTGTTATTTGCAGTTGAAACTTATAACCATTATAGCCCTCTTCACTGTTCTCCCTTTATAATTTATATCTCATTGTTCTCACCCGTTCCAGTAGCTTCCATGATCACATCTATGTGGATGATTCCTCTACACTCCTACCTGACACCTGTCTCCTCACCTCCAACTCCAGCACTACTAGCTTTTTGCTAGGTAGCTGTATGTGGTCTATGAAGCTTTAATCTTAACATGTTAACACCAAGATTTTCACCACCATCACCCAAGCCAGATCAACCTCGCTTCCCTATTCCCCTATATCTGATTATTCCTTTGACCAAGTTTGAAACTTTAGAGTCATCCATATCATTCCCTCTTTTATACCCCACAGCCAGCCGGCTGCCATGAGCTTGCACTTTTGCCTCCGGCCGCTTCTTGACCTTTAGTACCTCTCTCTCAAACTGACTCTCTTCCCAGTTGGTCTTCTTGCCTCCTGCATACCCCGGCTTCTGATCACCCTACACACCTTTATCAAAAACATCTTCCTAAAACTTCAAAGCAGTCAAATATTTTCAATGATTTCTCAATATGTTTCAGATTTAGTCCAGATTTTTCAAGCAAAATCTAATTCTTCCACAACAGGTTCTTTCCATTATCTTCCCCGTCTTATAATCTCTTTACTCTCTCGTTGGTGCCCAAGCTACAGCCAAAGTGGGCTGTTTTCTATTTCTTCCACATCTTGCTGCCAATGAGATGAATCCCATCTGGACCACCTTCCCTTCATATTTCATCTATTAACATCCTACTCAGCCTTTAAGATTCCTTTCAAAAGAAATCTAGATAAAGTGTACTCTGATTTCCCTGAATAGATACTTCTTTTTTTGAACACACCTCCGACCCGTCTCTCTTGTGTCACACATAAGAATAGAAAAACTGACTTTTATTTTTGTTTTCCCAAAGCACATGGCCTTGAAAGTAGTAGGTGCTCAATAAATACTCATTAAATTAGCTTGAATCAAGGGCAACCTTATGGGAACGAGATGCCACATGAGCGTGCTTGAGAAGATTCACTAGAACCTCTTTTTTCTTTTTCTTTTTTATATTCCAGCTAAGGATTTATCAAGTCAACAAATATATATTTAGTGCTTACTATGTGCAAGTTAACACTGGGATCTGGGAGAAGCTAGCTTTGAAATCTTGTACCCTGAGATGACTCAGAGCTGTGGTTCTCAGAGTATGGTCCATATGGATGTTTCTGGCAACTGAGGTCTGATCTACCCTCCTACAGTATCAATATTTAGGGCAGATTCTGAGCTGGAGAGCAGTTAAGGCTAATGGGAAAAAAGCAATGGACTAAGAGTCCATAGACCTGATCTGGGCCTGGATCTGTCACTAATTAGATGTGTGACCTCACACAAGTCTTTAAACCTCTCTGGGGCTCTATTACTTCTTTACCTGTGAAACAATAGGGTTAAACTCCAATGTTTCTCAAAATGTGGTCCTCAGAATACTTGCATCAGATTCATCTGAGTGGCTTTTAAAAATGCAAATTCCCTGGACTCAAACCAGTGGAAAACAAATCTTTGGGGATAGGGTCTAGGGGTCTGCATTAGAGCAAGCTCCCCAAGTGCTTCTTGTTCCATTCAAGTTAAATACCTTTAGAATTTTGGAATTACAAGGTTCCTCCTGTTTTAAAAGGTAAGGGTTACAGGATTAAGTAAAAATTTGAGTTATTTTGCAGAGATCAGTAGCATGGTCGAGTGAGTAACTGAGAAGACATCTCGCCCTAACCGTGTCTATGAAAGAAAGCTTAGGAGAACCCCTGTTCCATGTCCTGCTACCCAGGCCACAGCCCCAGGACTATGCTGCAGCTGGTGCCTGTCTGCCCACTTGCCTCCTTTCTTATCCCTCCTTCCCTCTGTCCCTTCCTTTTTCATTCTTTTCTTTCTTCCCTGTCCTTCTCTCCTTGCTCCTCTATCTTCCCTCCCTCCATTCCTTCCTTCTTTCCTTCTTTTCTTTTCCAGTCCTTCCAAAATCCCATCAGCACTTGAGTATACACATCCTAAGCAATACATTTATTTGCACTTACTTAATGTACTTTTTTTTGGTGAGGTCTTTCCGGCTCCCTCAATCAGGTATGAGCATTTCCTGCTCAGAACACTCACAGCACTTTGAACCAATCTTATGCCATTAATCATACTTTGCCATGCAATATTTCTAGGTCTACTCTATTGTATGCCCCTGAGGAAAATGCTGTTTTATTCACCAACACACACGCCCCTTCTATAGTGCCCAGCCTAGTGCCTTGCACATGTTGATGGTATTTTACATTTATGTGCTGTACACTAGTTTAATAAGTATTGTCACAGACATTAGTGAATAGCAAACACTGAACGAATATTTACTGAATGGACCAATGAACAGATTCCTCTACTTTCCTTATCCTTTCCTTGAGATTGTCTTATCTCCTGTCCGAGTGGCAGGTTTGCACAGTGGCAAGGCCACTGACCTTGGAGTCAGAAGCTTGAGTTTGAAAACTTGTTCTTCCTCTTTAATAGCTGGGTCGTCTTGGGCAAATTGTTTACCCTCTCTGAACCATATTTTATCTGTAGGGTAGAATAATACCTTATTTTTAGGGTTGGTGATGATGAACCGCAATTATCTGTGAAATAAGTATGTACCACATTTATGGCACGTAGCAGATAATTTTAAAAAGCTGGTTAAATGACATTCTTCCCTCCCCCACCTTTCATGTCCATTCGAATGTCCCTTAGGACAAACACTGGCTTTTCTAATTCTTTCTCTCTGGGTTTGTACGCTGTGTCTTGGTGCACTGCATACAAAGATGTGCAGGATACATTCTGTGGACTCTTAAAAATAGTCAATGTCATAAGGTGAAACACATATGGAAAACACTCAAACTGAAATGAAAGGATTATATTTGTCAAGATTCTTTGTTGCAAGGTCCATAAACCCAATTCAAACAATCTTAAGGAAAAAAAAATTTTAATTGGCTCCCATAATTGGGAAGTTCTGGAGAGCATCTGGCTTTAAGCAGAGCTGCACCCAGGGGTTAAAATACTGAAGTCAGGATTCTGTCTCTTTTTCTCCAGCTTTGGGCCCTGCTCCAATGGCTTCATCCTCAGGCAGGATCTCTCCAGTTTGTGGGAAGGATGGCTACTGACTTGCAAGCTGAAAGGAAGAGAGGCCCTTTTTATCTTTGTGTTGCATGCAAATCTCATGGAAGGATTTTCACTGACTCTGGTTGGGTTCTGTGCCCACATCAAGACCAGTGGGTCTAAAGGACGAAGTACGATAGTTGGCTCAGCCTGGGTCACATGCCCACCCCTGTGGCCCATGGGGAAGGACACAGTGGTTGACAGTCCTTCAGACCACAGGAATGAGGGAGAGGTAGTTCCTGCAAAAGAAGGTGTGTCAGCAGACAAGACCAACTTGTTCAGCACACAAGTAGAAAATACACCATTTCCCATAAGATGCCTGCCTACTTTGTGTCATTTAAAGGGCCCAGCTTCATTTACTTATTAATTTATTCATTCACTGTTACTGAGGAAAATAAAATCATTTTGAGAGTGTCCTAAGCCCCAGGCCCAGTGCCAAGGGTTGGGGTAAAGCGGTGATGAAGACAAACATGGGTTTCCTCTGGTGGAGCTCAAAAACCTCTCCCTGCATGAGCCGCCGCAGTTTCTAAGGTCTCTCCGCTAACCATGACCCTTGGCTTCCAGTAATGATTTCCGGAAGAATCAATGGGACAGTATTTTACCTGGGAGGCGCATCACTTTATCCTGTTATCACCCACTTAGCACAATCAGTTTGCTGGCTGAACTGGCAGAGATCAGAGAATCAGAGGCTGTGGGATGAAAGGACTTGTAAGGCCAGCTCCCTCAGAGCATGTGCTCGGTTCTGGAGAAGATCAGGCTTGTTTGTTTGTTTGCCTTGTTTCTGTTTGTTTTTGTAATAAAATTTTTTTTAAATTGTGGTAAAATGCATAAACATAAAATTTATCCTTTTAGCTATTTTTAAGTATATAGTTCAGTTGTGTTAAGTACATTCACATTCTTGTGAAACCAATCTCTGGAACTCTTCTGTCTTGCAAAACTGAAAGTCTGTACCTATTAAACAACAACTCTCCATTCTCTCTTCCCCCAGCCCCTGGCAGCCACCATTCTACTTCGTCTTTATGAACTTAACTACTCTAGGTACCTCGTATAAGTGGAATCATACAGCTTTTGTCCTCCTGGCTTTTTTCACTTAGCACTATGTCCTCAAGGTTCACCCACGTTGTAGTGTGTGTCAGATTTTCCTTCCTTTTTAAAGCTGAATAATATTCCATCGTATGTCTATACCATGTTCGGTTTATCCTTTCATCCACAGATGGACGCTTGGATTGCTTCCACCTTTTGGCTACTGTGAATAACGCTGCTACAAACCTGGTGGGGGAGATCAGTTCTGATGGCAGGAACCCAAGTGTTCCGGAGCTTGGCAGGATTCACATGAGGTAGGGCCCAAGTAGAACCCTAAATGGACAAGTCCCGCATGTGAAGGGGCAGCACGAGCGTTCAGAGTGCCCTCTTCGGGGGTGGGCTGGGGTTAGTGGAAGGGATGGTTTCCTGGCCTGAGGCAGTGTGTCCATGTCTGAAGGAGAGGGTCCAGAGGAAGGGAAATGCCAGACTTTATCTTCCTCACAATTTGTCCAGCCCTGGCCCTGATTTCACACCTTGTTGATCAATCTTTAGAGCTCTTGTCAGGTCACTGGAGGTGACTTCCAAACTACAACAGTGTACTCATTGCTTTAGGAGGGATCTTTACTCATTCTTCAGGACTCACCGCCCTCCTCTGCCGCGCCTTCCCTCAAGGCACCCAGCAGCCCCCAGCAAGCCCCCGCCACGCCCCAGCAGAGCTCAGCTCCCCTCCTGTGCCTCCACCTAGCCCCAGCTTCACTTTCCTTTGCCAGTATTGCCTGTATCAGACTTGGTAATCTGTCTGTTTTTCAGTTGTCTACACCGGACTGAGATTTGGAGCCAGCCACATGCCACGTGCCCAGCGTTGTTCCTGGCACCTAAGAGGTAGGCGTTCAATGTGGCTTTGTTTGAAGGTGAAAAAGGAAGGTCTAAGCGGGGGCTGCTCAGTGATGCCCAGCCTCAGTAGATTGTTAGCTGGAGGCTAAGCCAGATAGAAGTGGAGTGTCTGGGGGACTTTGAAATGGCCACTGAAGACAAGGAACTAGGCGACCCAAGAGCAGGTTTCACAGCCCAACAGATCAATACCGTTCCTTCTAAGAAAGCAAACAGGATCGATGCTGGCTGCCGCAGGTCGCTGAGCAGATCTGAAAGCCACGGGGCCCATGGGTGGAGGCTCCACGTGGACCTCGCAGAACACAACAACGTGCACCCATTTGGGAGACTGAACGACACTTTACTGAATTTCACACCTGCCTTGTTACCCGAGCCACCGAAAGCCCCCTATACAAGGCTACAGCAACAGAGGAACACACAATTGAAGCGTTGAAAGCGCCTTTCAGTGTCGGGGCTGGCCTTCTTGCTGCTGTTCCCTACTCCTCTACCCACGGCAGACATTGCCCATGGGCATCCACACACTTGTTTGCCAAGCAGAGATGCAGTCTCAAAATGTTCTCACCAGTGTTTCAGGCAGCCAGTGCCCAACAGCGTTCACGGCTGAGACCTAACGTGAACGCCTTTTGCCTTCTCTGGTCTAATCCAGTCTAACATCACTTCAGCAGGACTACTTTCCATGGCTTTCTAGAGGGCTGCTCTGGAAGCTTTGTGAGCCTATTTAGTTGCTGAACTCCAATCCAATTAAAACACGTTGTGTTCCTACCACAGGAAAGGCCCGGGGCTGGGTGTTGAGAGGGTTTTAAGCAGGACAGAAATCTGCCTCCTTTTAATTACAACCTTTTGGTCCTATACCCGCCTTCTGGACGACACACAGTAAGGCTCTCCCTGTGTCCTATGACATTCCTTTCACTACTTGAAGAGGGCTGTCATGCCTTCCATCCCACCGCCCCCATTCCACCTCAGTCTTTCTTTTTTCTAGCGGAAATTGTCTAAGTGCTTCTAGCCATTTCTTATAGTATTTGGTTTTTCAGACCCCTCCGTCTCTGGTTAGCCTCCCATGGTCATGCCCCAATTTGCCTACATTCCCCTTAAACTGTGGTGCCCAGAACACACACAGTGCTTCACCTGTCATCTTACTAAATCACAGCACAAGCCAACACAAAAGGACATTTGGTTGAGTCGTGATGGGTGAAAAGGAGTTGACCAAGTTGACAAGCTCATCAAGGTGTCTCTAGGCAGGGAGAATGAGAACGTCCATGAAAGTGTGACCATGACTTGTTTGGGGTGGATCACGCAGACTCTCGTATGGACCAGATCATTTTATTTTTCATGACTTAACCAGTATTGTTAGAATTACAAAACCTCAGAGTCCCAAAGATCTTTAAAAGGCACGATCACCCACTGGAAGATGTAGTTGCCAGGCTACCACGTTCCCTGCGAAAGATTGGAGGTCTTGAGTATCTTCTCTAATAGGGAACTTTGTTATTTTTGAAGGCAGAGCGTTCAATTTTTTGACTTCTGTGTTCAAAAGTTCCTCCTTTTCAGTTGAAACCTGCCTGATTGTAATGTTAGTCATTTTGGGGGCTTATCGAGCATTTTATTTGCTCAGCACTGTCCTGGCATCGTGTGTACATGGTCACATGTGTGCCAGGGAACATGAACGCTCCACAGGGGTAACTGAGGTGGAAGGAAGGACAAGGACAAATAAACTCATATTTTTGTCTCCTAGGAAATTACAGGCCAGCGGGGAGACACACAAAAGAGTAAAACAAATACTATCATCAAGACATGGGCTAAATGGTGTACAAATACAGAGGAAAAGGTAGTTACTTCCAGTGAAGAGAGTAGAGATGGTTTGTTCTTGTGTCTACACAGCAGCCAGAGTTCTGTCTTTAAAAAAAAAATCAGATCACATTACTTTCCTGCTCAAAACCCTCCAAGGTTCCCATCACACACAGAAATAGACCCGAGGTCCTTACAGTGGCCTGTAGGATCGTGTGTGGCCCGACATTGGCCACCTCTCTTTGCCCGTGTGAATGTGCACTTTTCCACTCTGATCACACAGACCTTCTTTTTTTTTAATTAACTAATTTATTATTTATTTTTGGCTGTGTTTGGGTTTTCGTTGCTGCACATGGGCTTTCTCTAGTTGCAGAGAGCAGGGGCTACTTTTTGTTGCGGTGCGCGGGCTTCTCATTGCGGTGGCTTCTCTTGTTGGGGAGCATGGGCTCTAGGCGCTCAGGCTTCAGTAGTTGTGGCACACGGGCTCAGTAGTTGTGGCTCGCGGGCTCTAGAGCGCAGGCTCAGTAGTTGTGGCGCATGGGCTTAGTTGCTCCGTGACATGTGGGATCTTCCCAGACCAGGGCTCGAACCCGTGTCCCCTGCATTGGCAGGCGGATTCTTAACCACTGTGCCACCAGGGAAGTCCCCACACAGACCTTCTTGCCTCGAACCTGCTAGTTGCTATCTTAGGACTTCTACACTGGGTGTTCCATCTCAGGAACCCCGTCCCTTGGTCCTCCCCATGGCTTGATCCCTCACTTCACCCAGTCTCTGCCCCATTGCCACTTGTGCAGAGAGACGTTGTCATCCTCTTATCCTGCCTTATTTACTTAGTAACATTTATAACTACCTGAAATTATCTTTATATTTATTAACTGACATTCTCCTAGTAGAATGTAAGCTTACAAAGGCATGGATTTTATCTGTTTTGTTCCTGTTATATCCCCAGTGCCAAGAATAGGGCCTGACACATAACAGGTACCAAATAAATATTTGTGGAGTGAACAAATGAGTTAGTCTCCTCGAAAACCTATTCTAGTAGCCGTTCCTAGTAGCATCCAGTGTTCTTGCCCATAGTTTCTCAAAACAAGTCCAATCTTTTTGAAAAGGAGCCCAGTTTCTCATTTGAAATCCTGTGGCATTTCCTAATTTTTATGATTTCTCAGAGATTTTGATGGTGACTCTGAGATTGCAAATCCTTTCAGCTGTCTGCGAGATTTTCCTCCTAGGCTTAGGGTCCTAGACAAATTGCAGGCACAAAGGATGCACATCTAGCATGAAGGTTATGTTCTCAAGTCAGCATAGAAAGCTAAAAAGTGACATATTGGAATTTTCCTTGACTATCCTTAGCACTGCAACAAATCACTGATTCTGTAGTTCTGCACCCAAGGAATTGGTTTGTTTGCATTAGGAACCCACTAGTATGAAAAATCTGGATCTCTGACTACCTGAATCACTCTCAGCCCCTTAGATGCATTTCTTATAGGAAGTGTTTGGGAACCAAGTCTAGTGAGTGCTGGAGCCAGACTGTCTAATTTTGGATTCTGGTTCTACCACTTGCTATGTGACTATAGGCAAGTTACTCAACCTCTCTATGCATCCATTTCTTCGTCTGTAAAGTGGGACAATAACAATACATACCTGTCTCATAGGGTTATATTGAGGACCAAATTCATCAACGTGTATGAGGTCCTCAGACTAGCACCTGGCACGTAGTATTTCAATTAATGTTAGCGATTATTTTACTATCTCCCGTTTCATGTTCCTACTGGGGCATATGCTCAGTGGGTGGAAAGGCAAGCAGAATGTGCTAGACTATTTAAATTGTACTTGCTTGCCCATTCTCTCTTGCTCTCTTTGTCTCTATTTCTCTCTTTCCCCAAATGCCAATAGTTGAATTTGTATGATGCGTCCTCACCGTAAATTGCTTAGGTGCTTTCCTTCTGCTGCAATTCTATGCATTCATATATTGATTTTCGTACCATTTCTAGTTTGAACACCTTTGTAAAGACTGGAGAAGGCGAGAAAAAACAAACACGGACTAGTTTGACCTCCTTGTCTCTGTCACCAGCATATTCCCACACTTTCTGCCAACAGCGGCTTAGCCTTTTCTTAATGTTCTCCTGTAAACATGGGTATTGAGTCCCTTTGACTGCTTTTAGTTTTTCCTGGAGCACGGACTCCTCCTTCGGCTTTAGCTTTTTCGACACTATTCTTACATATTCATGTTTCTCCCTTTCTTTTAGCACTGAGAAAGTTAAAAAATCAGGAAGAAAGGCAACACTGCAGAAAATTCATAAAAAATAGCCAACCAGTCTTGTTGTTGTTTTTTAATGTGAAGAGCAGAAAAGAGAGAGGAGGCCTGAGGAGCTGGCATGAGAAGAAAGGAGCATTTGCTGTTATATAGGCAGAAGCCACTGTCCTACAGCATGTGCTGAACTCCCTGGGGCCAGATTGACAGGAACCATGCAGGGCTCTTGGGGGCGCTCCCACCAGGTGTGCAAGCAAGTTTTGACCACATCTGGAAGGTTCAGTTATTACAGGTATTTGCTTTCCTTCTAAGCCCTGGGACAGGATTCCTTACTGGACTCATTCATTCATTCAGCAAATACTTACTGAGCACTTATGTACTAGGCATGAGGCAAAACATTGAGGGTAAAAAAGATGAAGTAGGGGCTTCCCTGGTGGCGCGGTGGTTGGGAGTCCGCCTGCCGATGCAGGGGGCGCGGGTTCGTGTCCCGGTCTGGGAAGATCCCACATGCCTCGGAGCGAGGCCTGAGTACCGCAAAAAAAAAAAAAAAAAAGATGAAGTAGACAGTCTCTTCCCTTAGGTTGCTTATGTCTGGTGAGAAAGTAAAACACAAACAGATAATGTTCCTACAGCAGGGTAAGTACCATGTGTTAAGCTGGGTGCCCCAGAATCTGTCCTGGGTGGCAATCCGAGAAGGACCAGTAGAGGAGCTGAAGCTGAAATGGGCAAGTAAAGAAAACCAATACCGGGTGTGTTAATGAACATGTTACTGCTGAGGGCAAAGGGGGCTCAGTCCCACTGGGGATGTCTCACAGCTAGTGTGGAAGCTATCTCAGTGTTTCCCCATCTGAGGCTGAGAATCTGGGGTATTTGCCCATTGACTCCCACCCTCTAGTCTGCCCTGACCTCTGGCTATGCACATGCATGGCCCTAGGCAATAGAAAGCTATGGGTGTGTAGAAATGATGGCTTCGATAGGATGTGAGCAGAGAGCATTGACAGTATCTGCTGCACACACTTATAGGAACAATTACAAAGCACTACAGAAGCTGTAAAGAGGAGCTTTCAACTCAACCTAGTTAGATCTAAGAAGTCTTCCTGGAAGAGGTGACAGTTGAGCAGGGTCCTAAAGGATGCCTTACTCCAGAGCTGTTCAGCAAGGTCTGGGGCAGAGTCTTTGCTGTCTGGTCACACTAAAGATTTTGCACTGAGAGTTCTGGCTAAGATTAACAAAAAACCTGTTTATCACTCTATGCGTGGGGTTTGGGAGGCTGAGAGCACGGCAAGAATTCAGAGGGTTGACGTCCTCACAGTGCTGTCCCCTCCAGAATTGAGTCATGAAAGAGAGAACAGCAAGCAACCCGTGTCCCCTGCATTGGCAGGCGGATTTGTGTTTGCTCTTTGTAAAGAAAGCCTGAGGACATTTCTGGGTTTGCCCCAAACCTACCCTGGGTTTCTGTCGATTTGTGGATGAGGTGCTTCCTCAGAACATCCTTCCTTCCAGAGCGGTCACTCTGCAGTGGAGCCCAGCCCCCAGATGCTCTCTGCACTCACTCCTTCATCAGTACCACCTCCCAGTTAGGCCGAGGATGTGGCAATCGGGCTGCCCAGAATTGCTCTCCCCACCTTCAGCTGCCCTGAGCAGAGTTCAGATTGCACATTTCCCGACACTCAGAGATACCCATTAATATTTAGCATGTTACATTTCCAAAGCACTTTGCTAACACAAATTGATCTTTTCGGCACCCCCTTGTGAGGCAGTTCAGTACTGTTAGCCCTACTGGGGACAGCAGGCTTTGGGAAGATAAGCCACTTAGGCAAGGGCCATGGCTGGGGAGTGACGGATCCAGATTGGAATCAAAGGTCGATGAGACCCGTTGTCTGAGCCTCCAGGTGGCACTCCAGAGTGGCCCCAGCGCCCCCTCTCTGCCCAGGATGTGTTGGAACAAATCCAGCCTTCTGAAGTTTTAAATAGAATGGGCTTGTCATGTCTAAGGTTGGACTGTTACACACCAGCTATTGTTTAGGGAGTGCTTATTATGTGCCAAGAGCTGGGTGCTTTACATAGAATGTACCATTTAGTTCTCACAACACTTGCCCACCTCTTTGATGTCACTACTATTATTATTTTATGCATCAGAGAACTGAGGCACAGAAAGATTAAGTAACTTGCTTAAAGTTGCCCAGTAATTGGTAGAGCCAGGATTTAAACCAAGCTATTCTTCTTCAGAGAACTTTAACCAATATGAACCAGGCTAAGGGTGGGTAGAGGGACCGAGTAAAGTGGAATTACTCTTGCTGAAGTTCTGCCTACTCCCAGGCAATTCATCATATGCCTTGCAAGATTATTTCTGAAGGTAAAGGAATTAGGTGGGGGTGAGGGGGCTGTCTGCGAAAGTGTGCTTCAGGAAGGAGAGTGTAAACGAAAGTTGCTGGTTACTTGATTTCCTTTGATTCTACCCTTGGCTCCGCATTCCCAGCCCTGCCTAAAAGGACAGAGAGAGGACTAGTTCATCCAATAAGCGAGGGTGGGGCCCATGTGCCATGCATTGTGCTTAGTTATGACGCTCGCGCTGGTGGGGTAGAGACACACGTAAATCATTATGATTGGGTCGGGAGTACTACAACCAAGCGGTATGAGAGCTCATGCGACAGAGGAGGCAGAAGCGACTTGTTGGTCTAGGGAAGTTGGGGAAGTTTTGTGGCGGTGACACAAGTTAGATCCTGGTGGAGATGGAGGAAGGAGAGAAAGGGCATTCCAGGCAGAGGGGAGAACATGTACAAAGGAAGGGAGATGTGAAATAGCGTGGCAGTTTGGAGTGCAACAAGTTCTGTTTATGTGGAAATGGGCTTCTCGCTTTCTTGATTTGAGTAAGCGGATCTGGGGTCCCACTGCCCTAGATGAGGGGCCAGGTTACCAATTCTAGGTTATCCCTGAGAATGTAACTCTTTGTGACCTGTCTAGCCCAATTCTTGGCGTTCTACGGCTGAGTAGAGAAGATGGTTGTTTAGCTACTATTTAGCAAGTTCCACTGTATGCAAGGCATTGTGCTGGGTGTTGTGGATAAGGGATCAGGACTCTGAGTGCTATGGGGACGTGGGAAAGAGTCTGGGGCCGAGGGACTGTATGCCGGGAAGGAAATTTTGTAAAAGGGTCACTCTGCCCCTACTACTCTGCTAAGGGAAAAAAGAATTAGTGTTGCAATTTAAAAAATCTCTTTGTTCCCTACTCACCCCTGTCCCTTATGAGCAAAACTTTGTGTAATGTGTATGTCCCTTTTCCTTGCTGCCTCTCTAGAGTTTACCAAACCATTTCCCATCCATTATATACTTAATCCTCATGATAACCCAATGATGCAGGTGGCCTTGGTTGGTCTCCATTTTATAGATGAGGAAACTGAGGTTTGGTGACTATCCAAGGTTACATGCTTTATAGCAGTAGAAAGTTTCCCTATCCTGATCTCATGTTTGTTCTATTACACACACCGCCTTGCCTTCTAAGTCAGCGGTCATGCTGTGCATGCCAGGGGTTCCCAATGGCACCCTGGGGTGGGAGGTGTCTTGCTGTACATCCTGAGGTAGGTATTGAGAATGTTAAAATCAAGGCACAGATGGTGTTGCATTGGAACCTAAAGCCCAGCTGTAAATATCTGGCTCAGTTAGAGCTGAGCCAGGAAATTCTAAGTGGCAGAAGTTATTACACTATTTTCTCAATTATAGCTCCAAGGAGTCAAGTTGCCCTCAGATCAGGATGAATATGGACATAATATGACCTAGCCCTTCCCTCCAAGTGACATTGTGGTTTTGGATAGTTTAGCCGGACAAGCCTTGAGGTCAAGAGGCGGGTAGAATAGGCTTGGTGCAGGAAAGCTAATTGTGTGTGCGTGTGTGTGTGTCGTGTGTGTGTGTGTGTGTGTGGTGTGTGTGTGTGTGTGTCGTGTGTGTGTGTTGTGTGTGTGTGTGTGTGTGTGTGTGTGTGTGTGTGTTGGAGGTACTGGCACAGCTTGCTGTTGGATTAGAGCATCAGATATGTGACCTCACAGCAGACAGTCAACCAAAAAAAAAATAGTTGCTGCCATGCCCTTTTTTTTTAAATAAAGGTATTTATTTTTATTTATTTATTTTTGGCTGCGTCGGGTCTTCGTTGCTAAGTGCTGGTTTTCTCTAGTTGCGGTGAGCGGGGGCTGCTCTTCGTTGCGGTGCACGGGCTTCTCATTGCGCTGGTTTCTCTTGTTGCGGAGCACCAACTCTAGGTGCGCGGGCTTCAGTAGTTGTGGCATGCGGGCTCAGTAGTTGTGGCGCACGGGCTTAGTTGCTCCGCAGCATGAGGGATATTCCTGGACCAGGGCTCGAACCCGTGTCGCCGGCATTGGGAGGCAGATTCTTAACCACTGCACCACCAGGGAAGCCCTGCCATGCCCTTTTAAAGGTGGTTTCAATTACAGCCGGGAGATTTTTCTGGGCTCCTAACTAAGGCTTGGGGTCTGAAGTCATTGTTGCTCATCAGAGTCCTCTGTCATGTTTTCCTCATGAATTACATAGGAGCTGTCTGGTTGATACTCTGCCCTCCTATTGTCCTAAAAAGTCTTATTTTTCCTCCAGTTGATACCCAAGACTGATACAGTTCTAGATAGTAGCACTTACTGATGCTAGTCATGAGGGAAGGAACCAAGTGCCCAAAAGCCCAATAAAATTTGGATCCTTCTGCATTTATTGGTTGCAGGTCACTGAAGGAAAGAATTCTCAAGTTAGGAGGGACCAATAGGGCCCACATTTCCAAGGGGCAGACTTATTTAGTCCCTCTTTCCTAATAACATTTTCTCCTCCACCATCCATGCCATCTGGGTAATTATAGTATTATATTAGGAGGATATTGAAACTCCAAGGAGACTGTGAAATGTCCCCAGCAGAGTTCTTCTCTTATATATGCCTTGTTCAAATTGTCCATTTTGAAGCTAGGCTGTAGATGACCAAGCCCTAATCATTGAACAGACAGGCAACATGGAATCTCCAAGAGTCCGAGGACCAGATATCCTCTATTAGTTACTCAAGGATTCCGAAGGGTCACACTACTAAAAGAGGGGACCTGGCATCAGGAGATTGTGAATGAGAGGTGATGTAATTTAGTGGTTGAGAGCTCAGATTCCAGAGCCAGATTGTCTTGGTTCAAATGTCAGGTTTGTCAGTTATTAGCTGCACAGTCTTGGCTCTCAGCTGCCTCCACTCTGAAATGACGGTAATAATAGATGATACCTTGTAGGGTTGTGTGAGGATTGACTCAGATCAGGCATATAAAGGGCTTAGCACAGCTCCTGCACACATTAAGCACCTAAGTGTTAAACGCTATTATTTCTTAAAGGGAGAATTCTTTTCCTGCTCTAGGGTGTTTCTCCTCCTTATGTCCTTAACCCCCCATCCCCCTTGTTTATATTTCTGAAGCCAGCTGCTCCAATATCCTCTCTTCTTCTGGTCAGGCATGCAAAGGAAAAACAGCTTGCACATGGGCATATTTTCTTCTGTATTGCTTATAGCATCACCGTAAACCAATATACCACAGTTCATTTTAATCCAAGAGCTAAGGGCCCTTTAAACCAGCCATTCCTTATTTATTCTGTTAAAAAAAAAATCAAGGTCCTTTTGTTTCACATTCCTTTATTGTATTTTGTAAGGCACCGAGCACATATTGGATGCTATGTAAATGGGAAATACTCTAACAATAGTAACTGAGACAGATGAGAAACTCAAGGAAGCAAAGTTACCATTTTGAGTTTAGCTCTTTATTGATGGGCTGAGTGATTTGGAAGAGACAGTGTGGCTCCAAAGCTAAAGAGCCCACAGGGATTAAGAGGGCAAAGGTTTGGCTCTCAGTCACAGCAGCAGCTCTGGCGACCCCAGGCAGGAAGCTTCCTTTCCCTGGACCTCAAATTCTCCCCATGAATACTAGGATTAATTCCACAAAACCGTCTCCCAGGGATGTTAAGCCAGGGCTGCCATATGTGGTTTTACAGACTATGCAGTGCACAAGGGTGCCAACTGAGCGGGTAAGTGGGTGCTGAAATGTAGCCCACACTCTGCTCATCAATCTGTGCATCCTGGTGATGGACAGGGTCCACCTGGAGAAAGGGACACTTTATTCTAATTTGCACAAAGTAGTATATGGGCTCGTAGAGGCCCTGTGTGAAGAAAGGTGATAGTGATAGGGCACAGAGCTCAGCTCATAGAATGGTTGCATTTATTCAACACCGGGTTTTTGAACACCTACTATGTGCCAGGCCCTAATCCAGGGGCTGAGGATATGGAGATGAATGTAAACAACTTCTGCCCTTGGGTCCTCTTTCCTTCACCGCCCATCCTCCCCTAACGTTCAATCATCAGCAAGTCTTGTAGACTCAAACTGCAAAACATATGTCAAGTCCACTCAACTTTTTTCTTTTCTTTTTAAGTCTTTAAAGCATTTTTTTAACTTAAAATATTTTTATTTTTTAGCTGCGTTGGGTCTTCGTTGCGGGGCGCAGGCTTTCTCTAGCTGCGGCAAGCGGGGGCTACTCTTCGTTGTGGTGCACAGGCTTCTCGCTGCGGTGGCTTCTCTTGTTGCAGAGCATGGGCCCTAGAGCGCACGGGCTTCAGTAGTTGCGGCATGTGGGCTCAGTAGCTGCAGCACTCAGGCCCTAGGGCCCGCGGGCTTCAGTAGTTGTGGCTCTCCGGCTCTAGAGCACAGGCTTGGTAGTTGTGGCACATGGGCTTAGTTGCTCCACAGCATGTGGGATCTTCCCGGACCATGGATCGAACCCGTGTCCCCTGCATTGGCAGGCGGATTCTTAGCCACTGTGCCACCAGGGAAGTCTACCACCCACCTTTTTCACTGCCAGCACTTCATTTTATAGTTTCTTACCTAGACTACTGCAGCAAATGGGCTTCTACTTCTACTCTGGTCCTCCGAACAAAAGCAAGAATGACTGTATAAAAATGTCAATCAGATAACATTACCCCCTTGTTTAAACATTTTCTTGGCTATAATTTAGTCCAGGGTCCTCATCATGTCCTCAAGGCTGTGCACATCTGGTCCTAATTACCTTGTCACGTCATCTGGATCACTCAACCCACACTCTTGCCATCTGTATGAGTCAGGGGTTCTTCACAGAAATAGGAACCAATAGGATATATGTGCATCTCCTACATGTGTGTATATAAATAGGATAAATATGTATCTCCTCTATAGCTGTATATATGTATGTGTGTGTATATATGCATATATAAAAGGAGATTTATTGTGAGGAATTGGCTCATGTGATCTTATTGAGGCTGAGAAGTCCCACAATTTGCTGTCTGCAAGTTGAAGACCCCGGAAAGCCAGTGGTGTAATTCCAGTCCAAGTCCGAAGGCCTGAGAACCAGGGAGCCAATGGTGTAAATCCCAGTTTGAGGGCAGAAGAATACCAACAGACTGATGTCCCAGCTCAAGCAGGCAGGCAAGAAGGGAAGGACTCCTCCCTTTCCCCTTTTTTATTCTATTCACACCCTCAGCAGATTGGGCTACGCCCACCCACATTAGGGAGGGCAAATAAGCTACTTATCTGAGTCCACGCACTCAAATGCTAATCTCATCTGGAAACATCCTCATAGACACACCCAGAAATAATGTTTGATCTGGTCACTCAGTGGCCCAGTCAAGCTGACACATAAAATTACCTTTCACACCATTCCACAAAACTGACCATACTGTCCTTCAAACAGCCTAGCTCATTCTTTGTGTGGTCTCATCCCTTTGGCTGGAACACTGATTCCCTGGTTCTCCCCTTGATCATCTCTTTCTCATCCTTCAGTGCTCACTGGAAATGTAACCTCCTCAGAGAAGCCTTCCTGGACCACCTTGTTAAAGTAGCATAGTATTCTATGTCCACCGCCACTCATTGCCAGTATGTTCTACAACAAAGCAGCCCAGCTCAGTTTGTAAGCACACAGTTCTTTGTTTACATTCTGTCATATCTGCTAGATTGTAAGCTCCATAACAGTAGGGACCGTGTTTGTTTGTTCTTCACTGTAAATCCCTTCAGCATTTTGCTAGTCTCAGGTGCACAGTGATAAATATCAATAAATATTTGCTAAATGAAGTCGTTACAAAGAATTTGTCTCTCATATGGGAGTAATCACTACAATACAGTGTAGAGATGCATTTTGAGACACAGGCAGTGATATGCTGGTAAACTGATGCTCAAAAGCAAGCAAACAAACAAAACCCCCCTGATTTGTCATTTGCTGATTTCCATGGTGGTGTAAATAGTCCCATCACAGCTGATTTCAAGTTACCAATGGTTTAAAAACGGACTTGTAATATTCCTGAATATTAAACAGCTTTTCAAAGCTGGAATGAGCTGGCTCTAGCCTATCACTGAAAGAGAGGTCAGCATGGGTGCAATGAGAACCCAGGAAAGAACAATTAGTTCATCCTGGGAGAGCTCAGCAAAGGCTTCCTGGAGGAGGTGACACTTGATTTGTGTTTTGAAGGTTGGGTATGTTGGCTCAGGCCCTTCGCCTCCAAAGCGGCTAACACAGCCCTGCTGCCAGTAGCCCATGTTCAAATGTGCCTGGCTCCTCTACTCAGCTAGCTCATCTCTGCTTGCCCGGGAGTTATCACCTGACGTAGTCCAATCCTCAGAAAATCCTTCCATGAGCCTGGTATTCTACTGGTTTGCTTCGAATGCAGCAGAGTAAGACAGAAGTTAGTCAAGGGAGAAAGGGAAGGGTTTTCCAAACAGAGGAACAATTTATGCAGTTCAGCATTTCGGTAAATCTAGAAGTATATAGGAGGCAGTGGGAGGAGATTAGCTCCTGACAGGCTTTGTTTGATATGCTGATTCACACCATAGGGTGGGTGGCAGAGGGAAAGGGAAAGGAATTGATTACTTTTCCTGCATAATAATTCCTGCATAATTCACAGCTGGTAATTGTGGGGTTTTGTTTTTGTTGGTTTCATTTTTTTGGTATGGGATCATTTGATTAATATCTATCTCTTCCAAGAGACCATCAACTCCACAAGGGCAGGGACTGTCTTGTTCACTATTATTTTCTCAGTACTCAGCACAAAGCCTGGTATATAGCATCAACCAAATACATCTTGCTGAATGACTGAATCATCTGGGGAATGTTTAAAACATGCCGATATCCACCTACCCTGAAATAAGATCTGCTATAAATCTCTCTTCTCTGAACCTCCGAACCACAACATGTGTAAGGATGGAGAGTAAGTAGTGGGGCTGGTGTCCATATTTTGTAAAAACCACTTAGGAGGTTCACTTCCATTTCTCTTCCCAAAGCCAATCAAGTGGATCCTTTAAATGCTTTAACCAAAAGTGTGATATGATTAATTTTTGCTGGCTGCATAACTAGGCCTGATGGCAGTAGGGAGGACTCAGAGGTGCTGAAGTGCTGGGACCAGTAAGGAAGCCCACGCTGTGACCAGGTAAGAAATGAGACGGGTCTGATTTAAATCTCTGGCAGTGGTGTGAAGAGGGAGCAGATTCAAGAGATACTCAGGACATAGAATCTACACAATTTGGTGCCCATTTGGACATAAGTGGATGAAGGAGTGAGACAGAGGGAGGAATCTAGGTTGAAGGTTGGACTGAATATTAGTGAATAGGGAGGAGGGAAGAGTCTCTTTGAAATTGCTACATTTGAGATGCCTGTGGGACATGAAGGGACACTTAAATATTAGTGTTCTCCAAGAATTCTTGTGAACACTAATATTTAAGAAGCAGGTTAGAAAAAGAATTGTTGAAGGAGACTGAGAAGAATGACCGGAGAGGAAGAAGGAAAACCTGAATAGTGTCAGAAAATAAGTGATAATGTCCAACAGCGTCAAATGGTGCCTAAATCTTAAGTTAGATGACATGAGTGATGGCAACAAGACCACTTTCTGTGGGGGCAGAAGCTGCCGGATAGAGGACGAAGGAACCGGAGACAGCGAGTTTAGACTAATTTTTTCAAGAAACTTATCTGTGGAAAGAGGAGGGATGGTATGATCGAGCTGTATGTGAGGAGATTTGAGCCCGTTTACAGCTAAGACGTAGGGGAAGGGTTGAGCAGACAGGATCGCAAACATCTGCCCTCTCGCGCCATTTTGACTGCCTCCTCCTCCCACGTGACCGGGAGGCGGCCCGCGGAGGCCGGCCTCGCGGAAACTACAGCCCCCAGAAGGCCCCGCGGCGCGGGGGTGGGGCGGAGCCGAGGCCTGGCGCGCTCCCCGACGGCGCGAGCGGAAGAGCTGGAACTTTGAGGAGGCGGCGGATGCGGGGAGCGACTGTGCCGCCGGTAAAGATCCTCTCCGCGTCCTTGTCCCTCCCTCTCGCCGCACCCCAGGCTGGGGCTCGTTGCTTCCACTTCTCTCTCCACACTTGGCACAAGCTTTCTTTCCCCTTTGTTTGTTATCGGTGTTTTTCTCAAGTGAGGCGTGGGGCCGGCCCCCTCCTGGGGCGGAGGTTACTGGGAAGCTCCCGTCCTTCGACCCCAGCGGGCCCTGGGTTGCTGGGGACCCTCTCAAGGCCCTTTTTACTTCCCAGGGCTGCGTGCTCGCTTGGGGCCCTCTCCCCAGTTACTGTCTGCGGAGGGGCCGTTCCTTTCCTGGTTTCAACAGGTACTGAGCGGGGACGTGGCGACCCCTTTCTCTCCCCAGGGGTACGGGGCTGTGGACGGCGGGGGCAGCCCGAGACGACCCCGGGGCTGCCGGCGATTTCTCTGGAGCGAGTCTGCTGCACTGCCAGGGAGCCCCGGGCTGTCGGCTGGGAGTGAGCAGTCTAGTAGAGAGGGTGTACTTCCTGGTTTTCTTGGGCCGCCCTCGGAAAACTCCAGGTCCGATTTTTAAAGTTTTCTTTATCAGTAAAGCCTCCTCTCAGGGTTGAGTAGGGAAGAAGCACGGGATTTGGAATCTGATGTGCTGGGAGGCGTTTCGGGTATGTCACTTGCTGGATCTGTGGTCCTTTGTAGCACATTTACCGCAGCCTCGTTTTCCCAGTCCGAAAAATGGGGGTAATCGTCTTTGGCCTGCCTGCCTTCCGGTGTTATGGGGTTCAGCAGAAGTGACATGTGCGAGAAAGCACGTTTCAAATACAGCAAGCTCACTATCTTTCTGTCTACACACACACACACTCTCTCTCTTTCGCTCGCTCCCCTCTTGCTTTGTTATAGCCGTCCTTTCCTCAGTGCTACACAGGTACGAGTATCCCAGAGAGCGCTTAATGTTCCTCACTTGCGCTAAGCTGATGCCTGTCTCTAGATGGTCTGCTGTCTCTTCCCCGTTTTCAGATACTGCTTGTGCTAAACCTAGCTCTGATTCTAATACGGTACCACTATCCTGTGTATACTAGCTGAAACAAGAACTATTGGGGTTATTTTCACCTCCCTAGGTATGTGTGTTCGGAGTCTGTGTTACCTAACAGTTAGAATTCAGAATCTAAACAGCCAATATTCCAGTCTAGTTTTTATTCTGGCTGTTCAGCTCTGAGACTCCAAGCAGGTGGCTTTTTGTGGTATTTTTCCCCTTGTAGAGAGAGAGGATTTTACAAACAACTTTTTGTGGGTTTGGAGGTATCGTAATGAGGTAATCTTGTATTTATTCTGCAATCATTGGTTGAAGAATACCTGAATGTGGTTCTAAAAACAAAGAGGATGGCAGTACAGTGACTTAGTTGAATATACAAAGTTGAACAAATTTGAGTTCAAATCCCAGTGCTGTGACTTCTAGTTTATGACTTTTGGCAAATTATTTCTCCTCTCTAAGCCTGTCTTACTAATTTCTAAAATGGAGATGATAGCATTTACCTCACAAGGTGTCTGTCTATAAGGATTAAACGAGATGTGAATATAAAGTAGTGTTGGAGTGAGTATGTGCTCATTATTTTGTTGCTGTTGTAATTGATGACTGTGATGATGGTAAAAAATGACGATGATAATTTTAGGTAAAGTATTTTCTTGAGATTCCATTTCTTTTTTGTTGTTGTTTGTAAAATGAGGATAGTTATCCTTAACTGATAAACTTTAAAAAAAAAGCTGTAAATAGAAGTGCTCAGATTGCAGGGTTGTTGTTTTTAAATTTTTTTTAAGCAATTGCATTTTATCTAAAGATTATATTAGGCTATTTTTTACTTTTAGAGGTTTCCAAAATGCTCTTGTTGTTGGGGTGTGCTGTTGGACTGCTGCTTCATTTATAACCCATAATAAGAATGCAGTTTTCTGTCTGTACATTGGAGCTTGTAGCAGAACAATTATCTGTGTTTATGACTTAGATATTGACTATTTACTAGGACAGAGTTGTTTTTTTTTTTTTTTACATCTTTATTGGAGTATAATTGCTTTACAGTGTTGTGTTTCTGCTGTACAACAAAGTGAATCAGCTATACATATACATACATCCCCTCCCTCTTGAACCTCCCTCCCACCCTCCCTATCCCACCCCTCTAGGTGGTCATAAAGCATCGAGCTGATCTCGCTGTGCTATGTGGCTGCTTCCCACTAGCTATCTGTTTTACATTTGGTAGTGTATGTATGTCCATGTCACTCTCTCACTTCGTCTTAGCTCCCACCCCCACCTTGTCCTCAAGTTCGTTCTCTACATCTGCGTCTTTATTCCTGCCCTGCCCCTAGGTTCATCAGTACCATTTTTTTAGATTCCATATATATGCGTTAGCATACGGTATTTGTTTTTCTCTTTCTGACTTATTCACTTTGTATGACAGACTCTAGGTCCATCCACCTCACTACAAATAACTCAGTTTTGTTTCTTTTTATGGCTGAGTAATATTCCATTGTATATATGTGCCACATCTTCTTTATCCATTCATCTGTCGATGGGCACTTAGGTGGCTTCCATGTCCTGGCTATTGTAAATAGAGCTGCAGTGAACATTTTGGTACCTGACTCTTTTTGAATTATGGTTTTCTCAGGGTATATGCCCAGTAGTGGGATTGCTGGGTCATACGGTAGTTCTATTTTTAGTTGTTTAAGGAACCTCCATACTCCATAGTGGCTGTATCAATTTACATTCCCACCAACAGTGCAGGAGGGTTCCCTTTTCTCCACACCCTCTCCAGCATTTATTGTTGGTAGATTTTTTGATGCTGGCCATTCTGACTGGTGTGAGGTGATACCTCATTGTGGTTTTGATTTGCATTTCTCTAATGATTAATGATGTTGAGCATCTTTTCATGTGTTTGTTGGCAGCCTGTGTGTCTTTGGAGAAATGTCTATTTAGGTCTTCTGCCCATTTTTGGATTGGGTTGTTTGTTTTTTTGATATTGAGCTGCATGAGCTGCTTGTATATTTTGGAGATTAATCCTTTGTCAGTTGTTTCATTTGCAAATATCTTCTCCCATTCTGAGGGTTGTCTTTGTCTTGTTTATGGTTTCCTTTGCTGTGCATAAGTTTCATTAGGTCCCATTTGTTTATTTTTGTTTTTATTTCCATTACTCTAGGAGGTGGATCAAAAAAGATCTTTCTGTGATTTATGTAGGACAGAGTTTTACAGAGCATTTTTTGTTGGTTCCCCATCCTCCCCACCTTTCTTTTTTTTAAAGCCAGAGTATTTGACTGTAAAAGTTCATTCTAGTGGGTAGTGTCCAGAAGATTTGGTGACCGTCATTTTTGAAAGTGGAAACACTTAGTGACAGGTGCTGATGGTGGCACTGGTGTGTGTGTGTATCTGTAAGGAGTGAGAGTTCAGAGAAACCAAGGAGGAATGCCTAATAGAGAAAACTGATGTGTTGGTCAAAGCAAAGTCTTAGAGTTAAGAATTGAAATGTTTACTTTTCATTCCTTCAGATGCTGTGTTGACTACAAGATGTCTGCAGATGCAAATGTTTCCTTTACTGTCTTTCTTGATGTGGTTTTCCCTGGCTCTGCTTTGCCAGTTTCATCCTGACATATAGTTAAGAATCAGCAAGATAACTATTTTTTTTACTACAGACTTGTGTATAAACTATGACAGTAGAGAGTCATTTCCATTAAAATCTACTTTGTGTGCAATAATGTGTTATTTTTTCCTTTATGTTTTAAACATTTTTGTTCTTGGTTGGTTTTTACTTGAGTTTTTGGAAGGTAGACCCATTTTCAGGCTTAGTGAAAGATCGTATTATTATTATTACTATATTTAATTTTATTATTATATTTTTTCTTATACTCATGAATTTTGGTGATACATATATATTCATTCCCAAAATGCTTCACATGATCACTGTATTTTTTTGTTAGTCAAGGTTAAGTTTGTTGACTGTGACCATTGAACCCTGAAAAACAGCAAAATTAATTGGCTAATATTTTTGAATCTGTGACCCTGTCCTCATTAGCTCCATAAGCTCAGTGTTCACAAAATATCTCACCAGAATGAATGATAAGACTGGTATATTGTTGATTTGGCACCTGTGCACTCATTAGATATCGTAGAAGTAAATGAACTAGTGGCAGAAGTAAAAGTATATATTTTTAATTATAAACCTATAATACAAGAGTAGCCGTCACACTATGTATAAAACTGGTGACCTGTAGGATGATCTTTGACAATCACTAACCTGAACTATAATTTAGACGTTTCTTTTAGTTGTTGAAGTGTACTGGTTGCAGGCTTCCCACCCACAGGAGAAGTGAGAAGAAATGGAACTAGGCTGTTCATGTCTTGAAAGAGAACCCTACTTCTACTGTGCCACCCACCGAAAATGTGCTCTTACCTAGTGGGGAAAAACATTTAGAGTTTTCTGTTAATGAGCCCAGTAGGATGGATGAAGCCCTGGTAACTCCTAAGAGCTTATTGAATTACAGAGAAATTCCAGTTGTCAGAGGTTTAGATAGGAGAGAAGTTATAGGGTATTGCTTTGCAGAGGTAAGCCTGCATTTGAAGAGGATTTTCTCCTCTCAGTAAAAACATGGACCAGTTTCTCCCAGTTTGTGGTGTGTATTTTTCACGATCTCATGCTAGCCTTCTGTCTAGTTTTTCATTCTTCCAATTTGCTCTTCAGTTTCATTACTATCTATTGTCCCTCTTGTATCTCTTTTTTTTTTTTTAAGTCAAACATGGCTGGTTTTGGACTAGGGATAAAAACAGACAAGCAGAGAAGCACTGTTGGAAACAGCAGATTCTGGTGTCTAGTATTCTGAGGTTCCCAAATAACACGGGTTAACCTGTGCATATGATAATGGATTTCTGGAATGGGCAAGTGGCTGACAGTTCATGACTGTTTAACCTGGTGCAGAGGCAAAAATATGGGCAAATGGTGTGTGGTGCTCCTTAATATCAGGTTTGCCTCTAAGGAAAAAATATGTGTAGTGTTAATACTGGCTTGCATCTGGGCTGTTTCAAGTTCTTTGCCATGGAATACCAGAAGAGTATTAAAGAAAGAAGGGAAGCACTTGGATTTAAATCTTCATCTCTCAAATTTATACCAATAATCCTGTTTGTTTTTCTTTATCATCTGTAAAATAGAGTTAATAATATCAAGCCTGCTTATTTATAAAGATTAGAGGGAAAAGTTAACAAGAATTTCTTGGAAATTGGGTAACTATAGGGGAGAGACTTATAGAAAGGCAGAGTCTGAGAGGGGAAAACACACACACTGGGGTGGGTCACTTAGGGAGAGATAGAAAGAGGAATACACACACACCAAAGGCAGAGAGTTAGGGTCAGTCAGAGATAGAGAGGGGACATTGGAAACACAGAGGGACAGTCAGACTGAGGCATTTAGAGTTAGAAAGAAGGGTAATCAGAGATGTAGAGAGAAGGGCTGACTTAGAAATGACAGGTGGATGCAGGGAGGGAGCTGGAGAAAGAGAGACTGTGAGGGGGAACAACCAGGAGGGCATGACCAAGAGATGGGAGCTTATTGAGTTAGTTTTTGTCTGTTATTTGGGGAGATCTTGTAGACATTTGTAATTAGCCAGGAAAGGGAAGAAATGCAGATATTAATAGTAAATCAAGAAACATGTTTATGCAGTTTTTATTACACTAAAATTTTCCCTTAAACACTAACTTTATTTTGCATATTAAACATATAAACACCAAGCCAACTTTTGTTACAGGCTTGTTGACTACTTACTTGACCCCTTCATAGTATAGTTTAAACACATTTTAAAAAATGAAATAAAATGGTTATTTTCTTTTTTAGAAATATTTCTTCTTAAAAATATCTAATATATGCTTACTGTAGAAAACTTGGGAGATACAGAAAAATTTAAAGAACAACAAAACTCATAATCTCGCAATCTAAGCAACACACAATGAGGCCTGCATTTTTCATGTTTACTTACAGTCTTTTTTTTTTTAGGTATTTATTAAAGCTCTTCTTCTTTCCTAACAGAACCAAAAAGCTGTTTATAAGTCCAAAATCATTTTTTAAAAATTAATTAATTAATTAATTAATTTTTGGCTTCGTTGGGTCTTCATTGCTGCATGTGGGCTTTCTCTAGTTGTGGCGAGCAGGGGCTACTCTTCATTGCGGGCTTCTCATTGTGGTGGCTTCTCGTTGCAGAGCACGGGCTCTAGGCGCATGGGCTTCAGTAGTCGTGGCACGCGGGCTCAGTAGTTGTGGCACACAGGCTTAGTTGCTCCGTGGCATGTGGGATCTTCCCGGACCAGGGCTCGAACCCGTGTTCCCTGCATTGGCAGGTGGATTCTTAACCACTGTGCCACCAGGGAAGTCCCCCAAATCATTTTTAAATTAACTGTTTGTGGTGGAGTTAACTTTATATTCCTATTTTGGCACTTAGGTACTTCCATAAACTATAGTATTTGTATACCTATTTTTATTTCCTACCTCCCTAGGTTAGATTAATAACTAGGCTATCTGTTATTCATATTTGTGTTTTAGACTAACCAAGTGTCTTACATATAGTAAGTACTCAATATATTTGAGATGAATTGTTAAGTTCTCTAATTAGAAACTTTCCTATTTAAATAGTTCTGTCCAATTTCTCATCGGCAGACTGGATCTTCCTTAATGTTGAGAAAAGCTTGATTTTAGGCTGTGTGTGTGTGTGTGTGTGTGTGTGTGTGTGTGTGTGTTTTTAATATGAAGTTACTGAACTAGGAAAGGGGTGCTTTTTCCGGTCAGTTTCGTTATGTAGCAAGCTACTCTGAAATTTAGTGATGTATCAATAAAACAGCCTTTTATTATGCTATGGATTCTGCCAGAATTCAGACAGGGCAGTGTGGAGATGGCTTGAACCTTAGCTAGAAAGGCTTGAAAGCTGGTGGTAATTTTGTGGCTGGAAACTAGAATCTGGAGCCTTCTCCACTCATGAGCCTCATGATTGAAGTTGACTGTCCCCTGGAACACCTACATATGGTCTCTCCACATAGACTTAATTGGGCTTCTTCACAGCATGGTGGCTGTGAAATTTTTGACATTGAGTTGTACGAGTTTTTCATATATTTTAGATATTAACTCCTTATGGAACATATCATTTGCAAATATCTTCTCCCATTCAGTAGGTTGTCTTTTCATTTTGCTGATGCTTTGCAAAAGCTTTGCAAAAGCTTTTGAGTTTGATGTAGTCCCATTTGTTTATTTTTGGTTTTGTTGTCCTTGTGCAAGGAAACAGATCCAAAAAAATATTGCTAAGACTGATGGCAGAGAGCATGCTGCCTGTGTTTTCTTCTAGCAGTTTTATGGTTCAGGTCTTACATTTAAGACTTTAATCCATTTTGAGTTTATTTTTGTATTTGGTGTAAGAAAGAGGTCAAGTTATATTCTTTTGCATGTTGGTGTCCAGTTTTCCCAACATCGTTTATTAAAGAGACTATATTTTCCCCACTGTGTATTCTTGCCTCCAGTGTCATAGAGTAATTGACCGTATAAGTGTGGGTTTATTTCTGGGCTCTCAATTTTGTTACATAGTCCGGTCAATCTTTGCAATTCTTCCCATTCTACTAGATGAACTGTATGTTGAGGAATGCAAAATATAGCAGTATCTATTTGAGGTTATTAGGGCTTCAAGCAAGAGGAGGATCTTGAAGGAAGTGATAGAATGACAAATTGACTTGAGAGGACAGAAGAAAATTCCACATAGGGTGATGAGACGTTAGAAGCCAAAAAGTACAATATATGTGAACTGAATGAGACAAAAAGGGTATTTTAAAAATATTGCACAAATGGAAGGTTTGATTTTACTGATGATGATGAGTAGTAAAGAGATGTGATTTGTCAGGCTTACATGTCTGTGGGGGTAATGAAGAATTAATGGGAAGCTTTGAAGGCTAGGCTGAAGAACTTAGATTTGATCCTATAGATGATGGTATTTTTGTTGAAAGTCATATGATGAAAACAGTATTTGAGAAAGGTTGTCCTGGTAGCTTTGTGGGATAACGTCAAGCAGGGAGTGGCTGTAGGGTATCTCAATAGGACAATCATGGAATAATATGGAAATAGAAAACATGATAGCTCTTGTGAAGGAAGAGCAGTAAGAATGGGGTTAGAAAAGCTGAAAGAGTCGGAATACCTCAAAGTTTTGAGCCTGACAAATCAAGTGTATCGTGGTGTCTTTTTTTTTTTTTTTGCGTTATGCGGGCCTCTCACGGTTGTGGCCTCTCCTGTTGCAGAGCACAGGCTCCGGACGCGCAGTCTCAGCGGCCATGGGTCATGGGCCCAGCCGCTCTGCAGCATGTGGGATCCTCCCGGACCGGGGCACGAACCTGTGTACCCTGCATTGGCAGGCGGACTCCCTACCACCGCACCACCAGGGAAGCCCCAAAATTACCAGTAGATAAAGATGTTATGGACATGAAGTCTTTTTTTTTTTTTTTTTTTTTTTTTTTTGCTTTATGCGGGCCTCTCACTGTTGTGGCCTCTCCCGTTGCGGAGCACAGGCTCCGGACGCGCAGGCTCAGCGGCCATGGCTCATGGGCCTAGCCGCTCTGCGGCATGTGGGATCCTCCCAGACCGGGGCACGAACCCGTTTCCCCTGCATCGGCAGGCGGACTCTCAACCACTGCGCCACCAGGGAAGCCCCAGGTGTCTTTTTTTTTAAGATCTGTTTTGATGTGGACCATTTTTAAAGTCTTTATTGAATTCGCTTCTGGTTTTTAATGTTTGGTTTCTTGGCCTCGAGGCATGCGGGATCCTAGCTCCCTGACCAGGGATTGAATGTGCACCCCCCCTGCATTGGAAGGTGAAGTCCCAACCACTGGACCACCAGGGAAGTCCCTATTGTGGTGTCTTGATAATGACATTATCTGAGAAAGGATCTCAGATAGGTCTAGGGAGAAAGATAATGAGTTCAACTGCTAATACAAGTTTTAGGTATTGGATAATTTGAGTGGCAGTTGAAAAAATCTGGTGCTTTAAAAATAAAGAACTTAATAATATAAATGAATGCTGTCCCTTTGAAAGTAATCCATTTTTAAGACCATGCATTTATTTTAGCAAATAAATATTCTTTGGAATTTGTCTTTTGGAACTGCTTTCAGAACCAATAGAACCATATAAGAAAACCAGTCTCATTACTTTATGGTCATATCTTTTGTGCCCAAGAGTATTATCTTGCTTGATCACTCATCTTATCTACCATTTTTATTTCTAAGTGATATTTGACGGTTCCTAAAAGTTAATCTGCAGAGACATGAAATTTATTACCATGGTGAATATTTAAATAACTATCATCGTTGCTGAGGACAACCTTAAAAAGCTGTGACAGCATCCTTAGAAAAGGTGGTAGTGCATGCTGGTTAAGAGGGTGGGTTCTGGAAGCCTAGATTTGAATGATCTCTTTAGTACATTAGTTCTGTGTATTGAGTAAGTTACTTAACTTGTCTGGGTCTCAAGTTTCCTCATTTTTATGATGAGGATGGTGATAATATGCCCTACTTCATAGGATTATTGTGAGGGTTGGCTCTTAGAACAATGCCTGGCAAATATTAAAAGCTCAGTAAATATTAGCTGTTTATTACCATCACAACAACTACCACTACTGCTACCACCACCACTTTGGCTATTTATCTTTTTTGTTTTAAAAATCACTTGTGTTCCTGTTTAATTATGTCTTGTACAAATGGAATGATAGACAGCTGGAGATAAAAGTAGACCTCAAATAAATGATCAGACATATAGTGATGAAGTTTTATAGAATGTTTGACCTAGAACTTAGTGGGAGGAGAGCAGAAAAGACCAAGGATGGAATATTGGGGAATATTCATAGTAACGGAGTGGGAGGCAGAAAATGAGCCGGCAGAAGGGCAGTGGAAGATTGTTTAGAGAACAAAAGAAAACAAGGAGTGTACATTAGTATAGAAGTTATATTAATTAGGATTAGATTTGTTTGCAACCAAATAACAGAGACTTAAGCATGATAGATTTCATTTCTCTCGATGTCATGAATTCCAGAAGTAGTCTAGGACTGTTGTGGTTTATCATGGTGTCATGTTGTTGCTCCACTGTGCATGGATTCACTTGATGGTCTAAGATGGCTATTGGAGTTCCAGCCTTTTCATCCACGTTCGAACCAACAGAAAGGAGGAAGATAAGAACATATCTCCCTCCCTTTAAGGATACTTCCTAAAAGTTATATATACCACTTTTGCTCATATTCCATTGGTCACATAGCCACATCTTCCTGCAGGAGAGGTTGGGAAATGTAAACTATTTTGAATGGTCAGTGCCTGGGAAGAAAAAACAGGAACAATAAGGATAATCCAAGGGTAGCTAGATGAGGACTATCAGGTAGATAACAGAGTTAATTGTCTTTAGGATAGTTTAATTCATTATTGGTAATCCTTGATAAGAGTTTCAGTACTTGGCGAAACTATGAGTATGAAACTACTCTTATCAAATTGCATCAACAGTACTTTATTTTTAGGGTATAATCCCTTCATGAATCCCTACTTCATTAGGATTATCAGTCTCTTATAACGAAAAAGATTATGGGTATGTATATATACGTGTGACATAGACATATATATTATATATATAATGTATATATCGTCTCGCTTAACATTAGTGTTTGCCAGAATTTCTTCATATGGCAGCAGCATGCAGTAAAATTGATGATAATTAAGCCTCTGATATCTTTCTTTAGTTGTTTTCAGCTTCTAATTTACCTAGCCTTCTATCCACTCTCCAATTTGGTTGTTTTGGGCCACTGTTTTTAATCTGTCTCTGTCCTTTTATATTACCACTCTCTCTCACTGCTGTTAATACTTCCCAAAATAGATAAATGAGCATATTTAATTAAATGTGTTATTTGCACTGTCCTGATCATTAATCAATTTGTAAGTAAGGTCGGACCTACAATCTTCCTAGTATTACCATGACTGAATTCTCTCTATCCACTAAATTGGTAATTATTTGCTTTAGAGTTTTTTTTTTTATTTTTAAAGCTTCCATATTTTGTATGTTTATGTTCTTTTAGTGTTGGAAATATGAAGGTCTTCTAACAAAAAGGGGACTATGTTTTCCCTAGGATTTTTGTCCCTTTCAATTGAAAATGTTTTATTTATATATTTTGAACGATGAACAATATATTTAAGATAAGAAATTCATATGTTGCTATTTATATTTTGTCAACAGACATATAGTTTAAAATAGATATAGTTTAAAAAGGGTTTGTAACAAAATATAGTGAATAGTTACTGTGTCATTCCTGCCCACTCTCTCTAGTCCTCTCCCTAAAGGTAAACACTTTCAATTCCTTAAGCTGTTCCTTCTGGCATTTACAAATCTCCGTGTTTTAAAATAATATGTGTGTAATGCTGTCTTTTGATTCACCAATTTATTCATTATATGTTGTGTTTCTGTTATGATAAAGTTTTATTGTTCTTATAAATTTATTTATTTATGGCTGCATTGGGTCTTCGTTGCTGCGAGCGGGGGTTACTCTTCGTTGCGGTGCAGTGACTTCTCTTGTTGCGGAGCACGGGCTCTAGGCATGCGGGCTTCAGTAGTTGTGGCACGCAGGCTCAGTAGTTGTGGCTCACGGGCTCTAGAGCGCAGATACAGTAGTTGTGACGCACGGGCTTAGGTGCTCCGTGACATGTGGGTTCTTCCCAGACCAGGGCTCGAGCCCGTGTCCCCTGCCTTGGCAGGCGGATTCTTAATCACTGTGCCACCAGGGAAGCCCAGTTTTATTGTTCTTAAACCACAATCACCACTGCTACTCCTCCCCTGGCCTCGCAGTTTCTGTTACAATATTTGGTTAAATCAAATAGTTAATGTTGTGTTTACATTATGTCTGTGCAAATTTTATTTGCTTATAGTGTCTTAAATAGTGGCCTCTAAGTGCAGTTTTCCACAAGGTCAGTAACAGTAATCTGTCATTTCAAATTTTCTTTCTTTTTTAAAAAAATTCTTGGAAATTTCTCTTCTGGAGACTTTCTTTGTCCTCCTGTCTGAGCCTACTCTTTGGGCCTGCTGCACAGCTCTTTTCCTGGGATGATTTTCCTTTGTTGTCATCCTTAGACTTTTCTCTGTTTTGGATATGATTCCCAATATTGTTGGAACTCTTATCTTCTTCATTCTTCATTTACCCTCTTGCTTGAGTGGAGCACATCCTCTAGTAGTTGTGTTGTATTAAAAAGATGGTACTATGGCGGAGAGCCTGGGGATGACTGCCTTCAACATGCCTGTCTCTGTCGCAGAGCTTTAATCTGAAATGGTTGCATTCTACTTCTAGTTCACAGTTAGCATCCTGGAATTCCCATTCACCAATATTCCTTCACTTCTCTCTTGTGTTGGATATCCTGTTTTCCATATCCCATGTCTTTCTTTGTTTTGATTTATGTATTTGATTTATGTGCCAGGTACTGTGCTAACATCTTTCTTCTGTTTAATTCATGTTGACATTATTTCACACTACAGAAAATTACAAGAATGAACAAAAAATTTACCCAGATACCCCAAATGTTGCCACTTTACTGTATTTCCTTTCTCTGTCTCTTCCCCCCCAACCTGCAATATTTGTTTCTTGAACTGTTTGAGAGTAAGGTACAGATCTATTCCCCTGTATACTTAAATACTTCAGAGTGCATTTTCTAAAAACAAGGACATTCTTGTATGAATGCACAGTACAGTTGTCAAAATCAGGAAATTAACATTGATTTAATATTATTATGAAGTCCACAGACTTTTTCACATTTCACTCATTGTCCCAATAATGTACTGTTTTATAGCAGAAGGAAATTCTGGCTCATGAAGTGTATTCAGTTGTCATGTCTCTTTAGTTTCCTTTAATGTGGAACATTTCCTCAGTCTTTGTTTTTGCATGAGTTTGACATTTTTGAAGAGTACAGGCCAGTTAATTTGTAAAATGCTTGTAATTTGGGTATATCTGCTGTTTTCTCATTTCTGGCACGAGTACCACAGGAGTAATGTTATGCTTCTCAGGGCATCATGTCAGGAGGCACAGGATGTTGAAATATTAGTAATGTGATCTTGGATCACTTCATTAAGGTAGTATCTGCCAGGTTTTCCACTATTTTTCCTTTTATAATTTTTCTTGGTGGTAAAATATACATAACAAAATTTTATCACTTTAACATTTTTTTAATTTATTATTTTTTTAACATCTTTATTGGAGTATAATTGCTTTACAATGGTGTGTTAGTTTCTGCTTTATAACAAAGTGAATCAGTTATACATATACACACGTTCCCACATCTCTTCCCTCTTACGTCTCCCTCCCTCCCACCCTCCCTATCCCACCCCTCTAGGTGGTCACAAAGCACCGAGCTGATCTCCCTGTGCTATGCGGCTGCTTCCCACTAGCCATCTATTCTACGTTTGGTAGTGTATATATGTCCATGCCACTCTCTCACTTTGTCACAGCTTACCCTTCCCCCTCCCCACATCCTCAAGTCCATTCTCTAGTAGGTCTGCGTCTCCATTTCCATCTTACCCCTAGATTCTTCATGACCTTTTTTTTTTTTCTTAGATCCCATATATATGTGTTAGCATACGGTATTTGTTTTTCTCTTTCTGACTTACTTCACTATGTATGACTGACTTTAGGTCCATCTACCTCTCTACAAATAACTCAATTTCGTTTCTTTTTATGGCTGAGTAATATTCCATTGTATATATGTGCCACATCTTCTTTATCCATTCATCTGTCGATGGACACTTAGGTTGCTTCCATCTCCTGGCTATTGTAAATAGAGCTGCAATGAACATTTTGGTACATGACTCTTTTTGAATTATGGTTTTCTCTGGGTATATGCCCAGTAGTGGGATTGCTGGGTCATATGGTAGTTCTATTTGTAGTTTTTTAAGGAACCTCCATACTGTTCTCCATAGTGGCTGTATCAATTTACATTCCCACCAACAGTACAAGAGTGTTCCATTTTCTCCACACCCTCTCCAGCATTTATTGTTTCTAGATTTTTTGATGATGGCCATTCTGACCGGTGTGAGATGATATCTCATTGTAGTTTTGATTTGCATTTCTATAATGATTAATGATGTTGAGCGTTCTTTCATGTGTTTGTTGGCAATCTGTATATCTTCTTTGGAGAAATGTCTATTTAGGTCTTCAGCCCATTTTTGGATTGGGTTGTTTGTTTTTTTGATATTGAGCTGCATGAGCTGCTTGTAAATTTTGGAGATTAATCCTTTGTCATTTGCTTCATTTGCAAATATTTTCTCCCATTCTGAGGGTTGTCTTTTGGTCTTGTTTATGGTTTCCTTTGCTGTGCAAAAGCTTTTAAGTTTCATTAGGTCCCATTTGTTTATTTTTGTTTTTATTTCCCTTTCTCTAGGAGGTGGGTCAAAAAGGATCTTGCTGTGATTTATGTCCTAGAGTGTCTGCCTATGTTTTCCTCTAAGAGTTTGGTACTGGCACAAAAACAGAAATATAGATCAATGGAACAGGATAGAAAGCCCAGAGACAAACCCACGCACATATGGTCACCTTATTTTTGATAAAGGAGGCAAGAATATACAGTGGAGAAAAGACAGCCTCTTCAATAAGTGGTGCTGGGAAAACTGGACAGGTACCTGTAAAAGTATGAGATTAGAACACTCCCTAACACCATACACAAAAATAAGCTCAAAATGGATTAAAGACCGAAATGTAAGGCCAGAAACTATCACTTTAACCAGTTTTAAGTATACAGTTCAGTGGGATTAAGTGCATTGACATTTTGTTTGTAATTTTGAGGCATCTTTGCAAAAATACTTTGAGATTTTATAAATATCCTGTTACTCCTTGAACTTTTACTCACTAACTTTAGTATCCATTGGTGATTTCTGCCTGAATCATTTTCATGATGGTTCCTAAATGGCGATTTTCTAATTCCATCATGTCTAATACACTTATTTATAATACTTTATTTCATTATTTATTTTGACGCTGTTCCTGATTTGGCCAGTGGGAGCCCCATTCAGGCTGATTCCTGTCTCCTTTTGCCTTGCCCTTGTCATTCTTGGAGCACTTCCTCACTTTTTACTACAAGATGTTCTAGGCTTATCTTGCACTCTTCCAGCCTGAGT
Source organism: Delphinus delphis (assembly GCF_949987515.2). Classification (NCBI taxonomy): domain Eukaryota; kingdom Metazoa; phylum Chordata; class Mammalia; order Artiodactyla; family Delphinidae; genus Delphinus; species Delphinus delphis. The sequence goes on along the minus strand of NC_082698.1, from coordinate 29,618,560 downwards.
CCTGCAATAAGTTATTTCCTCAAAGAGCTCTGGTTTGTTTTAGTAGAGAATGGCTCTATAAGCCAGGTACTGGACTCTAGATGTCCATTGACAGTGCTGCTGGGTGTCAGTATCATTGCCTTTAGGCCCTTTCAGTAGACATCTAGGAAATAGAAATATGTGATATGTGTGTGTGTCCACTCACGCTCATATACATCTTCATCTGTCTACTGAAAACAATGAGTTTATATTGATACCTCTGATTCCAGTCCAACACTACAGGGTTTATTCATTCTGTATTTATAACTCCCTGTTCCAAAAGTGAGAAACCTGCCCCCATTATTCATGTTTTTACTTATTGGCCTAATCCTGGAATACCAGAAAATAGTTTAAGAATTGCTAGCTCATACCACTACTTAAAAGACACCTAGTAAGTAGAGTTCAATATTTGTTTATAGTTTTTTCCTGTACCCTATGGGCATATAGTCTAAATCTCCACTGGCCAATAAAGTAGCCACTAACCACATGAATTGAGATGTGTTGTGAGTGTGAACTGTACACAGTTTGTAAAGTTAGTATGAAATGAGAAATGTGAAATACCTCATTAATATTTAAATAATATGGTGGTTATATGTTGAAATATTTTAGATATGTTAGGTAAAATAAATTTATAAAATTAATTTTACCTATTTTTATTTTAATGTGGCTACTAGAAAATATTAAATTTCATATGTGGCATCCATTGTCTCTCTGTTGGACATCACTGAGCAAGAAACCATGTTCAGAAGTTACTTGGATTAGTTTTCTCTCCCCAACATTCTTCCTATAACGTGGTTATGTTAGTTATTTGAAATACAGTTCATTTCTATTGTATTCTAAGTTTTTCTCCCCATCCTAATTGATCTTATTTATTTTTGAGCATGTGAAACATTAATATGGTTCCAAAAGTCAGAATTGTATTAAAATATATGTGTATATATACTCAAAGCATTGTCACCCATTTCTTCTTCCTTTTCACCCTGTTTCCACCCATCCTCTATAGGTAACCAATCTTATCTTTCTCTGAATTATCCTTCTTGTGTGTTTTTCCCCCAGGAATGAGGAGATACACGTTTATTTTCTTATTTCTTAACTTTTTACACAAAATTTAGCATACTATGGATAGTCTTTTGTACTTTGCTTTTTTAATTTAACATTTCACTTAAATACATTTTGGTATCCATTCCATATCAATTTGTAGAGCTTGCCCTCCCTCCCTCCCTCCCTTTGTCTTTTCCTCCCTCTTAGGGTTGCATAGTACTCTATTGTGAGGATGTTAACCATTCTCTGTGGCCATTTCCAGTATTTTGAATTTATAAACATTGCTGCAGTACTAACCTTGTTTATATATATTTTTGTACATTGGAAATGTATGTTTGGGTAAATCCCTAAAATAGGAGAGTTGGGTCAAAAGTTTAAAAGCAAATATAGTTTTCTTAAGTATTGCTAAATCCCTTTCTGTAGGGGTTGTACGAATTTGAATTCCCACCAGCAGTGCATGAGTTTTCCCACAGCCTCATCGTCAGAGTATGTTGGTATGCTTTTAAATTTTTGCTAACCTGTTTATAGTTCGAGATAGTATCTCGATACAGTTTTAATATTCACTTAGTAGTAGTTAATGATCTTTTCATAGAATATATAAAGGCCATTTTAATATCTTTTTGTGTGAATTGTCTTGTATTTTTAAATTCATTTTTCTATCAGGTTTTTGATGTTTTCTCCCTCAATTTTTAAGTGTCTTTAAAAAAATATATATATATAAATAAATATATATATATTAGGTATATTAGCTGTTTATAGTGATATATGTTGCACATATTTTTCTCCCAGTTTGTCAGTTGTCTTTTACTGTGTGTGTGTGTCTGTGTCTGTGTGTCTGTGCATCTGTGCATGTGTTTGAGCTTTTATGTGGTCCAATTTTTCAGTCTTTTGTTGCATCTGAATTTTGGGTTATAATTAGAAAACCTTTCCCTTTACCCAGGGTAAAGAGGAATTCACACACGTTTTCTTCTAGTACTTGTATGGTTTTAGTTGTTACATTTGGATCCCTGATTCATTTGGAATTATTCTAATGCATAATGTATGAGTTACTAATCTTTTTCTAGATGCTAATTACTTGTTTCAACATATTTTCTTTAAAAAGTACAATCTTGCCCAATATCTTGAAATGCCACCTTTATCCTATATTAAGTTTCCATTGAGTTTATTTCTGGACTTCTGTTCTTTTATACCAGTTTGTTTATTCCTGCATCATTATCACACTTTTAATTATAGAGGCTTGATAGTATATCAAGGGCCAGCTTTAAAATTTTTTATGTTTTATTGGCTATTCTTACAAGTTTATTTTTCTGTTGAATTTTAGTATCAGCTGTCTGTCTCTGTAAAAAAGCTTGCTCATATTGAGATTTTTATTGGGATTACATTACATTTATAAATTAATTTAGGAAGAACTGACATCTTTATGATGTTGAGTTTTCCATCCAAGAATGAGGAATATCTTTCCATTTGTTCAAATCTACTTTTTGTCTTTCAGGAATGTTTTAAAGTTTTCTTTATATTGTTTTTGAACACTTCTTGTCAAATTCTCCATTTCTTAAAAACTTATTAATATGGTTTGTAGATTTTTATGCCAATATTTGTAGAACTACATTATTCTTTTATTTTAAATAAATTTATTTTACTTATTTTATTTTTGGCTGTGTTGGGTCTTTGTTGCTGCACGCGGGCTTTTCTCTGGTTGCAGCGAGTGGGGGCTACTCTTCGTTGTGGTGTGCAGGCTTCTCATTGTGGTGGCTTCTCTTGTTGGGAGCACAGGCTCTAGGCGCACGGGTTTCAATAGTTGTGGCACACGGGCTTAGTTGTTCAGCGGCATGTGAGATCTTCCCGGACCAGGGCTTGAATCCGTGTCTCCTGCATTGGCAGGCGGATTCTTAACCATTGCGCCACCAGGGAAGCCCCACATTATTCTTTTTAATGTCTGTATTGTTTTCCATAGTATAAATGTACCATAATTTAACCTGGCCCATATAGATGGACATTAAAGTTATTTATAATTTTTCACTATTATAAATAGTTGTGGAATAAGTATCCTGTAGAAATCCAGTTATTTCCTTATGACACATTCTTTGAAGGAGAATTGCCTGGTCCAAAGGTCCTTTGATATATAAAAGATTTTGAAATATTGTTAAAATGCTTTCTACATTAATAAAATGTGTACCTCCATGAACAGTGTGGAGTCCTGTTTAGTCTGTACTTACCAAAACAGGACCTTATTGCTCTTTTTTTCATCTTTACCAGTTTGATGGGTAAAATAATATATTTATTTTGGATTTCTTTGCTAACTGATGTGATTTATTTTTTCTTTGCTAACTGATAAGTTTTATTTTTTATTCATCCATCCAGCCATCCACTCAAAATATTGTTTGTTTTTTTTGTTTTGTTTTGTTTTTTTTGCGGTATGTGTGCCTCTCACTGTTGTGACCTCTCCTGTTGCGGAGCACAGGCTCCGGACGCGCAGGCTCAGCGGCCACGGCTCACGGGCCCAGCCGCTCCACGGCATGTGGGATCTTCCTGGACCAGGGCACGAACCCGTGTCCCCTGCATCGGCAGGCGGACTCTCAACCACTGCGCCACCAGGGAAGCCCCACTCAGCATATTCTTATTGAACATCCACCATGTGCCATCCTAAAAGTTAGAACTATAGTAATGACTAGAAGTTGAACATCTTTTTGTGTTTTGATCATTTGTATTATTTTCTTATCTCTCTCTCTCTTTTTTTTGATGGCAGTTAGATGTTTTGTCCCCCTCAGACTAGTTCTCAGAGGACTGAGAATGAGAGAAGATGACATTTCCTTATTCTGTTTTGTTGTTGAGCTTCTAAAAAGTGTGTGTTTATTTTCAATGCACTTTCTATGGTAAATCATTGTGTTAAACTGTTAGTATTCATGAAATGAGATCATGAAAGTTAAATGCACAGACAGGTGTCAAAGAAGTGATAACTACATATTTTTATAAAAATAATTTTTATTACTGTTATTTTCCAGGTGAGGCTGCTATCTGTCAGAAGGGAACTTTTTGTACCATTTGCCTCAGACACGGTCTATCTGCACGTTCTAGAGTTTTATTATTCAAAAAATAAATGTCACTTATTTGGTAAGTCAGTTAACTATACTTATGTATATTTTAGAAATATTGTTTATTTACTCTGTTTGCTTATATTTTGTTTTTTAAGTGTCATTTTATTTTGTAACTCTCATGTAAAACAAGTTTGAAAGTGGCAATATCCTGAAAGGCGTTCAGGGTCTTTTGAAGATTTTCTTGCTTCTATTTACTGTCTTTCTTAAATTTTGGTTTTGTTGTAGAGAGAACAGGGGCTGGTTAAATATTGGAATTATTTCTCAAAGTTGAATTACTATCTTTGCTCTTTTCAGTCTCTTTCTACTGTAAGAACTGAGAATTAACATCCTTCCTGTCCAGCTCTAGCTTCCCTGTAGTTCAGTTAGGGAGCAGCAAAGATGCAGTTTTATTGTAGAGGTTTGATGAACTGATTCGGGAAGACTAGATGGGCAATTAAATCCTCAGTACAGCATAATAAAGCAGAATGAGTAATGCTATCAAAGAACTTAGAAATGAAAACTAATTAGATAACTAGTAAAACTGATTTTAATTTTTAAAATATTACTCTATAGGTGTTTATTTTTAATTAATTCCTTTTATCTAAGAAGACTTAAGTTGATATGACCTGCTGTTTTGCGAGAGGTTTTTCTTCCCCACATCCTCTGATGATCTTTTCAGTTTGTTCCAGCTTCTGACTCTCATGTGTAGCCAGTGGCAACCGGGAAGCTGATATATAGGATGAAGGATTTTTCAGAGGGTCAGGCACAGCAACTGTCAGAAGATGACTGTACTTGTGTGCTGCTGAAGCACATGGCAAAGAATTGGATGGAAACTATAGTGAAACGACACTGGTGATTTCCAGAATTTCCTTTTAATGTTAATATTGAGAGCTGAGCTTAAAACAAAGTACTGTCAGATAAAATTTAAGGATGAGGAGCCATAGGCACAGAAAAAAGGGGAAGGAAGATTCTCCTTTGATATGTTTTTTGGTAGCCTCTTTGCTTCTGTTAGCATTGGAAAGCTGACTTCAGATGTTCCTAGATGATGTGCATGGCTCGTGTGAGTAGAGGCATGGGATTTTATCGTACCTGACTCTGAAACGGCCCAGATCTCAGAGCAAACCAAGTGAGTTTTAATCTTGGTTATTTAAAATCTCCTTGTACCTGTCTTATTGAGAGTATTATTTTTTTTTAAGAAGAAACTAATTTGCAACTGGCTATAAAGAGCGACATTGTGTCCGGGCAAATGCTGTCCTAACACACTGCGCTGTCCCACAGGGGTAATTCTCAAGTCCCCAAACACAGTGCTGACAATCTGTGGCAGCCTGTGAATTGTTGGGCAGCAGTTGGGGAGGATGGACAGCAGAGTGAGGTGGTCGTGTGCAAGTTACAGAGGAGATGGGAAGGGGGAGAAATGAGAGAAGAGCAGAGCATCTCAGGTTCTGTGGGCAATTAGAATGGTAGCTATTCTCCTTGTTAGCTCTGCTGATACAATTGTGAAACGAACAGCTGGAGTTGGTTTTGGTGGGGTAGAAGTAGTGTGTTTTACTTTTCCTTTCAAGCTGTTATTGTTTCATTCTGTCTTCAAAACTGTAAGGTTAGATGTTCTGTTGATGAGAGTAGGGATTGGATGGATTGAAAAGTTTTGAAGAGACTAGAAATATCACTTCATGCTGGAAAATGAAACTATAAAAGTCAGTGTAATGGGGATGGGTCTTATCTTTTCTAGGAACTGTTACAATGGTAGTAAGGCCAGTTACCATATCTAGATCCAGAATGACTGGGCTTTTATCTCAGACAAATGTATATCCTGTTACTTATTTGTTTATTAGATTTTATACACATATACATATATCACCAGCTATTTGTTTCAGAAACACTTGGCCAACTATAGGAGTCTTCATCAGGTATCAAGGCATGAGTTTCTGGGTATTATTTGGATTGTGGAGTAGAATATAATGTGGGGCAGGCTTTGGTTCAGTTCTTTCTCTGGTTCTGAGAATGGCTATACAAAATAAGTGTATTTGATTGCTCCCCTAGATGTAATGTTTGTTACTGAGTATGGGATTAGACTTGGGGCACATTGTTTTGGAGCCCATCCCTCCTGTTCATCCTGTTTCTGGGTTTTGGTTAAATGTTACACTTGCTCATTGATACCATCGGGTTAAGCAAGCATAAGAGAAATGTCAGTGTTAACATTGTGTGCTGTCTCATCACATTTACCTGATGGTACCTATTAAAAAAGATGACAGGGTAAATGAATGGGCAGATGGTGTAAGGGAAGGTATGGAGAACTAGAGACACAGTAATAGTATCACTTCTCAGGAATTGTCTGTATGGTCTAGACTTGAGTCTCCATTGCTTGGGGTACTGAATGTCTAAACCTAGTGTTGAAGGCCCTCCAGGCTGAAAACAATCTTTCTGGCAGAATGTTCCACACTTTCCTATATTGAACCTTGGCTCTAGTAGTTTCTATAGCTGTCTCCAAAATAATGCTTTTTTTTAAAAAATTTATTTTTTTAATTTATTTATGTTTGGCTGCGTTGGGTCTTCATTGCTGCATGTAGGCTTTCTCTAGTTGCCGCGAGCGGGGGCTACTCTTTGTTGCGGTGTGCAGACTTCTCATTGCAGTGGCTTCTCTTGTTGTGGAGCACGGGCTCTAGGTGCGTGGGCTTCAGTAGTTGTGGCACGCAGGCTCAGTAGTTGTGGCACACAGGCTTAGTTGCTCGGCGGCATGTGGGATCTTCCCAGACCAGGGCTCAAACCCGTGTGCCCTGCATTGGCAGGTGGATTCTTAACCACTGTGTTACCAGGGAAGTCCCAAAATAATGCTTTTTGCTTACTGCGTCTTCAAATTGTTCAGGCTATTCCTTTTACTTGGAATATCTCCCTTCAATTCTCAGTCTACATACCAGCTTCCAGTTCCTCCTACCTTATGACATCTTCTTCAGCTATTCCAGGCCCTAAGTGATAGCTCTCTTTTTATCATTTACAACTTTTCTCTTTGTTTGGCAATTATATACTACCGTAAAACAACTTTTTTTGTTTTTCTAAAATTTCTTATCTTCCCAATTAAGTAGAGATAACTTAAAGAGGAGGCTACATTATTCATGTGGTTCAAACCATGTTCTTACCTGTGGTCCAACTTTACAGTTTCCACTGTCCCAGCATAGGTCTCAGTACAATATGTGCACTTAATAAATATTTGTTTGCTGCAAGAAAATACCATCACCTATTGTTAGCTTTTACCAACCTTTAACATTTATCTTGCTTTTTGTATCATAAAAATAATAGATTAGAATAGGATTTAGTACCTGAGCCATGTTTGTTCAGTAGATTATTCTACTTTGAAAACCTTTTGTAGCACTCTGTACAGTCTTCCTGATCCTTAAAGGGGCAGTTCTCTGAAGATATCACTGTATTCTAAGATAATTGTTTGTTATTCTTGAAACTCTAATTAGTAAACTTTCAATCTGCGTATAAGAGAAGCTTTTATTAATTATCTGATGTTTTCTTTGCCTGCTTTAAAATGAAGCTTGCTTCTTTTGGTGTCTCAGTTTCTTAGCCACATTTGGCTTTCACACTTGGTACTGTAGCTACAAAGAGGAAGGAGACATAGAGTTGTTGTAACTATATCTCTAACATAAGTACTCCATCTCCTTTACAATTATTCTCTTTTGTTATTATTGCACTTTGGTATTTCTGTTTTTTAAAACTGTGCTATGCTTTGTTTTACCCCATTTTTTAGAAGGCATGTATTCTAGTCTACTGTAGTAGTTAAGTGCAGGGACTTCGAAATCCTAACCAACACTTGGAAGCTGTGTGATCTTAAGTAAGTTTCAGATTTCTCATCTGTAAAATTGAGAAAATAATAGCTACCTCTTAGTATGTACTTGGGGTCAAATGAGATAACATATATAAGACACTTAGCACAGATTAAACCTAGTAGTCTCTACTTTCAAAATTTACTTAATGGTTTATTAGCTTTAGTTTGTGAATCCTAAAGGGGAAAAAAAATCAAGCTTAATGTATGTCAGGTTTGAGGCACAGCCCTGAAAGCCTTATTCATTTCAACTCTTTTATTGTCAAGTATAGGATATCAATGCAACCCAGGATAGACCCAGGAGCGGAACTAATTTCAAATAAGTCTAGAAGGACAGACCAACCTCCAGATGTATAGTGAGGGAAAGAAATTTTAGGAGGGAGTTTTCCTCTCTCCTCCCTACCACCAGGTATATATACAGAGCAGGTAGCAGACTTTTCTCTGTACATTTCTGTTACATATTATATTGCTGTTGTTCAGTTATATTAAAGCTTTGATCTGACTACCTTTTGAGGTGGCCAACAGTAGGTGCAAACATTAAATTTGGAACAGTTAAGTTGGTGAACCATGGGGTTACCACATCAGTGGAGTGTGAAAGAGACTAAGTTGCGGACTGTTTCCCAGCCTGTAAAGCATGAAATCAGTTGGTGCCAATGCATGGCGACTGTGGCCAGTGGAGTGTAAAATAAGTTGGGAGCGTGAATTGTGTTATGTTGTAAGAAAAACCTTTTCATGCCATAGTTTGTTTACATATTTTGGGGCCCTCAAGATCCCGTTGGAATCATCTATCCAGACAATCATCTTTCATTGTCTTGATACTCAGATTTTTTGTGAAATGTTTCTTCCAGTTATGCAAGCTATATTCTTTGTTCAACTGCATGCACAGAGGCGAAGGCTGTAAATGTCTGAAGCAGACTAATATTAAAATACTGTAACTGTTATATTCTGTTTAAGATGACATCTGAAAATACCTTCTGCAGCAGGTATTTTATGTACAAGTTTCTTTTCTTTTTAGATTCAGATTTGAAAGTGCACTCTATATTCTGCTTTGAAGGCTTCTGCAGTCTAGGAACTGTGTCATCAGTTTCACTGGTCATTGTTCCCATGTTCCCATGTGCCTCTGGAGAAAGGGAAGAATGTAGAGAAGGGTAACGTTTTCAAATGGTCAGGGGAGTTGGCAGGAAGAAGTATAGAGATTATTCTTACGGGGAATAGAAGAGAGGGAATTCCTCTCCTGACACCTGGTGAGGTTCTTCACCATATGGCTTTGAGGATGAGGCAAGGTGAATGAGGAAGTTTCAGACTTAGTAGTAGATTATTATTGTCAGCACTTTTAAGTCTGGAAGGTTATTGGGAGTAGTCATGCCATGAAAGCATTAATCTTTCATTCTTATCCTAGTTGATTTTCCTGTTTTACTGCAGCAGTCTTTGAGCTCTCTTTGGTTGCTATGCATTTATACAGATTCTAAGCAAATTGTTGATATTTATGAAATTAATAGATGATTGTAAGAGATCATCTTGCTGAATATCAGGCAGTCTAGTGTAGTAGTTAAAAGCAGGGACTTTGAAATCCTAACCAACTATGAAGCTTATGTGATCTTGAGTTAGAAGATCACTTAGAAGCTATGTGATCTTGAGTTATTTAAGCTTCAGATTTCTCATTTGTAAAATTGAGGTAATAATATTTACCTCATAGTATTATAGTTGGAATCAAATGAGAAATTAGATATATGAAATATGTAGCACGGTCCCTGTCATATCTAAGTCCTCATTGAATGGTAGGTAGCTGTTTAATTTTTCTTTCTCTTCCTCTGCTACTACTGTTGGTACTACTTTGCCACTACTTCACTTTTGCTTGTAGAGCCTACACCTTAATGGAACAGAAAACGTAATTAGATGTGATTCACAGCAGCAGATTTTGAAAAATATGTCACTGTTCTCTTGCTTAATCTATTGCTTAATAGATCTTTCTTAACCAAATAGAAACTCTATAAAAAGACTTTTTAGTGAAAGGAAAGGATCTTTGTGTTGGCTTGAGATAGCCTTGTAAAAAAATTGATTATTCTAAAGTGTATTTGGTTAATGCAAATAAAACAGCTTTTCTATGAACTTAGGGAGTATATAGAAATAAAGTAAGAGTTTAAGGAATTGTCATTCCTTATTATTCACCTAGCACCAGTTATTTTTTCTGAGGAGTTGCCTTTTTTTGAATTCCTAGGAGAAATGTTTTGTCTGGTCCTAAGAATAGTTGTAGTAGAGTTCTTGTCCAATGTTCGAGGACATTTTTGTGGGAATGGGAGGGAAAAGTCATCCTGATCATTTACTAATGAAGATGTGCCTTAGTGTGAATAATATATTTGGTTTTGATGTGTATTATGTGTTTATTTTTTTTGTATTTTGATGTGTATTATGTGATTATTTTTGCAGCACAATTGACTTCCTGATTAAACTTTGCTCAGCTAGTATATCCTGAGTATATATACTAGGTGGAAAACCGGTTAAGGCAGCTATGATGGTGATAAAACTACTTAGTTTAGTTGATGGGAGATCTGGGTTCTGGTCTCACTTACCACTCAAACAGCTACAAGTCTTAAGTAAATTCCTCAAACAGTTTCCTCATCTTTAAAATGAGGAGGTTATAGGACATGATTTTCCAAGGTCTTTTTCAGCTAGCTGTAAGGTATAAAGATCTGTATGGAGTAGCTTGACAATCAGGAAATGCAGCAGTGACACATTTTCACCAACAGAGGGTGAAGTCCAATCAGTCAGCTTGTGCTCTGTATTTGACCAGTATGTGACAACCTTGGAAATTAAGAGGACACATTGCTCCTCTATCCATTTAATTTAAGTTGTGGAGCTTCTTGCTGTTACGATTCTACTTGAATTTGACATCTTTCTGCTTTTTTTCTTTTCAACCTTCTAGGTAAAGAAGGGAGAAGAGAAAGGTAGCCGTTTCTAGTTGTCAGGGATTCATCTAATTTTGTTCTCTAAGGTAGAGAGTGAGTCTCAGATGACCCATTGGCAACTTTGATGGGAAGCACAATAGTATGAGTGGCTAAATTTAAATTACTTGTAGACACCTTCCTCCCCACAAACACACAGGCACACATACAAGTGACATTCAGTCCTTATTACCCTCACTCCCTCTGAAATCCCAAGGATGAAAGTGGGATGTCTGAGAAATATAATAAAGTAAGCACAATACTTTTAATTGAAATCTGGGTTCCAGTTTTGCTTTGCTACTTAGTATCTATCTAACCATGCACATTACAAGCTCAGATCCTCAATTTCTTTATTTGAATTCTGACCTATACAATCTTTTTCAATAATGTAATTTAAGATTCTGTAAAAATTCTTTAATGTTTATGTGAAGGACACTGCTATTCTTTTTTTTTTTTAACATCTTTATTGGGGTATAATTGCTTTACAATGGTGTGTTAGTTTCTGCTTTATAACAAAGTGAATCAGTTATACATATACATATGTTCCCATATCTCTTCCCTCTTGTGTCTCCCTCCCTCCCACCCAACACTGCTATTCTTGATAAGACATTATAATTAAGCAATATCTTATAAAAATAGCACATGATTTTTTTCTTTTTCTTTTTGCTAGGAATAGAACTATAGGTGTTGTTAAGGCACAAATATTAAAGTATTAAACTAAACTACCATTATGGCAAGAAGAACGACAATTGCCACTCCACTGAGACATTTTTCTAACCCCCAAAACAAATACAAACAAATTCTCTGAACATTGGCTCAGAGTGGCAGTGAGTCAGTCAAGAAGGGCAGGACCAGGAGCCAAGCCAAGCTGATATGGGGTATAGTTGATAGTGAAGCATTTAGAGAAGTCATCTGGGGATGAGTGAGCTTAGAAAGAGAGGGCATGTGGGGTCTAGGAATCTATATCACAAAGCTGGATTCAGAGTCCATTTCTTTAACCACATGAATGGAAGTAACTTTGATATAGAGTCCAGTTGTATGAGTCTGAGGGCACAGGATAACATGGAAGGAACAAAGAGGGCATGTAGTCCAAATAAACAAGCTGAGATAAGTGTCTAGAAGGTGACAGACAAGTGGATGTAAAAGTGTGCTTGTGAAAACAGGCAAGGATTAGTACTTATGATTTGATATGTACACAAGAGAGTAGAAGCCAGCCAGGCGAGCTAGATAGAAACAGCATTTTAGGATTATGTGCAGAAGACAAAATTTTAATCTATCCTGGTTTTAATCACCCTCCTTGATGTTGGTAGTCATGCCAACTTGGTATATCCAGGGCACCACACGTTTGAGGCTAGCGATTACATATCATTGACAAACTCTGCATGGTTTGTATGCTTCTAATAGCTTCACACGCCAGTGGATATGCATAGTCACAGATCTGTTCACTACAACTGCAGAATTCATTTCACAGAACTGGCTAGTAAAAAATTTGGCAGGCAAGTTAGCTTTTCAAGTGCTCCTAGGAATGGAGCCCAGCTGTTGGGCTTTGAGCTGTTGGAATTCATTGGGTTAGCAGCTAGAAAGAATGGACTGTAACATTTTCAGCCTAGTTCCTGACAGCAAAGCAGAGGTGTTAGAATTTCTGTTCTAAAGGTTTACACTGTAAGTAACTTAACCTTATTGCGTGTCTTAATATTCCTGGGCTTCTGACCGTTGAAATATGGCTTGGATCGATGGTGGTTTGGAGAAAGTAGAAAGAGGGCTATCCATCATTCAGAGGCTTCGTAGAAGCTGCCTGATAATGCTGCTTTCACCAAGCAGCCATCTGTCCATCCATCCATCAGTAGGATGAAATGAGATTTAGCGGAACAGGCAGCCGTAACTCTGAGACACTTTCTAACCAACGCTTGCAGCCCTGGCCTTAGTCTGACCACAGAGCACCGCGCTGGGGTCTGGCGGGATGTGACAGCAAGTGCAGTCACATTCCCGCCACTGCCAGCCTAGAGTGTGTTCAGTACGAGGCTGAGCACAGCCGAATCTCCCATACAAATTTGACTAAACTTTGGGTGACGAGCAAACAGTAATTCTCTTTCAGGTCCATTCTGTTTTACAAGTTGAGCAGACTCTTTTGATGGAGAATGTTTTGTTTGACTTGGAGAAGAAATAGAATTAAGAGCTGATTTAATTCTCTGGAATCCTACCACACAGTTTAGCCTTTAACCCATGTCGTATATTGGCAGGCGGCTTTGTAAATGCTAATGAATCAGGAAGATCACCTTTTTCTCAATTGTAAACACTTTGGGTACTTCTGCTGGCAATTCTCAGTTCGTCATGGTAATGAAGGATGAGGCTAAATTAAATTCAGGGATAATTCAATGATTTTATTTTATACAGATTCTTTTTCCTCTAAAATTGAAATTTTTACCTAGGTTGTTAGAGAGCAGAAATTGCTTATTTCTCTCTACTCTGTATTAGTGGTGCCAATATGAAAGAAAGGAAAATGTGGACAGGAAAAAGGGTAAAAGATTAGAAGCAAGAACCTGGATTACCCCTAAAATAGATAATCAGACTCTGAGTATTGAATGTTAACTGTTATCTTCCTGCTTTTCCAGTGCACTGAGATTTCTGAGAGCCTCTTGGTCAGTATAGCTCTGTGCTCATGTTACCTATCCTGGTGACTTCCCTAGCCATGGCCACGTTCCTTGACTGTTTTCTTGCAGTGGTCACTTTAGACCTCAGCTCTTGCCCTTTGTTCTGAAGGCTTGCTTTTCATTTTAGATTGGGGGAGGGGTCGAGGGAGCCTAATGTACCGGAGATGCCTCGGAAATGAGAGCCTTGGATGAGTTCCTGGGCCTATTGATCCACCGGCAGTTTATGCATCCTGACATTCATAATCTCAGTAGGCTGCTGATGTTCCTGATTAATGGGCCCAGGGGCTGTCCATCCGTCACTTCACATTAATTACCGAAGAGGTGTTTTTCCAGTGATTTACCTGACAGCGGGCTGTGATAAATACCCCTAAGCAGAGTGGGCAGTAATTTATCACAGGGCCACCCCCCCCCCACTTACCCTTCCACCTAACCACGGGACAGCATTGGGACCTGACCAAAGAGTGCCCCCTCCCCATAAGCTATCTATCTCCATAATTGCTTGTGGATGCATATTTATTGGGGCATGGGAGCTGGCAGATAGCATTCTAGAATTTGTGCTAAAGATGATGAAAAATAAATCTTCCTAGTAGGAAGAGTAGTAACTGGTATGTTTTTTCATGGGGCAGAGAAATATATATAAGCTGCCTTTCTGTTACTTTTAAGAAATCTGATGGAAATATTGCCTGCCCTACTGTGCATGTCCTGTAGTAATTGCTCTGTGAGCTTTAAAGAGGGGAGAAAGCACAGTTTTGTCTTTTTGATGTTTGTAGTCTGTTCAGGGAGAATCTGAAGGAATATGAGAAATTAGAGAACATTTCAAGGCACTAATATAATCTTGGGGGGATTGGGATAGAACTCCAGGGTTCCATTTCCTACTTTGTGGCCTTAGAAAGTGAAATTTAGTTAAATATTTAAATATCTGAGCGTTTTCCATGTGTCAGACATTGTATTCAACTCTGAAAATATGAAGATGAATGTGATATAGCAGCAGACCTCAGGGAGCAAAGTCTAGTGCCCCTAGCTTTAGTCTCTCAAGCTATAAAGTAAGCTTTTCCAGAACGTTGTGTAAGTATTTTAAATTAATTTAAAATTAATCTGAAATTAAAGGGATTTAAAATTAATTTAAAATTAACTTCCACATTAATTTTTTTTTCTAAATATTTGTTGAGTACCTTTTGTGTTCCTGAGGATACAAGAAGCATTTGAGAAACAGTATCTGCCCTCAAGAAACTATTATAGAGTATGAGAATGACATTCATAAGTAAAACAGGAATATAAGGTTGTTTATAATGACAAATGAATACCATAGGTAATGAATGTGCATGAATTCACAGAAGGGTGAAATCAGCGTGTCTTCAAATAAAGATGTAAGTCTTTTGAATGACTAGTAACTAGGAGTGTTTAAGCTGAGATAATTCATGGAGGATATTTCAGAATTTGGAATGAACAGATCATGAGGCCATTTGGTACAGAATGGAGGATTTGTGTCTGAGAGTGGAAGAAATATGACTGGAACAGCAGATTGACACCAAATCATGGAGAGCCTTGAATGCCGGCTAAGTTTAGTGACTCTAGTGAATCACTAAGGTTTTTGAGCAGGAATTATGAAAAAAGGTGTTTTAGAAAAAATTATTATATATTCATGTGCCAATGTCATTTGGAATTGCCAGAGTATCTTAGAATACACCCTTCTTTTCTAAGGTTGTTCAGAATCAGAATATCCAGATTTATATAGCTCCCTGAATGCAATGCAAAGAATTGTGTTTTGGTTATATATGGAGTAAATAATAGACAGTCAAAGGAGACCAAGTTTTACAGTTTTTACTCATGCAAAGTTGAGAAGACAATGGAAGTTTTAAGTAATGACTGCACAATTAAATTAGAAAAGACTGTAGCCTGAAATCCTGAGCGAAATTGATCTTTAGTCATGCTAATATAACATCATTGAGGCTGCACTGCTTACTGACTGTATAAAATAGGTATATTTTAAAGGCAAGAATCAAAAATTAAAGAGTCAGTGGGGTCAGCTATGTTTTGGTAGGAATTTCTAGAGAATGTGATTATTTTTCATTTAAAAAATTAAGATATAATTTATATGAAGTTCACTTTTCTTAGAGTACATTCTGTGAATTTTGACAAAAGCATAGTCATATAACTCCCACACAGTTAATATACAGAACAGTTCATCGATCCAAAAAATTCCCTTGTGCCCCTTTGTAGTCAACCCCTTACTTGAACCTGAGCTTCTGGCAACTGCAGATACATTTTCTGTCCTTAAAGTTTTGCCTTTTCCAGAAGTCATATAAATGGAATTGTATTTCCCTACTGATATATATGATGTTGAGCATTTTTTGATCTTTATATCTTCTTTGGTGAAGTATTGTTCAAATTGTTGTTTGTGGGCTTCCCTGGTGGCGCAGTGGTTGGGAGTCCACCTGCCAGTGCCGGGGACACGGGTTCGTGCCCCGGTCCGGGAAGATCCCACATGCCGCGGAGCGGCTGGGCCCGTGAGCCATGGCCGCTGAGCCTGCACGTCCGGAGCCTGTGCTCCACAATGGGGAGGCCACAGCAGTGAGAGGCCCGCGTGCTGCAGAAAAAAAAAAAAAAAAAAAATTAACAAATTGTTGTTTGTTTTTGGATATTATGTTTTAAGAGTTCAGTATGTATTCTGGATAAAAGTTCTTTCTCGTTTATGCAGTTTGCAAATACTTTCTCTCCGTTTGTGGTTTGTCTTTTCATTCTCTTTTAACAGTGTCTTTGAAGAGCAGAAGGTCTTAATTTCTCTGAAGTCCAGTTTATTGATTAATTTTTTTAAATGTTATGAATTATGCTTGTGTTGTATTTAAGAAATCTTTGCTGAACCCAGAGTCACAGAGATTTTTTCTCCCATATTTTCTTCTAGTAGTGTTATAGTTTTAGGTTTTTATTTTGTTTGTTTTGTTCATTTGTTGTTTTTTTTTTCCCGTGCCCCGGTCCGGGAAGAACCCACATGTCGCGGAGCGGCTGAGCCCATGAGCCATGGCCGCTGAGCCTGCGCGTCCGGAGCCTGTGCTCTGCAACGGGAGAGGCCGCAACAGTGAGAGGCCCGCATACTGGGAAAAAAAAAAATACTATATAGGCATTTGTTTGTGTTGGTTTACCTTGGGGTAGCGTAAGGATAGGGAAAACTAGGCAGATTAAAGAGATAAGCAGGTATGAAGATCAGTGGAATTTGTCGATTGAATGTAGAGGGTGAGGGCAAGGGAAGACTTGAAGTGTATCCATAAGTCTTGATATGTTTCTGCAGAACCTCCAAATCTTCTTCCTCTTTTGAGAGGGAGAGTAGAAGAAAAGATCCTTGGTTTGCTTTAATAAATACCACCATTCATGGCCCATGCATGATTCCACATTCATTGAGATTTTGGGTGAAAGTAAGTCAGAAAAGGGGAAAAGGAAAATATCTAAATCATATCTAAGTCATGACAAATAAAATTTTCTTCCCTGGTCGTTTTTGAGTGTTGAGAAAAAGAGAAGCAGTTTGATACCTTCAATTTTGATGTTTAGCCTGTTGGCATATAAACAAATAAAATCTGCAAACTGGCTTTCTTGTTCTTTTGGAACAAAAATAGCATACAATTGATCTTCTCAAAGAGCTGGTCCATGCAGAGAGAAACTTACTGTATTTAATCACATAATTTCCTTGTTTTTCCCAGACGTTTTTACTCAGCATTTATTGTGGTAGATATTTTAGAAACTGTGTTAGAGAGTTCAAGTCTTCTAAGACTCCAGAGTTATCTAAGGTAGTGACCAGCACCACTAATAGCTGTGGCAAGTTTTATACAGAACAGTGTGGTGGGTGCCAACAGTGTTTTCCTGGTATAGGAGGGACAAAGTCTAATTTTCAGAGAAGGGAAAGTTAATGATAAACAGCACCCCTGTGATTCAAGATTTCAGTGGTTAAGGTGGGACGGTATTTGTGGAGCTCATAAAGGTAAACAATTTTACTTCTCAAAGTGATGAAGTTAACAGTAACCATGGTATGTTAGCACAGTGTTAAAGTTAGGCATCTATGATTCAGAAAATTCAGAGTTGTTTTGTTGAGGATATACTATGGGAGGCATAGTTGGAAGCAGTCAAAACTTGGTTTCACTTATGGCTCCTACATGCTAGTTGTGTGACCTACAGGTTTAGTTACCTTATCTGTGAAATGGTAATAATAACTATACATACCTCAAGGAGTTGTTATGATGGTTAAGTGAGATAATATATGAGCACTTAGCACAGTGCTTCCACTCATTGACTTCTTTAGTGCAGGACAAATACTCTGTAGTTTTTAAGATCCAATATACTATAAGATTTTTTATAATCTCAGAAATATTCATAGTCTTAGTGCTTTCCAGTATTTCTTGTGATTGGGATATGTCTCTGTATCTACCTGTAAAAATGGGTAATACTTAAAAATGTAGAGCATCATTTCTTTAATGGTGGCAGGACATTGTGGTTTTCAAGAGTGAACCAGGTACAGGGGACAGGCCTTTAATCTGGCTATAGTTTGATTTTGCTCTCACCATTAGTTTGCACATAAGGCTTCTTTCTGTAAATATATTTATATCATGTGTCACATATACAAGTTAAGAAGGGTCTATATTAGTAGGAAAATAGCTAATGAGTTGAATTAAAAAAAAAACACAACGGTAAACAATTCTTAACTTTGATCAAGAATACACATACCTTTCATCTATTCACAGTCTCAAGTTAAGGAGAAATATCTGAGTTGATATTACTTTGTGTTAGGAACATTTGTTTTTATCCTCATTTTTTACCAAACATTTATTGAATGCCATCCATGTGCGAGGAATGGTGTTGTGCATTGAGGATTTAAAAATGATAAGGCATTTCTTACTTTCAAGGAGTTCAAGGTATAATTGGAGTCAGACAAGCTAACAGTTTGGTATGACAGTAGGGAGTTGAAAATACCTAACCCATATTTTCTCAAAGAATATTTATTGAAATCTACAGCATGCAGCAGGCATTCAGAGATCATTTAGGGCTGTATCTCAAAAGGAACAGTCCAAGACGATCCTAGGCAAGTAGGTCTTCAAATGGCAATGGGCAGTATTGGGGTTGGATTCACTATAGGACAGGCACAGTGTAATCCTAGACAAGGTTAGACCCCTGAAAACTTCCTGATCAGTTTTGTTGACCCACTGGTGTTCCTCTGGCTTTTCACTTCCATGGCTCCATTATGTCTTTTGGAGTAGCTTTTGAAGAGAAAGGAGGGTGGTTAAGGTTTCTCATTTCTGAGACATCAACTGATTGATACAGTTATTCCTAATATTTTTCTTTCCCAGAGCACTGTAAGATATTAAAGTGGAGGGCATTAAACACTGTTGTATTCATATTGCCGTAAGGCAGTTATGAGCACAAACGCTGGAGTTATATTATCTAGATTAGAATCAGGCACTTTCTAGGTCCTTGGCCTTTGACGTATTATTTAACATCCTATGCCTCATTTTCTCATCTGTAGAATTGGACTGGTAATAATCTCACTTTGTAGGGTTGTTGGGAGGCTTCAGTGAGGGTGTTAACTATTTCGAATGTCATCAAGTAAGCTACATAAGATTTGGTAAGTGGCCAAAATAGGTATCATAAAGTTCATATATTAAAGTTCATAAACTTTGCTCAAATAAGAAGCATCTCAGATCCTTACTGAGAAGCCTTTTTATTCTTATTTTGTATATAATTTGAACACGCTGGAATTTACAGTACCTGTTAGATTCAAAAAAATAAAAATGCTTAGAGTGGCAAGAAGTGACAGGTGGTGAAGAGACAGAGACAATAAAAATCCTGTACTCTGCTAAAAAATAGTAAACTGAGGTCATAATATAGTTGTGTTGTCTGTGAGGTGAGAACACATTCTTTCACAATGAATAAGGTCTTGATGTGTCACTCAACAAGTGGCCAGTTTAGCAGTTTGAATAGGGCTGTTTGACTCCTCATTTGCTTCCCATTAGTGAATCTGTTTACCTTTGAGTAAGGGCCTCTAAATGAATGTTTACCTGATTTAAAACCTTTTTTCTCTTCAGTCCAGGTATGTTAAAGAGAAGGCCTAGATTCACTAATGTCACACATTATTGTCTTTATTCTGTTAATTTAAATCACAGCATATATTTTATAAACCTGGTTTGAATGGAAGAATAAACCAGGTGGATGTAGAAATTATTTTGTGTTTTCAAGTGTGAAATATGTCATTGTATTAACTAGTGCAAGTGCATTTATGGAAGGATGCATTAAGAAAACTACAGCAGAATCAATTGTGGTTCATTAACAGATTTTATAGTTTTAAAAATATGAAACCATTTCTTTGCTGTCCAAGTATAATTTATCATGTTATTATATCACACACAAGTGTCTCTGTTGTGTTTGGATCAGGTTTTGTTTTTTGTTTTTTAAGTGAAGCCCTTTTGCAAAGGGAGGACATTTCTTGGTTTCTTGTTTGTAGAAATGTGCTTGACACTGGGAGTGCTGGAACTTGAAAGTGTGCAAAGATTGGGTATATCCCTCATTTTATTATTTTACTAAAGACTTCTGGTCAGGTGATATAATCTGCTAATTTTTCACTCATATTTTACTTTTTCTTTTATCTTGCTCCACAACCAAAATTGCAAATCAGTTGAAATAGAGCATGTTTTCTATCCCTGCTGTGAAAATTTCTGACATTGAATATGCTGTTTTAGAATAGTTTTTCAATCAAGTGAAACAACTTAGTGAATAAATTGATTTTAAGTTATAAGAATCTAAATATTTTTTTAATTAAAAAAGTGAAATGGAATAGATTTTAAAAAATAAGAGCAGTGCGGGAACAGTCATTGACAGGAAGACACTGGAACTCACCAAAAAAGATACCCCACATGCAAAGACAAAGGAGAAGCTGCAATGAGATGGTAGGAGGGGCGCTATCACAATAAAATCAAATCCCATAACTGCTGGGTGGGTGACTCACAAACTGGAGAACATTTATACCACAGAAGTCCACCCACTGGAGTGAAGGTTCTGAGCCACACGTCAGGTGTCCCAACCTGGGGGTCTGGCAACGGGAGGAGGAATTCATAGAGAATCAGACTTTGAAGGCTAGCAGGATTTCATTGCAGGACTTTGGCAGGACTGGGGGAAACAGAGACTCCACTCTTGGAGGGCACACACAAAGTAGTGGTCTCCTATCGGGACCCAGGGGAAGGAGCAGTGACCCCATAGGAGACTGAACCAGACCTACTTGCTAGTGTTGGAGGGCCTTTTGCAGAGGCGGGGGGCAGCTGTGGCTCACCAAGGGACAAGGACACTGGCAGCAGAAGTTTTGGGAAGTACTCCTTGGCATGAGCCCTCCCAGAGTCTGCCATTAGCCCCACCAAAGAGCCCGGGTAGGCTCCAGTGTTGGGTCGCCTAAGGCCAAACGAGCAACAGGGAGGGAGCCCAGCCCCACCCATCAGCAGAGAAGCAGATTAAAGTTTTACTGAGCTCTGCCCACCAGAGCAACAGCCAGCTCTACCTACCACCAGTCCCTGCCATCAGGAAACTTGCATAAGCCTCTTAGATAGCCTCATCCACCAGAGGGCAGACAGCAGAAGCAAGAAGAACTACAATCCTGGAGCCTGTGGAACAGAAAACACATTTACAGAAAGATAGACAAGATGAAAAGGCAGAGGGCTATGTACCAGATGAAGGAACAAGATAAAACCCCAGAAAAACAACTAAATGTAATGGAGATAGGTAATCTTCCAGAAAAAGAATTCAGAATAATGATAGTGAAGATGATCCAGGGCCTCAGAAAAAGAATGGAGGCAAAGATCAAGAAGATGCAAGAAATGTTTAACAAAGACCTAGAAGAATTAAAGAACAAATAAACAGAGATGAACAATACAATAACTGAAATGAAAACTACACTAGAAGGAATCAATAGCAGAATAACTGAGGCAGAAGAACGGATAAGTGACCTGGAAGAGAGAACGGTGGAATTCACTGCTGTGGAACAGAATAAAGAAAAAAGAATGAAAAGAAATGAAGACAGCCTAAGAGACCTCTGGGACAACATTAAACGCAACAACATTTGCATTATAGGGGTCCCAGAAGGAGAGGAGAGGGAGAAAGGACCCAAGAAAATATTTGAAGAGATTATAGTTGAAAACTTCCCTAACATGGGAAAGGAAATAGCCACCCAAGTCCAAGAAGTGCAGAGAGTCCCATACAGGATAAACCCAAGGAGAAACATACTAAGACACATAGTAATCAAATTGACAAAACTTAAGGACAAAGAAAAATTATTGAAAGCAGCAAGGGAAAAATGACAAATAACATACAAGGGAACTCCCATAAGGTTAACAACTGATTTCTCAGCAGAAACTCTACAAGCCAGAAGGGAGTGGCATGATATACTTAAAGTGATGAAAGGGAAGAACCTACAACCAAGATTACTCTACCCAGCAAGGATCTTATTCAGATTCGATGGAGAAATCAAAAGCTTTACAGACAAGAAAAAGCTAAGAGAATTCAGCTCTACAACAAATGCTTAAGGAACTTCTCTAAGTGGGAAACACAGAGAAGAAAAGGACCTACGAAAACAAACGCAAAACAATTAAGAAAATGGTCATAGGAACATATGTATCAATAATTACCTTAAACGTGAATGGATAAATGCTCCAACCAAAAGACACAGGCTTGCTGAATGGATACAGAAAGAAGACACATATATATGCTGTCTGCAAGAGACCCACTTCAGACCTAGGGACACGTACAGACTGAAAGTGAGGGGATGGAAAAAGAAATTCCATGCAAATGGAAATCTAAAGAAAGCTGGAGTATCAATACTCATATCAGATAAAATAGACTTTAAAATGAAGAATGCTACAAGAGACAAGGAAGGACACTATGTAATGATCAATGGATCAATCCAAGAAGAAGATATAGCAATTATAAATATGTATACACCCAACATAGGAGCACCTCAATACATAAGGCAACTGCTAACAGCTCTAAGAGAGGAAATCGACAGTAACACAGTAATAGTGGGGGACTTTAACACCTCACTTACACCAATGGACATATCATCCAGACAGAAAATTAATAAGGAAACACAAGCTTTAAATGACACAATAGACCAGATAGATTTAACTGATATTTATAGGACATTCCATCCCAAAACAGCAGATTACACTTTCTTCTCAAATGCGCACGGAACATTCTCCAGGATGGATCACATCTTGGGTCACAAATCAAGCCTCAGTAAATTTAAGAAAATTGAAATCATATCAAGCATCTCTTCTGACCACAACGCTATGAGATTAGAAATGAATTACATGGAAAAAAACGAACAAAACACAAACACACAGATGCTAAACAATACGTTACTAAATAACCAAGAGATCACTGAAGAAATCAAAGAGGAAATCAAAAAATACTTAGAGACAAATGACAATGAAAGCGCAATGATCCAAAACCTATGGGATGCAGCAAAAGCAGTTCTAAGAGGGAAGTTTATAGCTCTACAAGCCTATCTCAAGAAACAAGAAAAATCTCAAATAAACAATCTATCCTTACACCTTAAAGGAACTAGAGAAAGAAGAACAAACAAAACCCAAAGTTAGCAGAAGGAAAGAAATCATAAAGAACAGAGCAGAAAAATGAAATAGAAACAAATAAAACAGTAGCAAAGATCAATAAAACTAAAAGCTGGTTCTCTGAGAAGGTAAACAAAATTGATAAACCATTAGCCAGATTCATCAAGAAAAAGAAGGAGAGGACTCAGATCAATAAAATTAGAAATGAAAAAGGAGAAGTTACAACAGACACCGCAGAAATACAAAGCATCCTAAGAGACTACTACAGGCAACTCTATGCCAATAAAATGGACAACCTGGAGGAAACGGACAAATTCTTAGAAAGGTATAACCTTCCAAGACTGAACCAGGAAGAAATAGAAAAAATGAACAGACCAATCGCAAGTAATGAAATTGAAACTGTGATTAAAAGTCTTCCAGCAAACAAAAGCCCAGGACCATATGGCTTCACAGGTGAATTCTATCAAACATTTAGAGAAGAGCTAACACCCATCCTTCTCAAACTCTTCCAAAAAATTGCAGTAAGGAACACTCCCAAACTCATTCTATGAGTCCACCATCCCCCTGATACCAAAACCAGACAAAGGTACTACAAAAAAAGAAAATTACAGACCAATATCACTGATGAATATAGATGCAAAAATCCTCAACAGAATACTAGCAAACAGAATCCAACAACACGTTAAAAGGATCATACACCATGATCAAGTGGGATTTACCCCAGGGATGCAAGGATTCTTCAATATATGCAAATCAATCAATGTGATACACCACATTAACAAATAGAAGAGTAAAAACCATATGATCATCTCAGTAGATGCAGAAAAAGCTTTTGACAAAATTCAACACCCATTTATGATAAAAACTCTCCAGAAAGTGGGCACAGAGGGAACCTACCTCAACATCATAAAGGCCATATACGACAAACCCACAGCAAACATCATTTTCAATGGTGAAAAACTGAAAGCATTTCCCCTGAGATCAGGAACAAGACAAGGATGTCCACTCTCACCACTGTTATTCAACATAGTTTTGGAAGTCCTAGCCCTGGCAATCAGGGAAGAAAAAGAAATAAAAGGAATACAAATTGCAAAAGAAGAAGGAAAACTGTCACTGTTTGCAGATGACATGATATTATACATAGAGAATCCTAAAGATGCCACCAGAAAACTACTAGAGCTAATCAATGAGTTTGGTAAACTTGCGGAATACAAAATTAATGCACAGAAATCTCTTGCATTCTTATACACTAATGATGAAAAATCTGTAAGAGAAATTAAGGAAACACTCCCATTTACCATTGCAACAAAAAGAATAAAATACCTAGGAATAAACCTACCTAGGGAGACAAAAGACCTGTATGCAGAGAACTATAAGACTCTGATGAAAGAAATTAAAGATGATACCAACAGATGGAGAGATATACCATGTTCTTGGATTGGAAGAATCAATATTGTGAAAGGACTGTACTATCCAAAGCAATCTAGTGAATCAGTGCAATCCCTATCAAGTTACCAATGGCCTTTTTTACAGAACTAGAACAAAGAAATCTTAAAATTTGTATGGAGACACAAAAGACCCCGAATAGCCAAAGCAGTCTTGAGGGAAAAAAACAGAGCTGGAGGAATCAGACTCCCTGACTTCATACTATACTACAAAGCTACACTCATCAAGACAATATGGTACTGGCACAAAAACAGAAATATAGATCAATGGAACAGGATAGAAAACTCAGAGATAAACCCACACACCTATGGTCAATTAATCTATGACAAAGGAGGCAAGGATATACAATGGAGAAAAGACAGTCTCTTCCATAAGTGGTGCTGGGAAAACTGGACAGCTACATGTAAAAGAATGAAATTAGAGCACTCCCTAACACCATACACAAAAATAAACTCAAAATGGATTAGAGACCTAAATGTAAGACCGGGCAGTATAAAACTCTTAGAGGAAAGCATAGGAAGAACACTCTGACATAAATCACAGCAAGATCTTTTTTGATCCATCTCCTAGAGTAATGGAAATAAAAACAAAAATAAACAAATGAGAACTAATGAAACTTAAAAGCTTTTGCACAGCAAAGGAAACCATAAACAAGATGAAAAGACAACCCTGAGAATGGGAGAAAATATTTGCAAATGAATCATCAAAGGATTAATCTCCAAAATATATAAACAGCTCATACAGCTCAATATTAAAAAAACAACCCAATCCAAAAATGGGCAGAAGACCTAAATAGACATTTCTCCAAAGAAGACTTTTCTCCAAAGAAGACATCCAGATGGCCAAGAAGCACATGAAAAGCTGCTCAACATCACTAATTATTAGAGAAATGCAAACCAAAGCTACAATGAGGTATCACCTCACACCAGTTAGAATGGGCATCATCAGAAAATCTACAAACAACAAATGCTGGAGAGGGTGTGGAGAAAAGGGAACCCTCTTGCCCTGTTGGTGGGAATGTAAATTGATACAGCCACTATTTAGAACAGTATGGATGTTCCTTAAAGAACTAAAAATAGAATTACCATATGACCCAGCAATCCCACTACTGGGCATATACCCAGAGAAAACAATAATTCAAAAAGACACATGCACCCCAATGTTCATTGCAGCACTATTTACAATAGCCAGGTCATGGGTCGACCTAAACGTCCATGGATAGATGAATGGCTAAAGAAGTTGTGGTACATATATACAATGGAATATTACTCAGCCATAAAAAGGAACGAAATTGGATCATTTGTAGAGACGTGGATGCATCTAGATACTATCATACAGAGTGAAGTTAAGTCAGAAAGAGAAAAACAAATACCGTATATTAACGCATATATGTGGAACCTAGAAAATGGTACAGATGAACCGGTTTGCAGAGCAGAAATTGAGACAGATGTAGAGAACAAACGTATGGACACCAAGGAGGGAAAGCGGCCAGGGATAGGGGTTGTGGTGTGATGAATTGGGACTTTGGGATTGACATGTATACACTGATGTGTATAAAATGGATGACTAATAAGAAAATAAATAAGTAAATAAATAAACATAAAAAAAATAAGAGCAGTGCGAACAGTAGGGGTTAATATGTATTTTATGAAACTTTTTTCAGTCACGTATAAATATGTGAATCTGTGTACTGTGTCATGATGTGAAATGTTTTTAACTGGAGTGCAGAAAAAAGTTTAAAAAAACTGGCTCAGAAAGTCTTTCTATACAGGAATCTGTGCTCACAGCCGATCAGTTTCATTCACAAAGCTTTTTTAAAAATATAAAAAGATCCAGAAGCATATAGTAAGGTGTTTATAGTGGTTATCTCTGTAAAGTGAGAACACAGATTTTTTTAAAATTTATTTTTAGGTTTATTGCATGATGCTTTTGTATTAAGCGGAAAAAAATCACTCTTTTTGGTTAGCTTTACACTTCATTAAATTTTTTCTTAAAACTACATTTCCCCTCTTTTATAGACCTTTGAGCCATCTGTTATCCTTTAAGAAAGGGTTGCCTGTTTAAGGAAATCCCATTTTTTCCTACCTGGAGTCTTCAGGCCATAGTGACCAAGTAAAAGAACTTTGTAATCCAGTTTTGTCAGCAGAACACTGAACACTCTCTAAAAGTTTGTAAATGAATATTTACTGCTACATTCATAAGATTACCCATACTCCAAAAATGTATGTATGTGTATAGTGGCCATTGCTAAAGAAGCAGAATTCATTTGTTTGTGTTTCTTAGATTGAATTCAGATGCCTGAAGGACTGATTTACAGTAGGCTTTAATAAATCCTGAAATTTGCTAAGGCAAAAATAACTTTAAAGGGCTTCCCTGATGGCGCAGTTGTTGAGAGTCCGCCTGCCGATGCAGGGGACACGGGATCGTGCCCCGGTCCGGGAGGATCCCACATGCCGTGGAGCGGCTGGGCCCATGGGCCATGGCCGCTGAGCCTGTGCTCTGCAACGGGAGCGGCCACAACAGTGAGAGGCCCGCATACCACAAAAAAAAAAAAAAAAAAAAAAACTTTAAAGAAAGATGTTGAGTATGTAAGCTTAATTTATATATGAAATACTGAGGCTCAAGGTACCTTAACTGTCCTGAGGTGAATATTTGAGCAATTCAGAGTATCATATTCTATTTAATACTCCCCTTGTGTTTCTAATAATATGACAAAGCTGGTATTGATAGAATTTCTAATCTTATAATTGCCAACTTTTTGTTACAGGATTTAAAAACTATTGTAAATATGCCTTTATTACAGTTAAACTCCGCATCTCCTATTTTCATCATCAGTTTCTCCCTTCCTATTGGGTCATTCTTCCTCACCTCATTCCAGTGAGGTGTTTATCTCCCCAGCTCCACTGAAACTATTCCAGTGTCACCAGCAACCTCTATCCTGTCAAATCCAATAGAAAATTCTCAGTTCTTACTACTTGACTTTTCAACATTTAATGCAAATGATTACTCTTGCCTTTTAAAGAAATTTCCTTCATTTGGTTTCTGGGATACTACATGCTTCTGTTTTCTTCCTATTTTCTTCCTCCATCTCCTGTGCTTGGCTGCATCTCCCCTTCCTGACCTCTAGAGTTGTAGTTCCCCCATGACTCAATTCCCCCAGCCTTTTCTCTCTCTGTCACTCCCTGGGTAGTTTTATTTCTGTTCTTGGCTTGAATCTTTATGGTGATGACTTCCAAATTTTTATCTCCAATTCTTACACCTCCCCTGAGCTTCAGACTTATATTTCCAGTTGCTTCCTTAACAACTGTACAATGTCCAACAGGCATTCAAATTTAAAGTGTCCATGTCACAACTCCTGATTCCTCTTTTCTTATTTCCTTCCCCAGTCTTCCCTATCTTAGTAAATTTAACCGTCATCACCCAGGTTGATCAGACCGAAACTCTCAAAGTGACTCCTCTCTTCCCGTTACATCCCATAGAACCATACCACCAAGTTTTTGTTAGCTTTGCCTTCAGAATATATGATTAATCCAACCTTTTCTTGTGACCTCCTTTGTTACTACTCTAGACTTGCTGCATGTCTATTGTTAGACTTGCAGATTTTCCTCCTCATTTCTTATCCGTTATTGTCAATTCCTCACATTTTTGCTAGAATGATCTTTAGCAAAGGTTAAGTGAGATCTTGTCATTCTCTTGCTGAAACCTTCCAGTGATTTCCCCACACATTCAAAATAAAATCCAAAGACCTTGTCTTGGCCTGCAGGTCCCTGTTTGTTCTGGCCCTTAGCTGTCTTACCAACTTCGGTGCCCCTTTTTACTCTGTTACCGCACTTGTTTCCCGTTATTCCGGGAACATTTCAAGCTTGGCCTGCCTCATAGCTTTTGTACTTGCTCTTCTTTTTTTCCTGGATTTCTCTTTTCCAGATAATTTCTGTGACTCACTGATTCAACTCAAGTATAAACTCAGGTATTAAATCCTCAGAGTGGTCTTCCCCACTTTTCCATATGGTCTTCCCTTCTAAAATAGCCACACACCCATCACTCTGTATTCTTGTCCCTCCTTCATTTCACTCCACCACATTTACCACTGTCAAACATTATAATATATATTTAAATGCTTATTTTTTATCTCCACCATTACAGTGTAAGCTCCATGAGGCCAGACTTTGTTTTGTTCATTGCTGTGTTCCCAGTGTCTAAGAGGGGACTTAGCACATACTAGGTATTCAATAAATGTTTGTGGAGTGAATGGGACCCCAAATCTCAACTGGGGGTTGGGAGAGCATCACCTATTGAGAAGTCTTACTTGCCATGTTTTAACAGATAATATTTATTTAGTGCCAAATGCAGTGCTATGAGACAAAAAGACACTAACCCTACACTGAAGGAACTTACTATTTAGAAGAGAGCCAGACATGCAAACACATACCTGTAAAGCAATATGATAATTGTTTTAATGAAGGTATTTGTAACGATATGTAGTGGGAACTTATGGGCAGGACCGTAGTATATCAGGGAGTCAGTGATGAAATTATAGAGGAGGTGACCTTTAAGGTGAGATTTGAAGGGCAGGTATGAGAGTATCAGGCAGACATCAGACTGAGAAAATAATGTGTGTTAAATCACAGAGACGTGAGAAGGCAGCTGGGCATGTTTCTAGTACTATCAGGAGTTGGAATCAGTGGACTCTAAAGTCTGATATTAGGAGCGGCTGGAGTTGAGACAGCCCGCTGAGGGCAGCTAGGCAGTTTTAGTGTGGCAATGGAGCTAGATCATGTAGGGCCAAATCTGCTATGCAAGATACTTTATGTACGTGATAAAGAGCCACTGAAGAATTTTGAACAAGGAAATGACCAAATCTGACTTGTATTTTAGAAAATCATGGGAAGCAGTATAGAAGTAGAATGAACAGGGCTTGTTAATTGATTGAAATGTCATAGATAATGACTTCCAGGTTTCTGGCTTGAACTGCTGGGTTGATAGTGATACCATTCACCAGACTATGAAATTAGGGAGGGAAGGACAGTGAATCTTCTGAGGGGATGCCTAGAAGTTAAAAGTGTATAATTATATTTTAGTGCTCAGAAATCTATTGGTTTACGTGTGTCACTTAATATATTTTGTATATTACATTTAATTATAAACGTACTAAATCTGCTTTTAGGATACTTTTATTCCTTTACAGATGCACATATATGCTACCGAACTGAAGGATGTTGGCGTTTCTTAGTTTTGCCCGCTTCTAAGTAGACCAGTGAGAATGTGAATGCTCTTGATAGTCCAGTAAAACAAAGGCAGTTGTTAAAGGATTCTAAATCTAAGGCCCTGCACAGTTTTAAACATATATGAAAAAATGCTCCTAAATTTGTTGAGGGTAGATTTCACCACATGGGAATGTCCAATCAGTCTTATTTTCTGATTTATGAAATATAAGTAGACTTTACTTCTTTTGATGCTTTATTTTTTTTATCATTATGAAATTTGGGAAAATTAAATTGTTTGTACCGAGATAAGCTTATCTATACATTCATGTTTTAGTTGATTCCTTGGTTTGGTACATTCCCTTTTTGCTGAAAGTGAAAAAATCTGAAACAGGCAAGACACAAGAGGAAAAGCCAGACTGTGTTCTTGTGGCATTAAGGACATGGCAAGATCTTAGACTAGTGCAACGGTTCCATTAGAAATATAACACAGACCAAAAATATGAGCCACGTATGTAATTTTAAATTCTCTAGTAGCCATATTAAAAAATACAAAAATAAACAGATGGAATTACTTTCAATGTGTTTTATTTAATCCATTATATACAAAATAGTATTATTAAACATATAATCAATTTAAGAATATTAATGAGGCATTTTACTTTTTATTTGCTATACCAAATCATTGAAATCCAGAGATATTTTACAAGCACAGCACATCTTAATTTAGACTGGCCACTTTTCAAGTGCTCAGTAACTGCATGTGGATAGTGGCTAGTGTATTGGACAATGTAGTTCTAGATTATTCTTAGACCAAAAAGTAGAGGTTGCTCAGCATTCTGCAACATTTGTGAGATTATCTTTCCAATGTCAAGTAATTTCTGTGCTGTTTGTTTTATTATTCTATGAAGTATATTAAAGAGTTGCCCTTTTCTCCATTCATCATTTTCCTACTTATAGTAATTTTGTCCAATAAAGATCTGTTTGTCAGTTTTCATTACCTTTGCTTTCTCCTACACCAATTTATGGTAATGGCCTCTTATACTAAAGCAATAGCATATCTTTAAATTTTAGTGATTTTGTTTTTAATTACAAAAATAACTACATTTATTGTAACAAATTCAAACAAACTGAGGTAAATGTATAAAAAGATAGTAATTCTTAATTCTTTTCCCTCTCTCATTTTCTGCCCTCCCAGATGTAACCACTGTTAACAGTTTAGATGATAGCCTTTCTCCCCTTAGGAATATATATTTATGAGAAAACTTTGTTAAATGAGAAAATTGGTACTTTGAAAATATGTCTTAAAGTGGACCTATTTAAAATGGAGACTAAAGTTTCATAATTATTAATGAAAAAAAACCTGTTAGGTTTTTTTTTTCTGACATGAAAATGTTTATTTTACCACATATTTAATAAAATTGAGGTTGTAATTACAGTTGTGCTATATATATATGCTATATATATATATATGCTTTATATATATATGCTTTATATATATATTTATATATATTATATTTATATATAATATTTATATATATAATATATATATAAATATAATATATATATAAATATAATAGATATAATATATATATTATATTTATATATATTATATTATATATATATGCTTTATATATATATATATATAAAAATGCTTTCTTTCTATAATTTTTTTCACTAAAATTGTGTGATAGTCTGATAGCATCCTTTACTTTGATTTTCTTAGTATTTATCATACAGATTAGACAAGAGCTTCAGTTTTACCAAAACTGTTGAGAGCTTTAACAGTTTCTCAAGAGATTTTTCTTTAGCCCTTGACATTTCCTTTCTTGATTCCTGTCCTGTCATCATCCTTGTTAGATTTTCCCTTCTTCAGTTGTTCACTGGTTTGATTCTGCCAGAACTTCATTCCCCAAGGGTTTTGCTCTGAGATGAGTACTTCCTTCAGTGTTTTTATAGACTTCATGAAATCCTGCATTCTTTTCAACATTTGTATTTTCACTTTACAATTGAATTGCATTGTGTTTACTTTGTATTATTGAATGCTTACAACATTAGACTATTAGTGAGAGATTGATGGGCAAGGCCAGGATATATAGTTGCAGTAGATGTTAGTGTCAAGTAGAAATGGATTTTATATGTGATCAAGGCACATTTTGAATATTATTGTATTATAAGGACTTTTGATTCCTTGTGTAAACTTGTAACTTAAGGAACTCAACTGCCTATTTAAATAATAGCTAACTTTTATTGAGACTTTTAACATGACTAGCAAGTTTCTATATGTGCATCATTTAATTAATCTGTTCAATGTGTCTATGATATAGGTCTGTTGTTATCCTCATTTTATACTTTGAGTAAACTAAGGCTTAAAGTGGTAACTTCTGCCACAATAAAATTAAGTAATTTGTCTGATATAAGGGCTAGTCAAACGTTGGGCTGGGAACCATAGCGTATACTTGATGGTACACTTTTGTGCAAAAACAAACAAACAAAAAAAACGAATTGGATTGTAAGTTTCTTGTTTCAGTTAGTATTATGTTTTGGATATCAACCCATTATGTGGATGGGCTGTAATTTTAAGGCAGTTCCCCTATTTAGATTTTCTTTACAGTTTTTATTTATTTTTTATTTTACTAATGTTGACGTTCTTGGTAACTAAGAGGCTTGGATTTTAATAGCCATGTGGGAAATAAGAGTGGAGGCATTGGCCTGAGAGAGATGAGTTGGAACTGAGTTCACCACTTAAAGCCTTAAATCTCAAAGTGTTATACCCTCATTCAAAGAGTAGACTAGGGAAAAAAAATTATTCAGAGTTACAGAAAGAAAATAAGGACGCTTGTCTGTTCTCACCTGGATTCTGAGTGAGGGGGGAATGTTTCCTGAGATTGTATAGCTACTGTTTTACTCTCATCTGGGTTTGTGTTTCATATTTATATTTACTGTATCATTCAGAAAACTTCAAACTTAAAAATTCACATTAATGAAGAATCACTGTATAGAGGAATACTTATAGTCTGGCTGTATGGAATTCCCACTGATAAAGGCGCATTGATGCTGAACTCACTACCCAAAGTTACAGCACCGCCACCACCAACAAAAGAAGACAGTGCTTTAAGTAAAAGTCAGAGACGCAAGAGACAGCAGAGTTAAATCCTCAGGAACTTCACAAAGTAGAACTATTGAATAATAAATATTTAATATTAAATAATTAAAACCAATTAAAAATTAATTTAAAAGTAAATGCCACAGTTATAATAATGAACATTAAATAATAAAATAGAAATGTTAAAAATGATTAAAGATAAAAGAAGAAAACAAATAGAAGAACAACAAAACTATCAAAAACATAAGGCCAGGGAGAACAGAGGCAGGGTGGAGGATAAATAGGACTTCTATAATAAAACTTTAGTCATTAAAATTTTTAAAAAAAACTGATTGGATAAGATAGAATGCAAAATAGACAAATGTGAAGAGAAAACTAGTGGTTTAGAAGATGGATCTGAAGATACTGCCCTGAATAAATAGAACTGGTAAAATTCAAAAGCATAGTGTTATCCCAGTAGAAAAATAATACAAAACACAAACTAAAACACATAGTACACACTTGAGAACACCATACACATAATAGAATATCTTGAGAATCATCAGAGAGGAAAGAGAGACCACTTAAAAATCAGTGACAAACTGACAACAGATTTCTTAACAGTAACAGTAGAAGTCAAAATCCATTAAAGAATGGGAGCAATGTAAAGATATTTTCAGACAAAAACTAAGAGTATATATGAAGGGATTGTAAAATAAAACCATTGTACAGTTGTCTAGGAGACAGATACAAATAATGATCAACTTGAGATATTTAGACAAGTACTCATGTTATTGATAAAATGATAAAGAACAGACTAGGAATATAGTATAGAGCTTTCTGAGCAGTAGAAGAACTCCATCAACCTGAAAGAAAGCAGGAAAAGAAGAAAACTACAAAAAATAGGATAAATGGAAAGGAAGCACAAAATAAAAAGGTAGAAATACTTCCAGATGTATCTATTATCACAATAATGTTAATTGACTAAATTTGACAGTTTGACATTGACAGAATGTCAAATTTGATTGACAATTTGACAGACATTAAATAATTCATAACTTGATTGTATACTGTTTGCAAGAGATACCTGAAACATGATGACACAGAAAGTCTGAAAGTAAAAGGATAAGAAGAGATACCTAACTAAGTAATATAGTTGCTATAGCTATATTACTTTCAGACAAAATAGACTTTTGGGTCGTTCCCCCCCAACCCCGCCAATAGAAGGGATCCCCTTTAGGGTCACCAGTAGAAGGGATCACTTCATAATGGCAAAAGTAACAATTTACCAGGAAGACAGAACAATCCTAAATGTAAGTATCTGATAACATTACTTTGACAAATTATATAAAAATAAATATACAAACGTAGAGAAATCAATAAATCCACAAACACAGTGGGTATTTTATCCATACTTTGCAGTGATTAAGCACAGACAGTAAATAGTATGATTTGAACAATACTTTAATAAACTTGATTTTATGAATACACATACACAGAACCCCAAAATTTAGCTGTTATACATTATTTTTAGGCACAGATGAGACAGTTACCAAAATTGACCATTTACTAGACCATGAAACAAAATCAACACATTTTGAAGACTTGATCTCATTTATACCACAGTGTAATTAAGTTGGAAATCAATTTAAAAGTAATTAAAAAATACATATATACATTTGGCAGACACTTCTAAATAACTTATGAGATGAAGAAAGCATGTAAATATGTATTTTCATTATCATGTCATTGCAAAAATCAATGTGAGATGACTATGAGATCTGAAAAGGCTTAGACACAGTGACTAACCAAGTAGCAGTGAATTCCTGTAGTGCCCATGTTAAAATACTATTTTTCACTAAAGTGAACTAGGGCTTCTTGAAAAAAGTGGCTGATTCCAGCTCTGGTCTAGTATGACAAGCTGTCATACTACAAAGCAAGGAACTATCAAGGATAACTTGGGCTTGTGTAGAAACGACCTTGAAGGGGCTGCCATTGGCCAAAGATAGTTTGAGCTTCAAGAGGAATAATTATTGCACTGGATTGAAACAAAATAAGTGAAAATCTGTGAGGTTTTTTGGTTTTGTTAAAATCAACAACAACAACAAAATGTTGGTCATGGAACCAATTCATTTAGAAACTGGTAAATAAATAATCAAATATTCTGTCTTATCTATATAAACTGTACCTCAGAATCACAAAATAGTTGATGAGGGAAAGTTTACTGTAAAAGAATTCCAGCTAATAAATGCACAATGAATGTCAGAATTAGAATGTCATCATTTTGCAAACCCTGATGAAATAGTGTATCTTGGCAGTATTCCTCTAAAGCTATTAAAACAACTGGGTAAAAGACTGAGAGGGAACTTTATAGTGGACGGTTCAGGCTGATGGACCTGAACCCACTGATCAATGTGTATTATTACAAAAAGGAAATAATCAGACATTATTGCTATCTGATGTGATGCAGTAGGAAGTTCATAGCACCATATATGACATATTCTTGCTATAAAATAATTAAACCCCAATTTTATCAAGACTCTAGATCAACCACTACTTTTTAGGAAGCACAGAGATTATATATAAAAACTTATTAATGCTAAAGAGTACAATGAGCAAACTCGAGAATGTGGGAGATTCTAAAGGACATATAACCCAGTTTCTTTAACAAATGAATGGCAAGATGGGAAAACAAAAACAAAGCCAGTGCGACAGGCACCTATGAAAGACCAGTGCAGTGTGTAGATCTTTTTGGATACTGATTTTAACAAAACGGCCAGTGGTGGTGTATTGGAGCATCTCCTACTGGTGTAAGAGCTAACTGTTTAGGAATTTTTCAAACTGATTATTAAACCTATCCATTATTAAAAATTAAATTATAGCTCATTATTAAATAAGTGACATTTATAAAAAGTTAATAAATATTTAAAATTCATCACTTCCTAATTATTTCATTTTACTATGATCTGTGCTCTTGAAGTTATTTATGTATAGTGTACCTTTATGGTTGAAATACTGTGTCATGGTAGGCTACTGTGTGTCCTTTTCCTAACTCCAGGTTCATTGATAACACCGCATTGGTAGCTTGAAATTAGCCACGGTAGGAATATTTACATCACAGAGATCAGCAAATGCCATAAATCACGGTTTGATTTATTGCTTATTGATTGTCTAGACTTAAAGTGATGGAGAAATGGTAATAATGCTGACTTACAAAAGTGCTATGTCTTTAGCTATTTATTATATTGTGCATAGCTCAAAAAATTGAGAATATATTCTTTCATTCAAAAATGATTATCCACTTCCATAAAGAAGTCACATCACTCACACTGGTGACATCATTGATGTAAGTGAAAATAATACTCCAAACTACACTTGGAAAGCCAGTTGCTAAACATTTACCAGCACAGTGCTGGATGGGCATAATTGAATTCAGTGCTTTGGTAAGAAATAGATAATACTCTAAATTTATTATACTGTTATTCAGCTTTTGAAATAACCATGATGACATGTAGACATTAACTAAGAAAAAAAGAAGGTAGAGTTTTAAAAGCCATTTGCTGTAGCACAAAATAATTTTAAATTTGAAGCCTTTGATATATGTCTGTTGTGTATGACAAATAGAACCATAGAGTTTGAAGAACACTTAAAATTAATCCAGACCAATCTGCCTTACAGATAGAAATTCTTTCTCTAGTATTAGTCCATTGTCTAGATTGTATTTAAATTATTCTAGAGACAGAATACCTGATAATGGCGTTGGAGAACTCTAAAAGTAGAGTTCTTTTTTATATTGAGGTAAACTTTGTTTTCTTTTAATTTCTACCAGTTGGTTCTGGTAACTGACTTCTGAAGAAATATGGAACCAACCAATCCCGTAGAGCAACCAATCTTCACGTATAAAGGTAGCTGGGATGTTTCCATTTAGACCTTTTTGGGTAAGGAGTATACCTTTAGTTCCTTTAACCATACCTTGTGTTGTATATTTTCTAGACTTTGTAATCTAAGACTGTTGCCTTTCTAAACATCCACATCACTATCTTTTGGCTTTTATTGACTTTGTAGATGAAGTAAAAGCCTTCAGATCTTTTTTTTTTTTTTCTGTACAAATTATACATTTTATTCTGTGTTGCTTGATTCTTTTTTTTTTTTCTGTTAACCCAAAGCAGGTCTTTGTATTTATTCATTCCTAGTCTTCATATTGCTTTCAGCACAGCATTCCAGATTATAGAAATGATATTAAATTGTAATTTAATCATTTTTGTTATTTATTAATCCTGTCGATTTTGTGTCGGTTCACATTCGATAAACACTGTGTTCATTGTTTGCATCCAAATTATTGTTTAAAATGTTGAATTTTAAAGGGCAATGGGAACATAGTTCTCCGTTACATAACCCTCTCTAAATTTGCTTCTACCCATTATCATTACTTTTTATTGTGAGTCCACCTACCAGTTCTTAGTAGCCCATATTTTACCATCTTACAGTTCATCATGATATATTTTGTCAGGTGTTTTGCTACCTGAGATCAAGATACATTGTGTCTATGGCATCCCCTCCAATGAAATATACTTTAGTACTCCTATTTTGAAAAATAGACGTTTTAAAAAGATTTGGCATGGCTAAATGTTGAAGTCATATTCTTCCACAAATGGAAAGATAGAAAAGCCATGCAGAATGATGAGCTAGATAATAATTAAGACATCAAAAGAGAAAAGGAACAGGTGGATCACTGGAGACACTTGATGATCAGGGCCATGGTATATCCCTGGGCTGAAAAGAAAATTGCCTGGCCATGAAAGTGGAGCTTCTTCACTGAGGAAGTATTCTGATCAGGTGAAATTTTAGGGATCTGTAATAGAGTGGACAGGATTTGTTAGCCTTTCCCTCTTACTGTCTTTTTCCTTTGAAAGGTATGTGGTGAAATATTAACAGTGGGTGCTTCTGAGTGTATATGGGTGTTTCTTTGCTATGTGTAGGACCTTCTTATTCTCTTTGCTCTGGGCAAACTAGTATGTACTTCACAGTATTATTTTGAAGATGAAAAGAATAACTCAGTATGAGATTGTCTAGTGCATTTCCTCATATTTTGTAGATAGTAAATAAAGTTTTATTTAACCTTTGTTAAATTTTTTCTCCTTGTTAAATTCCATCGACCAACCATGGTAGAGATTGTCAGGGAGTTACCAGTGAGTTGTCCCATCACATTCCTTGGCCTCCACCCTCCTTTATCCTACCCAGACCCATTTTA
The DNA here is from genome assembly GCF_949987515.2 of Delphinus delphis. Taxonomy (NCBI): domain Eukaryota; kingdom Metazoa; phylum Chordata; class Mammalia; order Artiodactyla; family Delphinidae; genus Delphinus; species Delphinus delphis. The sequence goes on along the minus strand of NC_082698.1, from coordinate 29,580,438 downwards.
TTGCTACTAGAAGGAAGAAAAATTTATAGTAGGTCACTTGATTAAATAGTGTTAATAGAATGATGACTTTCTCTTTCCCACTACCTGTTTCTTTCCTAAAAATCATAGTGCACAAGCAGCATCTTCTAGAAAGCAGTCCATGATTAGTTGTCTCATTTTCTAGCCCACATTCAAGTTACTCTCATTCATATGTTACTCTTAAAATCATACTTATGTATATATATTTGTGTTGAACAAATGTGCTTTTAGGGGTTCTCCTTGAATGTATTCTTCAGTGTAAATTTTGAGCTCCTAAGATGGTTGTGTTTTATGAGTACCTGATAGCCTGTAATCACTTTTCTCATCTGTTTTAATTCAGCTGAAGACAAGGCTACTTGTTAAAAAGTAGAGAGGACTTGGAAGGTAGAGGAAAGAGGCTATATGGATAAAATTCATGGGCTCATGAGTTATTTTGGAATTTACTCTCCTTAGTTGCTTACCTGATTGCATTAATTATTTTATGGCAGGTTTTACTTTTTTTTAACTTAAGGGTTTCTATAGGATGGATTAGTAGGCCCTCTACCTAGTCTTTTAAAATCTCTTGGCTCAATACATTGTAATTAGTTTTTGGTAATTGAATCTTTCTCTCTTTTTTCTTGCAGATTGAGGGGGTGCCATGCAGCGAGAAGCAGAGAGATGCAGAGTTCGAGTCAGGAGGCCTGACATGGCACTTTATGTACCCAAAGCTCGAAGGGACATAGTAGTGCACAAATCAGGTGATGAGGGAAAAAGCTGTGGTCCACCTAACTCCGTGGTAAAAGAAGAACAAAAGGACGATTCTTTCTCTCAAAAGGGGATCATTAGAGACAAGCGTGAGGCTCAAAGACTAAGTATTAATCCAGATAAAAAGGAACACAATCATAGGGAAGGAAAGAAATCTTCAACAAAATTTAAGAAAGATGTGTGGCTTCAAGAAAGAAATAAAGATAGTGTTTGTACTAAGAGGGCAACCACAGAATCCGAAAAAGTATTATCCCAAGGACATCAGCAAAGAGTCCCAAATCCTGGGATTATACCTATCATACCTTTACAAAGACATTTTAAACCAAAGAAGGTAGAGTGTTTGGAGGTTGAAACCAGAGATGTGACAGAACAGGATGGGTTGCTTCAATCTCAGTCTTGTTCAGAAATCAGTAAGGCTCAGGTTCCAAACAAACCATTCCAAAATGTGGAATTCTGTGATTTCAATAGGCATGAACTAAATGGGGAAACATTTGAAGATAGAAATTTGGAAAGCAGAATGGAAACTGATGCCAGGGTTGCAGAGATACTATCCCAATTTCCTGGAGATTTTAGCTCTGTGGTGAAACCTGAGAGTATGATTGCACCAGTAAAACCAAGCTCTGATTCTGGAATTGTACAACAAGGCATGCAGACATCGGGTGGAATGCTGAAGCGCAGCAACGGAGGCATCACCACTGATTCTGTTCCTGGAAGTCCAGTTGGTATCATTGATCAGACTTGCATAGACTTGGATGCTGAGAATGTTGGTGATACAGCCAACAGTACAGATTTCATCTTGGGTCAGAAAGGTATAGATTCCATTCCTGAGACTATGGGTCACATCTCTCATCAGATGACTACAGTCAGCAAATTAGAGAGCATAAATGGCATTTTTGATCCAACAATGATTAGAGAGTGTGAGGAGAATGACAGCACTGCTGATGAGTTATGTGTAAAGTGTGAATCTTCTGATACAGCTGTCCTTGCTCATGAAACATATACAAATAATGGATCTAAGAGTGTAGGTGACATTACCAATAAGACATGTATGATGGACATTACAGATATCATATCTGATCAAATAACTGTAGTTGCTGTTAGAGTAGCTCATGAGGCCTGTAGCAACACAAGTAGTTTCTCAGACTATTTCGAAATAAGTGCAGATACATCCCCTCTTCATGTAGCTAAAAGGGGGAATGACACTGAACATTTCAGCAACCTGACTGCTTGCTCAGATATTTATGCTGAGAGTGTTTCATCTAGTTTCACAGAGTCAACAGGAAAGTTGATAGAGAGCTTGTCAGATTGTGCTTCCTCCTTACCTGTAAAGAAGATTGCTGGTAGTAATTGTAACACTTTTTTGGACTCTGAACTCAGTATGTTAAGTGGGACAAAAGTATTTTCAGACAGTGCTTTGGGCAGTGATCAAGATTGTACTGGTGATATAACAGAGGCATTGCATGAACTTAAAACTGCTGAAGAGTTCAAAACAAAAGAAGAAGATGGCTCAGAGACTACAGAATTTGGTGTAACCTTTCCTGATATAGAATCAGTGTCTGTGGAAACATCCATGGAATCGAAAGCAACTGATATGTCTCACACAGAAGCAAGTGCTGCTACTGAGGAGAGCTGGGAGTCTATGTTTAATGATGATGGTGACTGCCTGGACCCACGTCTTCTACAAGAGGTATGTTTTAGTGGAAACTGGTTGGCTCTTAGGTGGTTCATCAATTCATAGGACCTAGGATTTTAGGGGTAATTTTGATAGACATATTTATACATTCACACACATTACATCCAATGTAACAGTTTTGCAAGAAACTGTTAGGTTGGCCAAAAAGTTCGTTCGGGTCTTTCCATAATATCTTACGGAAAAACCTGAACGAACTTTTTGGCCAACCCAGTAATAGGATTGTAGATTGAGAAAAGAATATCTGATAGATCTTTAAGAAACAAAGCATACAGTGTTGAACTATATCTATTATAGCCAAATCCTGAGAGATCTTACTGAATAGGTTAAAGATGAATTTAATGGATTCTGGCTAACTGTTGAGAAGATACAGAGGGAAACTTCTTCCAAAGGGCTTTTCTGTGTTGACAAGATGTATTTCACACTGGCCTATTTGAGGGGAGAAGAATAATTTATTATTCATATTTATTTTATTTTTCCAGCAGATGTTGGAATGATGTTAGACACTATAGAGGGAAGGGAAGGGTGTAATAAAGGAAGGTATGATTGTTTTTTTAAGGAGTTTGTGCTGAGTTGAAGAGTAATTGATTGTTGAATATGCTGGCTAGTTAGAGTTCATAAATACAAAATGTTGGATTTGAAGGCATCTTAGAAATTATTTAGTTCAATTTTTTTCATTTTCTTAGTTTAGACATTCCCTCTTCCAGCATTTAAATTCCTTACCATAAATAAGAATCATTGGTTTTGAATAGTAGAATCATTCCCCCTTTTATTCCTTACACCTTTGCCCAGAAGGGGAAAAAATGATTTTCCCTATAAAATCTCCAGTTTTGTAAATGGGGAAATTGAAGGTTAATGGTTGTATCTTTAAGACAAGCGGAATCAGTATTTCAATCTACTTCTGTCTTAATCCAGTATATATGTTCTTTCTACCAGACCACTTCCTCTCCTATAAAATAGTTTTGTTTGAGTGACTCCATAGAGCCTTTTGATTCTGAGAGTTGAACCAGAAGTACAGAAAAATGTTCACAAGCATGTATAAAAGAGACACGTGAGACTGAAGAGGGCAGCGCATTGGACAGAATTGACTTTCCAGTACCATGCGCTTCCTCCTTATTCTTAGGAGGTGTTTGCATGCACATTTGTACCACAGTTAGTACTTCTTATGGGCGAGTCAGGAAACAGCAGGTCTTAAACATTTCTTAAAAGAATATAGAGCAGAAGGCACCTACAAATTAACATTCATGAATCCTTTGAAATTGCATGCAGACTTTTGTAGGTAAGTGCAGTTTTTCATAACTTTTATCGGATTCTCAAAGGTGATAGTTCCCCAAAGTATGGTCCCTGGACCAGCAGCATAAGCAGCACCTGGGAACTTGTTAGAAATGCAGACTCTTCAGCCAGGCTGTCTTTATGTTTATGAGACTGTCAAGTGATTCTGATGCACATAAAGTGAGAATCACAGCTCAAAGACAACATACAAACTTAAATTATATCAAGATGTGAGTGTGGTAACCAGAAGTGGCTGTCAGCTCATAATCAGAAAGCAAAACACTGTTCAGCAGAGGTTTTAGACCCAAATCAGGCTAAGATGTACTAATAATATGGTAAGTTAGGTGAATATAGAGAAGTTAATAAGGATCCAGACATTGGGAGAAGGCCTTAGTCTGGGGAAGGAAGCAGTGTTCTTAGGAGTTGGCAAAGGGACTGCTTAAGGGGGTAGGAGAGCACAGGTGTACGTGGGAGAGAAGAAACAGCTTCCTACAAAAGAAGGGCATGGGACACAGAGCCTTTTGTACATGGTAGACCTAGTAAATATTTACTGAATGGATGTAGGCAGTAGGGCAGAGTTGCTTTCTGCCTTTTTAGGTTAGCCTCCAGGAGCTTTCAAAACATCATTGCTGCCGGAACTTGGATTCTGTGTGGTAGGTTAGGGATATGGCTTCTGTATTGGCGGGAGGGAGGTTTAGGTGTGCAACTCTGTTGTTCAGCTCTTAACACTGTTTAGGTGCAAAAGAATTTAGGCAACTGAGTCTTTTGAGAAGCATAGTAATATAGCCAGAGGACACTAGCCTGACCTAAAGCTGGGAATGGCAGGAAAACGGAGCAGGTAGTGTTTTAAGCTGAAGACAGCCAGTGCCTGGGTATTGCGTTTGTATATCTTCTGAGGTGTTTGGTAGAGATTGGAGTCTGTGTGGAGGCATGAGGATAGAAGAGAGCAAGAAAGAAGTTGGATTGAGAATGCAAGTAATGGATCCAACTCCAAGCTATTGCCTCCTGTGCTCTGGGTTTTAGAAGATGTAATAATAATAATGTTATTAAAAGATGTCACAAATCCAAGAACATTAATAGCTTTGGTGACTATTACTCCTAATTTATTATTTATACTGTTCCAAATGTACGTTATTAAAGGCTAAACCAGAGTGTCTGTCTACCTTGAAAACTTTCCAACCAAAGATTTTTGGCTCTTTTCCCAGCTGGCCTGTTTCTTTGTTGACAATGGCTAGCCATACAGGTATGCCTAGTACTTCTAATAGGCAGGGAAGTATGCTCTAGAGCAGGGTGTGGTAGCCATTGGCATGTGAAGCAGTTTCCTGTGACATTTGAACTTCTGAAACTGCCTGAAGGGTTTAGGTCATTGTTGAGCTCCCAGAACTGCAACTCTTGATGAGTCTCCAAAGATTACACATCTCCTAAAACCGTGGTATGGGATGCCCAGAAATTGAAGTTGATAATTGATAAAGAAAAGGATGTTGGCATGACTTCTTTTAACCCTTTGAGATCTTGGTACCAGCACACAGGAATTATTGTTGTCTAGATAAAACTTCCTCTGCTGCCTCCTGTACTGATCAGCAAACCTATTGGTAGGAGGGTTAGTAAGATACCAGCAGCATAACATTGATGTTGATAGACACTGACATCTGGTCCCTTCACTGGCCATTTCTGGTCCTGATGTGTGTTTTTAGATAGCGGTAAATATTTAGGTAGGAGTTTCCTTTTGTTATAGAAGGTTGCTAACAAGGTATGACCATGGAAAAGAGAAAAGGAACACCATTCATTCCCAAACCATCTTCCTTCTGTGTGTGCCTACTCATGTTCATACTTCATCAGTGGTATCTTTCCATCTGGTCTTCCCAATCATGCTGGGAAGACGAGGAAATCCAGATATGTCTCCTCGGCTTTCTCAGTCTTCCTCTTGACTAAAATTTAATCTGCCACAGTGTTTTCACTGTTCAGTCTGGATAGCATCTTCCCAAGAATGCCAGCATCAGTTTGCCATATTAACCTTTCTGTACTGTCTAAATAGGAGCCAAGTCCAAGTTGGTTCAGGATATTCACTTGGTCCCTGCCCATATATTCGTGTACCATATGTTACTATTCATTAGAGGAAACTGGAGCTCTCAAATTTGTCCTCTGGCACTGGGGTCAGTAAGTGATCATCTGACATGCTTCATTATTGTAGCTTTCTTTTTTCTTCCTTTGGTTCTCCTTTTCTGCATTCTTATTCACTTTTGCCCTTTCTTCTCTTTTACTGTGCCTTAATCCAAAGCTATGGCCATGGCTTTCTCTCATTGATGATAATCAGTGATATTGAGATGTTGCTGATACCTATTCTAGAGAAATATTTTTTTTAAGATTTATTTATTATTTATTTATTTTTGGCTGCGTCAGCCAAAAATAAAGCAGCACGTGGGATATTCATTGAGGCATGCGGGCTCTTTCCTTGTGGTGCGTGGGCTCTTCGTTGCGGGCTGTGAGCTTCTCTCTAGTTGTGGCATGTGGGTTTTCTCTTCTCTAGTTGTGGCACGCAGGCTCCAGGGTGCATGTGCTCTGTAGTTTGTGGCACGCAGATTCCAGAGCGAGTGGGCTCTGAACTTTGCGGCATGTGGGCTCTAGTTGTGGCACGCGGGCTTAGTAGTTGTGGCACGCGGGCTTAGTTGCCCGGCGGCATGTGGGATCTTAGTTCCCTGACCAGGGATTGAACCCGCATCGAACCTGCATTATAAGGTGGATTCTTTACCACTGGACCACCAGGGAAGTCCCTAGAGAAATCTTTAGATGGCACCTTGAATGGCATTCTACTCATTCTGTGTTAATAAATTTTATGAAGTCAAAGTTTGCATTTCTGGCCTTGGTTTCTTGATAAGGTCAGTGGAGGCATAGCCTAGATATATTAGATAATTTTATTTGCAGATAGGAAACACCACTGAAGACATTATCTACTCTTATATTTAATGTATAAAATGTTATGTAAAGCAACTATACTCTAATGAAAATTAATTTTAAAAAAAGTTGGAGTTTAAAAGTCTGAATGTATCCTTCTGCTGTTGTAAAGGATTTATGCCCAAAGCAGTATAGAAAAGGGATGAAAGCCATAACTTATGCTGTATATTATACACTGTAGTTTTATTATCTTTTAAGGGAACTCTTTTTGGATGTGTTAGAACTTAGGTCATGAAAAATTTGAAAAGGCTTGAAATACTTTTAAAAAAATAGTGTTATTTCCCTATTTGCCAAAGATAGGAAGTTAAATGGGTGAAACATTTTAATTCTAGCTTTTGATTTATTCACATTACCATGGACAAACATGAAAAATTTATTTTCTTCAGTTTCTACTGAAGAGTAGAAACTGAGTTAGTAAGCAGTTAAGTAGCTACAGGGTAATAGTGGAAGAGAAAATAGAAACAAAAGGTTTGAATAACCTAACCTACATAATTGAGAATTAGCTATATGGGTTAATTCTGTAAGTAATTATGTAAATAGACATGGTGATATTTGAAGCAACCGCAGTAATGTTATACCATTAACTCCTGGTCAAGTCTCTGTTGTCCATGTCCCTGTAACCCCCTGATATCCCTAATATTTAAATTTGTTATAGCCACAACTATAGTTTAAAATGGTTTATTACGTTTAATTAAAAGTACCTGGGGCTTCCCTGGTGGCGCAGTGGTTGAGAGTCCGCCTGCCAATGCAGAGGACGCGGGTTCGTGCCCCGGTCTGGGAAGATCCCACATGCCGCAGAGCGGCTGGGCCCGTGAGCCATGGCCGCTGAGCCTGCGCATCTGGAGCCTGTGCTCCGCGACAGGAGAGGCCACAACAGTGAGAGGCCCGCGTACTGCAAAAAAAAAAAAAAAGTACCTACAGAAGTGTTCTTATTCCTACCTTCCAAGATCAGAGGCAGGATTATAACATAGGCCTTGAACAATAAGGACTAAGACCTGGAACTTTAACCTGTCTAAGAGAGAAAACTGTACGTCTTTTTTAAAAAAGTGGAATGTTAGCATTGAAAGGGACCTGTAACATAATGTTTTATGTTTACCTCTTGCTTTATAGCTAAAGCAAGTAAGGCCCAGAAAGGTTGTTACTGACCTAGCTAAGGTTAGTGCCAGAGTTGGCACTAGAATCCCAGTCTCCTGGTTTCTAACCCTGGGCTTTTTCCATGACAGTAAGCCTTTGCCTCTACCTAAAGCTCTCAGCCAATCAACAGACATTGTACAACCGTACTGTGCCCAGCTCTGATATTGGTGATATGAGGGATAAAAGAGAAGGATAAGAATGTTTAAGGAGTTTATAGTCTTGTGGAGCTGATGAAACTTATTCTCAGAAATGTCTGGAAAAAAATAAAGAAGTATTCTATCTCATTGAATTGAAAATGCTGTTGATTGTGAAATATATCATTATTTTATGTATCACTAAGAAAGAAATTAAACTTTTACACAATGCTTACCCTTTAGAATTTTAATTTTATACATATGGAAAGAGCTCTTAATTAGACATAAATTTTTTATCACATGTCATCTCTTACATAAAGAAAATGTAGGTGAAATAAATTGGTTCTCATTTCCTAAAACTTTGTGTTTATAGTCCAACTCTTTCTAATGATTTCTTTTTTTTTGGAATTAGAACCCAACTGTTCCTTTTTCTTCCTTTTTTTTAAAATTTAATTTTATTTATTTTTTTTGGCTGCGTCGGGTGTTAGTTGCAGCACGTGAGATCTCCATTTGAGGCATGCAGGATCTTTCGTTGTGGAGAATGGGCTTCTCTTTAGTTGTGATGTGCAGGTTTTCTCTTCGCTACTTGTGGCGTGCAGGCTCCAGGGCACGTGGGCTCTGTAGTTGAGGCACGTGAGCTCAGAAGTTGTGGCGTGCAGGCTTAGCTGCCCCATGGCAGGTGGGAACCTAGTTCCCCAACCAGGGATCGAACCCATGTCCCCTGCATTGGAAGGTGGATTCTTTACCACTGGAACACCAGGGAAGTCCTAATAATTTTTTGACTCAGTCATTGATACTGATGTCTTTCCGTCCTGTTACCATCTTCTGTTCCATCAACAACTTTGATGATACAGCATTTCTTAAAAGTATACATAAAAGAAGCAAAAATCATTGTTGCTGGATTCTTAAGCCAGCTTTGCACTTATATAGGGCTATTCTTATATTCAGATTTTCTTCCACCCTGCTGACCACCCTTTCTGCAAATTTTGGTACTGGTGCTTTTGGTGCTCATTCATATTCAGACAAGCAGTGACAATATGCATGATTAAGATGCATACTGGTGTTGGAGATGTTAAAATGTGCATCTTAGAACTGATGAAATACGGTATATATCCAACTGCCAAGGGTTATGATATGGTAGTATAGGGAATGGAGAAACCATCAAAATAGAGTCAATAGGGAACACTTCAAGAGGAGATGAAGATTGAAGCTGGTGTTAAAAGAGAAGGATCAGGAGCAGACAAGGCATTCCAGGCTGTGAGAGCTTGTAAAAAATATGGAACGTTCCCAGGCTTAGGTCCTGAATTTGTCACTATCAGAAGTTTAGATGATCTCTTTTGAAATTTTGTTTTTGTTGTTGTTGTTTTCCTTTTATAATTTATTAAATTGGATTTTCTGCATGATTTATGTAGCCAGAACAATTAAAGTTTATTGGCAAAGGGAAATAAAAAAAGTGTCATTTTCCCCCAAAATTTCAGAATGCCATCCAGAATCATTTAAAAAATATGTATTTCATAAATCAAATTCTTATTGATGGGGGCTCTATGTAGAATCAGTCTCGATAAGCATGCATTTGGACAAAGTAATTAACTTGGGGCATGTGCATTTTATTCATTCCACAAGTATTTTTTGAACGCCTAGTTTGTGCAAGGTAACGTGTGCAGGGGGGGAATATAGGGATAAATATGACACATCCCTTGTAGTTGAATTATAGAATCAGAATATTGATGAGGAGACTGAAACTCCAGCCTTTCTTTCCAGCCTTACTCCCTGTATTAGTTTGCTAAGGCTGCCAGAGCATAGTACCCTAGACTGACTATGGCAAAGTACCACATAAATTTGTTTTCTCACAATTCTGGAGGCTAGAAGTCCAAGATCAAGGTGGCAGCAAGGGTTAGATTCTTCTGAGGCCTCTCTCCTTGGTTTGTAGATGGCCATCTTCTCCCTGTGTCTTTACATGGTCTTCCCTCTGTGTCTGTGTCCAAATTTCCTCTTTTTGTAAAGATACCACTCAGATTAGGGTCTACCCTATTTTAACTTAATACCTGTTTAAAGGCATTATCTCTAAATACAGTCATTTTCTAAGGTACTGGGGTTTATGGCTTTAACTCATGAATTTTGAGAGGACACAATTAAGCCCATAGCACTCCCCCAAGCCCTCACATTATTTAGTGTAACCACACTGAACTGTTTAATGAATACCACACTCCTTGCATGCCTTTGCACACTTCTGCCTATGGTACTTTTCTCTGTATAATTTCTTTACTTGGGCAGTGAATGAAACAAAGTTCCTTCCCCTCTATCCACTGGTAATACCTTCTTCATTCTTATAACTTTATTACATATTAAAATTCTTTGTTCAAGTTCTTTCTCTAATGTTATGTTCAATGTACATTAAATGTTGGTTAGGTGGTCAGGTTGAAGTTGGAGGAAGAGACAGGTCTTATTAATATAGGGTGTTATACAGTGAGTACTGTAAAAGTAGTGCAGATGAGGTAAACACTGTAGAAGTCTAGAGGAAGAGTCAGATTATACATGTGACCAAAAATAATGTGATCAAAGCAATAGGCAGGAAGAAGCAAGATGTGTTTAGGCATAGTATTACTCTTTGGTTGGAATGTAGCATATTTTAAAGGATGACATGACATAAAGCTAGAAATGTATATATTTTAGTACACTATTAATGAGGTAATAAATTACCACAAACTACTGTCTTAAAACAACACAAATTTGTCTTTTACAGTTCTGTAGGTAGAAGTCCAAAATGGGTCTCACTGGACTAAAATTAGGGTATTGGCAGGATTGTGATCCTTTCTGAAGACTCTAGGGGAGAACCCATTTTCTTACCTTTTTCAGCTTCTCCTACACGCTGCCCACATTCCTTGGCTCATGGCCCCCTTCCGTTTTCAAAGCCAGCAGTGGCCAGCCAAGTCTTTCTCATATTGCCTCACTCTGACACACTGACTCTTCTGAAACAATTTGCTTTTAAGGACCCTTGTGATTATATTGGGCCCACCTAGATAATCCAGCATTATCTCTCTATTTTACAGTCATCTGATTAGCATCTTTAATTCCACCTGCTACCTTAATTCTCCTTTGCCATGTATCATGTTCATAAGTTGAGGGAATTAGGACATGGACATCTTTGAGAGGCTGTCATTCTGCCAACCACAGGTAGGTTGGGTCCAGGTTATGAGCTTTAAATACAGCCATTGAAGATTTTTAATCAAAGGAATGTCATGATCAAAGCAGTATTTTGGGAAGTTTAATCTATAAGCTATATGGTGTCTCAAATATAGGACTGGAAAGAAATCAGCACCCCTGAGTTCTTTTCAGCTTTGCCATTGATCCTCCCTCCATCCCTCCTTTCCTCCCAGAACTGCTTGTATCCATAAATCCTTAATCAGAGGGAATTAGTTGTCCTGAACATTGATATAGTCACCGTTTCTGATTCTGTTCACTGTAAGGCCATTTCATCATGTTACGGAAGGAATACTAGACTAGCGGTCAGGAGACCTGAGTTATGATTCAAACTTTATCAGTAATTTGATTTGTAACCTTAGGGATGTCCTTTAGTCTCTCTGTGATGTAATTTTCCATCCTTATAATTGGGATAACAGTAGCAGCTGATCTAACATGCCCATCTGACAGATATAAATATAACTTTATCCCAAAATAATGTAGCATATATTTATTTTTTGTTTGTAGAGAGTAACTTGTGACTTCAGAACTTTTTGTTTTTCCTTTTGTATCTTGAAGAACCTAGTATCAAACAAAAAATAAAAAGCTCAGTGATCCATGCCTAGTTGACCTTCTGCTCTCTGCACCCTTTTTGTCCCCTTCTACAAATAGGAATCAGGCAATTATGTCATAGCAAGTCAGGTACTTTTTTTTTTTTAACATGTTTTTTGGAGTGTAATTGCTTTACAATGGTGTGTTAGTTTCTGCTGTTATCACAAAGTGAATCAGCTATACGTATACATATATCCCCATATCCCCTCCCTCTTGCATCTCCCTCCCACCCTCCCTATCCCACCCCCTAGGTGGTCACAAAGCACCAAGCTGATCTCCCTGTGCTATGCGGCTGCTTCCCACTAGCTATCTATTTTACATTTGATAGTATTTATAAGTCCATGCCACTCTCTCACTTCATCCCAGCTTACCCTCCCCCCTCCCCTTGTCCTCAAGTCCATTCTCTAGGTCTGCATCTTTATTCCTGTCCTGCCCCTAGGTTCATCAGAACCATTTGTTTTTTGGTTTTTTTTTTTAGATTCCATATGTATGTGTTAGCATACAGTATTTCTTTTTCTCTTTCTGACTTACTTCACTCTGTATGACAGACTCTAGGTCCATCCACCTCACTACAAATAACTCAATTTTGTTTCTTTTTATGGCTGAGTAATATTCCATTGTATATATGTGCCACATCTTCTTTAACCATTCATCTGTCGGTGGACACTTAGGTTGCTTCCATGTCCTGGCTATTGTAAATAGTGCTGCAATGAATGTTGTGGTACATGTATCTTTTTGAATTATGGTTTTCTCAGGGTATATATGCACAGTAGTGGGATTACTGGGTCATATGGTAGTTCTATTTTTAGTTTAAGGAACCTCCATACTGTTCTCCATAGTGGCTGTATCAATTTACATTCCCACCAACAGTGCAGGAGGGTTCCCTTTTCTCCACACTCTCTCCAGCATTTATTGTTTGTAGATTTTTTGACGCTGGCCATTCTGACTGGTGTGAGGTGATACCTCATTGTGGTTTTGATGTACATTTCTCTAATTCCTCCTGTGTGTCTTTGGAGAAATGTCTATTTAGGTCTTCCACCCATTTTTTGATTGGGTTGTTTGTTTTTTTGATATTGAGCTGCATGAGCTGCTTGTATATTTTGGAGATTAATCCTTTGTCAGTTGTTTCATTTGCAAATATTTTCTCCCATTCTTTTTTTTTTGATAAATTTGTTTATTTTATTTTATTTATTTTATTTATTGCTGCATTGGATCTTCATTGCTGCATCTGGGCTTTCTCTAGTTACGATGAGCTGGGGCTACTCTTCGTTGTGGTGTGCAGGCTTCTCATTGTGGTGACTTCTCTTGTTGAGAGCACTGGCTCTAGGCACGCAGGCTTCAGTAGTTGTGGTGCAGGGGCTTAGTTGCTCCGCAGCATGTGGGATCTTCCCAGACCAAGGCTCGAACCTGTGTCCCCTGCATTGACAGGCGGATTCTTAACCACTGTGCTACAGTCTTTTCGTCTCGTTTGTGGTTTCCTTTGCTGTGCAAAAGCTTTTAGGTTTAATTAAGTCCCATTTGTGTACTTTTGTTTTATTTCTATTTCTCTAGGAGGTGGGTCAAAAAGGATCTTGCTGTGATTTATGTCAAAGAGTGTTCTGCCTATGTTTTCCTCTGAGAGTTTTATAGTGTCTGGCCTTACGTTTAGGTCTTTAATCCATTTTGAGTTTATTTTTGTGTATTGCTTTAGGGAGTGTACTAATTTCATTCTTTTATGTGTAGCTGTCCAGTTTTCCCAGCACCACTTATTGAAGAGGCTGTCTTTTCTCCATTGTATATTCTTGCCTCCTTTATCAAAGATAAGGTGACTGTATGAGTGTGGGTTTATCTCTGGGCTTTCTATCCTATTCCATTGATCTATATTTCTGTTTTTGTGCCAGTACCATACTGTCTTGATTACTGTAGCTTTGTAGTATAGTCTGAAGTCAGGGAGCCTGATTCTTCCAGCTCTGTTTTTCGTTCTCAATATTGCTTTGGCTATTCGGGATCTTTTGTGTTTCCATACAAATTGTGAAATTTTTTGTTCTAGTTCTGTGAAAAACGCCATTGGTAGTTTGATGGGGATTGCATTGAATCTGTAGATTGCTTTGGGTAGTATAGTCATTTTCACAATGTTGATTCTTCCAATCCAAGGACATGGTATATCTCTCCGTCTGTCAGTATCATCTTTAATTTCTTTCATCAGTGTCTTATAGTTTTCTGCATACAGGTCTTTTGTCTCCTTAGGTAGGTTTATTCCTAGGTATTTTATTCTTTTTGCTGCAATGGTAAATGGGAGTGTTTCAGATTTTTCATCTATTCCTATTCATTAGTGTATAGGAATGCAAGAGATTTCTGTGCATTAATTTTGTATCCTGCTACAAATTCATTGATTAGCTCTAGTAGTTTTCTGGTAGCATCTATAGTATCTTGTCATCTGAAAACAGTGACAGTTTTACTACTTTTCCGATTTGGATTCCTTTTATTTCTTTTTCTTCTCTGATTGCCGTGGCTAAAACTTCCAAAACTATGTTGAATAATAGTGGTGAGAGTGGGCAACCTTGCCTTGTTCCCAATCTTACTGGAAATGGTTTCAGTTTTTCACCATTGAGAACAATGTTGGCTGTGGGTTTGTCATATGTGGCCTTTATTATGTTGAGGTACGTTCCCTCTATGCCTACTTTCTGGAGGGGTTTTATCATAAATGGGTGTTGAATTTTGTTGAAAGCTTTTTCTGCAGCTATTGAGATGATCATATGGTTTTTCTCCTTCAATTTGTTAATATGGTTTATCACATTGATTGATTTGCGTATATTGAAGAATCCTTGCATTCCTGGGATAAACCCCACTTGATCATGGTGTATGAACCTTTTAATGTGCTGCTGGATTCTGTTTGCTAGTATTTTGTTAAGGATTTTTTGCATCTATGTTCATCAGTGATATTGGCCTGTAGTTTCCTTTTTTTGTGACATCTTTGTCTGCTTTTGGTATCAGGGTGGTGGTGGCCTCACAGACTGAGTTTGGGAGTGTTCCTCCCTCTGCTATATTTTGGAAGAGTTTGAGAAGGATAGGTGTTAGCTCTTCTCTAAATGTTTGATAGAATTTGCCTGTGAAACCATCTGGTCCTGGGCTTTTGTTTGTTGGAAGATGTTTAATCACAGTTTCAATTTCAGTGCTTGTGATTCGTCTGTTCATTTTTCTATTTCTTCCTGGTTCAGTCTCGGAAGGTTGTGCTTTTCTAAGAATTTGTCCATTTCTTCCAGGTTGTCCACTTTATTGGCATATAGTTGCTTGTAGTAACCTCTCATGACCCTTTGTATTTCTGCAGTGTCAGTTGTGACTTCTCCTTTTTCATTCTAATTCTGTTAATTTGAGTCTTCTCCCTTTTTTTCTTGATGAGTCTGGCTAATGGTTTATCAGTTTTGTTTATCTTCTCAAAGAACCAGCTTTTAATTTTATTCATCTTTGCTGTCGTTTCCTTCATTTCTTTTTCATTTATTTCTGATCTGATCTTTATGATTTCTTTCCTTCTGCTAACTTTGGGGGTTTTTTTGTTCTTCTTTCTCTAATTGTTTTAGGTGTAAGGTTAGGTTGTTTATTTGAGATTTTTCTTGTTTCTTGAGGTAGGATCGTATTGCTGTAAACTTCCCTCTTAGAACTGCTTTTGCTGCATCCCATAGATTTTGGGTCATCGTGTTTTCATTGTCATTTGTTTCTAGGTATTTTTTGGTTTCCTCTTTGATTTCTTCAGTGATCTCTTGGTTATTTAGTAGCATATTGTTTAGCCTCCATGTGTTTGTATTTTTTACAGTTTTTTTTCTGTAATTGATATCTAGTCTCATAGTGTTGTGGTTGGCAAAGATACTTGATACAATTTCAGTTTTCTTAAATTTACCAAAGCTTGATTTGTGGCCCAAGATATGATCTATCCTGAAGAATGTTGCATGAGCACTTGAGAAGAAAGTGTATTCTGTTGTTTTTGGATGAAATGTCCTATAAATATCAATTATGTCCATCTTGTTTAATGTGTTATTTAAAGCTTGTGTTTCCTTTTTTATTTTCATTTTGGATGATTTGTTCATTGGTGAAAGTGGGGTGTTAAAGTCCCCTACTATGATTGTGTTACTGTCGATTTCCCCTTTTATGGCTGTTAGCATTTGCCTTATGTATTGAGGTGCTCCTATGTTGGGTGCATAAATATTTACAATTGTTATATCTTCTTGAATTGATCCCTTGATCATTAGGTAGTGTCCTTCTTTGTCTCCTGTAATAGTCTTTATTTTAAAGTCTATTTTGTCTGATAGGAGAATTGCTACTCCAACTTTCTTTTGATTTCCATTTGCATGGAATATCTTTTTCCATCCCCTCATTTTCAGTCTGTATGTGTCCCTAGCTCTGAAGCGGTACTGTTTTTTAGACTTGTTTTCAAGAGCAGGTTACTAGGCTTATAAGAGTCTTAAAACCCTCACTTTGGGAAGATAATTTAATTTAGTTGATTTTGTGGAAGCTGGTTCTACATATGAAGGACTACTCAGATTTCACTTATGCTTTATAAACAGCAAGCAGGCCCTTGGTAAAAATCATAAAATATTTGTGATTCATAACTCAAAATTATTTGCTGAGTTGTTTGCAAACTTTCCTTTCCTGTGGACTGTAATAGATTAGAATGAATCAAATTGTAAACCTTTCCCCTCTATTGTTGCTCTATCAAACATTTATTAGCCATATGAAAGAAAAATATATGAAGGTTGGTCATAAAATATGAAGGTTTCACATTGACAGTTGTGACAAGTATTGTCTCAATACATGTGACTCTTAACAGTAAATGTTTCAGTTGTCTACAGTAGAAATATGCAAACTACAAATGTGAGCCATGTATATAATTTAAAATTTCTATGAGCCACATTTAAAAAGGTAAAAATAAACAGGTAAAGTCAAGAACGTATTTTTAATATATCCAAAATATCATTTCAACATGTAATCAATATAAGAAATTATTAGTGAGATCTTTTATTTTTTGTATTAAGTCTTTGAAATTTGATGTGTATTTTATACATAAAACACATCTCAATTCAGACTAGCCATGTTTCTAGTACTCAGTAACCACATGTGGCTGGCAGCTACTGTGTTGGACAGTACAGGTCTACTGCAAAAAAGTCATTGCATCAAATCTTAGGGCCTTTCCTGAAATACATCTGTATTACTGTG
This sequence comes from Delphinus delphis, assembly GCF_949987515.2. Classification (NCBI taxonomy): domain Eukaryota; kingdom Metazoa; phylum Chordata; class Mammalia; order Artiodactyla; family Delphinidae; genus Delphinus; species Delphinus delphis. Next base: position 29,563,515 of record NC_082698.1, on the reverse strand, counting down.
TCTAACCCCTGTCTGATAGTGGTCTCTACCCTACCCGCCCCCACTCCCCTCTCACAATCATGCTCTGATCCTCACTTTATACCATATTGTCTTCTCTTAGGCATTTCCCCCTTCTGTGCCACATATTCCTTTCTCTTTACCCTGTCAAGGCCCCCTTGAATGTTTTGTTGAAATTCTCAGGAGAAAACACCATTAATAGTATGGCCTGCTACCTCTCAGCCTACCTCCCCCCAAAATGTGTTGCCAGTAGACATGTAAGCTGATTCCAACAATATCAGTACCATGGGAGTATGAAACAAAGTTCTCCTCTTAAGAAAAGTTAGGAGTCCCTGATAATAGTGGAGTCTTGAGTGTTATAGGAAAAACTAGTCAGGAGTATGTTACTTGTAGGCTTTATATCTATTTTCCCATGAAATGTAGAGTAGGAATTGTGTGTTTTGCTATTATTTACACTTTGCATTTAATCAGTACCAGAAGCTGAAGTGTTTAATAATTACCTCAAAAATGGGATGTAAGTATACAAGTTCAAATTTGCTGACCAGATTAGAGCAAAGGGCCATAATCAAATTTCCTTGCCAGACTATCCTGCCTCTCTTTTTTCTTCCTCTTTATAATCAGTTCTTATAGTTCCAAGATATTTGTAGTTAGGCATTGTTTACCTCTCACAATGCATTATTTAGCCCCAATTTATAAATGCATGGACATGCAGTGGTTTGTTTGGTTTGGTTTTTGCAAAGTAACTCAAAAAGTCCATGCCAGAAATTCAAAAATGAAGCAAATAGTTCCAAGGACAGTAGCATTAAAAAGTTAGAAATAAATTTAACAAAAGAAGTGTAAAACTTGTACCCTGAAACTACAACACATTTTTGGAAGAAATTAAAGAAGACCTAAATAAACATCCCATGTTTATCTTCTTTAATATTGTTAAGATACTACCCAAAGTGATTAACACATCCAGCTCAATCCCAGCTGTCCTGTATTTTTTGCAGAAATTGACAAAATGATCCTCTAATTCATTTGGAAATGCAAGGGACTCAGAATAGCCAAAATGATTTTGAAAAAGAACAAAGTAGGAAGACTCAAACTTCCTGATTTCAAAACTTATAAAACAACAGTAATCAAGACAGTGTGGCACTGGCATAAGGATGGACTTGCAAGTAATTGCAGATTACCCTCCTTTCTGGGGCTCTGAGTTATTCTAAACTGATACACCAGTCCACTGTAGGCTTTTAAGGATTTGTTAAACATTTAGCTGATATCTTCTTGCCCACTCATGTGGTGGCCACTTCTTCCCATGATCTGCCAGAGGCAAAAAAGTTTATATATTCTGTTTCTCTTTGGAGGGACATGTCATCCTGTGGATTTCAATTTTCTTGTGTACTCTGTGTTGCATACTCAGCTGTATGGTAAACTCAAGAAAAGTTATGATTTTATAGGTCAGTTGGTCTTTTCTCATTGTTACGGTGTGAGGAATATTCTCTTCCTGATTTCTACATCCTAAGCAGGGTAGAAATAACATGGTGCTTGGCCTATAATAGATTTAGCACCTAGTTAAAATATGTTTAAATTGGGTTGAAATTGAATTCTTACTTAGGTGACACGTAGTGTGCTAACACTTACTGCATCATCTCATTTAATCTGCACACCATAGAATAGTAGAATTTTAAGTATTCTTCATTACTATTAATTCCTGTATTAACCTGCTTTATGGAAATTCCTTTAGGTAGCTCTCATGCTAGGGAACTTAAATATAATTATTTGTGCCACTTACATTTGTCATAACAAATTTCTTTGTAAGCTACTGTCAACGAAAGGTAGACTAACAAAGTGTTTTTATTCTTAAAAATTTTGTTTTGTTTTTGTTCACTTTCAGAAACAAAACTATGGGTCTGATCAATAAGTTCAAATAAAACAAATGTTATTAATTCATCTCTTCAGCTATTTTCTGAAATTCATTTTCTAAGATGTGTTGTTCATAACTCACCACATTAATCAAAGTATTCCACATGTATAATATAAGCTGGGTGATAGAGCCCAGTCATTACTGTGTTCATGAACAGAGACAAATGATAAAGGTTAAAGAATAGGAACATGGAGACAAAAAGGATTGTTTATATATGGGAGGATATTTTACAATGCTCTGGCTTGATGTAACAGTCACATATATGCTTCCTCCTCTCTAGTTATCAGGGAATATGAAGAATAGAGAAAGCATCCAAGAACCTATATTTGATTATTACAACCATGAAGTTCCTGATATTGACCTCAGTGATTGTGAATTCCCACATGTCATTGAAATTTATGACTTCCCCCAAGAATTTCGTACTGAAGATCTTCTACGGATTTTCTGCACTTATCAGTAAGTACTTGCAAATGATTGGGGATGTTAGGGAAGGTGGAATGAAGTTTTCTTAAAATGTCTTCTGAAAGATCATCTTTTTTGTTTTTCTATTCCCGGCGTTTACTTTAGCATCAAGTTTGTTTATTGTCTTTTCCAAGTCCGTTAGAAATCCGTATCAAACCACTCTTCTTCTCAGTTCCTTTAAAAAATGCTAAATAGTCTTTCTAGACCCCATTTTAGCATTTAAGAAGAATGTCATCAATAATGACTTTGGAATCTGTCTTCATGGTACATTTAGTCCATTTATATTTATTGTAATTATTGATATATTTGGATGTATGCCTGCCATCTTTTTTTGTGTGTTTACTTGTCCCATATTTTTCTCTTTTCTCTTGCCTTCTTTTGGATTGATGAGGTATTTTTTTCACCTTCCATATTTTTGGGAAATGATCCTGTTTCTATTGTTTGGTGGTTACTTTAGAAATTATAAAATGCCTGCTTAATTTATCAATGGCTAAAGTTAATATTTTTACACTCTTTCCAAACATTCTAAGGGTTTTAAACTCCATTCCCCAATTCCATTCCAGTGTCTCCCGAACCTCCAACTAATATGCTATTGTGATTTAGTATTTTGAATCTTTTTTTCTTTTTAAATTCCATTTGATGTTACATTATTATTTTATATTATCAGCATTCAGATTCATCCACTTTCTGTATTCTTCATTTATACCTTCTTGTGTCTTATACCTTTCATCTGAAATCTTTTTCCTCTTGAATGAAACATGTTCTTTAGTATTTAATTTAGTAACAGTCTGCTGGTAACACACTTAGTTGGGTTTTGTTGTCATCATCGTCGTTGTTTCTTAATGGCTTTATTTCAACTTCATTCTTGAAAGACATTTTTGCTGGGTAGAGAATCTTAGGTTGGTAATTGTTTTTCTCAGAAACTTGAAAATTTTATTCTGCTTTCTCCTGGCTTTCTTAGTGTAGGATGAGAAGCCAGCTGAAAATCTGACGATTGCTTCTGAGAGTAATCTGTCTTTTCTCTTTGGGTGCTCTTAATGTTTTGTCTTTGGTATTGTGCATTTTCAGTATGATGTGGCTTTGTGTTTCTTTTGTTATTATTATTATTGAGCTTGTATTTTTCATTGGTTTTGGAGAAGACTAGACATTCTCTCTTCAAATATTGCCTCTGTACTAGTCTCTTTTATATTCTCTAAGATGCCAGTTAAAAGTAGATTAAACCTTCTCACTTAATCCTCGTGTTATCTCTTTCATATTTTCCATTTCTTTGTCTCCATTACATGCTGAGTAATTTTTTTAGCTCTAATTTCTGCTTTCTGATTTCTTCAGCTGTGTTTAATTTGCTGTTAAATCTGTCCATTGAATTTTTAAATTTCATTTTATGTTTCTCATTTTTCAAAGTTCTCTATTTTTCAAATCTGCATGGTCATTAGTTTCTTTTTTTTCTCCAAATATTTTCAAGAAGTATATTGAACATAGACCTTCTGTAGTCTATGTCTGGTAATTTCTTTACCTGAAGTCCTTTTAATTCTCTTTCTGCAAATTCTCACTCATAGTGCCTTGCTTCTTTTTTGGAGGTTTAGTTACTTTTTTAAAAAACTGTACAGCTGACCATTTCCTTTGGAATTTTACTTATGAGAATTGAGGCTTACAGTAAAAGAAGAGGATATCTCTTGAGAGGATATGTGTTTTCTTCTGCCAGGCACCAGGGGCCCTAACGGTCCAAAAGAGCTGTAAATTAAATTATTGATTTGAGGTTATTCTGACCACCGAGATAGAAATAGTCAAGTAGAGAATGATAAAAAAATGATTGTTATATGTCTCAACCAGTTTATTTTAAGACATATAAATATCCATTTACTTGCCAGTCTTTGATGTGGTGCCAAGGCCTTTTTTTTTTTTAAGTAACTAGTCTGTTGATGGCAGACTATCTTCTATTGAGTTCTTATATGTCACCCTGATATCACCTGTGTCTTCCAGCAAGAACTTTAATGTCCCTTCAGAGTCACCTGAGTGCAAATTCCTTATAGGTTAAAATGTTTTCTCTCTCTCTCTCTTCGTAAAATTTTTTTTTGGCTGTGCCGCATGGCTTCCAGGGTCTTAGTTCCCTGACCAGGGATTGAACCCAGGCCACAGCAGTGAAAGTGCCAGGTCCTAACCATTGGACCACCAGGGAATTCCCTCTCTCTCTCTCTCTCTCTCTCTTTTTTTTTTTTTTTTTTTTTTAGCTCTTTTGCCCAAACATAATTGATAATAGCTGTTTCGGTTTTTTTAGTGACTTTATCTTTCTCTAGTCTTCCAAACCATAGACACAACTTTTCTTTTTCACACTCATATTTCATCGTTTTAATTTTATTTAATAAATTAAATTATGTAGTGAAAATGTAAATTAAAACTGATATAAGTGGGTTTGAGAATAATTGCACTACCTCTTATATATGTATGTAATTCATACATATGTATGAGAAGGTAAAAGAGTCAGAAGTATACCTCTGTATCTTTAGCTTATAAGAAAAAATAAGCTTCAGGAATAAAGAAGTAATCCCCAAAATAAGTTATTAAGAAAAAGATTTTCAGGGTCTGGAAGAAAGTCATTACCAAGAAGGGATTATACTTTAATGCTCCAATCCTGACATTAACAATGAACCAGATCTAACAATGAACCAGGTCTGTTGTCTGATACACAAATTTAAAGTTAAAATTCAATTCATGTACATCTTGAATTAGGGTATAGCTCCCAACTTTTCCTTAAGGGTTAGATAGTAATTATTTTAGGCAACTCTGCCATCGTTGCACAAAAGTAGCCATAGACAACAGGTGTGGCTACAGACAATGAGTGTGGCTGTATTCATTGAAACTTTATGTACAAAAACAAGCACCCTGTTTTTTTGTAAAACTCTAGAACAGGCAAAACTAGCAGCCAGGTATCTCACTTAAATTTTGTTGGTTGAGGGGACAGGAGTAGCACTTATCAGTTATGTAACTAAAAGAGAGGAGGAGTGACTAGATCATGGAGGACAGTTAACACTCTCTGCCATAGATCTTACACTAAACATATAGTGTAGATCAGTCAGTCTAATTCATTACGATTATGTTAAGACTCGGTATCAGGGTCTGTTCCAGATAAAGTGCATAATAGGTTTTAAAAAGCAGTCAATGAGATTAAATCCAAAATTAGAACTACCTTAGGTTGTCATTAATAATGATGACTTTTAAGACCAAGAATTGATTTTGTTGATGTCTGGAATTTCCTGAAGATTAGTTATTTCTTAAGAATTATTAACTTCCCTTGCTTTGTTTCTTCCTAATCTTACCTGCAGATCATTTTTCTATGAAACAGGAAAACATTCTCAAAAGGGGGAAGCATTTTAAAGGGTTATGAAATTCTGAAGTCTAAAAGGCCCTCCAGAGCCCGTCTAAGTTTTTCTCTTTCTTTTGTCAACTATCTTATAATATAGACTTCCACTGTTGAACTTTCTCATAGTCTTCAACCCCTGTGGTCATTTTATGCGATGGTCAAACTGACCCTTACATTCAGGAAATTGTCTAACTAACCTTCAAAGCCTCTTTATTCCTTTTTCCTTCAAAGGAAATTTTTTCTTGACTAGTTGTTAAAGAGGGAAGATATTTTAGCAGTTGCCTTTTTTTTTTCTTTATAGTGCTTTATAAAAAAAAGAAAAGGTCATGGTGCAAAAGCGTATAATAATAATGCCTGTTGAGTCAAACACCAGAGTCAACTTCATATTTTAATCACATCTTCATCAATATTAATCATCTTCCTGATGAATATTGCTATTAATAATAAAAAATAATGGGCACTATTCATTTATTAGATGTCCACTAAGTGCTCAACACTGTGCCCTTTACCTTGTCATGGATGATCTCACTTCCGTTTTCACAGCAACTCTGTTATGAAGGAACTGTACCCATTTCTACAGATGAGCAGACCTAGCTTACAGAGAGATTAAACCTGCCCATGGTCTGAAGGTGGCAGAACCTGAGTTTCCCTTTCTTACTTCACTTCTACAACTGGAAAGAAAGAATAGGTCAGCCTCTCTGATTAGAGTTGTCCCTTTTCTCCCTTATTTGATTGATTGATTGATTGATTTTGCTTTGAATGACCTGTCTCCCTCTTCCTCTCTGTCCTTGAGCCTACATTTGCATTAAATCCAGGTGACCTTCCCTGCCTACCTCCTCCTCTAATATTCTTCTACCCCTCCTATGCTTCCTGTTCCACCTCTTCTAGTTCCAGTCCCCTAAAAACATCTCTTGTAAATAGTGTGATAAATACTTTACCTCCCCAGGGAACACGTGAGGATTAATTAGTTGATGTCTGTAAACTGGCTTACAATGTAAAATGCTCCCAGGTAGTTCTTTATGATGGTATTATTGCTTTTAAAGTTCAGTGGCTTCTTCTGTACCCCAAGCCATTTTGTGTGTCATTATCCCCATTCCACCTGTGTGCTTGTTGAGTGTTTCTATCTCATTATGAAATGCTTTATGAGACTCTATTTGAAAGATGTTTTTTAAAAGTAAATTTTATTTTAAGGAATAAAATTCTGTTCTTTTGTTGCAGAAAGAAAGGATTTGATATTAAATGGGTGGATGATACACACGCCCTAGGAGTATTCTCCAGTCCGATTACAGGTATTCACCCAATGGATTTCAGTGTGCTTGTTGTCCATTTTCTCCTACTTTCTCTTACAAGTAGTCTCCTAAGGACTACTTGTCCTTATTTGCTTTCTGTTCCAGCCACCTGACATTTTATTCAGTTAATACAGATAATTGGCAGGTAGAGGTTTTTGAGGCATGTTACTTTGGTACCCATTTGCTCCGCCTCTCCCTTTTTATCCTAATCCAGTGGTATTTGGAGAGAGAGCTCCTTCCAAGGTTATTTGCTGCATAGCTGTCAGTTACGATAGTGCATAGACAGATTATAGGTAAAGATTTAAGAAGCCAGTATGACTAAATCTTAAAGTATTTTTGATTCTACCCCCCTCCCCGACAAATAAATTTGCAGTAGCCCTTTAACCTGTCCAGTGAGCATTTGTAATACCTACTTTCTGAATATATGATTTGGCCTTTTCACTTATATCATTGGCCTCATGATAGATCTGATGCAGAGGCATTCAAAGAAATTAGAGATGTTGATTCCTGTCTGAATCACCTAAAATAGGGGTCTGCAAACTTATTCTGTAAAGAGCCAGATAGTAGATATTTTAGGGTATAAGGTTTCTGTCACTACTTAACTCTTGTGTTGTAGCCAGAAAGCATCCCTAGACAGTATGCAAATGAATGAGCATGGCTCTGTTTCAGTAAAACTTTACAGAAACAGGTGGTTGGCTGGATTTGGTCACAAAGCCATAGTTTACTGATCCCTGTTCTAAAATAATCACTGCCGTTTTGTTCCTTACGGATTTTCTAGAGCTTACCATTTCTTTTGCTCATGATGAAAAATAAAGCATAACATCTAGGAAATACTTTTAAGAACTAGCCTTAAATATTTTTTTGCATCACTCTTCTTCATGTCTTCTACTTCTTTATATTTATTCTCTTAACAGCTCGTGATGCTCTGGGTAGTAAACATACCATGGTGAAGATCCGGCCCTTGTCGCAGGCCACGAGAGCAGCCAAGGCCAAAGCTAGAGCTTATGCTGGTAAGCCTATAATCTCAGGAGCTTTTTCTTGTTGATAGTGGTGATATTGTTTTTTCCAGCACTTGTATAGCATCCAGAGTTCTAAGGACATATCACTTTTATTTTTAGTGTTAAAGGAAATATTATTTTAAGGAGAAAAGGCTGTGTTGGAAGTATAGCACTGGAGTAGCCACTTGGAGAGAGTGGGAGATACTAACTGCAAGCAATGCAGCAACCATTTTCTGATGACATCCTTATCTAGTTTACCTCTGTGTTTAGCTGTTTGATAGAGTCACTATAAGAAATTGTTAATATAGATAATGAAGGCAGGGTTGTTTGTGCTTTGCCATGTTAATTTCCTCTGCTCTTCATCTATCAGGCTTGTATTAATTACTGCTGATACAGCCCTTGTTAGTCTATTTGGTATGTTAATTACTGAGTTAAATCACTTGGAGCTAGAGTGCTTTCTCTTCCTTACTCCCTCCTGCTCCCTCCCTTTCTCCCATTCAGAGTTTCTCCAGCCAGCAAAGGAGCGTCCTGAGACTTCAGCAGCCCTAGCCAGAAGGTTAGTCATCAGTGCCCTTGGGGTTCGAAGTAAGCAGAGCAAAACCGAACGGGAAGCAGAACTTAAGAAACTGCAAGAAGCCCGCGGTGAGTTGAAGTTGATGGTGTTTTCTTTAGTCCCTTTAGAGTTCACTATAAGGCATGTGTTAAAAAAAAAAAAGAATGAAGCCCATTCCATTTCGGCATTTCCATTTCCTAGAAGCCTCCTACATATATTGAAATTGTTTTCATGCCTTATATTTAGGAGGAAGACATTTTAGAATTTGTCTGCCTGTTCCACACCAAGGCATCTTAATCCATGTTCCTACTGTTGTTTTCCAAGAGATAGGTTCAGTCCTTTTAGCTTATCTGTGGCTATTTCTATAGTTCTTGCTCCCGACTCTCAGAAAAATATTCCTATGAAGACATAATAGTCTCCCAGGCAGAAAACATTATTTGCTGTGGTTTTACTGGGCCATGATTGCCATGATATTATCAGATGGTTTAGATCTTAGATAGAAGACAAATTAAGGAGAAGGCAGCATCTGACATTGATAATAACTGTAGAAGGTAATTTTTTCTTTAAAGACAGTCCTGAGTGGCTCCATTAGAGCACATCTAGGTTAGCCTAATCTTCTGATTATTTTCCAGTACTTAAGAGTCCTCAGAATATTTCAACTGATCCACAAGCAGGGTTTTTCTTTCCCTATAGTTTGTAGTTGAGGTTAAATGTCTCTCTCCCCTTTATAGGCTGTTGACTTGTACGTAAAGGCTTGGGACTCCGGTTAGCACTTAAGTGCTTTTTATCAACCTTCAGGCTTTAGACAGTCTGATTGCCTTAGCCCTCGATCTGTGGAATCTGTGAAGACAATTTATTCTGAAAATTCCACTTACCGAAAAGTAACTTCATTTTTCCATTAAACGAATGGAAGTTTCAAACTCCTTGTTTATTGCCGGTCTAACAAGGCCATTAATACTTCCTGTCCACTCTGCTTTGGTGATAGCAGGCAGCTTGCAGACTCTCAGCTGCACTGGCCAGATAACCAGTGACAGAGGGTGTCATGGCAGGTGCTAGAGTTTCAGAGTTGAACCCAACTAATTTTTGAAACCTTAATGATTATAATGAGGCAGTTTTGATTTTTTCCATGCATTCTTGACTCAAAGGCTTCCTACAGACTATAGAAACAGGGGAAGATTCCTCTGGTTTTTATATATGGCACTGTCAGAGCTAGATTAAAGTAGAATGCGCAGTGTCCTAATTAATTAACCCTTTATTAATTGGTTATCTCTGAGGAAAATGATTTCTCTGTGATAACCACAGTTATCTCAGAAAATCAATAGAGGGTAATAGCAATGGTATCTATAAAAGGAGATGTGATTCTTTTTGCAATGTTTCCTGCTTCCCTATGTGTGTAATATCACTTGTATTTCTACAGGTACTGCAATAATAGTTTTGTATGGCTATCACCTGAGTATCCCCCTCTGTTTCTCTGTAGGCACATCAGCATACTACTGTTCCCCTTGAATTTGTTTTAAATGCTCAGCTATGCAAAGGACATTTCAGTGATGAAATTAAAAATGAGGCTGTTGGCTAAGTGGGTACCCTGTTACTTACTTTTTTAAAGAAGGCGTTTAGTTGTGAATAGAGACCCACGGTGGTAAGTTTCTCCTATCCATTGGTCCTGAATCTTTACAGGTTATAGAGGACTCTTCCTTTATTATGTTTCAGAACTCTCCCATTCTTTATATCTGAGAAAATGCGTATGGAAAAATTCCTGATATAGCTTTCTGGCTTCTTTATGCATTGAGCATATACTCTTGTAATTGCGTGGAGCCCAAGACTTCTCACTTAAAGATTTTTTTCTGTGGAAATTAAAAGTACTGTTTAGGTATTAAACAGAACAGATACTTCTGTTCCAGTTCTTCTTCCACTGGAGGGAAAGGGGTCAGTACAGCATAGGAAATAACATTATAGACTCTGGAATCAGACTGCCTGGGTCTACATCTAAACTCTGCCATTTACTGGCTATGTCACCTTAGGCAAATTACCAGTTGGGTAATTACTCTCTGGAGGCCTCTGTTTCCTCATCCATAAAATGGGAATCAAGTGAGATAATCCACAAAAGATACTTAGTCATCTTTAAAAACGATAGGAACACTCTCCCTCCTGTTTCTCTAGGCCTATAGGAAGTGTGTGATAAATATGAGCTGCTGCTGTTTTTAGTAATAGTAGCAAAATATCATTTTATGGTGAGTCCAGCACAGATTCCAGTACGTATTTTTTTCTTGTCATCACTCTTTTTATTTTCAATTGCCTGTGATACACTATCAACTACATTCGGAATTCACTGTGTACCTACCCTGTGCAAGGCATTGTGCTCCCTAATTAGGAAAGTTAGAGAAACAGCAAGATGTTGTTCGTCTCCTTAAGACTTGCAGTCTGGTGGGGATATCTGCCTTGAGTAAGAAAGAAAATATGAACCTGATATTTTAAGCAGTTGTTTCTCCTCTCTCTTCAGTTCTGAAGATTTTAAGATTAAAAGCCACATAGAGGTTTTTGCAATTAAAAGGATTGGAAGGAAATTCCTGGCAATATCACATGTTATGATAACTCTGGATGGGGATGGTATTATCTCCAGTTTAGAGCTGGCCCAGGGAGGTGAAGTAGCTGATCTAAGGTCACCCAACTGGTAAATTGAAAGGAGACATTTGAACCTAGGCCTCTCTAATTAAAACCCTTGTTCCTTTTATAATAGTGTAATCCCTTTTGAAGGAGTTTTGGGGTAATTAACATTTTTTTCCAAAAAAAAAAAATTAAAACATTTTAAGGTCTTCAGAAAATAAAATATGACAGGCTTCTTTTTAGTTATCCTTTCCAATGGTTAGAGCTTTTACTGTCAGAAAATTCTTCCATAGGTCTAACTTAAATCTGTACAATAGTTTAAAACAGTTTCCTCTTCTTTTTTATTTAGTAGAAATTCAGGAACATCTGGACATCATTCTGTTCTAACAGCCTTTAACTGTAAAGATCAGGGCAGATCATTTAGGAGTGAGAGGATCTGGGCTATAATAGAGTTTTTGCCGTTAACTAGCTATATGGCCATGGGCAATTTTCTTATACTTCTCTGTGCCCCAGTTTCCAACAAAGTGAAAGCAATGCCTGACTTACCTAACCATGGAGAATTTTTTGAGCAACATAAGTTAACATGTATAAAAATGTTTAAAAGGTGCTTTACGTATTTAGAATACTATTATTTATGTGACTCTTGGGAAATTAGTATTCATTATAATAATATAAGCCAGTAATGACAAATGTGTACTGTGTACTGTTGCTCCCCATTCATTATCCATGACAGACAGTGCTAATCAGTCATGACCTCTTGGTGAGTTTTGACTTGACCGTAGCCAATAGATCAGAATTAGCATAGAAATCGAAATTGAAATCTTTGTGCCATCCTGATATAGGTACTTTTATTAATAATACTATAGAATAATTTCCTAGCCTTTCTTTTTCCCACTTCAAGAGTTCTGCTGTCTGGCACAGTGCCTAGTTCATAAAGAGATACTCAGTGTGCATATTCATTGACTGAATACATGAATGACATTTGTTACTCTAATTTTTCTTCATATGTCTTATTTCACTCATGATTCTACTCTGAACCCTTTCAAGTCCTCCATGATTTTCTTTATAAAATCCAGAGTTGAACATTACATATGGAACCCTTCTAATTGATGAATTTGGAATTTGGGATTTTGAGGTATAAATACTTTCCTGATAACTTCCTTTACCCTACTTTGGTCTTCTTATCCTTTTATTGAGAAGTCTTTGTCTTAATCCTTAAAAAGGAGATTAAGAAATTAAAGCTACTCTGGGGAGAATCGAGAAAAAGGAAGTACTCAAATCATTTTAAGCAAATCATATTTTATATATCTGGAAAATAAGAACTTTAGACACAAGTCCCTGAGTGTGAGGAACAGATAGATCTTTTAGTCTAGCAGAGCGCATGACAGATTAGAACTATACTAAGAGTGGGAAATGAAAACATAGATCGTCCTTGAGTACTTTGTATTTGACTTAATCACGTTTTAAATCAAGGATTCACACTAAATGATAAAACCACATTTTAAAGACCAGACTCAGGAATACGTGTAAAATTTCCCCATGTTCCACTTATCAGAACATTTGATTCCCACCTAAAGTTGGAATCAAAGTTTTCAGAATAAGCCACTCTCATTTTCAAAGCCTGCCATAATTTTATTTCATAACTTTGTTCCATTTTATTCTTGGGGGGTATATGATTAATTGGCTGGTTCTAAAAGGCCATCTTTTGGGTCATAGGCCTGAGAGGCAGAGTTAGGTAAACAATAATTTGATCCCTTAGTTTGATTAATGAAATCACTGAGAACTTAAAAGTAAAATCATCTCTATAGGATACTTAGTCAACTGTAATAAAAATTTAATCACAGTCAGCTGCCTTCTGAAATCCTTTTTAGGAATTCCATTATTCTGCCTTCAAGAACAGTGCTGCGTTGCTGACTCATAATCTAGGTCTTACGGCATTTTCTTGGTGTCTTTTCTCCCTGGACGTGAAGTTCCCTTCATTTCTAACCACATTTCCTTTCATTTTAATCTGACCTTTTTCTGTGGAATGCAGTATTTATCCATATTTTTGGTGTCACCTGCTGTTTAGTAAACTCACGTCTCTGGCCTATATCAGAGATGAAAATGTTTATGGACTGACTGACCATTTCACCAATTATTGCTAAGTAAATAACACGTGTTATACTTAATACATTGATAATCATTCCACCCTCTAGAGTTAAATGCTCCCTTAACACTTACGTGAGCCAGACTATTTTTTCCCAGTATATTAATGATTAATACATACTTGGTAAGCCTGAAATCTAAAACGAAGAGGTCATTTATGTTACCTCTCCTTGATCTACCAGGTCTGTCAATCCATAAAAGAAGGCAGTTAGATTAGTTTGACCAGACTTGTACTTCAAGTCTTCAGGTTGATTATTACTCTGTAGGTGGCTACAAGTGGATTTTGTGATGATTTTTCTTCATTATTTTCTTAGGTGTAGAAGTAAATTTTGAAGGTTTTAATTTCCATCCCTTTTCTTTATTTTTGTAAACACGACACCAAACTGGCCCCTTTTTCATCTTTAGCACTTTCTGTTCCCTCAGTGAGAAGTCAACTCATTTAATGTAATCGTTTCTGCCAATTTATTTATTATACTGAGAAATAAAAGTCTTCAGGGCCAGCTTACGTTAGTGCTTTAGGTTAGTCATTTCATGCTAACACTATATTCTTCTTTAGTTCCTTGCCCTTATGGCTGCTGTTGGGCTTTCTCTTACTTTTTTTAATTGGTGGAGTTAAAGTTAATAGGAGCTTTTTTAATACAGTCTATCAGCTATTACCTACTTTCTTTTCTCTTTGATAAAGTGGAAACATGTTTATTCTTTATCTTTCGCAAAATACTTTTTTTCCCCCACATTTGTTCCTTTTCTGTGTAAATATTTTCAGATCCTCTCTTCAGAGGTCAGGACAGTAGAAAGTATGCTGATTTAAGAATTAAGGACCTGGGTTCCAGCTTCAGGTTTTCACTGATTATGTAATCGTAGGCAAGTTACTTACCACCTCCAAGCTTCCATTTTTTCTTTTAAGATGAAGAAAATATTTTTAGGTCTCATCCTAACCTGTATTTCTGTATTCTGTTCATGTTCTATATTTATAAATTTAAGCCTCACATTTTCACTATTTCTTTGCGGCGAGCCGCTTCTGACCAGCAGAATGACGAGTCACCACACGCAAGATTCTTCTCGTATCACACTTTATTGGAGCACAGCTTAGTTGAAGAAAGATGGAAGGAAGACCCTACGCAGCAGAATATGGCAGGCTTTATACTGGCCAGAAGGTCCACACAACAGCCCTGGATTGGTGTGTGTCAGTACATGTGACAAAATATTGCTACGCCTACAATCCACGGGATGCACGCGTGGCGCCTTACGCGGCACTCCCGGGTAGTGCAAGCAAGATGCAACAATGTAACTTCGCCTTCCTCTGGACCAAGAATCCAGCTCCTTTCTGGCGGCGTCCCACATCTCCCCCTTTTTCTTTATGTCCTTAGACCACACGACGGTCGCCCGTACAAGTCTTGCCCCCAAGGGGACATGGCTGTTCAAGGGCTATTGTCATGGGCGGCAGAAATCACCCTCCCATAGTGCAATGCTGCTTACAGCGCGGGGTGCAAGGGCTGATTTCGCAGAGGCTCCCACTAGGAGTGCAATGGCTCACGGCCATCCTGTGCAGGGGCAACCACTAGGACTTGTTTAGCAGGGAGATCCAGGCACCGGCAGGCTGGCCGTTTTCAATGGCCACCAAGGCTTGCATCAACATGATCTTTTGTGTGTGTGACTTACGTTTCAGACGACACACCAACCATAGGCATAGTGCAATCCCCACTGCACAAAGGATGCCAAAAGCCCCCATGCCTACCCATTCTTTAAAGAAAAGAAAAGTAGAGGATAGCCATGAAGCAAAATTCCCAAAAGAAACAGGGTGTAACTCGGTAGTATTAAGATGAATAATCTGTAATCGTTGTTCAAACAGCAGTCTCTCTGCTTCTTCGGACCAATTTCCTTTTAAATATTCTCCAATCAGTTTACTTTGGTTCAAGCGTCCTATAATTTTATAGGGAGTAACACAAAGATGATTAAATTTAGCAACACAACCAAGCTGAAGCATATCATACAATTCTTCAAAGGCATCCTCCAGCAAATCCATCCGTTGATTCAAAGATAAAATGCCAGCATGTAGATGTGTATTAAAACGATTCTGATTTTCTAATGCTAGCGACGTTTGCTTTACTATACCATTAATTACAGCAGCTGATTGTACCTGATTCACCATTGCTGCAGCAGCAGTGGCGGCCGCCGTCACAGAAGCAGTTAAGGCAATTATAAGTGCAGCAGTAATCCCAAAATCCCGCCGCTGCCTCACCAAATTAACTAATGGAAAAGTAGCGGGATCTGCCTTAACTGGAATGGGAACAAATGTAGGTATACGTAGTACTACAGCAGTCTGTACGATTGTTCCATTCCAACATTGTGAAATCCAGCAAGAAACGCCCTTATTACATCCTTCTGTATCATTAGACAATAAAAACATAAAAGGGGGTTGTACACATATCACAGCTGCAGGCTTGGAATAATTATGCAAAGAATTTAGTATATTACGTATTTTCAATTTATATATTTGACTTTTATTAGCTAATTTAACCTCCCCGCTTACATTATACAAGGTGCCATTACCGCGGCGGCAAGCCCTGCATTAGATAAAGGGCCTCCAATCTCCCTGTAAGCTTTCATCCACACTTCAATGTCTTTTCCTTTAAAAAGGTGTAATGGCTCGGCGGCATTCTTTTGTACATTGTTCATAAACAAGTTGTTTCACTAGAGGCATCGCCTCATTCACATTACCAAAAATTCTTCCCGCCGCTTCCATCATCCGGGCTACAAAATCAGAAAATGGCTCTGTGCCTCCCTGTATTATTTTTGTTAAATTCCCTGACACCTCCCCTTTATTTGGGAGGGCTCGCCATGCACGCATATTAATCTCATTTATTTGATTATAAACTTGTACAGGGAACACAGTCTGGTTATTTATCCACTGTCCTTGGCCTAGTAACATATCTACATTCCAGGCAGGCTGCCCATTTGCAGCATTTTCCCTTGCTTGACTGTGAGCCAAATCAGAAACAATAGACTTCCAGTCTAAATATTGCCCCATCGTTAAACACGCACGAGCAATATCTTGCCAGTCAGTAGGGGTCAAGGCATTTCTTGTAAGCCGTTGCAAAAGCATAATAGTATAGTTAGCAGAAATGCCATCCCGTTTGGAAGCATCTGCAAGATCTCTAATTAATTTATGATCTATCATATCATAATATCGCTGGCGTGTAGCCGGATCTTCAAAGACTGGAAATGCATTGGACAAAGAAGAAAAAGGAACTTGGTACCAAGCCTCGCGGGGAATAAAAGTACTTTTCGGGGGAGGAATGGAAGGCGCAGAACGCCTAGGTTGAGCAGCACTCCCTAAGGCAGGGGACAAAGCCCCAAAAGGGCCATAATGCTCCTCCTCATATTTTGCAGCAGCTTCTGCCAACTCTGCAGCGTCAGCAGGATCCAGCTCCTCATCCTCTGATAAATACATGGCTTGCAAGCCAGACAATAGTGGATACAATGATTCTCGCCCAGTCTCTTGGGCGTCTGGTTGTTTAGATTTTAACTTTTTCTTAACACACACTTTCTCGTTATTATCTACTAATTCTTTTTTTGTAGGCCTATCATCTGTAGCTTTATGACTGCCTGCTTCAGAAGCACTATCTTGATATGACCGCAAAACTTGCGTCGCTTGTTTCACTATGTCTGTACACTTTCCCTCCTTCAGACAAAATCGAACTAAATTCCACAAAGGGAAAGTCCCACAGCACAGCTTACCCTCCTCATGAAAACGGTGCAAATCCTTTCCTAATTTCTCCCATGAAGGGATTGTCAAAGTACCTGAAACTCCAAACCATGGCGCTGCTTGATCTATATCATTCAGTAAACGGCCAATAGTCTTGTGAGATAACGTCAACCCCCGATCCCGTAGAAGTAGCTGTATCGGCTCATAAAAATTTGCCGTGGGGTTAACATGAGTATTCCCCATTATGTACTTGTACTGACCTTCACTAAAAGATTTACACCATTACACACACAACAAGATAGCGCAAGGCACAAAAGCTACTTACCGGCAAGATTACCGGTTCACTCCGTGTGTCGAGTTCTGAATCGGTCCTCCATGCAGGGTGCAACGAAGTTCCCGGGTTTCGGCACCACTTGCGGCGAGCCGCTTCTGACCAGCAGAATGACGAGTCACCACACGCAAGATTCTTCTCGTATCACACTTTATTGGAGCACAGCTTAGTTGAAGAAAGATGGAAGGAAGACCCTACGCAGCAGAATATGGCAGGCTTTATACTGGCCAGAAGGTCCACACAACAGCCCTGGATTGGTGTGTGTCAGTACATGTGACAAAATATTGCTACGCCTACAATCCACGGGATGCACGCGTGGCGCCTTACGCGGCACTCCCGGGTAGTGCAAGCAAGATGCAACAATGTAACTTCGCCTTCCTCTGGACCAAGAATCCAGCTCCTTCCTGGCGGCGTCCCACATTTCTTTGTGCTTCTCAGTTTGTCTCTCTATTCTTGCTGACTTTATCATATGGTTTACCACCAGAATTTCCTCTTATATTTACATATATTTGGTAATACAGATCTACAGTCTTTTGTTGGAAAGCATTAGTGTAGGAAATGTTTCAGAATTCTAAACTTTTCCAATTTTAGAAAAATAATATATTAATACATGTTTCATAACACCAAAATCGAACACATTAGCATTAATATTTCTGTGGCCTTATGTCCTTTCAGGTTATATTTACCACCAAAGGAGTTTTGACCCCAAACTTTTTAAAAAACAAAAAACTTTTTTTTCAGTGCTACTTCGATTTTGAAATCGTGGATTATGGACCAGTCATTCGTTTTTCTACTGCTCCTGGATTTCTTTTCCTAAAGCTTTCCATATTGCCTCTCTGGTTTAAGTTTCTGAGTTTATTGAAAAATCTGAGTTCTAATAATTCACTTTTCTAGTTTCTTCACTTTTTCTTGGAACCCAGGACCACTTTTTGATTGTTTTCATCCAAGGTTGCCTTTGCCTTTAGATCCTCTCCTAACTTTTCTCTGAATCAGAACCACAGTCAGCCTTCCTAAGAAATCCCAGAATCCTTTAGACAAGCCAGTTATCCTTTGTGCTATCTCCCTGGAGAATCTCAACCCAATTTAAGCCTGCCTTAAAGCTGAGTCACATGACACTGAGCCTTCAGTTTGGAATTTACTGACCCCCATTTTCTGCCTCTTGTAACTTTGCTGCTATTTTCAGATAATGCCACAAGATGGTGCCCAAATAGCAGCAAATTTCTCTTTCTCACATTTCCAAGTGCCAGTTAGCTTCCTTATCAAGTTCTTTGCCCTTAAAGTTGAGTCAAATACAGTATAGGAATTCCGTAAGGGATTCTGCTGATTTGGAAAGATATGTCAGAATAGCAAGAATTAACTCTAAACTCACCTTGATTTCTGTAATCCCCCTGGTTCATGACTTGCAAAATCTCTTAGTCGAAATAATTGCCCTTGGAAGGAAGCACTTAGGCGTAATCATCTACATTTTATGGTGTCAAGATCAATGACTGACTAGCCATGAAATTAGAACTGGTATTGTGGCATCTAGTGAAGTACTTGGGTCACCACACCGTGTAAGGTCTTTATTGTCTCAGGTATTGGTGAAAGTGTTAAATGGAAACTAAGCTTCTGTGTTAAAATTTGAAGATGGATTGCCCAGATTTGTGCATTTTTTGTTTTTAGAAACAGTTCTTAGTTTCCCTCCATTATATGTGGTCATTTTTCCATGTTGGAATTGGTGTTCCAGAAGATTTCTGGCTCCTGAAAGTGCTCTGAAAATATTGAAATTTGATTTTCCTGTGAAATTTTTTTTTCTTTCTTTTTTTTGTAGAATTGTAGTAGAGAGATATGACTAAAGCCCAGTGGCTACTATTTCCATTTGAGCAAAAAAGTAGAAGAAAAATATTGAAACATATTCTTGATGCCTATTGAAATATTTATATAGATCAGTAGACTGGGAATAATGGGCAATTTTACTGAAGCACTAACACAGTTTAGAAAGATAATTAAAATAAATATATTATCAGCAAGACAAAAATCTGGATCCTGCTCGGTTCTGACTTATTCCATATGCTTTTTATTTCTATTAGCCACAGATCTTTCTCTTTTTATTATATAGTAAGAGAAACATTGTTCCCACTTACAAAGCACTTGGAAAGTTAAAAATATTGACTCTTGGAATCAGGTAAGAGAAAACCAGGGAATTCACCTGTCTCATGATTAAAGTTTGCCTTGTAATTCAGATTAAGTGAAAGTCACTGGTTATGTGAAGTTATACTTAACCATCTTAACACTGCCCTTATTTACAGAGAGAAAACAATTGGAAGCCAAGCAACGGGAAGACATCTGGGAAGGCAGAGACCAGTCTGCAGTTTGAACATCATTTGATGACAGGGATAATTCCAGGAATTCAGAAAATATTTCCAGTCTTCAGAGGATTTTTCCAGAGCTCTGTGTACATGCAGATGTGCATGTTAACGAAAGAAAGAGATAAGCGATCAAGACAAGGGCTGATGAGGTATAGGAGGAAGACAGACTCCTGTTTGTCTTCACTCCTAAATGCAGTTCTTTGGAACTGCCTTAACTGTGTTGGACGTGGAAGGAAGCCATCAGCTAGGAAGAAACTTGGAAGATGTGACTTCCAAGAGTCCTCTGGACAGGGCAAGTCACACTTCCAAGATGTTTTAAGCAAATGCAAAACAGAGGATTCAAACCTGTGATGATGGGAGATTAAGGCACCGCAAAGGCAGGGTGTTCCTTAGTACCTCACAAAGCTGAGAACAGCAGTATTGCAGGGGGCGGGTGAGGTGGGCGGTCAGAGGGGAGGGAGCTGTTAGTACAAGGAGATGGAACGGTATCTGGAGTGCTTGGTATTCACAGAATCTGCACTGCCGGTTCCAGAACCCCAAAGTTGGTGAACTGCAGCAGGTGTAGGTATTTGGACTCCAGAGCTTGTACTAAGCTGAGTGCCTGGGGCTGCTCCAGCCGCATGGCAGCCTGGGGCGTGCCCGCTTCATTCCTTACAGGAAGCCGGTCTTGGGAGCTGTGTGCCAGTTCCAGTTTAAGCAGTACTATCACGTTGAAAGAGAAAGACATTAAAGCCCATTTTATGACATGCATCACTCTGCTGTTGGCCAGTTTTGTCATGCCCCTAAAGAAATTAGAGAGCAGTTCTTCCCTTATCTTCACCCCGTAATGCTGTGCGTGGATTCGGTGGATCTGTTGGTTTTATTGATCAGCAGTAGACTGCTGATCATCTCTGTGCCCCAGAGTATACTACAAAATACTCTACTGGCATTGGTATGTGGTGGCTTCTCTCCCCTTCTTGCCCTCTTTGCACATCCCCACCCCACCCTCTTGCCTTTCGCCATTTTTGTCCAATCTGACATCCTGCAGGAGGCATCTGGCACACAGCATGTTCTTGGTATGATCTTCTCTGCCTTTGCCAGAGGCATTTGGCAAAAGCCATACCAGCTCGTCCATTATAGTGAAGAGCAGCGAGTCACACACCTCTGGGCAGTAAGAGATTTCCTAAAAGACGTGGACAAGTCAGAGCAGTCAGCTCAGGCTTTATCCTTCTCATATCTGCATTCTCAGTGTTTTTGAAGAAATCGTAGTGGTGGACCTCCAGATGCTGAGAGAGCAAGAAATGATGTCTCATTGTGCTTTCAGTGAGGGCAGCAGCCTCATTTTTGTATGATTCAGTGCCCGTGACAATGATGGGTTATAGCATTGCCTAGACGATGGTGTAGTGGGGCTCCGTCCAAACGTTCCTCAAATGACACTGGCCGTGGGTCTTGATCCCTGCCGCTGTTTCGGTCTTAGAGCCCTCTTACAGTTCCTCAGCATTGTTTTTCTCATCCTTTGTCTGTTCTGAAACTGTCCCTTGTTCATGTTCAATACCTCCATTCCAAGTTTGGAGGGGTCATTAGGTCCTCTCGACCCTCTGCCCCAGCACTGCTTAGGGCAGCTGGCTGTACAGCTTGTGCTGTCATCGTAGAACACAGGGAAGTCTGTTTGAACAGTATGGCTGCCTTTGAAAGGAAATGCAGGAAACTAGCCAGGTTTCGTACTGAACAGTATACCTCTGAGGTAGACCTTTGCTCTGTTTTGATTCTTCAAGGCTGAGAATGGCCTTGGGTGGTAAAAAAAAAAAAAAAGTGATTGTCCCTATCACTTGCCTTTGAGGGTGCTTCCCCTTTCTGGCAGCATTTTGGCTTCTAAGGGCATTGTTGATGGTAACACATAGTCCCGTGTTTATTACCCAGTTTTCTTGTAGTACTCATAATTTCAAGAAGTTACTTTTGTCCTCATTCTAATGCTGTGTACTTGGTGGCTAGTAACTTACACTTTTTTTTCGGATAACAGTCAGCCACCTCTAACTTTCAGATTTATCCTTATAAGTAGATCCAGAGAAAGGATTTTTTTAGCCAAAACTGAAAGCTAAGGAGTGCTCCTGCTTCGGCCCTTAGTAGAGAATGTGCTTTTTAGTTGTATTTTTCCAGTAGCTGGAATTGATGTATACTGGCTGGAGGTAAGAAAGAGCACCTGCCCTGACCCAGCACGGACTACTTGAGCTTGTCCAGACAGGAATCAGATCCTTGGTCATATCTACACCATGCCTTTGTACACTGAGCTAACTGGAGAGCACCCTGTAGCTGCCACTGGCTCCTTGGGTAGATATTTGAGAAGACAGCTAACGCACTCTGCTGTGTGTTATATGTTGCTTCATGTATGTTGAACTTCTGAATCCCAGTATCACCTGGAATTTATAGTAGATAGAGACATTCCCCTTGAGTTCCAGTATACTCCTCATGGAGTGGAAGTCTTTGTGGAATAGGAATAAATTAGGCATCTGAATGGTAAGCTGAGGTTCCTAGTACTTCAGTTTCTCTGAGACAAGAATGCCGAGGTGAAAATCATCAGACATTTTTGGTTCTGTCTGGAATTTGGTGGTTGCTATTCTGTTAACATTCCTCATCTAGTTACAAGTCATGCCAGCCGCATCTTCCCATATCCTTCCCTTTCAAGTCAGAGGTGTAACAGCACAACCCTTGTATAGCTTTTTCCAAGAATTAGAACTGGCTGCACCTATCAAATGTGTGATGTGGGCAGCAAGACTGAGACCAGAGCCGGTGGCTGGCTGCCTGGCCTGCTTTTTCTGGCCTTCTTGGAAACTTGGATCCAGCCAGAAGCTGTAGGTAACCTCCCTGCCTGAATCTAGTCATCAGTCACCACACGCTCCCCCGCCAGCTACACGTTCTTTCACAGACCATTGGGTGCATGTGCGAGTATAATGTTGTTACTGTTTGGGAGATGTTTGCTGGATCCAACAGGAAATCAGTCCTTCCCTTGTTTACCTAAACTGCCATGCCAAAGTAAAGCTCTCCCTCTGCCCTAATGAAGGAGGTGAGGGAGTTGAGAAGAGGGATGGTAGAGGAGAAGGAAAAGCGCGCTTCTTTGTATTCACAGAGGATACCCCAGAGCGGGTCCCTTTTTACCGGCTAAGGAAGGGCAGCTCTCATATGTGAGGACGGGAGGACTATTGTAATCTTGCCCCATCTACCACCATTCACTCTGGCCTTGCAGCCTTGGTTGTAAAAGTTTACCATCTTTGGACTTTTTCTTCTTTCCTCCTACTTTTCATCCCTTAACCTTTCCAACCCATGTTTCACCACGGAGCCTAGGGAGGGAATTGCGAAGCAGACTGTAGGCTGATGTCGGAGAAGTGCAGTGGGGCTGTTGTGAGTAGTATGTGGGCTCCACACATCTTAGTAACCAGGTCACCAGCAGTGAAAAGGGGGAGAGTTAGGGTGCTGGGAACTGCCAAGAATCACAGCCAGTCTCGTCTTTGTAGCAGTCCATAGTGAGCAACCTTTATTGGCATTAGGGCATCAGACCTGTAAGGATCATCTCTCAAGTGTGTCTTAATGGAGACAGGATTAAGAATCATGTCCAGGAAGACCATGGGATTTTATACCATCTGAGCAAGGGCCTGCCAACAGCCAGGTCAAGCAGGGATGGTGGCCTTTCCTAGGTTTAGTCCTTAACTAAATTAAATGTTCCCCTTCTGACCTCTCCGTAGTCTCCTGTCCTCCACTCTACCAGACCTGTCTTCTTTTTCCTGCAGAGATGAGCGGCCTGTTTGACCCATGTTCTTTCCACTGCAAAACTTTATTCAATGCAAAATTCACTCCAGAAGCCTGGGGGACCCGACCTTTAGGCCGGTCCTGAGGCGCACAGTGACCTTGCCTGCCGGGGTCAGGACAAGTGTTCTTCCCTTGGCAGAGGGCCTGGCAGCAGCTGGGGTCCACAGCACCCCGGGACTCTTTCTGTTCGGCCTCCTCTTGCTGCTCTGCGGGAAGGCCATATCTGGCCACTCCTGTGAATCTTGCCCCGTCTCAAGCACTCGGTAACTGGTGGTTTGGGCCCGTCAGGAGATAAGGGGATGCCTGAGGCCTAAGCTTCCAGGATATTAGAAACACCCATATGTGCAGTAGGATAAAGGTAAGGGCACTAAAGAACAGACTCTTAGAGAGTATGGTAGCTGAATCCTAAATGCGGACCTATCAAGCAAGGGACTGAAGTCACCAGCTTCTTTGCCAGTTGTGACTTTGATACAAGTTGTGTTGCACAGAGCTCCTAGCAGAGAGCTGACCTCTCCTCCTGTGTATTTCGGTCCTCCTCCAAGACATTTGCAAAGCACCATTTAGATGGGGGACTGGGCCATAGTCCATTCCTAAGGAACTGATAGCTCTTGAACCATGAACTCTGGGGCAAGATCCGGGAAGGACTGGGTCTCCTATGGAAGAGGAGCTCAGCTGAACAAAGCCCAAAGGCCATAGTCCAGAGACCAAAGGCCCTCAGGGGATAGACCCAGAGCCATCCTGAGGGAGCAGTGCCGCCCTGGTGTGGTGATCTTGCCATCAGAAGGCTTCCTGAGCTGGTTCTTGGTGCCCCTTGGCACTGGCCCCTTACCCTCTGAGTTAGGGCTCTGTGAAGGGCATGGCTCCAATAAGCTGAGGTATCTGGTGTGTGGGCAGCAGCTGGGGGTGCGCAGGGGTGCCTTCAGATGAGGTTGTTCCTGAGACGCTGCTCCTGTTCCGGGGAGTGCTCTGTGTTAGCTCGGTGTGCGTCCCCTGCGGACCAGAGGAGGGCAGGTAAGTCGTCGACCTGACCGGAGTCTCATCCCCTCCCTGACAACGTCACAAACACCAAGACATCCTGCCCAGCTCAGCCTTTCCATCAGGTTAGTCGTGGGCACAAACAATCCGTTTTATGGAAATGGATGCCAACAGATGCGTAGCTGCAGGGACATCGGGAAGATAGGCTTTTGAGTGGGAAGGGTTGTGCTGGCCACTCTCCCTCGCCCCTCCCCAGGTTCATGCTCTACCCTTCTTGTTCTCTCATGCCCTGGAGACCTGACCCCTAGAGACTGCCGACTGATGTAGGTCACTGGGAAGAAACAGCACGAGATTAGAGGATGGAAGGAGAGAGGCCAGGGCATTTCTTCCCCTCTTTGTGCAGTGATGGTCTCCTGCCCGCTGCTCCCTCCTCCTCAGTGCTAGCGCTCGCCTGGCTCCAGGACACACTTTGCCCCTTCAAGCCCAAGGTGATAACAACATTCCACTTTTGCTTATCCCTGGACGTCTCAACACTCCTCATCTCCTTAGTCCTACTCACACCTCAGTGTAGTCCTCTCATTAAATAACCTCCTACTCTCACCTGAGTGTGCCCTGTGTTTCCTGCAAGGACCCTGGAGGGGTCAGAGCTGCGTAGTGTTCTTTCCTTCCTTGCTGCCCTGGCCCCCTTGCAGCCTGCCCGCAGCATCACGGAGACTGTGCCTCCACGCCGGCAGCCTTAGGTTCCAACCCCTGATCTCGCTCACGCTCCTGTCTCACTTAATGGCAGCAGCATCTACGCAGTCTCACGATTTTCAAATCCTTATATTCCTCTTCTCACTGTCTTCCATCTGTTGCCAGAGTTATCTTTTGAAAATCTGATCTGATCTCCCTGCCTCCTTGGCTGAAATTTGTTAGTGGTTCCCAGAAGCCCACGGGATCAAGTCCATTCTCTCAGCAGGAGCCACCGTAACCCTCCCTGCAAAGAGCTCTAGTAGGTGTGACTGCATAGCCCTATTTTACAAAAGAGACAGCTTCTGAGGAGGAGATTTCCTGACTGTCTTAAAGCCAGAAGGTGGTGGAACTGGATTTGCTGCCCAGTGAAGCCCTCTGAAGCCAAATCCTATGCGCCTTCTCCTCGTCCCCTCTCTGGCCTGTGCCTCTCCTTGCAGCCAGCTCAGATGTCCCTTCCTCTGCGAAACCCCGGCTGGCCTCCAGGTGGTTGCTCGGAGGGCGCTCTGCTTGCTCAGCAGTGGTTCACAGCGCTCTGGGGTACCCAGTAGGACTGGGGTTACCCATTTGCGTGTCTGCTTACCCTACCTGACACTTAGCTCTGCCTGTTACTCCTATTTCTGTTCCTAGTGCCTGGCAGTGCTCAACACAGAGGTAGGTCTTAATAAATGTTTGTGGACTAAATGAACACACCTGCCCCACCCTCTGTGTGCAAAGCGTGGGAGTGACTGCACACACCCCACAGCAAATACAAGCACTTTAAACTCTAAGGTAGAGGAACTGCTTCCTTTCTGTACAGGCAAGTGAGGCAGCCACCTCCTTACTCTGCTCCCCACTGGACTGTTGCTTCTTTGCCTGAAATTACCAATCCTGCAAGTGTCCTGAGCCCTGTTCTCCGTGGTCTGCGTCCTGTAAGCAGTGATCAGGGCTGGCGGTAGCAACACGGATCCGGGGGACTTCTACGTTTGCCTGTGAGGCAGTCAGCCTGGGATGGAGGCAACTAAGAAAGACCCTATGAAAGGAAGGGGAGAAAGAACAGGCTGGAAAGGGGAAATCCTGACATGGCCTGAAGTAACAGGAAAGATTCCAGGACAGATGGCAGACTGAGATTACAATCCAAACAACCTTAAGGACAAAGAGGGATGTAGGAATAGTTACTGGATGGGGCTGATGCAGCTTGTTCCAGAAATCTATGAACTTCTATGAAGTTGTCAAAGGCAATTCATCTCTGTCCCCTCCCCAGCCTTGTACACACACTGAAGTCACACACAGGGACACAGGGTCTTCCAGCTGCCCGAGCTCGCATGGGGCTGGTCTCACGGTGGCCCGCGGTCACCTGTGTGGCAGTCGTGCAGCCAGACCCGTTGCCCGTCGTATTTGCAGCGGCACCGCATCACGTTGTTCGAGAAATCGGACTCTGCCACCTCGAGCTTGGGGTTCACAACCACCTGGGGTGAGAGATGGGCCAGCTGAAAACAGGTGACTGGGCTTCTGAGTTGACAGTGGCTGTGACATCCTTTACATTTGTTGTCTTGCAAACTGTGCTCGTCTTCTTCATTAACCCTTACAGCCACCCCAGGAAGGAGGCAGTAAGGTCCTTATTTTATAGATGGGGACTGAGTTGTGACGTGCCCCTTGTTCACTGAATCAGGACTCAAACCTAGGTCCTGGATTCTGATCCCTTCCCCTACGGTGTAGCTCCTTCAAGCGCCAGACCTGGCAGAGATCCTATTTATGAAGCTCTCTTTCTTCATTTGACCTCAGGGAGCTTTTGGAACATCTGGAAGAAATGGACCTCCTGTGGGGAATCCCTAAGCTCACTTACCTGGAAGATATAATCCCCAGGGCCCACGTCTGTGATATCCACCCACTGGCAATCAATGTCATGTCGGTAGGTGTCCCAGCAGCCAACGGTCACTCCCTGTTCCCCAAAGTTGGCACATGCGTAGCGCCTCTGCATTCCTGTAATGGAGGGTGCTGACAGTTATTGAGTCCCTGAATTGCCAATTAAATGCAGTCAGACTAGGGGCCTGGGCTTCAGCTAAATATCTTGCCTGTTGGAGCCAGAATTCCTACTAAGCATGAATCCAGCACCATAGCAAAGCCCATCTGTGACAGAGATTATTTCTTTGGATGCACTAGTGGAAATTCCTGTTGGCCTAGGAAATGTGATTAGAAGATTCCAGCCCTACTACGCTAATTCATTTGCCCATACAACCCTGAGGAGAGCCAGTGTTTTACCATGCCATTTCTAAGGGCTAGGAACTGTGGGTGTGCGAATAGGAGTCAGACAATCAATCCATGCTAAGTCCCAAAGGACTTAGAAGTGAAACAGGTCTGCAACTATTATCCAAAAGAGAAAGCGTTAAGCATTTCAAAAGTGGTACAGTATGTTGGGAATGCAGAGGAAGTAGAGAGGGTAAGAAATTGATCTTTTTGAGTCGCCTTGAGTGCTGACTGTTGCCAGGCTGGAGTCTCCAGCTGCCTGAGGCTGTTAAGCAGGGCAGAGGGGATCCTGAGCCCAAAGGGGCCGAGGAATCTAACAGAGGAGGATATGCCGACAGGAAACCACATACCTGTAGGGCAACTTGTGTCCTCTAGACAGAAGCTGGCCTTGTGCCCCTCAGCCACCTTGGAGCCATTGAGAGTGAGCAGGTCATAGTGGGTGAAGACCTCAATGCTGTGGTAGTGCCTGCAGAAGGGGCAGAGCTGTCGGGCCAGCAGCAACAGGAGAGGGTCCTCACAGAGGAGCTGGTAGGGAAGGCTGAGGCACTAGGCCCCATCCTTACCCAGAGAGGAACGTTACAATAGCAGGGCAGTGCCCTTCTCCCCCTCAAACCCAAGATGAGTGTGACCCGTGGCCTACTTTCCTGGCACCCCTGCCAGGCAGCAAGACAGCTGCCCTCGTCACCTAGGGTCTCACCCGGGTGAGGAGAGGTCAAAGCTCCAGGAGGCTGCCTGGCTACAAGGCCTGAGGCCTGCAGGTGGAAAGAAGAGACACGTCCAGGGACCAGCCCAGGAGCCGAGTTGCTGAGTGAGGAGGGATGCTTCCTCTGCTCCCTGCCAGCCTGGGCCCAAATTGCTACCACTGTTTCCAGTTCTAATGACAGCTCTTCATGCTGCCGGGAAAGGTACTTATTTTCTCAGCAAGGCCAAGTCCCAAAGTCACTGCCTGTTCTTCTCAGCTTTCCCCACCCACGGCTGTGTCCTGAAGGAAGAAAACACCCTTTTCCATTCTGCCTTTGTCACAGACATCATCTCTCCTTCTGTCTGGGCTGGAGGCTCCTGATAGGAAAGAACACTCATTGTCTCCTTCCAGCGCCAGCAGCTCTTCCTTGCGGGCCTCGCTTTGCTGCTGCAGAAACCAGCTAGCTTTTTCTGCACAGCCAGCATCCTGGATGGGATGGCTATTTTGGGTCTCCAGGTTTCTAGGAGTCCCCACTTCACCTGGCTTTTAAAGACAAGGCCTCAGGGCCAACAGAAAAATTGTCCACTATCATTCTAACAGAGACCAGCTCTGCTGGCAAGGACTGCTCTGTTGGACACTGTGGTGGAGATGGACATGTGGGTACCTCCTGGGCAGCCGACGGAGTGATGGAGAGGGCAGGTTGATGCTCCTGGGATTCCTCACTGCCTCCCGGAGGCAAGGCCAGTGAGGCGTCTAGGAAGGAAGGCTCTTTCCCAGAGCGCACGCCCCTCCCAGGAAGGCTTGCCCGTAAGAGACCACACCGGTTGGCTCCCTGGACCCTGGTTTTGTTCCCCTAGAGCCAAGGCCTAAGCAGGCACTAACCTGTGGCACTGGTGCCAAATCCAGCTGTGGCGTCCTGTCTTGGGACGAAAGTCGGCCCGGCCCAGGTTGTGGATCTGTGAGGAGAAGCGCAAGAGGCGCCGGTGTCCGTAGGGCCAGTCCATGCGGTCAGCGGACCGGGAGAGGCAGTTCTCTTCATGGGCACAGTACAGCTGGCTGAGCGGGCGGTCCTCCAGGTAGGCCGTCTCCTGCACTAGCTGGGCGTTCAGCACGAGGTCTGCAGCACCTGGGCACGGTGGAGACCCAGAGGCTAGGAAGGCAGCCGGTTTGGCTCCCTGGCCTAGGGGACAGCCTTGCCTCCAGACTAAGCTCTTTTGGAGGCGCCGGAAGAGTAGGGCGGTTTAGGAGTCAGGAGATGTGAGCTCTAATAGCAGGAAAGCTCTATCACCTTAGCCTAAGCTTGCTGGCTTTGGGGCCAGACTGCCTGGGTTCCTCTCTTGGCTTGGTTTTTAGTTACACCATTAACTAGCTCTGGGACTTGCTCAGCCTTTTGTCTTTCATTTTCCTCATCTGGATGACGGGGAGAAGAAGAAGAAGATTAGTGTGATAGTACCTGTAACGTGCTTAGATCATGGTTGGCCCACGGTAAGCATGCGGTTGATGTAAGCTAGTATTTCTTCTGTAGAATGCGTCTCAGCCCATAAGTGCCTCTGTAGCCTAGCTCATATAACCCCGCAGTAAGCTCTGCTGACCCCTAGCTTGTTACCTCAGCTCACTCTTTCTCTGGGCCTCAGTTCCAGCAATGCGAGGGGCAGAGGGAGAGGGCTGGAGAGCTGGAAGGGTTAAGCACCGAGTCTGCCCCTGGGTTCTACCGTTCCGGTGCATTCTGCCGCAGTTCCTAAGCCTGTGCTTCTTCCAAGGGTCCTGTTCTACCCTGGTTGCTATCAGGGGTGTTCGTACCAGGGCATCCTGTGCATTCTCCTCTGAGGCATCGTGGACATTCTGGTGCGTAAAAATCCAACATGCTAGAGCCTGTGTCTCCGTAAGCTGCTCAGTGCCTCTCCCGTTCCCTTCCTGTCACGGGGGCTCTTACCCTCCTCAGAGGCCAGCGTGTTGTCCCTCACTGTGTCAGCACAGAAATGAGGAAGTGCACAGCTTTTGCATGTAACGTCAAGAGAGAAATTTGCCAGTTCTCAATGTTTGTTCATGCAAAAACTGGGTTACACTTTAGATTTGGGGCAGAGCTATCATATGGGTGAGGCTTGCACTGACGATGGTGAGATGGGAACACGGGCGTCGAGGGTGGGAGCTTATTTGCTGGATGGTGTCTGTACTACCACTAAATGCTCTTGGAATTCCTGAGGCATATTTTGGAGAGAGCTAAGGGTATGCCCACTGACAGACCCCAGAATTCCTGAGGGAAAAGAGTGCTTTCAGAGAGAAGAAGAGGGGGTAAAGGCAAGAAAGAAGGGAGAAAAATGACAGAGGAGGAATGGGGATGACCACAGAGATGGCAGGCTGGCTGTCTGTGCTCAGCCGTTGTGAAGCATCAAATGCATTTAGGAAGGACAGAGGGGTACATGTTCCTGGGAGGGGAGAGACAGGGGAGCAGGCCCCAGTGTGCTGGGAGCAAGCCCCATCGCCCTGCAGGGCAGGGTGTGCTGTAAGGGCTGGCGCTCTTCCAGCGTGCGCTGGACAGAGAGGAAGCCCTAGATCTCGCTGACAAGAGTTAAGGATGTCTGGGCATTGAAGCCTGGCTGGGAAGAAGGTCAAGTGGCCACTCAGGTTGGTGGCAGCCTGCAGCCTTTGGACTGGATACGGTTATCCTGGCCCAGACCAGGTTGGCAGATGTCAAACAGATGCTTCTACCCCAAGAATCTGGCGGTGTGGGGCAGACCGATGCCTCAAAATGGTCTTGACCTAAAGTCTTTTGGGTAAGTCCCACAGCTCACCGTAGGCCCCATGTGTCCTCACATTTCCACACCCTCTACAACAGTTTTCAAACTCTTTTCTTACTACAGACTGTAGTAAGAAATATATTTAATGTGACACACATAAATAATTCCAAGAGAAAAATATTACCCTTACTAAATGTATCACATCATTGTTTTCTATCCTGTTTTTATAAACTATTGGTCGTGATGCAACGATTGGAAAACACTGTTGTGTATCCTTACATTTTCACATATTCTCACAGTAACTCACAGTAATTCTCACAGTAACTCCATGAGATGGGCAGGGCAGGGTTTGTATCCCCGTGTGGCAGGTGATTTGGCCCCACACGTGGTAAATGGCAGAGCTGGTGTTCTGCATCCAGCCCTCCTTCCACCCCTTAACCCTGCTGGCCTTGGAGCTGGGACCAGCACTCAGGGCCCTCCCTGAGGACAGGAGGTGTGGGCTTGCAAAATTAGGGGAGCCCGGGCCAGCCTGTCCCACCGGCCCCTCCCGTTACTCACTGTCTGTGCAGGAGACTCCGGCTGAGAAGTGCCCTGCACCGTGGGAGCAGTGCACCGGCCCGTGCCTTTGGCACTGCTGCAAGGCCAGCTCTGTGCCTGAGCAGTGCACCCCGCTCATCACCACTTCTCCGGCCCCCGGCGTCCCCTGCCAGTACCAGGTGTCCTAAGAAAACAGCCAGCATCACCCAGTCAGGGCTGAGATGTGCTCTTAGAGTCACCTGACTCCCATCTGAGGCTTGGACCCCATCAGACCACCACACCAGGCTGTGCCCAGCCTTGGCCTGAAATCTTTAGTGATGCTACTCTGGACCCCTCTGGTATTAGAAATGCCTTCCACGTGTCAAGGCAAAAATCCACTGCTATGGCTTCCACCGCTGGCCCTGTTGCCATCACTCTCCCTGACGGCAGACCTCAGCTGTTTGAAGAGGAAGGTCCTGTTCCCTTCCTGTTCACTCAGGCCTGTCCCATTTCCCCAGCTGTTCTTCATACAACCCTAGATGGTCGGTTGTGCTCGGGGTTGAGCCCAGTTCTCCCGGGTGAAGTATGCCCACTATTGCCTGGCAGGCCAGTGTGGGCGAAGTTGAAGAGGTTTCTCCATGGCAGCCATGCCCCAGGCCTCTTGATTTTGTTTCCTTGATATCTTTGGAATCTATCCACTTGTTTCCCCGGGTCCAAGCCAGCACCATTCTCAGCTGGGCTACTGCAATAGTGTTTCTCTGTACTCATGTTAATCTCCACCCCAACTGTTTGCCGCACAGCAAGGAAGAAATCTTTTAAAAGTCTGCATTGCGGGCTTTGAATGGTGTGGCCCGTCTCCTCCTTCACCCTGGCGCTTCACACCACTCCCTCTTGATAGCCGCACTCCACCCCCGGCCCCTGATTTCCTCAACAGAGTCAAGCGTTCTCCGGCCACAAGGTCTTTGCATGGGCTCTTTATTCCTCCCCCACCTCGTCTGGCTCACTTCTATTCATTTTTCCTACAGACACAATTATGTGCCTGTTGTGTGAACGTTTTATGAATGACTGCATCCCTCACTTGACTGTATGTGGCGACTGACTGCTCCGTTAGGCAGGAACTGTGTGTCCTGTTCACCACAGTATCCCAGCACCCAGCATTATATTGGCACATGGTTTCACTCATAATTAACTGTTGAGTGAATGAATGAAGGGTCAGCAGCTTTAGCACAGGAAGTTTTGGAGCACAGCAAGGACCTACCTTGATGGCATGGTTGGCAAAGCCCAGACCAAGCTGTCGGCAGGCCACCATGGCTTCGCTGAGGCCCCAGTGGTCGCTGCACACGGCCCCCCAGCGCTGGACCCCATTCACGTCCACCTGCACCTCCACCACCCCCTCCTCGGGGCTGCGTCCGCCAGCCAAGCGCACCTGCAACGGTCAGGAGTGTGTGAGGTGGGGGGGGCGCCTTAGCAGGGGAGAGCTCGGGGCTGCCGGCCTGGAAACCTGCAGCCCTGGACGTGACACTCCCCTTCTCTGGCTTAGTCTCCTCTGTAAAGTGAGGACGTTTTATCAGATAGTCCCTAACGTCCCTGCCCGCTCGAGAAATCTGACTGGGTGCCTGCACCTGGGGCTCTCACTCTGGTACTTGCCCTCCTGCTACCTGAAATCCTACCACTGATGACAATGTGCCTATTGCCAAGGGCTTTCATAGCTATCGTCTCATTCACAATGACCCTGTGGGACAGCTGACCCCATTTTACAGAAAAGAACCAAGGTCTGAGGCGAGAGACTTGCCCACAGTCCATGTTAGCGTGACCCTTGAACTCTGACCACCCCACCCAGCCTCCCAGTGCCACTCCCGGGTGCTGACATCCTGTGGCCCTCTGCCCTAGGCACCGTCTCTCTCAGCTTCACAGGGGACCTGAGAGGGTGGGGTGGGAGAGCCCATGCACCTGAAGAGTCCCACTGATATTCTGACAACTCTGAAGGCTAGAACCTGGCCCTGAGGGGAAGTAGTCCAGGCCAGGGGAGACTCCCAGAGGAGAGGGCATTCCAGGCTGGCTCCAGGCAGGCTCTCGTGAACCGCTCCCCACTGGCTCCAAGCAGTGTCCCAGGCTAGCTCGGGGCTCACCTGATCCTGGAAGCCCAAGTTAGGGATGTTGCACCTCACGGCAGCATCATTGTCATGCTGGCAACCACTCTGGGAGCCTTCCAGGGAGGGGCAGTCACTGAGGGTCCGCTCATAGCCCCCGCAGCGCACCTCACTCAGGTGGATGGGCCCCAGCGCTGCAGAAGGGAGGGAGAGAGGCCATGGGAGGTCCATCTCTGCAACCCCACACCTGCGGCTCCCCCTCCACAGAAGGGGAGAACCGGCCTGGGCCCTGGCACCCCAGGACCACCAGAGGGTGGACCGGTGGCACATCCAGGCTCTCCCACCCCACCCCAGGCCTCCTCGCTCACCTTGGCCCAGCTGGGCCCCAAAGAGGGCCTCCCGAGCAGAGCCGAAGCCGAGCTGACGACACACGACGCTGGCGGAGATGAGGTTCCACCCGTGGTCGCAGACCGTGCCCCACCGGCGGTTCCTGAGCACCTCCACCCGGCCCTCGCCCACCTGGGCCCCCGAGCGGAGGCGCACCGTCGTCTCCTGCTGGGAGAAAACCCGGCCTCAGGGAGGGCCGAGGAGGCAGGGGTGGGGGCTACACCCCCGGCAGAGCCCCTTCAGGACAGGCAGCGCCAAGGCCTGGAGTTCTGACTTCTGTGGCTATTCCTCTGAATAAGCTCTTTCTCGACCTCCCCCTTCCTCGGTGACAAAGAGCGGCCACAGTAATCACAAATTCCAGCCCTAACGAAAGAGCCTTAGGAGTTGGGGGTCCCTGGGCTTCACAGCCTGCCACCTGCTCACTAGGCGAGTCCCTTCCTCTTGCCCAGCCTCACTGCTGCTTTGTCCTTTGGGGCTGAACCCAGAGCAACACTTCCGCAGCAGATCTGTGAAATGATTTTAGAGACCTGTGGGGACATGTGTCAATGAAACGCACAGTGGGCAAGTCACTTCCGTTCTAATGGCCTCCCGCCTGCTCCGATTTCATCGAGGAGACCCCCTCACATGGTGCTGCCCTGCCCCAGTGCCTACCAGCACCTGCTCATTGCTTTTTATGACGAAGGGCCAGGCTCGGGCTCCATACCTTCGGCCCTCAATGGGATGTAGCTACAATGTAATTACAGTTGTCAGCTTTCCATTTACGGTAGGGTTATAACTGTCCCTTTTAAGTAAATCCCAAAGTTCTACGTCCTGTGAGTTGCTCTCCTCCTCCCGGTCTGAACTGATGCCCCCTTGATAGGGGTGGTTCGCCGCTCCTCCCCTGCCTCCCCATCAGCGCCTCCCCGTGGGGTGGGGCCTGTGCCTCCAGGCCTGCATGGGACCCACCTCTGCCCAGGACTCCTTGCTCCCGGGCTTCTCCTTCAGAGGGCGGAAGCGGGGCCCTGCCACACAGCTGACCACAGCGTGCATGCCCCCCGGGCAGGCCGGCCGCAGCTTGCCCTGGGCTGGTGCCACCTGCACCTGGCAGTTGGCCATGTGGGGCTCTGTTCCCAGGCAGTTGACCCGGTGGATCCAGAAGGAATTCTTCTTTGTCAGGCTCTTCAGTCTGGAAGACAAGGGAGACTGAGGGCAGGGGAGGGGTTGAGGGCTGTGCTCAGGACTCAGGGAGGCCAAGGCACTGGGGAGGGGAGAGGGGACTGGAGGGGAGGAGAAGGGAGGGGAAGCAGGCCCTTCATGCCACACCCCTTTGCACCCTCCCCTGAGGGTGCTGCTCCTTACCTAGACTTGGGATCCTTCATCTTCGAATTCCAGACTTTCCTGGATGGGAACAAACAGGCGGGGAGTCGAGTGGGTGCAGAAGTCCTACCCGCCGTCACCCTGCCTCTCCATACTTGTCCTTGAGTCTGTACTAGACTCAGTTTGTAAACTTGTTCATTAATCTTACTTCAATGCTGAGCTTCACCACAGTCCTGAGGGAGTGGCCACCCCACAGATAACGATGATCTCCATTTTACAGGGAAGGAAAGCAGGGCGAGCAAGTTCCCTTGACTAAGCCCAAAGTGGGTGTCTCTTCTGCACCGGGCTGCCCTGGGGCAGGCAGCTCCAAGCTCGCCCTTCCCCCAGTCCAGATGAAGGTCAGCCTTCAGGGCGCAACCAGAGAAAAGGGGCCCTGGGGAAAGTCCTCTGGGGACAGGTGGAAGTTGAAGGCCTTTCTGGTGGGAGCTGCCCAGGCAGAGATACTGAGGCTATAATCAGGGCTGCCCTCCTCAGGGGAGGTAGGCAAGCCAGCCAGGCCCAGATGTGCAATTACCGGGCAGCAGGGAGTCAGGGGCCCAGCTCCCAGTCATCCCCAAGGATGGGGCCACGTGGCTGGCCTTGGAAACCAGGGTCATCTAAGTCAGAGACACGGGACAGACCAACTAAAAGTGATTGGGGATGGGCAAGGGTAGATGACTCAGATGTTTCGTGGGAGGTTTATCCCTTGATGAAAAACATACGAAGTTTTCACTGACGGAGCTGGTAGAACTATGACTCGTCATCGTTTACAGGCTAATGCAGTCTTGGGACAGTTCTGTCACGTTTCTGACAGAATATTTTTATGTTCCCTCTCCCAAATGCCGCCCCACCCCACGCCTGGCTTGGACGCAACCCAGTCAGAGCCTGGCTTGGATCGCAGTTGAGGAAATTCACTGAGACAAAGTTCAGACAGTTCCCTGCGGATTGGATAATTGAGGCCCAGATGCCCTACCAAGGCCCACAGCTCGTTGTTGGCAAAGCTTAGACCAGAACCCAGGCCATCTGTACTTGCGAGCAGCACTGTATCTTTACTAGTTAGGTCTAATTTTTTAATCAGGGACACAATTTTACATTTACTTACATTTCATTTGGGGAGTACTCTGCACTATAGTCAATTCTTTTTATCTGATTGGCAAGTACGATGTTTATTTTCTGATTGTTTCTAGAAACTTCCCAGGGTCTCCAAGTTCATCCTCACTCTTGTCTTAATTACTGAGGGATCCATAACCCAGGAAACCCAGGCACATTGCTCCACCGGGCCTGTTTCCCTCCCAATCCCAACACCCACTGAATGTCCTCCCACAGACATTACTCCTGCCAATCTCACTGCAGTCTCCAAGGTCCCACATCACACACAGACACGTGCACGCGCGCGCACACACACTCAGACGCTTCCACAACCCCGCCTTCCGCGCGGCCCTCCAGCCAGCCGTCCTCCTACCTGTAGTAGTGGCTGACGACAGGCGCCTCGCTGGGGAAGCCCAGCATCCCGCACACCACCCTGCTGTTGTTCCCGGTCCAGCCCTGGTCACACACCTGCCGCCAGTGGCCCTCGTACTTCACCTCCACAGCTCCCTCGGTCACCAGGCTCTGCCTCTTGGCACTGGCAAGGATGGGCTTGAGCCGCACCTCCTCCAGCCGCCGGCCCTGCGGGACGCGTGGTCACCGTGGGCCCCAGGATTCCTGCCCCCGCTGAGCCCGCTGCAGGTCTTCACGTGGGAAAGCTGGGGCTCGGAGCACTTAGAGATCACCCCACCCAGCGCCCTCATGGGACGGGCCAGGAAACAGAGGCCACGTGGCTCGGTCCTTGGGGATGATGGGGAGGCATTTGCTGAAAGCCACACAGTGAGTAGGAGGCAGAAGCTCGGTTTGTTTAGGGTCCTTTCCTCAACTCCAGGAGAACCAAGCAGAGCCATGCTCTCCTGGGGCCAGGATGGGAGCCCTTGGAGTCTGGGAGGCTTCCACCAGGCACAAGGGGGCCTTCTTCACGCCACCCTGGGGAGGGCAGAGGATGGGCACAGACCAGCTGCCTGAGACCACCAGCAGGATCCTCTGGCCCACGAGACCCCCGCCCTAACCCTGGATGACTTAGACCGGTGCGAAGCCCCCTGTCAGGGCCTGCCCCGTTCAGTGGGCCACGGCCAGCTGTCCTCAGGCTGAGGCCGTCTGGCAGCAGAGGGTAGAGTCGAGAGACCTGCCCTGCCTGCTCCTACTGTTCGGCTTGGGCTGTTCTTAGCTTGGAGCTGTCTGTGCCAGGAAGAGACAGCAACTGTGGCCGGGCCTTGTGGCTGAGGCAAGCCCTACCTGCTGCTGCCTCCCTCGTGGGGAGCAGCTTCAGTGATTCCGGCAGACCCAGCCTCTGATTCCCTGCCCGCCCTTTCTCAAGCTGGGGCCCTCTACCCGTGCACCTGCTCCAGGCCACAAGCAGGCCTCAGGGCCCCAGCCCGCGCTCTGCTCCCTTTCTTCTCCTTCCTCCTCCAGGCTCGCCACCTGGACGCCCTCTGTCCCCTGACCCCCTCCTCAGCTCAGGCCGGGGCCTGAACGGCCTTCTCACCTGGGGCCCAAGGGCATTGGAGACCCTCTC
The DNA here is from genome assembly GCF_949987515.2 of Delphinus delphis. Lineage (NCBI taxonomy): Eukaryota > Metazoa > Chordata > Mammalia > Artiodactyla > Delphinidae > Delphinus > Delphinus delphis. Next base: position 29,525,755 of record NC_082698.1, on the reverse strand, counting down.
AGAAAGGTAGCCACGCTGGCGCTGCGGGTGGCACACCACCCCGACGTCCTCCGAGTGGCTGCAGTCACTGACGCCCCAGCCATTAGACCTGCACTGGTCCAGGGAGCTCTCTGTCCCCACACAGTGAACGTTGTCCAGCCAGATGGGTCCTGTGTGGGAGGGGATGAGTGATGCTCAGGGACAGGCACAGAGAGGCAAGTCACGGGCTCTACCTCCTGGATAGGACCCCACAGTTATCAACATTCCTCTTCCAAAGCCTGAGTAGAAAATGGGGGTGGAGAGAGGAGTTGGTTCTCCTGGAAGCTTGGTATCTACATCCCTGCCTAGTGTCTCCTCTTGGCCTCAGGTCCCATAAAATCTGCTTTTGGAAAATGCCAGGTAGGTCTGTTAATTAGATCTACCTGTTCCCTCATTCATCCATCTAGTCATTCACTCAACAGCATTTGCTGAGCACCCATTGTGTGTGATTGCTATATTCAAGGAACTGAGAGTTGAGTGGTAGTGATGGTGGTGATGGTGGTGGCCTCACTGCAAGTGAGAATGGGAGAGTAGGACAGGTCATTTGCAGCTGGAGCACTCAGGAAATGCCTCACAGAGGTGGTCACTTGAGCTGGGTATCAAAGGACTGGTGGGAACGTGACAGGTTCTATTGGAGCCTCAGGGAGCCCAGCCCCTGAGGGAAGCCCGCTACCATCTCCTCGTCATCCTGCAGGGGAGCACCGGTCACTCACCCTCCCCTGGGCCATACTTGGGGCTGTGGGCCCAGGTCAAGGCGGCTTCAAAGCCCAGCTGGCGGCAGGCCACCGTGGCCTCCTGAAGCGCAAAGTCGTCATCACACACGGTGCCCCACTGGCCCTGGTGCAGCACCTCCAGGCGGCCCTCCTCCGGCCTGCTCCCTGGGCCCACCAGCCGTAGCTTCATGGTGCTCAGTGACTGCAGCCTGCTGGGAGGGGTCTGGCCCAGCAGCAGGAGCAGCAGGAGAGGAGGGAAGGCAGCTGGTAGGGACCACATTGTGGGTCAAGGCACCTGGGAACGAGTAAATGTGACAATGATGACCACGTCTACCCCTGACCTCGGGTCTCTTCTGCTAGCAGAGACAAAGGGTAGCACAGGTCCCTCCGAGAGCGTGTGCGTGTGTGTGTGTGTGTGTGTGTGTGTGTGGTGGCATGGATTGGGTCTGGGCTCTGAGATTAGTCGATCTGGTTCAAACCCACCATTCCTTGGCCATATGACCTTGAGGAAGTTGAAGTTTAGCCTTCCCGAGCCTCAGTCTCCTCATCTGTAAAGTGGGGGTAGTAATCCTTATCTCCCAGGGTTGTTGTGAGTGTTGAATAAAGTATGGATGTAAAGTGCCCACATAAAGTGCTTATCACGAGCCTGCCACCCGGCCAGTGCTCAATGAACAGCCATTTTTGATGTCGTCTTATATGTAGAAGGTGGGGGTGCCTACACTTTGAGTCATGGGGAGCCCCCAAGGGCTAGACTGTCCGAGCTGGAGGAGATAGAGGGTATTTGGATCAACTTCCTGACTCTAGACATAAGGAATTGGGACCTAGAGAGTTTAAGAGACTTGCCCAAGCCACACAGCAAGCTCCACCTCTAGGTCCACCTACATGCATAATTTGTACATTGAGTCAACGAACATTTCTGAAATATTTGCTTCAGGCCAACTATTAGGCCAGGTGCTGGGACACAGAAGTGAACACATCAGACACTACTGTCTGCCCTCACGAAGCTCAGAGATGAGGAATCAGAGAAGGGACACTTAACCAGGGCCTTGTTGGATGAATAAGAGTTCTCTTATTCCCCTTCAGAGAAGGGGAATTCCAGCTAGAGAGAACAGGATGAGGAAAGAGGGAAACAGGGAAAGAGGTGAGTTTGTGCAAGAGCAGGGAGTGCCCTTTCTTAACCCTGTACTGCAGTATTGGGGGCCTGGAGGGGACTGAGGTGGAGGGATGGGCTGGGGCCCGATGATCAAGGGCCTTGTGCACCGTGCAGAGGGTTTGCCCTTCATCCTGTAGGAAGTAAAGGGCCCTGGGAGGGTTTTAGGCAGTGACCACACACAGAAGAGGGCTCCCATCTCCAGGAAGCTGTTGTCATATGCTCTCTGGGTCCTTACAGGGGACGAGTTGGGGGCTCCCCCTCATACATTAGCAGCCTTGCTCCTAGGAGCAGGGTTGGGATGAGCACAGAGGACGGTCATCCCTGGTTGGAGCTGTTAGAGCATCTGCAGCCACCAGTGCTGAAGCTCCTCCACGGCCAGCTCTACTGCTGACGGGAAGCTGAGGCTGGCCTGGAAGTGGAGGGAGAAAGTCGGGTCCTTGGCTTCTCTTCGGTGCTTGAGGCTTAAAAGGGCTCATTCTGGGGAGACTCCCTCTTTCTCCCATGGCCACTGCTATTCTTAGGGGGATTCCTTAGCTGGTCAGTCTCGGTAGGGAGCGTCTTACAGGGCCCCCTGCCATTCCCTTCCCCACAAGCTGGTTTCTGGCTGAGAATCGGTCCTTATTCCTGGCCGCACCCAGTCCCACCCACTTCAGCTACCAAGCCACCTGCTTTGGTGAGCCCAGGGCTGGGGGCAGTGGGCTCCTAGAAGTGCACATGATGAGCTCAGGAACGAAGCTCCACGGGAACAGGGACTTTGTATTGTGCCCCCAGTGCCCAGAGCAGTGCCAGGTATGTAGGTGGCACCCCGTAGATATCTGCAGATGCGTGGGTGCAAGGTGGCATAGCACTGCGCTTAGGCGTGCAGACTGGGAGTCAGGCTGCCTGAGTTCACGTCCCGCCTCCACCAATTGGTTTCTGGGTGGTCTTGGGCAAGTGATTTAGTTTCTCAATCTCAAGTGATTTAGTTTTCTCATGGAGTTTATCCCCTCTATAAAATGGGGGTGAGATTCTTGTGAAGATCAAATGAATGAATACGCGTTAAGCCCTTAGAAGAGCAAGCTCTCATCTGACAGCTATTATTAACAGCAGCTGAAACAGCTACTACAGAACCATTGGTCGAGGTTGGTCCCAGCCTCTCTCTGGATAAAGAAGGAATGGAGGCCACGTTCCCAACTCAACATCAAGTCCCCAGTACAGCTACCCTTCTTTGCGACACTTCCTTCTCAGACTTAAGCACTGTTTTCTTCATGTCCCTCCCCACTCAGGAGCCGGGGGAGGCTCCCTGCTGGCTGTCACCACATGCAGAAGGCTCTCTGCTGCTTGGGATGTTCCCATTCCCTCCTCCCTGCACCCCTAAGGAGGAGGTGGACAGCTAGGGACTGAGCCAAACCGAAGTCACTGTGGATAGAGATCTCCCCCAGATGACATGAGAGGATAGAAAGATTGGGCTCAGGGCCCACCAGCTGGTAGGACCCAGGGGTCACATTGGGTCTGGCCTGAGAGATGACCCCACTCCCTGTCAGCAGCAGTCAGGATGCTCCTCATTCTGCCACCAAATTAGGTGACATGATTCAGATGCTTTCTTCTGAGACTCAGGTGCAACACCTCTAAAATGAGGGGGTGGCACTGGAGGTCCCCCATCTACGATATGGGCCAGGGGGTGGGCTGGGCACGTCAGTTGTGTAGCTGTGGCTGACATCCCCAGAGTACTGTGGAGGTCTTATTAGAGGCTGTGGACACTCCTGGGCCTACAGGCCCCCTCCCCTCCAAGGGGCCTCCGTGGGGACAGGGGTGGCCTTCTGCTGAAGAATCCTGGTGCTAGATCAGCTCCCTTCTATGAAAGCCACCCAGGAGGTGGATGGGCGGTAGCAGGAACCGAGTCATATGCAGGGAGAGCCCACTTGCCAGCCTTCCTGCCCACTGCAGCTTTCGCTCACATCACACTTGTCTTCTCACATTCCCCAAACACATCCTTCAGTTCCCAGCCTCCAAGCATTTGCTCTCACTGTTCCTTCTACTTGGGGTACCCCTTCCCTCAATCTCAGATTGTTAAATTCCTACACATCTTTCCACATCCAGTTCAAACATCACCCCCTCCATTAAGTCCCCCGCCCGGACCCCCACCTTCCTAGCACTTGGTGTCTTTGCTTCCTGTCTCCACAACCCAGGGGAGTGTCTCCCATAACTGCTCCCCCAGAGCTGAGCAAAAAGAGGACCAGGCTGAGAAGCCCCCCTCAGAGAAGGAAACAGCCTCAAAAGTGGATCTTTTCCAAAGTGAAGGAGAAAGGGCTAGAGTGAGGCTGAGGAGGGCAGGCTAATCACAATAAGTTTATTATACATTTAAAAATATTTATTGAATACTTATCTCCACTTTATAGGTGAGGACACGAGGTCCAGAGAAGCTAAGTAACTTGCCCAGCCAGGATTCAAACCCAGGCAGCCTGGCTCCAGCGCCAGGCTCCCAGTCAGGAGAGAGATGGACACGGGAACAGGGGAAGAAGGAAGGGAGGCAGGGAGATGAATGAAATTCCACCCTGTTGCTGGTTGATTTATGACCCAGCCCTGGTGTGAGGGCATTGGGCTGGATGCCAGCGCTGAGTGCAACCAAGTGGCAGATCCAGGATCCTGCCAGCTTGGAGGAGAGAGGCACCTGATCCAGGTGCTGCCAGGGAACTCTGGCACCTGGCTTGACCTGGCCTTGCTAGAGAGGCTGGAAGTGCCCAAGGGTATTCAGGAAAGAGCGCTGGGGTGCTGTCCTGGTGGGAACCAGGTTCCGGAATCACTGGAAGCCTCTTCTCTCTAGCTCTTTGAGGAGGGGGTGGGGTTTCCCCTCTCAGCCCTGATTGCCTCCCTGGGACCACTGATTGTGGTGACCTGACACAGTGCCAGCAAATATCCACCTGTCCAGGCATAGGACATGTAGAGTTTGAAGCCCTCTGCCCACCCTCCATCTCTGTCCCCAGTCTCCCCCCGACCCCCAGCATACTCAGTTTTGGTCTGGTTTTTTCAGAGAGCCCGGCTCCACCCTGCCTCTTTGAACCCTGTCACAGGAATGACGTCTGAACCCACCTGTCCCTTCCCCTGCCTCCCCCTACCCTGCCCCGGGAGAGGCCAGAGAAATGGCTACACTACACGCAGCGTGTCCACAAACAAGACACGCAGGCACCCCGAGGCCACGACGCACCACCCTGGGCGGCCATGGGGCCAAGCTCCCCAACTCGGTCACTTCCATTGGCAGCAGGTTGGGGAGCGACTAGGGGTCTAGGCTAACTGTTCATGGGACCCCCCACGCCTGCCATTCCCAGCCTTCAGGAACCCTCAGAGACTTGCTGACCCCCAGAGAGACAGAAGTCGGACAGACAGGCAGGACAGTGAGAAACAGACCTGGCCAGGGGCCAGGCAGGGGCTCACCAGCTGGAGTGCGACGTTGCGGGGCTGGGGCCAGGGCTCCGCGGCCGGGCAGCGCTAACGGGCCTCCTGGGGCACCCTGGGGCCCTTTTATCCAGCTGCGGCCCACGGGCGCCCGCGCCCCGCCCCGCCCCGCTCCGCCCGCCCCGCCCTCCCCGCCCTCCAGCCCGCCAGCCCGCCAGCCGCGGAGGAGGCCCGCAGGCCCCGCCCCCGGGCGGACCTGGACGCGGCGGGCGCCCCGCCCTGTCCGCCCCCCCGAGGGCCCGGCGACCCCCTCCCCCGGACGCGGCCCGGGGCGGCCCGGCGCCCACTCGCAGCCCGCCGGCCCGGGAAGTCCCGGGGTCGCTAGGCTGCGGGGGTCGGGGCAGCTGTTTTCCGTGGAGGGAACTGGCGCGCTACAGCAGGAGGGACTGTGGGAAGATCGGCGTTCCCGGGAAAAGACTGCGGCTCGGCGCCAGCTGGCTGCGTTTGCGCGAGTGCCGCTGTGGCCTCGTGAGTGCCTGTCGGAGGCGCAGCTTCCTCTTCTGCAAAGCCAGGTGGTGTGGCCACCACCAGAGCTGTCCTGGGGATTACAGTCAGTGGGTCCCTAAGATGCGCAGCGCCCTTCACGTGGTAGCGCCTCACTGTCCCACCGGCTTGTTTACTTCGGACAACGCAGGCTCCTTTCGGCGGGGGCGGGCACGGGGGCGAGGTGGCTCTGTTCAGATGAGGTCGGGATGGTGGGGTGTAGGTGTGCTGTCTTTGGGGTAACAGGCAGTCCTCTCCATTGCCCTGGTCCCTCGAAGTTTATTGAGTACTGCGGGGGCATGAGGCCCCTTGTACAGTTGGGAATACTGAGCCCCAAGAGACACGACTTGCTCCCCAACGTAATAAACCATAATGGAACAAGCTGAAATCCTCCACTACAACCCCTTACAGAGCTGAATGAGGCAGCCCTGGCCCTTGACAGGCTCGTAGGCGGAGAGTGTATGCGGAGGGTGGGGTGCGGGGAGACGGTGGAATAAGACAAAAGTAGGAGGGGCTGACAGAGGGGAGTCCCATCAGTTTTGGGGGGCACCCAGACGCCTGAATCCCAGCCTGGTTCCTCCAGATTCTTTCCCCCAGTCCTGGTTCCTCCCAGTTCCTCAGTGCCCCGGTCTGTAAAATGGTCCGAGTTCCAGCCTCCCAGCTTCCTCCCTAGGCCCAGATCAGTGCAGTTTGATTCCCCTTGTTCCCCCCCACCTTGCCTGACGGTCTTCCAAAGGCTCCATCATTCAGCACATCTTTGATTTTCTCCTACTTGCTGGACAGGGGGCTAGAGTGCTAGACATTGCAAGGGGTGGATGGGAGGGGTGGATGGGAGGGGCTTCCCAGTCTGGTCCCGGAGGCAGACGCAAGTAAGCAAACATCACTATAAGGCAGAATGTGATAAGGGCTAGGGTGGCAAGGTAGACCTTTTTGATTCCTGGGTGACAGCCAGGTCACACTGACCTGGCCACTGGAGGACTAGTGTTCACCCCTGGCTGCCCATGCCCCAGATGTCCCCCCAATGCCCTGCCCCACCCCAACTGGGCTCAAAGAGTACCCTGTGATGAATCAACGGCAAAGAATGCTTCCAGCCTTGGTCAGTGGCAGCAATAGTGGCCCAGCCCCTCCCCCAGGGACAATGAGCCCGCTGTGGGCTGGGGTGCCAGGTATGCCTCGGCCCCCTCCCCATGCCCAGCCACCTCTCATGCTGAGCCAGGAACAACACGGGAAGCTCGAAAAACATGGGCTCCACCTGCTGCCAATCACCCTCCCAGGCCTGGCCGCCCAGAACTAAAAATACCCTGGAGGCCAGGGCCCGGCCTGGGCTAGAGCCCAGGGAATGAACGGATGCTGCCCAGAAGTCCTTTAACCTACAAGTCTGGGCAGAGGCTGAGGCTGGGGAGCAGTGGAAGGAGGGACTTCCCAGGGGGTCAGTGTGAGCCCCCTGCTTCAGAAGTCAGGGGCTCGGGTCCCAGGCCCAGCTCCATGACGTGCTAGCAGTGGGATTTTCTCAGCTGAGGGCCATCTCCTCATCCTTAAATGCTGTTGCTCTGGGGGTCAAATGGGACAATTCAGTTCATCTCAATAAGCTTTGACTTGATGGAGACTGTCCGCTTCCTCCTTCGTGCCTGACTGTGCTCACAGCCTCAGCTGCCGCCAAAACCCTCTGCTGTGCTCTTGATATACAGGTCTGTGTCCACCTCGACTCTGGGGCCCCCCTCGAGCTTCTTATTTATCTCTAAACGCAGTTCCTATCACAGGGCTTAGCACCCATAGCAAGTGTTTGATAGGTGCTGATGGATTGAATAAATGGGCTGCTTTGTGCTTTGAGCCAGACCTGGTGGAGAAGCAGACAAGCTGGATGTGAGATCCCTGTCCTCAAGGAATCTGCAGAGTGGTGGGGGAGACAGACCCACAGTCAACCAAACAGATGAGGCGTCATCGTCATCATCATAACAGCTTGCAGGTGTGGAGCTGTTGTTCCCTGTATCATCTTATTTAATCTTAAAATCCCTGTGGACAATGCTTTCATTACCCTCCTTTTACTAATGATGAACTTGGGGCACACAGAGGTTAAGTGAGTTGGCCAAAGTCACACAGCTCCTATCGGCAGAGGGTAGCAAGTGGTAGATTGGAGCCTAAGCACAGGGCTGTGAGGTTACAGAGGAGGGAAGTCTGAGGATTGAAGCCTTCATGGAAGAAGAGCCTTGGAGGGTGGCTATGATTCACTAGCTAGAGAGGTGGGAAAGTGGGGTGGTCATGAATAAAGCTTTGGAAGTCATGGAGCACTTTACAGATGTCAGGAATTTCCCATGTCCTCTCACCCCTCACCCAGTCCCCCAGGGCCCCAGGTGTAAGCTTTGCCATCTGCCCACCCCTCTGAGTGAGGAGCTGAGAGATTAAACAGTAGCTAACACGAATCCCTTCCCCACGGGGTGTTCCTCATCCCCGCCCAGATCAGAGCCTGGCCTTTCCTCCCAAGTGGGAAGGCCCGAATCTCCTGCGCAAAGCTGTGATCTCGCACGTTGCCAGCAGCCGCCCGGGGAGAACCTGGCTAGAGTACCCAGTGCCATGCCCGCTGGGCAAAACTTCCTCCTCAGCAGCCTTTGGGACTCAGCCCCACCTCCTTTGAGACTCAGTATGGAGGAAATTGTACATCTTGGGAATTGGGGACCTGAATTCTAGTTCTAACTGACTGAGCCATGTGGCGTCAGGCAAGCCATTTTGCTGAGGCCAGTGTACGGCCTCCAGCATCCATTTGTCCTGCCTTTGCACTCCTGCCCTCTGACATCCCAGGGCCAAACTGCCCTCCTCTTTTCCCTGCATCTCGGCTGACCCTGACTTCAGTAAATCCTGCGCGGATGGATCTTCCTAACGTGTTGTCATGCCCTAGCTCAAGAATCTTCAGTGGCTCGCTGTTGCCCACAGGATACAGTGATTCCACTGTTGCTTCTCCTGTCCCCTCTGTTCCTTTCTTCTCCTGACTTCATTTTCCACCTTCTACCTGTTCTCCAGGCCTAACTCCAATTCTAACTTCTCCACGAATTCGTCCATGAAACCTTGCATAAATGGTCTCAAAATATAAGGCGCTGGCCGAGTCACGGCGCTGAACCAGACACAGTCTCCGCTCACCGCCTAGTGGGCGAGATGGCTCGAAGACACAGCAGTGGTGGAGAGCAGACCGTGATAACACAAAGCAGGACAGATGCAGGAGGAGAGACCATTTCAACAGAGGACAGGTTTTCCCTTTGCTGAGAGCTGTTTATTAGGCTTGTGTTTAGAGTGGGGTTTGGGGAGTGGGAGCTGAGGGGACCTTAAGAAATCTTAGGGATGGGGGAGCGAGGAGGTGGATCTAGCCAGGCTGGAGAGGCTCACCAAGGAGATGGGCCCTGGGGAGACAGGAGCAAACGGTCTGTTGGGTAAGGGGAGGGCATGTGAGGGAAGAGCTGGCTCAGTGGAAACGTTAGCAAGCTTTGCTTTGTGATATGGAATGTCGTCTTCCTCCCTGTTCCTCTGAAAACTTCCGGAAAATCTCTATTAATAATATTTGCAGGGCTTGGTCATGAGTCAAAGGGGGCCTCGTACCGTATGTCCACGTATCTAAGAGTTAAAAATCAAACTCACTCACTGTCAAATAAAACATGGTCTGTCCTCCTGCCTTGACAAATACACCTTTGGAAAGCCCTGGAATAGGCCAAGTGTGAATCCAGAACTTTCTTTTTTTTTTTTTCTTTTTTTTTTTTTTTTCAGAACTTTCTACTTCTTGGAGTTCTGTGTCAAACATGTTATTACAAGGAGTATCTACCCCTGGCCCTGAGCCCCAGCCTGGCCCACCTGCCTCCCCCTCCCACCCTCTGCTCCATCCCACACGGCAAGGGTCCTTCTGCTGTGACAGAAACATGAGCACACCAGGCCCTGTCCAGACCTCTGCAGCCGTGGCCCTTTGGCCCCCTGAGCCTGGGCGCACAGCCTGGGTGAAGTCTACCCTGAGGAGGAAGGGCTGGGAGCTGGCTCGGGCCTCTTGGGCAAGAATTCCCCGAGCCTGGGCTTAGAAATTGGGTGTGGGCTCCAGTGGGCACATCCCCTTGGCCCTGTGAACGCCACGTCCTCTGGGGGACCATGATTGGACAAGGGCCACAGTGATGCCTCCTGAAGCAGGGAGTCCTTGCCCAGTCTAAGGACAGTCTTGGGGGCGGGGGAGGAGGTGCCATGAGGAGGCGGGGATGTGGCTTCGAGGTGGGCTCTGGGGCTGCGGATGGGGTATCAAGTCACTCAAGCTCTGCTTAGAGAGCCTCGGGCCGGGCTTCCCTGGTGGCGCAGTGGTTGAGAGTCCACCTGCCGAGGCAGGGGACACGGGTTCGAGGCCTGGTCCCAGAAGATCCCACATGCCGCGGAGCAACTGGTCCCATGAGCCACAACTGCTGAGCCTGCGCGTCTGGAGCCTGTGCTCCGCAACGAGAGAGGCCGCAACAGTGAGAGGCCCGCGCACCGCGATGAAGAGTGGCCCTGGCTCGCCGCAACTAGAGAAAGCCCGCGCACAGAAACGAAGACCCAACACAGCCAAAAATAAATAAATAAAAAGAAAGCCTTGGGCCGTCCAGCCCCAGAGCCAGGTGTGGGCCCTGCCCTACCTCGGCAGGTGTGGGGCCATGGAAGCTTTCCCAGGAGGGCTGGGGGTGGGTTTGATTAGAGCTGGGCTGTAGGAACCTTAATCTTTCCGGTACTATCTTGAGCTGGTATAACTCTTCACGGATTCATAGCTTTTGGTGGGAGGGGGTAGGGCCTGGGAAAGGCGGGGAGCTGGGGCGAGGACAGGGAGGATCTTAGTAACCAGTAAGCTGCTAAAAGGCAGAGAGCCCGACTGAGACTCCCCCGTTTCCGCCTCCACCTCTGCATCCCCAGCGCAAAGACCCTGAGTTCCCACAGATGTTTGGCTCTTCATCTGATTTGACACCAATAGTTCTCCCTCATCTTTGCCCCATAGCCTTTTTTCTGCCACCTCTGTCCGCAGGAAGACACGTGCTCTCAGCTCATTATCTCGCGTCTCAGGTTAAGTCCTAGGCTGAGGAAGGCTGTCATCCTCACCATCGTCCTCCTCCCCACCCATCATCATTCCCTCCCTCTCCCTCTAGACCCCTCCCCACGCCCTGCTCCCCCCTTTCCTTTTCTCTCCCTGCCTCTTCCCTTTCAGCCACACACCCCTCTCTAAACTCTCCCCCAGGGAATTCCCTGGTGGTCCAGTGGTTAGGACTCCACGCTCTCATTGCCAAGGGCCCGGGATGGGTCTTCTCCAGGCCCCTTAAGAATATGACCCCATCCCGTTCTCCTTCTTCCCCCCAGTTCCACCTGCAAACCCCAGGTTTCCCTGTCTCAGCAGCTAAACATGGGCACAGTGCCTGGACGTGCTTCTACTCAGGTAAATGGAAGTCATAAGTTCTGGGAGAAATGAGATGCAATGAAGACTCAGTGCCACAGTCCTGAAGCCCCCGAGGTCCCTTCAGAATCTCACGCAAGTCTACTACGCTGACCTTCTCACCCGCCAGTAATTGAACCCCTTTTTCCTCAAGTGACACCAGACAAGTTAAATTAAAAACCATTTCTTATTCCGTGGTATTTTCCTGGATCTCTTAAAATGACTAATACAGTAACCTCATTGCTCCTCCAGGTTTCCTGTGGCAGGTGAGGTCAGCTGGCCTTAGTGGGCTAGACCGGGAACCTCGCAGTTTGCACAACACTCCCTTACCCAGGGCCTTGCCTCTTCTTGGCCCCTTTGGCAAGATCGTTGACTACTTGGGGGCCGAGCCAAACTGAACGCGATAGTATTAGTTACCACTCACAGCCCCAGATCAACCATTTGTGGATTATCTCTGGAATTAATTGAGGCCATCAGTGAGAAATATGAATGAGTTCTGGAACAGAGCTATAGACCAGAGAGAGGTACATGGCAACCTAAACACAGTTTTGTATTCTGTTGCATTTGACTCTGTTGATCTAGAGCTTTGCACACGTTTTTAAGGTTCTTTGTGAAGAATTGGTTTTATCTCCCCAGCTAGAATGTAAGATCAAGGCTGGGACTGACAAACTACGACGAAGGGTTAATTTTCCACGCACCAGCCAATGTTCAGCTTCCAGGAGCCAGGAGGGGGCAGCAAGGAGCTGTCCCGTGGGGAATTTCCCTGACCAGGCCTGCCCCAGGGCAGAGGGTGGGACCTGCCACAATAGAGGTCAAGGGAAATCCCTGGATGAAGCAGGAGCTAAGCCAAGACCGGTCCGGTCCGAGAGCCAGAGGTGACACGGGGAGCCACGGGCATCAGGGCGGTCAAAGGCCAAACCAGCGAGTCTGGGGGCCAAGGGGTGAGAGACAAGCCGCACCAGAAGGCAGGGCTAATCTGTTCAGACAACACCAGACAGGGCAGGAAGCAGGCTGGCAAGCTCAGCTCCAGCCCAGCAGCGCTCTGAGTGTGGTCCCAGACCAGCAACATCAGCGTCACCTGGGTACCTGTTAGAGACGCCAGTTATCAGGCCCCACCCCAGACGCACTCCATGAGGAGCTCCCTGGATGCGGCCCAACATCTGTGTTTTAACAAGTCCTTCAGATAATTCTAATGCCTGCTAACATTTGAGAACCACCTCTAGACCACACCCTCAGAAAATGTTTGCCTGACGGAGTCTGGGGCCCTGTGGATGCCATTTTCCTAGGAGTCTCAGACCTGTCTGGTGGGTCAGCCCCCTCGGCGCCCCTCCTGCATTATGAAGGACCCACTCCTTGTACGACGGGCTGATTTTTGAGGGTCACAGTCTTCTATATCGCAGTTATTCCCAAAGGGATTTCAGTCCCTTCATGGTGGGGTGGGAGGGCCGTATCGTCTGTCCTATGTAGAGTTCTGCCAGAACCTCCGTGTCCCTGAGGAGCACATCATTGGCGTGTGTGGTGGTGGATTCCTCGTTATGTCCTTAGGAGGCCCTACGTGTGCTGGGCCAGGAGTGGGAGGTCAGGCCAGCATCTAGCTTCTGGCAGACTCTTCCTCCATGACAGGAAGTTCAACATCTCTCCAACCCCACAGAAATCTACGCCGTGGTGAACATAAGACTGAATGTCTGGGGTTGGCTAACAGGTGTCATTGCCGTCCATCAGCTCTGGGCAGGCAGAGGGACCTGGAGCCCCGTGCAAATGCCCTCTCCTTCCCCTTGTAGGTCTTGGCTTTCATAATGCACAGTGAATCCTGAGTTGCAGGAACAATTCTTAGTCCTGGACCATTCTGGATACACCAGTGGCCAGAGAGGAGTTAAACAGTTACAAGGTTGTTGATTTGTTCACAAAGGAAACTGCCCAGAAAGAACAACAAAAGCTTCATTTCCTAGCCATTAACTGAAAACCACTCTTCCTAGGACAGCTTGACCCCTAAAGTGTTGACTGAACTATCCAGAAAAAATGTAGATAAATGATGTCTCCTTTTAGCACTGAGTGCTAGTAAACACGGTGGGAGAGAAGGAATTCCACCAAGATATCAGCAGAAACTTAACTTCTTAGGGGAAATAATTTCCTCTCCTCATTACCAGTTAATGAGCATATGATTCTGCCCACCAGCCCTCTTTGAATTACTGTCACTGTGGTGCGGTGGTGTGCCGGGAGCTTGGTGTTAACGCCTTATGCTTTGGGCAAGGATCTGTAAACCGGAGCTAATGGGTGAATGTATCATTCAGATGGGAGCATTATCCTGTACGAAATGTTAGGCGTGGATCTGTCATATTTGCACAGAGAACACATTGCTAGGCACAGGCAAGGGGCAGACACAAAGGCATAAAGACCCAGTTCCTGCCCTCAATATAAGTCATGAATTATATTTATATCCTTATGTGAGTTATGTGAATTCCATCAGCCAGTGCCATCTGTTTGTGTGGATCCGATGGTTCATTTACTTGTTTGTTCAGTGATATTTGCTAAGCACCTATTATTTATGTAGCCACTTTGGGAAATCCAGAAAAGTAAACTTAACCCAATTTCCCAGGCTCCAGGGTACTGCTGGGGTCACAGTAACAGTAAAGGCCATATTTTCCAGGTTCTTCTCTCTATTATTCCGGTAACACATTCAGCACCCACCCCACCCCCCCAACCAATCTCACTCAGTTTACATCTAGGAGTTTTCAAGGTGTGGGCAACGTGCGCTCATAAAGCAGGCTGTAAGCTACAGTTAGGTTGCAGCATCTTCCATAATCTTCCACCCAGCTTTACACCCCCAACCCTGCCCACCACCACCACTGATGTCCATTACCTAAGAAGCTTCTAGAAAAACTTTTCACGTATTTGTAGCTAGTGCTCATGGGCCAAAAATGCTGAGCTCCAAGCCAGAGGGGCTACTTGTTGATGCTTCTAAAGCAATGGTGCAACCTGCCCTCAGAGTGAGGGAACGCCTCTCCCGGACGGGGCTGTGCTGTGTTCCCTGTACTCTATCCTGTTTCCCTGGCCTCTGGCCTATTTTTTCACCAATATCACACTGTGTTGTCATCGCTTTAGAGTAAGTCTTACAACGGATAGTGACTCTTCCAACTTTGTTCTTTTTCAAAATTGTTTTGGTTATTCTAATTCCTTAGCCTTTCCGTATATATTTTAGCATCAGTTTGTCAATTTCTACCAAAAATAACCTGCCAGAATTTTGACTGGGATTGTGCTGAATTTATAAGTCAGTAAGGAGAAGTGGTATTTTAAGAAAATTGGGCCTTCTAATCCATGAACACGGTATAGGTCTCCGTTTATTTTTCTCCTTTTATTTATTTAAGCAGTAATTTATAGTTTTTGGCATAAAGATCCCACATATAACATACATTTGTTAGATTTATGCCTCAGTATTCCCCATTTTGGTACTATTGTAAACGGCACTTAAAAGTTTTTCAATTTCCACTTGATCCTTGCTAGCATATAAAAATACAATCAAGTTTTACATATTGACCTTGTATCCTGTGAAACTGGCCAAATAAGATATATCCAAGTCCTAACTCCCTGAATCTATGAAAGTGACCTTGTTTGGAAAAAGAACCGTGGCAGATGCAATTAGGTTAAAAACCTAGAGATGAGATCATCCTGGATTTAGGGTGGGCCCTAAATCCAATGACTGGTGTCTTTATAAGAGAAAGGAAAGGGAGATTTGAGACACACAGACAGGGAAGAAGGCCATGTGAAAATGAAGTCACAGATTGGAGTTAGGCTGCCGCAAGTCAAGAAACCAGAGCTGCCAGAAACTGGAAGAGCCAAGGAAGGATTCCTGAGAATCCTCGAGAGGGAGTGTAGCCCTGCCGACACCTTGATTTCAGACCTCTGGCCTCTGACTGTGAGGGAATAAATTTCTGTTGTTATAACCACCTAGTTTGTAGTAATTTGTTACGGCAGCCACGGGAAGCTAGCACACCAGCCACGGACTAAAACTTTTGCTGTGAGAGGACCAAGTACCCCAAAGATGTAGCGGCTACCCCATTGCTGTGTCACCTCTGGTTGCTGGGATGTGGCCACTCTGTAGTCTGCTGGCCTCATGGACCTCATCCCTGATGTGACTCAGCTGGCCATATCTGTGGGTTTTGTACCCATTCAATATGGCCTTGACCTGCAAAAATGTTCCTATAAAAGGGTTTCATCTTCAAGGAATTCATGGAAAAGACTCTGACAAGTACAGGTTTCTGGTAACTGACTATACTGCCGAACTGAATGAATAAGCATTTTCAGAACTCTGATGGAAAACTGATGAATTCATAAAAGTGCTAACAAAAGATCAAGATAAAAAAATTAACTACGTGGGACTGAGTGAACTGATGAGGATGATTATAATTTTTGTGACTTTCCATTTGAATAAAAAAAAAAAATCCCACAAGGACTCAGAGGCAATATGGCCCTGACCTGCACGGTGACCCCACTTTCGGTAACCCTGAAGTGGCTTAGCTGCCCAGGCCCTGCCCTGACAGAGACATGGGATACAGCCTCTTATCCGTCATCCTTCTGACCTTTCAGACTATAGACACCAACTTCCGCTAACTTAAACAAGAAAGGGACTTACTGGAAATAAACAGGAAAAGCTAAATAACGCAGGCTGGTTAAAGGCAGGCTAACAGCTTCAGGGAACCTGGTTATTAGCAGGAACGAAAGGGCAGCTGACTCCGGTTGCTGCCCGTGGAATGGCCTCAGGTCGTCTCACTCAAGTTTAAATTCAACCCAGAAGGTCTGATTGGGGCTGATGCTGTTCTGGGCCAGAGCTTGCTCAGGGGCAAGGGGGTGGGTGGGAAGAGAACGCTTCGACAGCGTTACCAAGGCATCCTGGAATGGAGGGGGCGGGTAGTTCCTCAAAGGGAAACTGGAGTGCTGATACCACAAAGGGGCAAGGGCGCTAGGCGGGCAGAGACCCCAGCTGCCCAGGCCAGGGGCAACAGCCAGCCCCCTGCTCCTCTTCCCACCCTGATTCCCCTCCCCCAATCTCTACTCCTCCTGCTCAGTTCCTCAGAAGGAGTAAGGAGAGGCCTCAGACTGTTTTTTATAACTTCAGAGGATACCTCGAGTCAGCGATGAGCGATAATTAGACTGTGATTGGTCTATTTAAGCATTTCACTTAATCAATGACAATCGCCTATGCTGTCTCCAGGTACTGATGATAGAGTCCTGCCTTCTGGAATCTTAGAGCGTCCTCCTGGCATGCTACCACAGGCACTGGGGTCTCACAGGCGTGTGGACACCCGGTGCTGAAGCCAACATTTCCATGTGGTTGCTTGAGATACTTTTTCATCTTGATTGTTTCTGATGACAGGACAAAGTAGCAGCTCCTCTTGCTAATCTGAATCTAAGTGAGAAGGAGCGGCCCAGTTAATGGTGCATACAGACGTTCCCAGGTGGGAAGGATGGAGTTCGCTGTTCCAGATGCCCTCCCAGAGGAGAGACGGGACACAGCCTAGAGATTGGCCATGAACCCTTGTGAGGATGACAATTGAGAAGAGGTGACCCTGGACAGACACCAAGTCACCCCATCCACCCATAATCATCATGGCAGCAACAGGGGCTCAGGCCTGTCCAGGAGCCCCACTGAGCAGAAGGCCTGGAGATGCCACAGGTACAGGCAGCGTAGAAAGGGGAGGAAGGGCTAGGTCAAAGCAAGGAGGCAAGTTGCAGCGTTTCAACCTGGCTGCACGTTAAAAAAGACCCATGCCTCAGTCTAGCCCAGACTCACTGTATCAGAATCTCTGCAGTGGTGGGGGCAGGGGAGCGTTTCAGGGCATCTGTATTTTCTAACTTCCCAGGTGACATTTTATTGGGTATCGAAGGTTAAGAATCACTGAGTTAGCATGGTCCTCAACCTGAGATCTTTGGCGGGCCTTGGGGGTATCTCTGATGTCCCCTGATGCAAAATTATCTGTATGTAAGCTTTTCTAGGGAGAGGAATTTATTGCTTTCATCAGATTCTCACAGTCCTGTGACCTTGCAAAGGACACAAAGCACTGAAATAAAGGGGATAGAGGGCCTGAGCCAGGGAAGAGGAGGGGGGACTCGAGCCACGGTGATGCTGATGCCAGGAGTCCCTTGAAGCCCTTCTGTCACGACCCCACAAAATGGCCCTTCCTCCTTTAGCTCAGCAGCCAGATAGCCTGGCCACCAGCCCTGCCGGGTAACTTCTCTATCAGCTGCTTGAAACCATCTGCAAAAAGCCAAGATTTGGAGGCAGATGTGAAGTAACTTGGGATCTGCCTCAGGCTCCTCTGACCCCAAATTAGGGCAGCAGGAACCAATTCCAAACCCTGAAAGGCAGTGGTTCTCAAAGCGTGGTCCTCAGATCAACAGCTTCAACATCACCTGAGCCCTTAGTGGAAGTGCCAATCACCAGGCCCGACCCGAGGCCTCCTGAATCAGAAACTGGCGAGGCCCAGCCATGTGTGTCCTAACAAATCCCCTGGATGAACCCCATGCACGCTACAGTGGAGAACTACTGCCACGGGGAGTGAGCACCTCGTCGTTTGCTGATGGATTTGTTCTGGGTCAGCCGAGGGCCCTGGTAAGGCTGATCCACTAGGCCGAGAGCTTCCTTACTCCCACTGAGACAGGCTCAGCGGAGGAGGCTGAGAATAAAAATACTTCAGAGGCCTGTGCCGGGTGAGAAGAGGGTTGGGCGGCCATGCTCGTTTGCTGCATCAGAGACCACGGAGGCTGGAGAGTGCAGCAGGTTCTATATCCTGTTTCAGGCACACAGAGACCTCCGTATAGATAGTTCTAGCAGCCAGCTAAGGAGTGTCGTCTTTACTTTGGGAGGTGCAGGGCTGGAGATGTACTTACTCATCAGCAAGTAGGTTTAGGTCCTGCGCAGGAAGTGGGAAGGGGTGAAGGAGCTGAGTGCAGCATCCGTGTCCTTCAGAACCCTCTCACCAGGGCCCAGAGCGTCTGCACTGTGCTGAATTAGCCCTGATGCCTGCAGCACAGAGGCAATCCTGCCCTTGAGGGGCTGCGTCCAGCTGGGAAGAGGAGACCTGCGCGCAGGGAGCAGTCCTGTTTGGAGGGAGGAACTTCAGTGGAGGAGGGGACATGAGCGCCCGGGGAGTGTCTGGGAAGGATGGAGGGGAGTCTTGCACTACGAGCAATCCCAGAGGGATTCCCATGCGGATACACACAGGGCGGGCGGGCATCTCCACAGCCTCCCACACAGGCCTGAGAACACAGAGACTCCCGGCCTGTCTGGAGCATCAGATCAGCGCAGGGGACCAAAGGGAGGTAAGGCTAGAAAGGAGGGTCCGGTGCTGGGGTGAGGGAGCACGACAGCCCGGGTGTGGATTCGGGCCCCTGCCCTCTGCTGCAGGCTTAGTGGGGATGCAACGATCAAGTGGTGGGTCAGGAAGAGCAGTTTGGCAGCGCAAGCTGAGACCCCTGAGTGGAGAAATAGCTGGGAGGTTAACCCAGGTGTGAAGTGAGGAGGCCCTTCAGTTAAGGCGGGGGCAAGTTAGCCCGAGAAGCTAACGCCTGAGCTAATGGCCTGGTGATTATTTAAAGGTTTTTCATTGACGCGCGGAGCATCAACAGCTCGGGTCATTGTTCCCTCCTCCTGCCCCCAGCCCAGGGCCCAGGCCTTGGAAGTGAGACATTGTGAATGGACCCAAGGACCTGTGCAGAGAAACATGGTAGTTTACCAGGAAAGGACGGAGGGAAGATGAAATAACCCGTGGCAGAGCCCTGGTGTGGAATATGATGCAAGAGAAAAAGAACGAGGCCGATCTCCACGCACTGATGTAGAATGGTTTCCCTGCACTTTGTAGAGTGAAAAAAGCAAGTTCCACACAAACGCCTGTGGAACGATGCTGTTGGTGTACATGGTACGAGCCTCTTGTCATATGGGAGTGTGCAGATACATTTTTAAAAAGTGGTCCAGAAAGACGCACAGCCAGTGACTGACGGGGTTACCTCCAGGGAAGGGAGGGTAGCTACAGCACAGTGTGAGGAGGGCCCTGATGCCCCGTTTTTTTTGTAGAGCTGGGGAACAGTGGTGGCCTGCAATGCATGGCCGGGAGGGGGTGAGATGAGAATAACCCCCCGTTTCAGGGATTCTTAAACCCCGCTGTGCACCAGAGTCACCAACGGTCTGGTTTAATGAAGGTTCCTCGGCCCCATCACAGCCATACTGAGTAGGATGTTAGGGTGAGGCCTAGACATCTGCATTTTACCCATCTTGCCATGATTCTCATGCCAATGGTCCTTCGCAACACTCCCAGGGCAACTCTGTAAAACTGCCCTCCCTCCCGTAGCTCGGGCGCTTGGCCCCCAGCCTCGCTGGGGAACTGGGTGGAGTTCAGAGGTGGAGAGGCCAGGGGAGTATTGTGTGGGGCAGCCCTTCCTTTGGCACATACTCTCCAGCGGGATAAACACCATTCTTAACAACCAAAGTCACTCAGCTCCGAGCCGATAGCACTGAGCTGGATGCCGCTGCCGCCTCTGGGGCCTTCATATATATTGAGGGACAAAGGTAACCACTCAGACTTCCCTGGGCACTTTTTAAAAGAGATTGGAGCTACTGAAATCATCCTTCCCAAATTCATTTGGAATTCAAAGCAAGTGGGGGAAAACTGGCATTAACTAAATATTTAATTGATGCCCATTAAGGCCGGAATATTGGTTTTGTTCAATATTATTAGTTTAGTTCAATAATATTAGTTCAATAATATTAGTTCAAATTTGTGACGTGGTTGTATTTTTTATAGCTGCACATATATTGCATGTAGGCCATTGGTTCCTCTCATGTAATAAAGTGTTGTGTATATTTATGCCCATTTTATAGGACCTGGAGCATAACTAAAGCACTGCAGGTGATCATGGAGACATACACTGTTTGCTTTTATGATGCTGGTGGTGGTATAAATTTGCTGCTAAGTCACCACTGATCAGACCAGTAACCACCAATTACAACCCTGGCCCTCTGGGAAAATGTGGGCCGCTTTACTACAATCCATTTTATTATGCAGTTTTCGGGTACCTGTTGAGACAAAATGGAGTCTGTCTGTATATTTACAAGGTCGGGGGTGGTTGAATGTCCCCTCCCCTCATGTGGCCGAAACAAAGTCCAGAAGCAAACTTCTGTGACTTAAAACATGAGCTTGGAGGGTCACTGAGGAGCGGAGTGGGTTATGAGGGGTAGATGCGCGTGTGGATGGGGGAAGGAGGAGATAGGAACACGCAGCTCCCCTCTTGCATTTTCGCTCAGCCTCCAGAAGCCCTTGCCCTGGGCCCCTGACCTCTCAGCAGCGACTCTTTTCACCTGCGAGGAGGAGATGCTGAGGAATTCCTGGTCTTCTACAGTCAAGAAAACTGATGCTGAGTCAGTTTGGGTTCAGTGGTTAAAACGGGGCCAGAACTAGCCCTTCTTCCGGAGCAGCTCTTGTTTCCAGTAAATCAATTTTGCATAACTTTAAATTTCTAGAATGGCTGAAGTAGGACCCAGTCTGTTTTAATTAACACAAGAGCTGGGAGAGAGTTTAGAGATCTGAGGTCCAACATCCATCTCTGAAGTTTAAAAAACAACAATAACCAAAACCAGGCCACAAACAAAACTGACCTTTTGCCTCATTTGACCCTCAGAACAGCCCTCCAATGCAGGCACACTTATTACCCCACTTACAACCAAGGAAATTGAGGCCAGTGAAGGTGAGTGATTTATCCATGGTCACCCAGCCAGAGAGTGGCTCAGCATTGAATGAGGTCCCCCTGGTGCCAAGCCCAAGCTCTCAGCCCTCTGTTGTTGAGTTGGGAAGGGGGGCGCAGGCTTAGATCCTTGAGATCCAGACCCAGGGAGACAGGCAAGGGCAGAGGCATGGCACGGTCCAGAGAGAAAGTCCAGACACAACCATAGATATACTCGCCACTTGTGCCAGAATGGGTCTCCATCCTCTTCATCACATCTGTCCCCCTTAGGGTTCCCTGTCCCCTAAGTCTGAGAACAGTTCCCACAGCACCAGAGACTTCTGAGCTGTGCAGCACAGTTTTTGTGTAGCTACGAAGTAACTTTTGCTCAATATTCCAGGCGGTGTTCTTTGCCTCAGCATGGTTGGAGGTCAGCTACTTGCCGGGCCTAAGCCTTTGTTTAGACCTTCTTACGCTCAGCACAAAGCCCGGCCACTTCAAGATCGAAGCGCCCTTATCAAGCCTACAGGAATCAGTCCAGGAAACCGAGGCTCAGGGAAGCCAAGAAGCCTGACGACAGGCACACAGCCGAGTCCAGGCTGAGACCCGGTGCTCCTGTGCCCAAGCCCAGGCTCTCCCCGTGATGCTCACGTCCACCTGCATCCGCCTGAAGCCTCAACTTGAGGTGTTCTCAGCCTTAAGCGCACCTGGGATTTAGCGGAAAGTCCCGGATGGTTCACAAGCACCCGGCCCACCACGTTATTCCTTCTTAGACTTCCTTTTCATTGCCGTTTACTGGGTTCCCCTCTCCCTACCTTGACCTTGGCAGGAGGTCATTGGTTGCCAGGGGATATGGCAGGGAGAGTATGATTCCAAAGGCAGCACCAGTTTTGGGGGAACTGAACTGTCCTGTATCCTGAGAGTGGTGAGGGTATGTGAATCTATACATGTGCTAAAACTCATAGAACTCTACACCCAAAACAAAACAAAATGAAAGTAAAAAAGAAGATCCGCCACTGCTGGAACACATCCAGCTCTGACAGCCACAGGAAGGGGGACTTCACGTGGAGGAGGGTCGTTCTGGGGGCATCCTCGTGGAAGCTGCCTTTCTGTTCTCCAAACCAGCAGGACGGAGCCCTGCTTCCGGCTCTGATTCTGCTTTGGGCTCGGACCTATTGGGTGGCACTCCCCTCAGCTCTCAGAGGAGTGTCCGCCTTCTTCCCCCTCCTGGAGTCGGGGTGGTATGAGGGCAGCAGGCCCCGAGGCTTTCTCTGGACTGGCCGAGACGCTCCAAGGCCCTTTTTCCTCTGGGTGCTGAGGAGTAGCTGGGTGGCCGTGGGGACTGAGGTGTGACTGACGTACTGCTGTCCCTCTGAGCCCTGCTGGGGTCCTGGAGAAAGGAAGTCAACCCTCCACCCCACTCCCTACCCCCAAATCACACGCATACACAGGGCCACCGACTCCCGGTCACTCCACCCTACGAATGGGAAAAGACTTCCAGAATCAAGTCAGCCTGGATTGGCCAACCGAGCCCGGAGCACATGGGCACGGATGACCCAAGGATGCAGGACAGGGCCCCCAGGGTGGTGACACCGACGTTGGTAGTGGCCTCTGGCCCTGTCTGAGCTGGAGCTCTTGGGGTGACCCACATACCACAGGGCCGTACTGGAAGCAGGAGGAGAAAAGGCCAAGGCGGTGCTTTTAACCAGCTGTGGTTCCAAGACGGGGGCTCCGTGCGTGGCAGCTCATGTCACGAATGACAGGCGAGGCCTTGGCACAGAGTGGGGCAACCCCAGGCGGTCCTGGGCCGCTGGCCTCTCAGCTGCCAGTACTTTTCCTCACTTACTCATCAGTCTCAAAAACAACCCCACCCGCTGGTGGTGAGTGAGGCCCTGCATTTTTCACTTTGGGCTACAATTCTGTGGAAGAAATATCAGCCTGGGAGGAAACTTTTGGCTAAGTTCAAGGGGAAAGCCTTGGGGGATAGAAAGTCCTTTGAAACCACACTTGGATGGTGACTGCCTGACCCAGATTTTCCCTTTTCAAAAGTACACGCAGAGCTCAAAGTCCCGGGTGTCATGTAGCTACCGGCACGACAGTCTTGGGGAAAACACAGCAGTCAGGCACAGCTACAGCCTTGCTCAGAGAAACTTCAAGCCTGAGGGTCAGGCCAGACGCCAAAGGGCAGGCCGGCTGCGGACACTTCCTGAGGGGGCTGCTGGGGCCGCCTGCAGAGGGTGAGGCTTCAGCCCACCACACTGTCCCCGGCTGGCTCCTCTCCTGGGGCTGGCTTCTGTCTGGACATGAGGCCCCTCTCCTTTTTTCCCATTCTCTGGTCTCTTCATTCCCGCAGACCTAGAGGTGGGTCCCAGGAAACACTGCTGCCGGAGCAGGAAGGGGCACAGCAGGGAGGAGAGGATGACCAAGCGAGTTACTACCATGGGCATCTGGGGTTGAATTCTGCTGGGAAACAGCACAGACCGGCCACTCAGAGTTAGCCCCTCCGGGAGCAAGGGAACCGGGGTATTTATGCTCCATCAGGCATCGGTTAGGGCGATTCCGTCGATCCACGGCAGAGCAGGCCGCGGTGCTGGCAGCCGTGGGGGCTGGGCTGCCAGCTCGGAGGTAGTAGAGGCTGAGGGACAGCGGCCTGGCACAGTGTGGCCGCTCCGCTGGGCTGCATTTCTGCGCCCGGCCCGTGCAAGCAGCTGCTTCCCAGGCTCCACACTTCAACAGCGCTTGCAGCCCTGAAGATGGGCCGACGCCCGCAACACGCTGCTGGCATCTCTGTGACGAGAAAAAGCGCTCCCGTCCCTCCTTCCAGGGGGCCGAGTGGCTTAGGCCCAGCAAGGACGGCAGCTGGTGGAGGCAGAGGCAGTGCCCCCACCCCCGAGGGGACGCTGTTCAGGGGGAGATTTTCCTGGAGCGGGGCTTGCCCCTCTCTCCCTGCGTCCGCATCCAGTCCTCCGCAGGAAGGAAGGAGAGGTGCTGGAAGTGGAGGCGATGAGCCTGCAAGCTGGCCTCGCCTTGGTTTCCTGTCTCCAGAATGGGGTTGTCTGGCCCCGAATTCCAGGGGCGCCGGCTAGCAGCCCATGGCCATGCCGGGCTTGAGCCTCCCCCCAAACCCAGCTACTGGAGGGCCCTTGCCGTTCCACGGGCGCCCGGCAGACTGTAGCTTCGTGTTCACACCGCACCCCGGGCCTTCTTAACTCTCCCCACCTGCCGCAGACCCCACGGCTGCCAAATGTAGGCTCTCGGCCCAGCCCTACTCTTCTAGATGGGGCTCTGGGGCACCCAGGCTGGGACCCTGCACACCAGCGGGTCCCTGGTAGGTTCTGCTGATGGGGAGGCCAGGGGGAAACAAGAAGCAGGGGGAGGGGGGAGCTGGGACTCGCTCCTCCCGGACTGGATTTGCTTCTTGTTCTGGTCACCCTCACCCCAACGGTGGTTCACATCCTGGCAGCAGAAGGCAGTTCCAGTTTCCAGCTTTTCTGCCTCACTTCTAGAGTCAGCCTCCTTGTGCCCACTCAGATATGCCAGGCCAGCTGGGCAGCACCCCTCCTCAGAAGCCCAGGGCCCGGCTCCTCCCCCTGAACCCCTCTTTTTAGCTTCAGCACTCCCGCACCCCCAAACCCTCCTTGTTCCTGCCCTGGGGTGGCAGCTGCTCTTGCACTTACACTCTGTTTTCTCAGCGTCTCGCCTCCCTTGTGTCTCCTCCTTCTCAGTCATCCAACACCTGTTTAAGCAATTCTCTAGATCAAATTCTCTCTGTTAAAATAACTGCTGTGGTTTCTGTTTACCCTACCAGACACTGACTGATACAGACCCACGGCTGCCAACAGACTATGCGAGGAAGTTGTAATTCACTGTCATTTTTCATCCGTCAAAGGCGTAGGTGTCTGCCAGCTTACGCAGTTACCACGCTGCAATGAGGCCGTTCCAGCCCAAAGCGAAGAAACCCGATGCCTTGGTCAGCCTGTGTAACCTGGTCATGAGCAGAGTATGTGTTCCCTTCTGTCTTTAGAAGTGGTTAGGCTTCCTTGTAGGGTCCGTTGAGATCCTTGGGGTGGGGGGTTCAGTGGTGAGGGAGGAAGACCACGATGGGAACATCGATCTGGACTCAGGTCTCCTAATTCTTGCAGGCCTCTCTGCTCCCCAGATGGCCGTGACACCCCTCCCATGGTTCCCTCCCAGTGCCACCTTCCGTCCTCCCACTCAGTCATTACAGGTGGTCCCCTCGGTGTGGTGGAAGGGTCCTCACAGGGCCCAGACTGGGGCTGAGGGGGAGATTCCAGCACGCATGGCAGCCAGGGATGAGTTTTTCCCAGCTCGGCGGCAACAGCATCCACAGTCTTGGAGTTAGAAGAGAACATAGGGATCAACTGCTCCCACCCTGCCGTTCTACTGATGGGGAAACCGTGACCCAGAGAGGTTAGGCAGCTTGCCCAAGGTCACACAGCTTGTTAGAGACATGCCCATCGCTAAGGCCAACTTCTCTGTCTATGTGGGGGAGTTCCAAGGACTCTCCATGAGCTACACTGAAATTACTTAGCCTGCAAGTCTTTGCAGGCCAGCTAAGGTTAGCTTGTTGCTGTGCAGTATCCTTCTCTCCTAGACTTCCTGAGAATTAGTATTTTCTATCTAGTTCTCTCCTTCCCCTGATTTAGCCCTGAGTTTCCTCTGAGCTTCCCTGTCCCTCTAGCTTCTTCTTATTCTCTGCTTCTGGTCCAGCTCTCCTGATTCTCTGATGGTCCTAACTGCCCTCTCCCACCCAGGCCCAGGCCTCTCTGTCCCTCTTAGGGGGGCTGGGAGCTCTCTCTTTCCCGTTCCCAATGAACTCTTAGCAATTAGCCTTGGCTACTGATTTATGTAAAGAGTGGCTCAACGCAGAGTATAACCCTATAATCACAGCAAGTCCCTGCCCCGCTGCCCCATGGGCATTGATTTAGCTGTCTTTTCCTCAAATACTGCTTTTTCTCAAATTGCAGGCTCGTGGGTACCATTCTTCTGAAGGTTCTTGGGAAGATGGGATGACACCCTTAAGAGTACAGATGCCATCATCCTGTGGATCAGCCTGGGGTGCTCCCCAAGGCATTGTTTCTGGCGAGCTTGCCAGTGCAGAAGAAGGAAAGCCATCATTTCCTTTGAGGAGTGAAGCAGAGGCAGTTCTTAGAAATCACATCTAAAGCTTTTACACCCGGGCATAGCACAATAGAGCCTCAACTTATGTTTGTGCCGTGAGACTGTTTACCCTAGTTCAGGGCTGTCAAGTCTGAAGTAAATCCAAATCACTGGGGAAGCTGTTTAAAAATAAGTTTCTGTCCCTCTACCCCCTGACCCAGTACACTGAGCTTTCAAAACAGTCCCTGGAAGGGGAGGGGTGGTGGTCTTAGGATCTGTCTATATATTTTTTTTTAATTTATTTATATTTTATTTAATTTATTTTTTTGGCTGCACTGGGTCTTCGTTGCTGCCCGCGGGCTTTCTCTAGTTGCGGCAAACGGGGGCTACTCTTCATTGCGGTGCACAGGCTTCTCATTGCGGTGGCTTCTCTCGTTGCAGAGCACGGGCTCTAGGCACGTGGGCTTCAGTAGTTGTGGCACGCGGGCTCAGTAGTTGTGGCTCTCGGACCCTAGGGCACAGGCTCAGTAGTTGTGGTGCACGGGCTTAGTTGCTCCGCGGCATGTGGGATCTTCCCGGGCCAGGGCTTGAACCCGTGTCCCCTGCATTGGCAGGCAGATTCTTAACCACTGTGCCACCAGGGAAGTCCCAGGATGTCTATATTTTAAAGACCCTCTGAATGATTCTGATGTTCAGCCAAGTTGAGAAGCACCGCCTAGACAAATAACAGAGGCTGCTGCAAGGCTGTTAGGATACATTGGTAGGAGAAAAGGATGCAGGGAAGGTTTGAAGGACCTGGAGGATGAAGCTACACAGTTAGGCATTTCTGGGCTGAACGTTTCTCCTAGAACAGGCTGTGTGGGGGCAGATGCTAGATTCGGGTCTCTCTAGGTATGTCCAGCCCTTCTTGATCAGGAGCATCTCGTTTGGGGTCATGCTGCCTCTGGAGCAGTGACAGAGGCCCAGTCACTCTGACATCCTCCCTGCCAGGGACACAGGATGACTCTGGGGTCTTCTGTGAAAATACAAGGTTGCAATGTTTCCCACTGCGGCCCCTACATAGTGAGAGTTATCAGACGGCATTGGTATGTCCCACTTTGACAAGGCCATTAGCTTTTTATTTTGCATGAGTCTGATGATAAGAAAAACGCATGTAAAATATATGTGACTAAAGTACCTTTGTGTCTATCACACCTAGAGCCCTATCTATCTATCTATCATCATCATCTATTCTCTATGTATCTATGGTACAACATTTTAACAGCTTTCATGCATCGACCAGCATCTGAAAGTGGTTTGGACTGGAAATCCCAATGATACTACTGGATGTGCATTCACCCTGTCTCCCCTGGGAATGGCTCTCCCTGCCCAGTAGTCATCTTCCTGTTGGGTGACCTGCCCCTAGTCTGGCTTGTTTGGGTCAAGGGTCATTCCAAACTGGTCCAATCCGGTTTTTTTTTTCCTCTCTAATAAACTGGAATTGGGACTGAGAGAATGGAGCCTGTCTGGACCAGTCTCTACTCTGGACCTACAAAGTGAATACTCATAAACAATGGAGGGCACATTCTGCCAGGTGGATGGAATAACAGAGACAACCGCCTACAGATGGAATAAGGGGAGGAGCAGAGATGGGAGATGGTGGCGCATCCTGATGAGGTCGGTGCACCAGGCTCTTGGCTTCCACCAGACACTACCACGTCCTTGTAATGCAACCTCGACTTTTTTTTTTTTCTTACATAAGCCAATGCCCATTTTCTGTTCCTTGCCACCACTGAGTCCCAACTCATGAAAAGGGAAAAGAGTCACTGGTCCAGGGATTGACAGGCTGCCAAAGCAGCCTAAGCACAGCATTGAAGTTGACTGGATAATAATGTTAGGCATTTGTTATTGAGCACCTACTGTATGCCAGACACAAGATAAGTGTTCTATATTCACCAACTTTTAAAACATTTACAACGACCCTAAAAGACAAATGTTATTATCTCATTTTACAGTAAAGGGAGCCAAGGCTCAAGGAGGAGAGATAACCTTCCCAACTCACACAATGAGTGTAGAACAGATTCAAATCCATGTCTGTCTGACTTGAAAATCTAGCCTCTTTCAACTACACCTTGCAGCTTTTTCATGTGGTATGAGACTAAGGAGGGTGCAGACACTGGCAAGCTGTTCATGTTTGGTGTAGCTGGTATCTGGAGGGCAAAGCCAGGAAGGCAGAGGCGGTGGACCCAGCTCAAGGCCTGAGGGTCCACTAGGTCAGAAAGAGTTTTAGCAGAAGCTGTCCAGGACCCTGGAGAGCTCCCGAGGACCAACAAAGCCTAACCCCTTCTGCCTGGTAGCTCAGCCTCTGTCACGAACCTCTGGAGGCTGAAGGCTGTTCACTGGCTACACAGGGAGGGTTTATTCCTCAGGACCCCAGGGCTTATCCTGGGCCAGCCCATGCACTCCCATACCCACCGTACGTGTTTTTCTGCACCAGCTTTCGGGAGAGAATGATGACTTAGGCTGCCCATGTCTCCATGTTTAAAGAGTTGAAAATAACTTAATCTCTTTCAAGCTAACCCACCTTTTCATAGATGAAGTGATTGGCAAATGTGATCTGTTAATCATGCCAAGCCTCCTTTGGCTGTGTAAAACCAAACTGGCTGCTTTGTGTAATAAAATTATGAACCGTACAGGGAACAAATAAAGCTTGATCATTCAGGCTCGAAATCTGTGACTGAGCATCCTTGCACTTGCCTTTCACATTTGCTCCATCGTCACATGTCTGCCCTCAGCTAAGGCTGTTTATTTTTAATCCACGTTTTCCCAAAATAGATATTAACAGTTTTACTGCAGCTTTCTGGCAGCACCATCTGCATTAACCAAAAGCAACGATATTTCTTTGACCCTATGCACTGGGAGTTGTCTTTGACACCATGAATGGACCGTTTGCTTGGTATTTAAATTGGCTTTTTGTGGGAAGCGTTGGCCAGTTCGAACTTCCTTAATAAGTTCTCCATGACTGCATCTGCCATGACGTTAATGAAATCATTCTGAATATCAATGGGCAGATAATGAGCCCAGAGGCGGTGACCGGGGTGAGGGCCCAGATGGAGGGAAGGGGGGGCGTGGGGTGAATGAGAGGAAGTGGGAGCAAAGCTGTCTTTCTGGCTCCTAAAGCAAGGGGAAAATTAACCACCACACGCCCCCGCCCGGGTCTGACTTTTCTCTTCTCCCCCCATTTGGAGAGATTTTGGTGGAGAGTATCCAACAGTTTAGGCTCTTCTTCCCCAGCCTGTGTAGGAGAACGAGACCCAGGAGTCAGCTCTCCCAGCCCTCCCCTCTCATGTTCTCCCTCTGGAGGGGAAGTTAGCTAGAGTTTTCCTTTCCCAGCTTAGAGAGAGACCCTGGAGGCAGGGACGCATTTTGGACGCATTTGGCTTTGTGCTTCTATTTACTTCTCTCCCACGCTGTCTTGCCTCCTTATACCTATATCACCCCCAACAGCATCCTCTATTTACACTGCCAGGGGCAGCTCTCAGGCTCCTGCCCAGCTCTTCTGGTTCCAAGCAGATGTTGGCCTGGGCTCCTTTCTCTGCCCTGGGGCCTCGGGCCATTTCTTTGTGCTGGGGAGGGTGGAGGAGGCACTTAGGGCCCCATCAATAGACTGTCCGAATTTATGGGGCACTGCAGGCTGTCCATCCCAGGCTGAGCCAACTGTTCAGGGAATGGAAGCAGACAGTCAAAGGTCTTGACGGGGCCAGTTTGGGAGGATCTGAGATAAGAGGCTGAGCAGAGCTATCAGCCCAGGCCACCTCACACTGCCACGCAGGTGAGGCATCGCACAGCTGTGGAGGCCCCGTTCATATCATATACATTACAGATTTGTAAATGAGTTATGACAGTTTCCTGGCAATCAGGTGTCTTGTACTAACAAAATCAATATGTTACCACAATTCTCAACAGGTCGTGGAAGGGGAACTATTTTCTACTTTGCGCAAGG
The DNA here is from genome assembly GCF_949987515.2 of Delphinus delphis. Lineage (NCBI taxonomy): Eukaryota > Metazoa > Chordata > Mammalia > Artiodactyla > Delphinidae > Delphinus > Delphinus delphis. The sequence continues at coordinate 29,495,729 of NC_082698.1, read as the reverse complement.
ATGCTGCATAGGCTGGAGTGTCCTCTATTTGGAAACCCCATAAATTTTGAGGGACTTGCCGTATCATGCATAGAGAAAATTTCACTCCACCAATTGTGCCTGGCCCTGGGAACGTGGTACTAAACTGGTTTCCAAACCCTCAATTCAGTGCGGGAAGTATGGGAGCTGTAGACCGGGCTGCTCACTTGACTGGGCAGAACTCAGCTGATCATCTACAGATTGTGGTGGCTGTAAAGCCCACTGACCTTGACCTCCCAGGGTCGTTGGGAGGCGCAGGCATGAAAATGACACGCACGTGCTTTGGAATCTGGAGTTTGGCATTGTCTAAAAACTCTGACCCTATAATACACAGAGCTGAAGCAGGGGCCAGGTCACTCCCCACCACTACAAACAGCAGTTCCATTTCATCCTTCTAGACATTCCAGAGCTGCTGGAATAACAGTCTGCTTCTCAGAAGAGCCATTCAGTAGCTGTGGCCCTGCCTGGCCCTTCTGGCTCTTCCCGTAAGAAAACAAACAGGAAGGCAATGCTGGCAGTAAACAGAGTGGGACCAGGGGCCAGCCATATGGCTGGAAAGGAGCGCCGGTCAAGCCAAGTGTGGAGCCGTTACTCCAGGCAACAGATGACCCGGTGAACAGCCCAGCCAGCGAGTCCCCAGGGAGATCACTGTAAGGCCAGGAGCTGTGGCTTTGCCTCACTGAGAACGCAGAGAAGAGAGTGCCTTCCCCCTCTGGATGTTAGTTCCCCAGCTGGTCAATGGAAGGGTTGAAAGAGATGATCTCTGTTGTCCTTGCCAACTCTAATAGGTGTGGTTCTGGGCAGCTCTCTTCCTGACGCGGCCTGTAGGTGCCAGGTAAGGGGATGGCTTACATGTGGGTTTGTGTCTGTCTTGGCGCTGTCCCTGGAGCTCTCTGGCCACCCTCAGGCAGTTGGGTTGGAAGAAAATGCACTCCTCTCTCATCCAGGGCCAGGCATGCCTCAGCCCAGCTCAGTGGCCCCCGCTCCTAGACAGCTGGTCCCACAGCTGGAGTACACAGAGGTGCCAGGGCAGCAGAACCACTCAAGCAATTGATTTTAGAGAGAAGCTTGGAGGTCATGTGTTTTCTTTTTCCCTGGAGAAGCTGTTCTCTGCAGCCAAACATCTCAGCTCATGGGACTACAGAATAGTCTGATAAAAATAGACTTTAGCCAGAGCAGCAGAAATGGGCAGAGAGGACAGGGGCTCAGACCCTCTCCTTCCTGAGAATTCAGCACAGGTCATGCGCCCCAGCCAGGGGAAGGGGACATCTGTTTCCTGGAGCAATAGTTTCCTGCCATCTCCCATCTCCTGAACCAGGTATGACAGTGCATGGACCAGCATCCTCACTCAGGGAGGGACAACAGGGAGAAGAAGCTCCTGTCAGGAGGAAGGCTCCTATCACTATTTAAGAGAACGGTTGTCAAGCAGATCACCCCTGACCGGGAATAATAATAGTAACCATGGTAATAGTAGCAATAGTTGCTAAATTTAGTGAGTGCTGGTTATATGCTGGGAACTGTTAAATGTATTTTTCACTTAATCTTCATAGCAAAAGTACAAGCTGTTATTATTAGCTCCATTTCCCAGACAAGAAACGGAAGCTCAAAGAGAGTAACTGCCTGCAGCCACCCACCTGGCCCGTAGTGAGGCCAGGATTCCAAGTCATGTCTGTGCAGCCATAAAGCCCACGTGCGTAGCCACCTGGTGGTGAGGGGAGCAGACCTGCCTGTGGGGCTTGCGGATCCCAAGCTGCAAAGGGGGAAAGTTGAGCAGCCAGGGGCCATGGAGAGGAGGACAGAGTGATGACAGGTGCTGGTGGCTCAGACAGATGTCCAGCACTCGGGGGGATGTCCTGCAGGAAATAACCAGGTTACGGGGCTGGCAGATGGCCTCGGCTATCTGGAGTCTGGAGAGGCGGGGGAACTCTGGGTAGGTCGCCATGTTTGGACGTCTAGCAGGACAGCAAACAGGTGGGCCAGCAAGCAGAGGTCGGCCCTGGGGAGGGATGCCAGGAGGGGGAGCCCCGCCTCACACTTGGGGATTCTTCTAAAGCCTTCAAATCTTCTATAAACTTAGAACCCCAGGCCTGTCCAATCAGCCTCTCCGGGGAGAGGGTTCTACAGCTGGTTTTGCACAAGCTCCTTTGGGTGATTCTGATTTAGATGCTTGGGAGGGGGCGGCGGGGGATGGCAATACTTCTGGCAACTCCAGTCCAGGAGAAGGGATGAGAGCTGGGAGGGCCCGAATCTTGGAGAAAATGGGCTTTGGGTCAAGTAAAGGCTGAAGCTGGAGCACGGAGATGCAAGACAGGGGCCGGCCGCCAGGACAGTGGCACTGGGCCTCCAAGAGGCGCCTCTGCCGGGTGAGCGAGGCCCTCAGATCCCGCCACGTGGGGCTGACGGGGCAAAGGTTAGGATTTGGGCTGGAAGTGTCATCTCCCCACTTAAAACTCTGTAGGGGCTCCCTATACTTACGGAATAAACCTAGTCAACTTCCATGACCGTCAAGACGCTGCGTGATCGAGCCCTTGGCTGTCTCTTGGGCCTCGTCCCCCTTCAGGCTCCTCATCCTGGTCCTGCTGTATCCATATTGCTCTTCTTTTTTTTTTTTTTTTTTTTTTTTTTTTTTTTTTTGCGGTACGCGAGCCTCTCACCGTTGTGGCCTCTCCCGTTGCGGAGCACAGACCCCGGACGCGCAGGCTCAGCGGCCATGGCTCACAGGCCCAGCCAATCTGCGACATGTGGGATCTTCCCGGACCGGGGCACGAACCTGCGTCCCCTGCATCGGCAGGCGGACTCTCAACCACTGTGCCACCAGGGAAACCCCGTATATTGCTCTTCTTTTAGTTCCCCTACTATACGCTCCTCCCCACCTCCGAGCCTCTGAACACGCGGGTCCTTTGCCCTGATGAGCCAGTGACAGTCTCCTTCTCTCTGTCCAGTCCTGAACGAAGCTTTGGACCACCCATCTGAGGTGGCTGCCTGCACTCTCTACCCCACAGCCATTTTCCGTCTCTCTCCTCGTTGCTTTCTTTCATGGCTCTCACCAGTATTTGTGAGGTCTTGCCCCCGCCCACTCCCAATGGACTGTCAGCTCCGTGGGGCTGGGGGTGTGAGTCAGTCTTGCTTAACTGTATATCCTTAGCACCTCCCACTTTGCTGGCACCTGATTAGTATTCGGGGAGGTGGGGGATGTGGGGAAGCTGCAAGGCTGAGGAAAAACCTCTCTGGGAACTTTTCTGAAACATTTTCTTTAACACGAATTCAATCTTCAGTCATGGGAAAGTAGGGAAAGTTCACATCGCCTTCTGGTTTTATTGTCCGGGTCGGAAAGAGATGACATGGGGGAAGAGAGGTGTGCTCTTGCTGGTCCTTAAAAGGTAGAATAATAAATACAACATCCATTGACAGGCTACTCTTCTTCGAGGCTTTGCTGGAAAAGCGACCTCTCTCAGGAAGCCCTCCTTGATCACCATCTACCTTAGCCAGTCAGACATGACTCTCGTTCCCCTGTATCTTTTCTCACCTTTCTCACCTGGCATGTCTTCTGTGGTGCTTACTACCTTCTGCCTGGATTGTGCTACATTTGTGTGCACATGTCTTATGTGTGCATCTCTGAATTCATCAGGATGCTTTTGATAGCAAACAACAGAAACTCACTGCAAACTAACATAACCCAAGTGGAATTTACTGACTCATGGAACTAGGAATAAAGAGGAGCCGCTAGCGTTGGACTTGGCTGGATGGATGCAGGGCAACTATGAGGAGAGCTCTTTTCTCTCTCTCCTGTCTCTCTGTCTCTCTCATTCTCCTCTCCTACATCTCTCTTTTCTTCTCCACCTCTCTCCTCATTACTCCATCTCTTGGCTCTTCTCTCTGTACAGGGACCTCATTCTTCTTCACTGAAGAGTTTTCTCTATGTAGTAGGGAATATGACCACTGTCACTGCCAGGCTTATTTCATCATTGGTCACTGTCCATGGAGGATGAACCTCTCTCCCGTTGTCCTTATATCAAATCCCCCAGAATGTCCTAATTGGCCCTTCTTGGGTCACATGCCCAGCCCTTTGACCAGTCACTGTGAATGGGGAAGGGAATTGATGAGGCCTTGGTTACACACACATCCTTTCAGCCAGGCACAGGCCACTGTTATTGGCAACCTCACTAGAATCACATGATCAGAGACGGGGAGGAGAAGTTTGCCAAAGAAAGAGACATGGAAAAGGGGTGCTGGGCAGATAAAAGAAGGTTACTAAAATAATCTTATAATGGCTTCTATTTCAATAGTGTCTATGTGTTAGACTTGGTGCAAGACCTTTTCCACTTGCTATTTCTAATCTTTTAATAGCCAATCGAGCCGAGTATGGTGCACCCTATTTTTAAAGATGAGGAAACTAAGTTCAGAAAAGTTAAGTAACTTATCCAAGCCACGTAGCTAGTAAGTAGTTAGTCCAGGACTCAGGCATAGGTGTGTTTTCCCCCAAGGCCCAAGCTTGACCCATTGCCTGGTTATTCCTAGTGATAGAGATTATCTATCACTAGGAATAAGGTGATAGGTAACCTAACATATTCCCAGGTGGGAATTATATTAGTCAGGATTGGCTTGGTTAAGATACAGTGACAAACAAGCCCCCAAATCTCAGTGGCTTAAAAGAGTTTTCTTTCTTGCTGGGTCAGCATGTCCATTACGGGTCAACAGGATGTTATGCTCATCATTCTGGCTCAGGGAGCTGGGCTCATGGAACAGCCACCAGCTCAAATGTTGCCAGTCACTGTGCCAGAGGGAAAGGAGCTTTGGAAGGTATAGAACCTTCCACTCTGTCCTCATTAGCCAGGAGTAAACACACAGCCTTATTCAACCATAGGGGCCCAAAAAATGCAACTCTCCCATGGGAACCAGGAAGAGGAAAAACAGAAAGATTTAGAGAACAACACTAACGAATACTTTAAAATCATTTTGTAATTTTTCTGTGATATGTAAGAGAGTGATTTTTAAATGTAATAATGTAATTTTAGTTCAGTGTATTATTAAAGGTTGTATTATAAAGTTTATTTTAATCACTCTTTAATTATATCCATTATGTTTAAAGCTTGGGCATTTTCCCCATTGAACAAGTGATAAATGTTGTTTAATTTAATTATGTGAAAAGGTGATTTATTGACAAATTTTAATTTGATATATTATATGTTTCATTTGGGGACCAAATATATTTTAAAATGCAGGTTGTAAATATAGTTGCAGTATAAAAAACCGTTCTTAGGACTCTTATTTGGAGTTACTGAAATTTTTGTGTTTTGAAAAATCAGCTGGTTTTTTAAACGTAAAGAGTTTTCTTCCATTGGATATTGAGATGGAAGAGAAAGTTTGAAAGTGCTATTTGTAAGCGCTTTTCAAAAACGTGTTATAGAAGTGGATCATCTTTATTCTTAATAAGTAAAAAACCAAATTGACTATAATTGCCACAGTGTGTTTTCCCTTTTTAGCGCGGTTTATGGAGTCCTAGGAAAATTTTGAGAATTATTCTGTTTTTTATGTTCCTCATTAACTTGATATGGTATTTCCATCTCAGAGTTCCTTATGCTTCTTGACTTAAACCAATGGTCTATACTAGGTGTAAATTAAACGGAGTATGACTAAACATAAAAAGAATTGAATACTGCATGATAGTGAAAACCACCAGGATGGTTTTCGGCGATCGGCTGAGTGATGAGCCAACGATCTTGAGACTGAGTCATGGGCAGACTTATCTGATCTCAGTGGACTCGAGGTGGGTGCCCTCTCATGGCATGCCTTCAGAGCACTCACACCATCCCATCTTAAAAAGTAAATATTTTATTGATTTAGAAAAGAAAGGGGAAACTATGGTCAATTAATCTATGACAAAGGAGGCAAGGATATACAATGGAGAAAAGGAAGTCTCTTCAATAAGTTGTGCTGGGAAAACTGGACAGCTACATGTAAAAGAATGAAATTAGAACACTCCCTAACACCATACACAAAAATAAACTCAAAATGGATTAAAGACCTAAATGTAAGACCAGACACTATAAAACACTTAGAGGAAAACATAGGAAGAACACTCTTTGACATACATCACAGCAAGATCTTTTTTGATCCACCTCCTAGAGTAATGGAAATAAAACCAAAAATAAACAAATGGGACCTACTGAAACTTAAAAGCTTTTGCACAGCAAAGGAAACTATAAACAAGACCAAAAGACAACCCTCAGAATGGGAGAAAATATTTGCAAACAAATCAATGGACAAAGGATTAATCTCCAAAATATATAAACAGCTCATGCAGCTCAATATTAAAAAAACAAACAACCCAATCCAAAAATAGGCAGAAGACCTAAATAGATATTTCTCCAAAGAAGACATACAGATGGGCAAGAAGCACATGAAAAGCTGCTCAGCATCACTAATTATTAGAGAAATACAAATCAAAACTACAATGAGGTATCACCTCACACCAGTTAGAATGGGCATCATCAGAAAATCTACAAACAACAAATGCTGGAGGGGGTGTGGAGAAAAGGAAACCCTCTTGCACTGTTGGTGGGAATGTAAATTGATACAGCCACTATGGAGAACAGTATGGAGGTTCCTTAAAAAACTACAAATAGAACTACCATACGACCCAGCAATCCCACTACTGGGCATATAGCTTGAGAAAACCAAAATTCAAAAAGAGTCATGTACCACAGTGTCCACTGCAGCTCTATTTACAATAGCCAGGACGTGGAAGCAACCTAAGTGTGCATCGACAGATGAATGGATAAAGAAGATGTGGCACGTGTATACAATGGAATATTACTCAGCCATAAAAAGGAACAAAATTGAGTTATTTGAGGTGGATGGACCTAGAGTCTGTCATACAGAGTGAAGTAAGTCAGAAAGAGAAAAACAAATACCGTATGCTAATACATATATATGGAATCTAAAAAAAAAAAAAAGGTTATGAAGAACCTAGGGGCAGGACAGGAATAAAGACGCAGACGTAGAGAATGGACTTGAGGACATGGGGAGGGGGAAGGATAAGCTGGAACGAAGTGAGAGAGCGGCATGTACTTACATATACTACCAAATGTAAAATAGATAGCTAGTGGGAAACAGCCACATAGCACAGGGAGATCAGCTCAGTGCTTTGTGACCACCTAGAGGGGTGGGATAAGGACTGTGGGAGGCAGAGGCAAGAGGGAGGAGATATGGGGATATATGTATATGTATAGCTGATTCACTTTGTTATAAAGCAGAAACTAATATACCATTGTAAAGCAATTATACTCCAATAAAGATATTAAAAAATAAAAAGGAATGAAATTGGGGCTTCCCTGGTGGTGCAGTGGTTAAGAATCTGCCTGCCAATACAGGGGACACGGGTTCAAGCCCTGGTCCGGGAAGATCCCACATGCCGCGGAGCAACTAAGCCCGTGCGCCACAACTACTGAGCCTGCGTGCCACAACTACTGAAGCCCATGCGCCTAGAGCCTGTGTTCCGCAACAAGAGAAGCCACTGCAATGAGAAGCCCGTGCACCGCAACAAAGAGTAGCTTCCGCTCGCAGCAATTAGAGAAAGCCCGCGCACAGCAACGAAGACCCAATGCAGCCAAAAATAAATAAATAAAATAAATTAATTTTTTTAAAAAGAGGAATGAAATTGGGTCATTTGTAGAGTTGTGGTTGGACCTAAAGACTGTCATGCAGAGAGAAGTAAGTCAGAAAGAGAAAAACAAATATCGTATATTAACTCATATATGTGGAATCTAGAAAATTGGTACAGATGAACCAGTTTGCAAGGCAGAAATAGAGACACAAATGTAGAGAACATATGTTATGGACACCAAGGGGGGAAATGGGGGTGGGGCAGTGGTGGGATGAACTGGAGATTGGGATTGACATGTATACACTAATACGTATAAGATAGATAACTAATAAGAACCTGCCGTATAAAAAATAAATAAATAAAATAAAAGTCAAATAAAAAAAATAAGGGGGAACATAGTATCATTACCTTCAAGCTCGATCCCTTGCACTATCTTCATGAGCCCTTGGGATCACAACCAACCATTGGGAAATGCTTTGCAGCAGCTTCCATCAGACTGCGGGGCCTGGGGCGCATCCCAGAACTCAATCATCTTTGCGCGTTTCCCCCTTTGTGGCGCCAGCTCAGTGCATTTGCTGTAGGCTTAGGCGCTGAATAGCTGTGGATTGGAGCTAGCAAAGGTAAAAAGGAGGGAAAGATCAATGACCCCTCTTTGAGTATATTCTGCTTCCCAGTTTACAAGGGGGTTGACAGCATTGCCCAGGTCTGGAGCATGTCCACACCACCAGGGAATGAGAAGTGGCAGTTGGGGCAGAAAGATGCCGGCGCGGGACTAGAAAGAGAGGCAGACATTCTCCAGTAACCAATGTGTGAACTCCCAGGCCCTGCCCTCCCGCATTGTGAAGAGCCTAGATAATGAAGATAGAGCAAGTTCAGAGAAGGGCAGCAGAAGCAATCCAGGAGACATGACTTACGGGAGGAGAGTTTAATTGGTTTAGCCTAAAAAGCCCATTACGCTCTCTGGTAGACAGGGTAATGCTATAAATATCTGCAAGGTGACAACAAGGGAGAGAGGATGGAATCTGTCTCACTGGGCACTAATGTGAAGACTGGAGGCTTGGAGGGAGTACAGAACCTGCTGAGGGCTTGAAGCCTTTTTCTCACAGTCGGAAGGAATCCTTTGTTTAAACAAAAGCATACAGGGAATTCTAGTCCGTAAACAGATCCACAGCGGAGCCTCCTGAGTGAAGTGGAGGAGGGGCACAGGGTCCCTCTCTGCCCCCACCCGTGCAGGCACCTTCCCAGGCTCCCAGGGCTTAGTTAGCAAACCTCTAGCCCATGCTCGGGAGTGACAGTGTGCAGGCAGGAGCTGGGGAGGGGGCACGCACAAAGATGGGGGAGGGGAAGCAGCTCAAAACAGGGCCACTGGATGGAGAGGGGTTTGGGATGAGATCCTGGTGGCTGTGAAACAGTCCCAATCAAGCCACCTGAAGAACTGAGCTCATTACGTCGTGAGTGGCAGCTCAAGGACAGCGGCAGTCTTGGGGGCAGGAACCTGGGATGGCATGCGGGACCTCATGTGCGTGCGCATGCCTGTGATGTTTGCAGGGTCTGGAGAGGAGCACAGCTTTCAGGGAGCACCTCAGGGTGTCCAGGTGGCAGGCTAGTAGAAGGAAATTTCTGGCATCCTCTGGGCTTGGGGGCTGCCCAGAGGGGCAGGGTGGTGAAGGTGAGAGTCCTGGACCCAGAGTGTGGACATCTGAGCTGCAAATCCGCTGTGTGGCCCCAGAGGGGTTGGCTCTCAGTTTCCTTATCTGAAACACACGGTCGGATAAGAACAGGGAGTGAATGGAGGGATAAGCATTGGGCTCTCAGATCCGACAGCCAGGCTGTGGGAGCCAGCTGCGTGTTCCTGCAAAACCCATTACCTCCTCCATGCCTTGGCTTCTTAATCCGTGAAATGGGACAGCAGCCTCATACAGCTTTTGCTGAGGTTTAAGTAGAGTGCTCCCTGTAGAGTTCAGCACAATGCCTGGGGTACCTAGATGTTAGCTTTGGATATTTTTGGTACATCAGTTAAATGGATTCCAAGATTCTTTGCAGCTTAGTGCTGGGATAGGGGTTTTCTATAGGACAAGGGACGTGCCACAGAGAGCAGGCAAGGGGACAGGCAACTGCACTGTCCCTGGGCACTCCAGGGTGGAGAGTAGCCCTCCAAGGCCAGGGCTTCTGTTCCGTGTATCTCTCTCACCCCACGCGTACATTTGTTCGTGCATTCATTCAGCACCCTCTCCAGGAACATCCATCGACCACAAGCCAGGTGCTGCCGTGGGCTGAGGCTGCCACAGTACCGACTTGGTCCCTGCCCTTGTGGAGCTTGTGACTGAGTGGGCTGATGGGGGACTAAAACGAGAGTGGTTGGTACTTTGGCAGGGGGACAGAGGAAGCAGAGGGGCACAGGGCAGAAGCTCCTAATTGAGCCCTGGGGAGAGAGGACAGGATGGCTTCCCAGAGCATGTGATGTTTAAGTGGAGAGGTGATGGACACCTAGGAGCTGGCTTGGAGAAGGTGGGGAGGAGATGAGGAAGGCTGGGGACGAGCATACTAGGAAGAAGAGCAGCATGTGCAAAGGTCCTGGGCCCAGAGAGAGCAGCAAGCACTCATGAGCCTCAGGGCCTTAGGGAATGTGGACGGATGAGGCTGGTGAGGTGGGACAGACTTCAGGGGCTGTGGGTAAGCTGTGTGATTTTTACTCTGAGGGTGATGGGGAGCCACTGAGGAGTGCTAAGTAAGGCACTGACATGATCCTATTGGTGTTTTAGGGACACCTTCTGATATTCTTTTGAGAATCGATTGGGGAGGCAAGGCTGTGGACAGCGGGTGGCTGGAGTCATCCAGACAAGAGAATGAGAGAGAGCAGGACAGAATTAAGAGATACCTAAGGGGTGAAGCAGGCACGTCTGTGACGGAGAGGCTACGGGGGGCTGGGGAGAAAAGAGCCCAAGCTTCCAGCCTGGGTGGACTGTGGCCTTCCTAGAGATAGAGAGCTCAAGGGATAGAGGGAATTGGGGACAAGGATACAGTCCTTCTTTTAATGTCCTAGATGAGAAGCTTGGACCTCTAACAATAGCTCTGCAAGGGTAAGGGCTGTGCACCCCCCCTCAGAGCCTAGAAGGGAGGCTGCCCCCAAAGAATAAGCCACTGTGCTTCTGATCTGCACATGAGCACATTTGCTCCTCAAACAACTTCATAAGGCTGGCACTGTGGTGAGCCTCACCACCATTTTACAGATGAGGAAACTGAGGCCCACAGAGGCAAACTAAATTGCTTAAGGTTGCAGAGTCAGTTCTAGCCCTGATCTGATTCTATCCTAGGAGCTGGTGCAGGGAATCTTGCCCAGGAGGGCTCATGAGTGGCCTTTGCAGGGGCAGGAGGGTGGGGACATCCATTAAGTTCTCTAAAAAGGCATGTGGAAAAGAATGGTGGCTTTTTCTGGGAAGAAGTTCTATTGCTTTCATCAGATTCTCAAAGGGGTCCATGACCCCCTGATGGTAAGGATCTAGAGAGGACCCAGGGCTGGCTGCTCCTGTTGGCATGATCTGGGGTGAGGGCAGGGGAGGAGGCCTGAGCAGCTGGTGCATCTGTGTGAGTGACTCAGGGAAGCTAGCGGTCCCCAGTTGTCACAAGGTAACAGGAGCATAATCTGATGACCTCTGGCCCACAAATATATATCAAGTGTGAGCTGAGAGGTAGACCCTCTGTTAGAGGCTGGGAACCCAAAGGAGAGTGACGCAGGGTGGTCCTCACCTCCATGCCCTGGGGGAGTCAGTGAAGGGGGATCCAGTGCCCATCTCCCTAACCCTGTAGTCTTTAAGGAGCAAAGTCCTGAAGGGACAAAGTGGGGAAGGGTAGGGGTAGAGGAAGATAAGTTTGGGGTCCTGATTGTTTCAGGCAACTCCCTGGAGAGGCCTCCTTCTGGGGTCTGTGCTTGGAGACCCTGTGTGTATATGTGTGTGTGTGTGTGTGTGTGCGTGTGTGTGTGTGTATGTGCGTGCACGCGTGTGTTCCTTGGACTCTGAACTTATTCTGGGGAAGCGACCCATGCAGGGTTCTTAGGTCACAGATGGGGCCCTAAGGCTGGAGGGAACCCTGGAGGGGACCCCACACCTGGTAGCACATTCCGGCAGGTTGGAAGCTAGGTTCCTAGCCGTCAGGGGGTTGGGTGGGCAAGTCGTTTCCTGGTGTTGACTGGGAAAGTGATGGGGGTGGAGAGAGAGAAAGAGGGTGAGAGGAGTGTGGTCCAGCCACAGAGAAAGACTCTGGGGAGGCTGCAGGTGTTGGCAAGCGGCCCCCAGGGGACTTTCTTCCAGTAAAGGCGAGAGAAACTCCAGCCCTGACCACACTCAACCCTCAGTCTATGCACACGTATGTAGGACAACCACTGCCAGCGTATTAGGATTATTAATACAGGCTGTCCCTTGCCTTCTTTCATGTGAACACCTCCGTAACTTTGCTATTCACCTCTCCCAATTTGCCAAAGAGGAAATGAGGTACAGAGAAGTCAGTTAACTCATCCAATCTCACACAGCCAGGAAGTGGTTCAGCTGGGAATCCAGGCCCGGTCTGTCTGGCGTTGTCCAGTTCTTGTCATGGCCTTTGTCCCCAGAGGGCAGTGTTAGCCTTGCTCCTCCTGCCTTCTCCCTCTCCTGCCCACACCCCACCCATACCGACTGCAGGCCAGCGCAGGTTCCCAGGGCCTCCAGCTGCAGGCCCGGCCAGCACACCAGGAGGGGCTGCGCGCAGGCCCATTACCAGCCCTCTCCTGCCCTCTTATGGCCACCCCTGAGCCAGTCTCTGCTACAGGGCTCCCCGGGGTTCACCAATGACCTTGGCAAGGATGTCCAGGGCCCTGGCTCCTAGGAGAGACAGAGGGCTCAAATCCAGCCTCAGAGAGGGGAGCTGGGAGAGCTCCTTCCAGGGACCATGTTGGGGGCAACCCTTGGACCCTCTTTCCACCAGGGAACAGAGACAGCTCCACGCCCTCCCAACCCCCAGCACAGCGCTCTGCTACCTGGAAGTCAAAGAAAAACACCAGTGATGGGGGAGCACTTCTACACGCCACTTCCCTCCCTCTTATTCCTCCCAATTTCCCTCCTCCTACTTTGTGCTCCATTAAACCCTCCAGACTCAGCAGTCCTCAGATCTCTGCTCAGTTAGTCCCTTTACTTGCAAATGCTGGTTCCTGCCCTGAAGCACCTCCAGTCCCACCTGGGAAATCCTACTTCCTACTCCCACTGCGCGCCCCACACAGTGGACTCGAGTCCCCACTGAGAAGACACAATTAATTACTGTTAAAATCAACCTGAAACCCCACTACTCACACCTCGATGCGTAGCCACTCAGTAGGAGCCAAGGTGCACCTGGCATTTGTTCTTGATTTTTCATCATTATAGGATCATTTTCTTTGGTTGCTACCTATTCCCTGTAACAATAATGCAATGGCTCCATGATTTCTGGGATTTCTCCATCTGGGTTTAGGGGTGTCCAAGGGGTGGCATCTGGCCTCTCATTCAACCCCAGGAACTCTGCTTTTATCTTTTCCACAGCCTCTTTCTCCTTCTTGTTGTCATTGTAATACACTGGAGCTCTGGGACAGATTTTATTTGGAAAAAAATTTTGTGCTTTAAAACACTTAAAAATTACAGAGGTAAATTAACGACTATATATCTAACCCAACACGTCATTTCAAAGAATGATTTTGTGCATGTAGACTTTTTTTCTTTTAAAATTATTTCCTCGGCATTTTTCTCCTGCCCTGGCACTGTGGTCCTCTGGAGAACGCATGTGCCTTGTCTCTGCCTGTGGAACAGGGCTCCCGAGAGCCAGGAGCTGGGTCCCGGTCATCCCCAAGCCTGGCCAGGCACCTTGCACACAGTAGGTGCTCATGTAGCACTTGTGGAATTGAATGTGAAAGGGAAGGTTGCTCCATGTGCCCAGGTTGGATGGGCGAGAAGTTCCCTTTCAGAATCGCTCAGCAGGGTCAGGGAAGGGCAGAGGTTCTCCGCGCGCGTCTCTGTCAGCAGGGCAGGGCCAAGACCGCAATGGCTGGACACTATGCAGTGTGTAAAGTCCTTTCATTTTGCTCTAGTTCGTTTAATCTTTGCAATAACATTTTCAGGAGGTAGATATTAAGATTCTCATTTTATAGGTGAGGAAACTTAGGGTCAAAGACATTAGCTCGTCCCAAATCACAGAGTTACTCAGTGGCTGAGTAGGGACCCTGGGCCAGGTTTGCCCCCCACCCCCACCATCACCCTTTGCTGGCTGTGAGCTGAGGACTGCACAGCATAAGCGGAAGTGCTCTGAACGGGAAGCCGAGTTTGGTGATGGGGGTTATGAATTATTTGCTAAAACCTCAGGCTAAGTACTAGGCATTCTGTGGTTTTGACAAAGTGTAAACGCCTTCCCTCAAGTAGAGGGCTTTTGTAAGCCGGGCTTCCTTGGCTGGGAATCTAGGTCTGAGTTGTGTGTTCTGAGATGTGCATAACTTTGCTGTTTGTGGAGTCGAAGTTCCTAAGCTCTTCCTTGGCATCAGTAATAATTGTCTGTTAAACGTTTGCATTTTCCCCTCCGCAAGCACCCTCCCCGGCCTTTAGGCTAAACCTGTTTCTGTAACTTTGGAAGTGTGACAGGGAAGGGAATTAATATTGAGGAAGGGACTGCCATGTGCCAGGTATGTCACTTCCATTCTCTCATTAAATCCTCTGCTTGAGCCTGAGAAGTAATCAAGTAATCAATCATCTGAAATCAGGGTTTCAGATGAGAAATGGAGACTTGCCCAGGGCCTTACACCACGGAAGGGAGGAGCTTGGTCTTGAACTTGTGTGGGGCTGATTGCCTTTCTCCTGCCTCTAACGGTAAGGGTCTGGTATCCCAGAGAGGAGTTCTCAGAAACCAGTAACATCCTGGGCAGGAATCTAAGCTGTATTTAATTGAGGCAAAAGTAGCAACTGTTCCAAGAAACCAGGGACACTTGAGAACATTAAAATCTGTGTCAAGAATTCCAAGGACAGAGTCCTTCAAAAGCTGCTGACAAACAGCTTTAGAATTAAGGGGCTTTAGAATTCTATTCAATTCAACAAACTTTTATTACTGCTACTCCCGACGGGGTGCTGGGCCTGGTGTTTTGGGGAAGCAAAGATGAAGAAGGCAGGTCTCTGCCTGATAGTTTCTGGCCTTACATTTAGGTCTTTAATCCATTTTGAGCTTATTTTTGTGTATGGTGTTAGGGAGTGTTCTAATCTCATACTTTTACATGTACCTGTCCAGTTTTCCCAGCACCACTTATTGAAGAGGCTATCCTTTCTCCACTGTACATTCCTGCCTCCTTTATCAAAGATAAGGTGACCATATGTGCATGGGTTTATCTCTGGGCTTTCTATGCTGTTCCATTGATCTATATTTCTGTTTTTGTGCCAGTACCATACTGTCTTGATTACTGTAGCTTTGTAGTATAGTCTGAAGTCAGGGAGCCTGATTCCTCCAGCTCTGTTTTCGTTCTCAAGGTTGCTTTGGCTATTCGGGGTCTTTTGCGTTTCCATACAAATTGTGAAATTTTTTGTTCTAGTTCTATGAAAAATGCAAGTGGTAGTTTGATAGGGATTGCATTGAATCTGTAGATTGCTTTGGGTAGTAGAGTCATTTTCACAATGTTGATTCTTCCAATCCAAGAACACGGTATGTCTCTCCATCTATTTGTATCATCTTTAATTTCTTTCATCAGTGTCATAATTTTCTGCATACAGGTCTTTTGTCTCTTTAGGTAGGTTTGGAGTTCTCTGGAGGGGGATGAGGTGGGGGAGGGAGAGGGGGCGATTCTGGCATCACCGTATTGAATGGAGTCTTCGGGTGATGGTCTCCAAACATATTTGGGGAGCATTGCGTTCTGGACCCTTCTCTTGTAGCTCATCCACATCAGCATTTTCGAAGGCTTGAGAAGGAAGGACATTGGTTTAACACTCTTTAGTCCAGAGGTTCCCAAACTTATTTGGCAATGGAGCCCCCTCTCCCCATGCTCTCTTGACGCCAGTAAATTATTTATGAACATCCTCAGAATATTCCATGGAACACATTTTGGGACACAGTGGGTGGCCTGGGGCAGCTCCATGGTGGGGCTGGGAGGCTGATGAACACATTCTCATCTTTTAAAATAAACTAGAAGGTTCTACCTTTTGGGGCTATCGGTCTTTCTCACTCTTTGCTCTCTTGGGGAGAAGGTGTGTCTGCAGATGCTTGGGTTTAGACTTGGCTGCTTTCTTAAAAGTGTGTCTTTTGAAATTGAGGGATTACTCAGCCTTTGTGCCTTTTAGCTAAAGGGATCTCTCGGGTTGGAAACAAGTGTTTGGGGGACATGAGTATGGTCACGGCTTTCATAACGTATGCAAGAGCACAATTTCCAACAAGAGATTGACGCAGCCTGCATTTTAATAAGGAGAACATACTGGAAAACAACCGAGGAGGGGCCCTCTGCCTGCAGCTTGGGGGATTTGTCAACAGGGCTCTGCTCTCATCTGTACTGAGGTCACCTCGTCCCTGGCCAGAATCCAGGCATTTATTTGCAGGATGAAACTGTAGGTGGGCAACTGTTTCCAGCATGCCACCACCCCTGGCCTTGTAACAGTGGCCTCTTCTTGGGAGTGGCATGTAGCAGAGCTGCTTACCCAGCAGAGCCAGTGCATGCAAAGGAGTGACCTAGATGCCTAGGGCTGTGACAAAATTAAACGCCTTCATGGGTGTGGTGCCGTTTCTCCTTGGTGGGGAAATACCCTGGCGCTGCGATTGAAAGGATGCTCTTCGGTGTCATGCAGGTTTGGCCCTGCCTTGGGACTGTCACGTGAGCTTTCTGAGCCTGGGGTTCTCCTATCAAACAGGGATAATTCCTGCCTTGGCGTGTCTAGCGCTTGATGAATTTGAAGGCCCCCCTTCCCCGGGTCTGCCATTATGATTGGATTGTCAAGAAGAGAATGTATATGAGAAAGTTTCATAAACTGTAAAGTGCTGTACAGTAGAAAGGGTTATAGCTAAACTTTGCTGAGCGCTCACTCTTTGCCAAGGTCTGTTCTAATTGAGTTACATGTATTATCTCATTTAAGCCTCAAAACCCTATGCGATCTCCCTTAGGAGATCCTAAGATTCTCTCCATTTTACAGATGAGGAAACTGAGACCCAGAGAGGTTAAGTCACTAGCTTAAGGTTACATGTAATGGAGCTGCGATTCCCACCCAGGTGTGTCTGTGCAGAGCCCCAGACAGACCTCAGTTTCTGAATCTTTGTTCGGGCATCTCTTTGGGGGTGGGGGACAGGGATCTGAACGTTCTAGGAGGGCACAGCGTTCTAAGGGCTTCATATTGTTTCCTGAGGTTTCTTGGTCAGGGCGAGGAGTGGGGAGGGAGGAGGGTTCCTCTCACTCTGGCCCTGCAGGTGACAGTACTTCCCACCTCCTGGTGAAGAGGAGGTGGAGGGGTTGTAATAAAGGCACTGCCGCTTCCTCTGCTGGGACGTCACTGGTTACAGGAACGTTGATTGAGCCCTTCATCTTGTTCAGTCCTCACAACAGCTATGAGGATGGGCAACTGACTCCTCGTTTATATATAGCTGGGAACGCTGAGGTACAGAGGAAACCTGTGCCGTCACCCAGCTAGCGAGCTTCAGAGCTGAGACCCACGCCAGGATGCCCGCTCCAGGGCCTGTGCCTCTCACCACCACTCTGCATAATGCTGCTGTTTCACACCCACTGAAGGGCCAAAGGGGGAAACACAGCCAGTTCCTAACCAGGCTTGGAGAGAACCGGGTGGGCCCTTTACGTATTGACATTTTATTAATCCACAGGGTGAAGGTAGGTCTTACTGTCCTGCTTTTACAGATGAGGGAGTTTAGAGGTTCTTCCAAGGCCACCCAGCGAGGAGGGGGCGCCAGGCCCGCCTGGCTCCAAAGCCCACCTTTTCCCTCTACACCTTGGTCACCCTTAGGAGCCCTCTGCTCTCTGAGGCTGAGTCCACGAAAGATCCAGGGGCACCGTGTCCTTCTCACTGGGACACTCGGGGGACCAGGGCTCTGCTCACGTCTACTTTCCACCTCTTTCCTCGCAGCCCAGACCCAAGGGTAGATGGTTGGGGAAAAAAAGCGTAACCATGAAAGGGAGAAAAGCCCTGGTGTGGTGAACCAAATCATCTGCCTTCCACCTGTGATGCCACACCCACCAGAGTGTCAGCAGAGAATTTAGGTTTCTTTTTCCTGCATCCTCTGGGCATTTCATGGGACTAAGTCATGACCAACTCTTCTTCTCCGGAATCGCACGCTGACACTGGTACCTCATAGCAGTACAGAAGGCACCAGGCCCAGGTCTTTGCAGCAGAGATCAGGGACGTGGGTGGAAGAGCCAGGCTGCAGTCGCCCCGCTGGGCAGAGCTGATGGGGCGGGACCGGGCGGTGGGGGATGCTCGTACGGGCTGAGCCTGGGCAAAGCGGGAAGCCGGAAGCAGGCGTTCATTCACTCACCCACTCGCTCCTCTCACCACACTGTATGGAATGCCTGCTGCGTGGCTGGCACCATGGCTGGTGCCGGGGATAAGAGACAGAGGCTCTGGAGCACGTTGGACTGCATTCAAATTCCAGCTCCGTCCCTGAGCCAGTCATTTAACCTCTCTGTGTATCAGCATCCTCCTCTCCAAACTGAGGACAGTGGCAACGCTCAGCTCACCAAGCTGCAATGGAGGATTAGATGAGATTAGGGACATTAAATTCTTAGAACAGTGCATGGCACATAGGTAAGAGCTGAATAAATGGTGGCTATCAGTGCTATTATTATCTCTGTCCTTGGGAGTTCAGTCTGGTGAGACACAGACATGAAAAGAAACAGATAATTTCCTAATGACTCAGGGCCAGGAAATGATGCTGAGTTTCACCAAGTAGCGGAGTCAGAATTTCCTGCTTCCCTGCTCTCTACGAAATGCCCTGAGGTCCTATTGTGTGCTTTGCTCTGTAGATGCATCTGTCTGCAAACACTGCGGCCACCCTGAGCCCATGGGGTGCGTGGGGAGGATCCAGGACAGGGAGCCTCGCCACTTTACTCCTGTTCAGTTTCACCTTCTGAAAGGAGAGAAAAAACGCCTTGGGATTGGAAACAGTTGCAGAGGATTCTTTACAATTCTGCACTGCAGACAAGAGACAATGAGATGGAAAATCCAAATGGCCAAAATGAATATATAATAGCAAGAAGTTTAACAGCCTGATGACAAGCAGCACATGCAATGGTAATCCTCTGGCAGATGATAAGCATTTCGGAAGTGATAAAGCAGAAAGGGGTTAGTAGGGTAAAGCTGGGGACCCTCACTCCCGGGCCCAGTGGAATGCCTCTGGGGATGGGGGTCGGGTCAGCCGGCTGGGCTTGGTAGGGGGCTTGTCTTTCCATTTTGCTGCACCTGGAAGAATCACCCAGAGGTGGAGCTCTGTTCTCAAGTATCACCTGCTTTATTATATTCATGATCTTAAGGACAATATTTCTCCAGGGGCAGAGGGGATGAGACTTTCCAGTGGCTCCAGAAATTCTCAGCTTTAGTTAAACTTGTGAGAATCTCACTCTCTTCCTAATTGTAGAAAATAAACAATTCTAAATTTTTTCTTTCGTATTGTCAACTTTATACCCAAAAGAACATATCTTTAGGAGCTAGCTTTAAATTTTTAATTATTAAAAAATTATCATTTGGGGATAAATCACACTCTGTATGGAAAAGCTACTTCCTTTTAAGAGGTCAGGTGTGCTGGTCTTAGGACGAGATGGGAATGAAGGTAAATGTAACTCTTAGGTTTGCCTGCTGGCAGGACTGTTGGTTCCCTGAAGTGGCTACTGTCGTGTCCAGGCATGATCTAGACACGACAGTACGGTTTAGCCGAGACCCTGTGGGCAAGAGGAGGATGAAGAAACAGATTGGAGGAAAGGGAATCCAGGAGGGATTCCCTTTAAATTCCCTTTAAATCCAGGAGGGATTTAAGTGAACTAGCATCGTGCCTGGTTTGAGATTTCCCACTAGGGTGATCTTGTCTTGGGGGGTGTGGGTTGAGTGGGCCCACCCCCTCCAAGATATGTCCACATCTTAATCCCCAGAACCTATGAATGTGACCTTATTTGGAAAAAGAGTCGTTACAGATGTGAGCAAATTAAGGATCATCCTGGATTTTCTGGGTGGGTCCTAAATCCTTATAAGAGCCAGAAGGCCAGATATCACAATCACGTAACCTGATTACACGTGTTCTGGTGGAACACTGGGAACCACCAGAAGCTGGAAGAGGCAAGGATTCTCCCCTAGAGCCTTTGGAGGGAGTGCAGCCCTGCTGATAACCTTGATTTTGACCCAGGGATACTGATTTTGGGATTCTCGTCTCCAGAACTGTGAGAGAATAAATTTCTGTTGTTTTAAGACCCCAAGTGTGTGGTAATTTGTTATGGCAGCCCTAAGAAACTGATACAGTGGGTACAGAACGAAGTGGTGGAAACATTGGTTGAAGACTGGAACCCACGAAGATCATGGCTCTCAAATGGGTAGGACCTTTAGAGGCAATGGGCCCAGGCAGGGTGGTGGAGGGAAAGAAGGGAATAGAGATCAAGAGCCTCTTCTCCTCTTCCTCAGGCAGCACAAGCTTGGGCCAGGGGTGAGATATCCTGTATTAAATGGACAGGGCCTCTCCTGGGCGACATGGATGGTCAGGTGGTGACTTCCGTTGATTCCTGCTTCTCCATCCTTTCAGTCGTGTCTACCTGGCTTGCCATGGTCACAAGGAAGAGATTTGCCCGGGTGACTTAAGGATGCTGAGAACGTAAACTAGCAGCAATATCAGCTCAGCAGCAGCCGACTCACCCTGGAATCTAGTACTTCAACCAGATGTGTCAGCAGCGATAGGGCTCTGGGACAGTGCTGGGGGCTGCCCAAGTCCCTGGGATACTTCTGAGATCAGAGCCCCATGTCTGGGCATCCGGAAGGGGTTTTCTGACCTTCATGGCCCAGATTCCTGCTCAGCCCTGCTCAGTATTCTCATCCCAGTTCTTGATTTTTTTCTTAAAACGTTGGTACCTACTGCTCCTTAACTGCTGGGCAGCCTCAGGAGACAACAGCGTGAATGAACAAGCAGCAAACAAATATGAAAGAGAAATCGCACACACAGCCGATCTCAGCTTGGTAGCTTTTATTTTTTTTTCTTCTAGGACACGTGTTTGTGGTTACATATGATACTACACACATTAACGTAGTCATATTTTCTGCTAGTAAAATTGCTGCTGGCTCACATAATGGGATTAAATATGTCAGTATTTCATGGTGTTCCGCAAAGAGCCCCATAACTTCCAGGTGTTGAGCCACAGGGACAAGTCTGAGAGCAACTGATCTATAATAAAGGGTAAAATCATTGAACACACAGTAAGCAGGATGTTTGAAAGAAGCCATTTGTCACTAACCCATCAGCATTCTGGGAGGTGGAAACTGAATACGGGTACGGGCCAACTGACAAATGTAAGTTATTTAAATTTTCCAAAGAGGATTTGATTAGACTTCATGCCTAATAGAATTGATACAAAGCCCTCTCAAAGACCTCTTTTGGCCTTCAGAGCTACAGAAAATCAGTCTCATTATTTCACGAGCCAAACATAGCCTCATGACTTCCTGGCCACAGTTTGATTCGTCTGTCCCAGCCAGTCCATGCAGATAGATGCTTTATGTGCAGAGTCCACATCACAGGCCTGGTCCCCAGCCTCACGGTCCACGCACCCCACCTCTCATCCTTGATTTAGGAAGCACCCTCCAGAGAAGGGAATCTCCTGGGATTAGGGCCACTGTCTCCTTGACCTGTGTTGTATTCTACTGAGCTATCAGATAAAACCCAGAAAAGGGACCTGGAGACCCAGCAGTTATTGTTAAGGAGACATTCTGTAAAGGCCAAGAAGCCTGAACATTGACTGACCTCTTGCCAGAAAGCATTGCTCTCCCTCTGAACCCAGAAGTGGATTAGCCACAAGGGAGTGTGGCATGTATCTTGGTCACTGGCCACGCCCACATCAGAGTCAATTCAAACAGGAGGTTTCTGGAAGACCAACGGGGTAGTGATTTGGACTGCGAAGGACAGAAAAATCAACAGAACAATTAGACCATGCAGATTAGACCATGCAAATAATACAATTCTTGTTTTATTAATATTAGATGAGGATGAGAAAGAAGAAGATGGTTTAGAAAAAGCAAGTAAGCAAGTGATACACTTTTGACTTAGAAAGCGTGACTTGAAATCAAGCAGACAAAAGTATTCCTTTGTAACCTGGAGTAGATTACAAGAAAGCGTGCACAGAAAACAGCTAAAAAAAAAATGATTCAGGAAAATCCCTCTTCAACGGATTCACAATTGGCTCTTACAGAAAGTTATGCGTTTAGGGCATGCTGTTCAATCAGTTATAATGTATTCAGTCCCTGCCATGTGTCAGGTCCTGTGCTGGGCCCTGGGGAAACAGCCGTGCAGAAGGCAGACACTGAACTCCCTGATGGGAATCCAGGAAGAAAGGTGCTAATTACAACATCAGGTGTAATGACGGGAAGGGTCATGATGGGAAACCCAGCGTCTGAACAAAGGAGGGGCATCTCCCTTAGGCAGGGGGGATAGGCATAGGGGTGCCCGTCTCCATGGTCACTGGTACAGACGGAATCCTGCCTTACATGGCCCTTGGTGGCATTTCTCACACTGGGCCACACCATGCCCCTCGCAGAGGAGCTACCAGAAGCACAAATGGTTTTGAAAGCGTTTTAGTGACTGGGCCCATTCATAATGCAGCTGCAGAAGCCCCAGAAGCTCAGACAACGTGTAGCATGATGGAGTCTACTCTATTATAAATATTTGATCTTCTAAAATGGTATTAGCGTAAATAATAGTTGCTGCCCTGAAAAGCTTCAAGCTCACACTTTGTTTTTTTTAACATCTTTATTGGAGTATAATTGCTTTACAATGGTGTGTTAGTTTCTGCTGTGTAACAAAGTGAATCACCTATACATATACACACATCCCCATATCTCCTCCCAAGCTCACAGTTTTAATCTCCTGCACTAGGAGTCTAATAGAGAGGATTTCAAAGTGTGCTCTCCGGGGACAGGGTTTCCTGGCAGGTCCAGTCTAGGCCTCAGGGGGGAGGTTAAATTCAGATCAGGAGGCGCCTGCTCTCGGTGAGGGAGATGGGCAGCCTGGGGGTGTGAAACTGCAGGTGTAGTTGTAGAAGCCCGTGCTGGGGGCCCGAGGAGACAGAGACCTGTCCTGGGGGTCCCAGGAAAGTGGAGGAGGCTGCATTGCATCCGGCCTCCCAGAGAGGAGGTAAAGCATTTCGGCAGAGCCAGAGCTGCTTCTGATTCGCTGGATGGCCTCAGGCAAAACACAAGGTTGCTCTGTGAGCACAATGCAGATCAGCGCCACCCTACCTTCTAGATGAACTTGCCAGGGAAGGTGTGCCGGCAGCACAGCGTCCTGCACGGAGCAAGCGCTCAGGAGGGCCTGGCCGACAGCACTGCTGCTCCCGCCTGGCGAGCCCAGGTTAGATCCCACGAGAGCAGCTGCCGCGGCTGCTAATGGACACCTGTGACCTTCAGGTTAGACTCCAGCCCCCTCGGCCTGGCCCACAAGGCCCTCCGCGAGCTTGCCCTCTCCTCTCCCATCCTGACCTCCTTCCTCACTGCTGATAAGGTCCCAGCCAGACAGCTTGCAGTTGCCTATCATGGCCACATAGGCCACACTGTCACCTGCCCTACTGCTCTGACTGGGGGTACGCTTGCCTCCAGGCATCTCTGGCCTGGCTGGCCCCTTCGGGTCACCATGTTTTAACTGCTCCTGCCTTCTCCCTGAAGCCTCCCTGACATGCAGGCGCACCTGCTGCCTCTCCTTCGGCTCCTGTAGACCCTGCGCCCGTGAGGAGCTTGTCGACTGCCTGCTTCTCCACGTGGCTGTGAGCGTCTGGCTAGGATGAGACTCACTCATCTTTCTCTCTCCAGGGCCTGGCAGAGTGCTTGGTTCGTGGTGCTGAGTAAAAGCGTGTTGAACAAATGAATAAATGACACAGAGATTCACAATTGCTGAAGGATTTTCATCCCTGATGCACTATTTGTTCCACCAAAGCCCCTGGGAGCATTAGGGTACCTCGCAGAAGCTCAGAGAGGTTAAATGACTTGTCCAGAGTTACCTGGCAAGTCAGCAGCGTGAAGCAGCTCCAAGGCAATTCTGAGTGACTACAGAGTATCCCAGAGTCGGGGTCGTCTAAGTACGGAGCAGGGCATCTCTTCTGACTCTGGCTCCTACAGAAACCTGAGTCCCAGGCCTCCAGTAGTTCCAAGTCATTGCAGGGGGAGCTGGGAGTGGAGGGGCTCTTCCTGGAACTGGAAGCCACCACGAGCCCCCAGAGTCACTGGATTCTATAACAGTGTGCTTGAACCTCGAGAGGCATTCTCTTTCAAGTGCTTACAGCCCCATTTACAGAAGAGGAAATTGAGGCAGAGAGAAGTTCTGTCACCTGCTAAAGGTCACACAGCTAGTAAGTGACAGAACTTGGCGAGGAACCCAAGCTCTTAACCGCTGCTCATTTCCCTCGGTCTTGGACACAGAGATCATGTCAGGGCCTCAAACAAATCTAGCCCCCAGGATGGTTGGTGCTGATGATTTAAAGGGCCCAGCGGTGCTTAATCTTCCTGCCAGACTCCATCATTTTAGTAAATGTTGAGATCTAAGAGCTCATAAAACTGAGCTATAACAGTGCCCTGCCAACAGCTCTGCACGAGGCTCTCTATCCTGGGCTGCACCTGACCCAGCGGTCCCAGCCTTGTCCCAAGTCACCCTGGGAGAGTTCTGTGGCCGATGAAAGCTGCCAGGCTTCTTGAGTCCTCAAGGGGCCCATCAGGCTGTTTATGTCCTCACTGGGGCTGGATTGACATGTGGCGTGGCAGGGTGCACAGTGACAGGTTGAATTTGTAAATTGTTCAGGATTCTGGCTGCAGCAGCCGCAATCCTGGGCAGGCATGTGGGTTCAGCCTGGTCGCAAAAGCAAATGCACATGGACGAATCAGCTGCCCGAGGACCATCTTGCTGTGGCCACCGCGAGACAGAGGTTATTCACGCCTGTAAAAGCAACTCTGTGGCTACCAGGAGTCCTCCTCCTAATCTGCCTCGGTGGTGGTTTTCTTCCAAAGTCTAGGGTTCAAGTCACCAATCTATACATTCTCCAGCCACGCCTCCAACACCTGGCATGGTCCTGTCGTGTAGCAGGTGTCTAGTCAATGTGTATTGGATGGATGGAGGGAGGGAGGGAGGGAAGGAGGGAAGGAAGTGAGGACTGGATAAACTGATGATTTAAATGTCCCCAATTCTTCATGCTCTTCTGTAGCCACACCTTTCGCAATGTGACTTTCAGCTCCTCACATGAAGAGGTGGAGGTTTTTCCTCCCCCGTCCCTTAAACCTGGGCTGGCCTTGTGACTGGCTTTGGCCAATGGAATGCAGTGGAAGTGATGAGCCAACCCTTCAAGACACCCTGTGCATTTCTGCTTTTTCTCTTGGAACTCTGTTAAGTGGCTGAGCGAATAAGCATGAGCTGGCTTTCCGGGTGATGAGAGACACGTGGCCCAGTCACCCCATCACCTCAGCCTACAGCCAGCCAACCACCAGCATGTGTGTGAAGAGCTTCCAGCTGACCGACCAGGTGATTGCAGATGCAAGACTGAGCCCAGTTGAGGTCAGCCAAGCCTGGTTTAGATCTGCCCAGCTGACCCGTGGGCTCGTGAGCAGTAATAAATGCTTGTTGCTTTAAGCCATTTAGCCGTGGAGTGGCTGGTTATGTAGGCGTAGCTGACGCAATGTAGACACGCAGGAAATGATGCCTTTTAGGTTCAGCATAGCCGCCACCTCCCATCTTTCTTTCCCCTTTTGTGCTGTGCCCTCATCGCCTGTCACACCCTAGCCAGAAACTTCTGGTGTGTTAGCCAGAAACTTCTATCCCACGTTTGGACTTCTGTGTCTGAGATGCTGGGCAAGCGCCTTCAATTCAGTTCAACCAGCAGCTTTCATGGAGTGCCCACTGTATAAAAGACATCCTTCCAGCTCCTATGGAGACGGAGAAAAACAACCTATGACTCTTGCCTTCGATAAGCTTCTAGCAGCCGTAAGAATAGCGATATTCAAGTAACTGGTGTCTGCACAGTTCCTGAGGATATTCAAAGCGCCTTCACACACAGCACATATGTGAGCTTACACTTTGGGGGGTGACACAGCAGGCTAGATGCCGATTCAGCTATTACTGAGTGCCTACTGTGTACACAGTGTCATGAGAGATGCTGCTGAAAGAGAAACGAACGGCCCAAGGTCACTGTAAAGATTCATATTTCTCGAAGTGTTTGGTGTGGTCGAGTCCACCCCCTTTTCGCATGCATCTGGGCTTGGTTGAGGAAACAGACATGCTGAGGCAAAGATCACAAGGAACAAAAAACAAAAAAAGCTCCACTTTTACATTAAAAAAAAAAAAAGTGTTGCAAGCACAGGTTAGGGGAGTCATTCATGGCTTACCATCAAGTCCCGGAGAGGAAGCTCGGGAGAGGATTTAGCTGCCAAAGCTACAACTGGAAAAAGCCAATTCAAATGCTAGATTACAGAAGCAATCTAACTTTATGATGGTGGGGGACAGGGAGAGCTGCCGGGCTGCTCAGACCACAGGTGGAAGAAGGCATCCCAGGCTGGGCTGTACATTCTAAGGAGCATATTAATACACCAGGGTGTGGTTCAAGGGAAATGACCGGGATGGAGAAGAGGCAGGAAACCACGCCTGGAATGTTTGAGCGAATGTGGGCTATTTAGCCTGGAGAAGAGAAGGCTAAGGAAAGATGGGAAGGCAGATTCAAATGGCTGAAAAGCCTGCTGTGTTTAAAAGGTCTGGTCTTTTCCAGTGTTTCCCAAGAGGTGCAGGGTGAGGAATGGTAAAGGGACACATTTCAGTTCAATTTGAAAAATAACTGTCTAACATCTTGACCTGCCCTCCCATCAACGGAACAGGCTCTTCCTCTGTAGATCTGCAGTCTCCATTGACTAATGGTTGCTGGAAAAGCATTCCCAGGCATGGTAGGAGTTTGGATTCAATGACCACTAAGGTTCCTTCCACCTCTGAGTTTCCATGAAGGGCTCTGCAAAAGTAGAGGCTTCTAAGCCCCCAAGGTCTGCAATGCTCTTTTGTAAAGATAGCTAAGAGGAAGGTCAACGTGGAATGACACTTCCATCAGCACATTGGCCACTGGTGGCTGCTGAGAAAGCCGGGGCCCCTCTTTTCATTATGATGAGTGGCTCGTCTCTCCCAATGAAAGGGTGCAAGAAAATATAAAGCCGCCATGTTAACCAGAGGGAACTGGAGAGGAAGACAGACAAGGGAGGGAACTAACAAGAAACACCAAGCCAAAGGTGTGGTCAGAATAACAGGGCTGCTGCACGGAGACGGATCGGCCAGGCAAAGGGCTGCGGAGGCATGTTGCTCTGGGATGATGATGTTGATGATGATAGTAGTAATAATAGTTAACATTTACTGAGCACTTACTTTTTGCCAGGGACTATGCTTTACAAATATCTCATTTAAACCTCACGACGATCCAATGTAGTAGGTGCGCTTGTTATTCCTAGTTTATAGAAAAGCAATTAAAGCACAGAGAGCTTAAGGAAATTCTCCAAGGTCAAACAGCCAGGAAGTGGCAGAGTTTGCATTTGAACCTAGGTCTTCTGACTAGAGCCTGCACTTTTCACCTCTTCCCATTCACATCTTCTCTGTCTTTGTAGAGCTAGAGGAGGGCCGTCTGTCTGTCTTTCAGTCACCTGCAGTCCCCAGGGTGTGATGGGGTGGTGTCAAGAAACATTTCAAGAGCGCTGAGCAATCCCACTACCTCAGTATATTGATTTCTCCTCCGGAGTGAGACAGACATGAAAGATGAGTTCTGCCTGGTGGCATAAATTAGCTCTGTGCCCTTGGGGTTTTGCCCGCTGTGCCGCCCCCTGCTGTGCAGCCTCCTTGCCGTGCACGTGGGGGAACTGCCTGCAGCAGAGCCGTTGCTTTAGATCGATTCATGACTGGTACATGGCAAATGCCGGGACAAGAGCTTCCGCGTCGCAAGCCTGGACGAATGGCAGAGCAGAGCCAAGCAGAGGGCAATGCAATTTACAAGGAATCTTAGCAACCAGGCAACGGGAAATAAACCAGAAAATCACCTAGGAAACTCAGCGGAGCATGAGCTAAAGGAATTGCAGGATTTGTGAACCAATTTACAGCCCTCAGAGGAGAGGTGAGAGAGGCACAGGGCAGCTCCGAAAGACAGAAGACTGCGAGGCTGTCACCCGCCCAGACCTGCCGAAAGGCAGTGATAACACACGTCTCTGCCGAGAGACAGCTGGGTGGTGACCTCTGGGGACTTTCCTGGGCTGATCTCAGCCTCCCTCTCTGAGAGGGACCTGGGGTGGGTCATCAGTGTGGAGGGATGGATGGGGGTGCGGGGGGTAAAGATGTGAATGGAGGGAACTTCTCTTCTCCTTGCTCCCAGGAAATCGATAAAAGATAGATGAAGTGTTCTCAACCAGAAACAGAGCCTACCTTTGGTCTCCACTGCAAGGAGTAAGTCTCTTAGGCAGCGAACACCCCCTCTCACGGGTCCGTGGGCACTTCAAGAAGCCCCTCTCTCCATTCCACTGCATCAGTTGCCACGTGGACCGGCATGGAAGTGGCGTGGCTATCATCCTTGCCGGGAAATAACCTACTGTTATATCAATAAGAGGCCGTGTTCGACCAGAGAGGCTTACCCGGACTTTAGTTATATAGGAAAAGGACTAAGTGACACCAGCATATAGCAATTCATTCCTAAAAAAATCCCATTCTTCTCAATCAGGCCTAATATCTTCAACTGCATCCTTTTTTTTTTTTTTGGCGGTACGCGGGCCTCTCACTGCCGTGGCCTCTCCCGTTGCGGAGCACAGGCTCCAGACGCGCAGGCTCAGCGGCCATGGCTCATGGGCCCAGCCGCTCCGCGGCACGTGGGATCCTCCCGGACCGGGGCACGAACCCGTGTCCCCTGCAGGGCAGGGGAGGCGGACTCCCAACCACTGCGCCACCAGGGAAGCCCTCAACTGCATCTTATAATAGCTCTCTGGGCACAGTTGCCTTGAAATACCAGGAAGGAACTCGGAATTAATGAAAGGAATTATTAATTACTAAGGCACCTATGACTTTAAAGACATGGCCTAGGGGTCAAGATTGTCAGTTACTATTTACGATTTGTGTTGCTGCTAACGTCCAAACAAATTTGAGAAGATTGACACTTAAAAATAGAGGCCCCAGGACAGTGAAATTAAAGATGAATTCTCCAAAGTCATATGGGTGAAGGGAGGAAATGATTAAACCAGAAACCCAGCAGAAGAGAGCTCCTCCAATTGTGCATTAAACTGAGCTAAAGAGAACGGGGAAATGTGATGAGTTATTGGATAAAAGGAAGCATAGCCATTTGTCAGGAGAGGCAAACTTTTCCCTGACATTCAATATAAACACAAATTTATCATGAGAATCTCAATATAAGGACAGTGAGGCGCATAATAGACACTTCCTCCAAAGACTTCTGCAGGAGAAGCAGAAACATCCTTCAGATGGTCGTTTATTATATCGACCCTGAATAAAAGCTGAGGTCTTAGGGATGAGCCCTTCTGGATTTAATATAGTCCCAGCTAATGGCTTATGGATTGTTGTAGAGGCAGGTCCAGTTAGGAGTGCTTAAAGGTCTGGAGACAGAGGTCAAATGCTTGGAGAGATGTGTGGCTTTCCTCCTGCAGGCCAGACTGAGAATGCACTCCCCTTGCCTGGGACACCACTTTGCCCGTTCCCCCAAAGGCATTAGAGATAAGCAAGGCAGGGGAAGGTCACGAAAGCCCTTGGCCAAAAGAAGACAAACCAGACTACAAAATGGAATATATTATTCATTTACACAAACAAAACATATATGTAAAGAAAAAAGACTGAAAGGAAATCTGCCAACACGTTCATAGTGCTAACATTTGGGTTGTGGACATTTGGAGGATGTTTAATGATTTTAATTTTCAAATCTTTTAGATTGACCTTGTGTAACTTTTACAATAAGAAAGAAAAAAGAAAAGATTTATTTTCTAAATCCTGGTTTTTGAGGTCTCTATGTGGTGGAGGGGTATCACCAGTAACAACCCATGTTTTCTTGAACAGATGCTTAAAGCACTCTCTTCTTTTTCTGATTCTCCACAAGCTACTAAACCTAACCCATCTTTCCAAACTGTGTAAATAAATCACATGTTAGTTTCACAATGGGGTAAAGAAAATAATGGAAGAACTCTGGCAGCTGTGATCGCCTGAAAATAAGAATGTGTTATTTCATTGGTACAAGTTCTCTGGCAGGAAAGCTGACAATACATGGCAAAAGTCTCAAAAATGTGCATACTGTTGTTTACCTGTGGGTCCTTATTCTAAGGAAATAATCATGGCTACCTGTGAAGACTGCACAGTAAAATTTCCCTGACAGCATTATCAAAACAGTAAAATGTGGGGACCAACCTAAATATTCACCATTAGAGATTTAGTTAAATAAACTGTGGTCCTAAGGAACACAATACAACCACCACAAAGAAGAGCTTAGAAGGTTTCTTAATGGCAAGGGATGATGCTTTGTAGTTCTCTGTTAAGTGAAAACTGCAGGGACCATTCTATTTTTGGAGAAAGGAAAAATGTATATATCCGAAGGATTATAGACGATTTTCCTTTTTTTCCCCTCCCCCTAGTTTTGGCCTATCTTTATTTGCTAAAATTTCTAGTATGACTATGCGTTTCTTTGGTAAGAAGAAGAAAGGGGAAGAAAGCTTTTTTTTACAAAGTAGTACTATTTCCTAGTTCTGTTTTCTGGAGGAAAACTAGAGGAACATCTCTCGTGTTGTGATGCTCTGTAAGACGCATGTTTGGAACAGGCTTGCTGGCTTCAGGACAGGAAGTTGGAGCTGAATAGAATCAGAGCATCTCTAGGCCATTTATCTCCTCTGCTTCTTCCTTTTTGTCCTGCCTTGGCTTGAAGCAATTAATGTAAGAGCCTGAAAGCCCAACGGGTCCATCCTTCTCCCTTCCCTTCCCATCCCAACGGACATGATGGTAAAGGATTAGGTAGGAGATGATTATGAGGCTTGTCCTGAAACAGCGGCTTCTGAGTGAAGCCCCCTACTGTAGTGTGTGTGAGAAGTGACAGGAGGAAAGACCAAGAACAATTGCTGACCCTGATATCAGGCTGGCTTTTAAAAGACGGCATATTCTTCTCAGGATAAACCAGCTTCTCAGAGACAAGGACTCAAAAGCAGTGCCCCTGTGTCTTGTGTATACACTCCTTGAGATTTATTTGGCTTTTTGCTATTAAGTTCAGCCCTTGGAAAAATTCATCTCAGTCCAGTTTCTTACCGTGTTTCTCCTCTTTGCAGACAGGCTAAGACAGACGAACATTTTTCCACTTGCTTTCCCTAGCTTATAAGCCATGAGGAGTGAAGGGAAATGTTTTCAAGGGAAAAGAATAAATTTGGCCATGTCAGAAGTGTTGTCTGGACTTGGGGCCATGAGATGAAAGGGATGTCTGGTCAAAATAAAGACAGGCAGGAAAAATGTCATTAGGGAGAAGGCAAGAAATCACAGACTACGGGAGCCCTGGGCTTGGCAAGACACAAATGAAGCTGGCCAAGTGCCTCATTGTCTGTTGAGATGGTTCTTAAAGTATGGCCCAGGGATCTGGGTGGGTCGTGAAGGTTTCCCATGTGTTTCACAGAAAACAAGGAAACAGGTACTTATTGAGGGTCCCGCAAGTGCAGGATGCTTTGCATATGATATCTCATCAAGCCTCACCACAACCAGAAGAAGGAGCTGTTGTTACCCACACCCAATAGGTGCAGAGATTAAGGTTCAGAAGGGTTGAGTAACTTGCCTGAAGACACACAGCTAGAAAGCAGAGGAGTCTGAATTTGAACCCACACGGGTCTGACTCTGCCATGCAATTTCCTTAGGTGTCAATATTTATAATATGACAAAAGTAGATGAGAATATTTAGGACTGTGCTCTTGTCTTGGCACCAGTCAGCTCCAACTATCTTCCAGAAGCACTTGTTTTGAAAACTTTAAAGGCTTTCTATTTCTGCCATAGATCAGTTGTTTGCTTTTGAGATTGTAAACAAAGGGTCACTTCATAGTGTCTTCCCAAAGCAGGACCGGTTTCCTATTTACTCTTGTGAGAGATTTTTAAATTTATTTTATTTTGCTTTGGCATTTTGCACTGGTCAGCAGAAGAGGGGTCTGGACTTGCTTCACTGGAGAGGATAATGGCTAGACCTTTTTAAGAGGCTCTGCTCATCACAGTGAAGATCTCCCTTCCCTTTATCAAAGGTTTGGGGGCCATGGATAGCAATTGCAGGACTTGGTTATTTAAGAAACAGATTTTTATAACTGATTCTGAAGTACGTTCAAACGAACAAGGACATTGCATGAAGAGTACCAAGAATTCCCATCACTCCCTCACCCCGATTCTCCATTTGTTAACACGTTACTTCATTTCCTCCATTCTTCTCTCTCTCTCTCTCTCTGTGTGTGTGTGTGTGTGTGTATCTACCCATTATCATTATTCTTTTTCTGAAGTATTTGAGAACAAGCTGCAGACGTGATCCCTCACACCCCTAAATACTTCAGTGTGTAACTTCCCCAAATCAATGACACTATCTTAGGTAACAACCACAAATCCTCCAAATCAGGAGATGACATTGCTACAATAGGACCATCCAATTCACAAATCTCACTCAGAATTTGCCAAATGTCCCAACACTGTTTCTTTTTCTTTTCTGGTTCAAGACCAGTCCAAAAGTTCATGTTGCTTTTGGCTGTCACGTTCCTTTATTTCCATTCAATATGGATCAGTTCCTCAGTCTTTCCCTATCTTTCTTGACCTTGGCAGTTTAAAAAGGGTACAGATCTCTCACTGGGTTTTTCCAACGCTTCTTCACGTGTAGACTCAAGCCTACACTTGAGTTTACGTTTACAGAAACAAGGCTGAGGTCTTCTCAGTGCATCTCATCAGAGGCTCACGATGTCAACCTTTCACCCCAGTGGGATAGACCCTCTGTCATCTGGTCAAGAGGTGTCTGCCAGCCTTCTCTACTGTAAGCTCACCAGTTCCCCTTTGTGGTTGACAAGTGTTTTGTGGAGAGATAGTCTAAGTCTGTGCTAGATCTTATTCCTCATCAAACCTCTACCCAGACTTAGCATCTCTGCATGCCTGCACCAACGGCCTCTAAGATGGTTGCCGAACAGTGAAAATTGATTTCCATCATTCCTTCTACCTTTGTTTGTGGACATCTTGTGGTAAAGAAGAGTTACCTCTTCTGGTTTACTTGTCTGTCTATTTCTGTCTATCTATCTATCTATCTATCTATCTATCTATCATCTATATCTATCTATCTATCTAATCATCTATCATCTATCTATCTGTCTATCTATCTATCTAACCACAAGTTTACATCAACACTTCCAGCTACAGTCTGTCACCTCAGGATTCTTTATAATCTTTCCCTCTTCCATATTTGTAAATTCCTTCTCCCACAGTGAAAAATTTGGCTCCAATTAGCCCCAAAATACTTACTTTTTCACTCACTCCCCTTTCTGTACCCTGCAGAGTTTCCAGCCCTGTCACCACCATCTCAGCCCACGGCAACTTCCTGGGTCCAGGGCCTTTCATCACCTCTTTGGCCCTGCTGCCTCTCAGCCCCCAGCCATACTGGTACCTCCAAGGGAATGAAAGAGAAAGGAAGATGAAGAAGAGGAGGAGGAGGAATTTGTGACCTTGGTCATTTTGTTCGGGATCGTTCTGTCTTGCTTCCCTCTGTACTTATCCCAGTCTGGGAACCACCCTCACTCCTAGGCTATGCCAAAGGGATGGACCTATTTTTATACTAAAGGACTCCCACTCTTCCAGGTGGTTGGATGGCGGAGAGTCAAGGCATTGGTTGGCCAACGATTGGTGAGGTGGTTGAGTCCTTTCTATCAAGGACTTGAGCCGAAGCTGGTGGACTCTAGGCAGCAAAGCTGGGGCTTGTGCTGAATGACGCGGCAGCCACTGCACGCAGGAGGGTGGCCAGTCTGCAGGGAGCTGGGGATCACAGGCATGGGTCCAGCTTAAGCGGAGCATGATGCTCTTACAACTTGGGGGTCCGCTTTAAGAAAAAGATTATGGATACGAGTCTATAAACTTGTAGGTTTTAGATATTCCTTGCTCTTTCCATTACTGTTTTAATTAAATTAGCCCAAATGGCTTTCTGATTCTTGCACCAGGAAGCCAGAACCCTGAGCATTAAAGCATTGACAACGAGCAGACACTAGCTATTTTTTTTCTTTCGATTTTGAAGGCCAACTCAGCTGAACGTTTTTGTCCCTGAAAAATAGTCCTTTTAACTAGACCACTGAATTGCCAGATAAGGTTTGGGATTTTGCAGCAGTAAACAAAGAAGAATCGGAAGTTATAGTTTCGGCATCGCTACCCCGGATTTTTAGTGTGGCTCACGAAAATGCCTTCTAAATCAAGTGTCTGAGTGTCCTTCAGGATTACTGTTGATTCAAGATTACTGGACATGCTTTAAATCCAATTCCAAATAACTTCAGAGTTCATGTCAGAAAAAGTTTAGAGACTCGCTAGCAGGAGATAACTTTTAGAAGTAAAAATTAATCCCCCTTACAGGAGGCAGTGGGCCCCAGGTGAGCAAAAGCAGACTGCTAATTACGGAAGCTCAGGGTTAGCTGACTTGCCAACAGGGGGCAGGGGAATGGGGGGTGGAGGGGTCCCTCCAGCCACCTCCCCTCTTCCTCCATCCCATTCTTCTCCCATACAATCCAAGGATTGTTAGTGATTTGGGGGACCGTTTAGGAAGGATATGGCAAAGTTAACATTGCTGATGTCAAAAAGAAGAAAAACCGCCCAGTGCTAGAACAGGAGGAAGCTTTCTCACTAGCTAGGCAATTCCGGGCTCAAGTTCTAACTGTACTCACTCACTCACTTTCCTGAACATTGGGGTCCCTCTTCTATAAAATGGGTGTAAAATCAACACCAAAAGCTCTTTGTAAATAGCAAAGTAAACAATAATTCAACCACCGCTAACAGTTCTGGATTCTGTATGCATCAGGCTCTGTTCTGAGCACTTACATTATTTCATTTAATCTTTACAACAATCACATGTCTAACCATATGACATACAAGGATTATTATTCCCATTTTACAAATGAGGAAACTAAGGCACAGAGAGGTTAGATGATTTGCCCAAGGTCATTTAACTGATTAGTTGTTATTTTTATTACATTCAAAGACACTGGTTCAGAAAAGACTGAAGTGACTCGCTCAAGGTCACGGCATTAGTCTGATGAAGGGATAGCTTTTTAGTTTCAAGGGGAAATTAGCAGCAGGTTCTTTTTTTTCTTTTCTTGGTACGCGGACCTCTCACTGCTGTGGCCTCTCCCGTTGCGGAGCACAGGCTCCGGGCGCGCAGGCTCAGCGGCCATGGCTCACGGGCCCAGCCGCTCCGTGGCACGTGGGATCCTCCCGGACCGGGGCACGAACCCGTGTCCCCTGCATCGGCAGGCGGACTCTCAACCACTGCGCCACCAGGGAAGCCCAAGCAGCAGGTTCTTTTCCCAATAAAGGGGGAAAGCTGAGACTTGGAGGACATGGAAGGCTTATGAGGGGTGGGCAAAATACGCCCAAGGTCCGATAAGGCAGGAAGAAAACTTTCAAATCCTTTCTCCAGCAGGCTGGAGCACAGGGGTGTGGAGAAGGGCCGAAGGGCTCTAAGATTCTGGTACTTTCTCCTCTGGTGAGGAGAGGAGCAGCCCTTCTGTCTGTGGAGCTTAGAAGGCCAGCGTCAGCAGTGTCCACCCACAGATGGCCTGTCACCTCAGCTGCCCCGGAAACGTGCCCCGCAGGGGCTCCCACTGAGTGGCTGGGCTGCCCAGGCACAAGTAATCACCACCCTTTAAAAGCACAGCGCTGCAAGTAAGACGCACTTTTAGATTTCAAGCATAGTGTCTTCTACATTCATATTGCCATGTTACAATGAAATGGCATCAGCTAGTTCTTTATGTAAGACCTGTAGGCCTTGACTAATTTAGAGGACAATTTGGTGACCTCCCCCCAAAAGAAAATCTTATTATAAAGAAATAGTGCTTGGAGGATGTTCAAGCCCCCAAAAGGATATTCGCTGGGGACCCTCTCAACTCAGTTCCGCGGCTGTTTAGTGGCAGAGCCAGGACTAAATACTTCCTTGGACTTTGGAGCTTGGCCTGTGGGATTCTTCTGACGCGGGTCCAATCCCAGGTTTATCTCTCACTCACTGAGGGAATTTGAGCAAACTACTCATTGTTTCTACACCTCCCTTTCCTCCAGGGTCTGTTGTGAGGATTAAATGAGATAATGCCTGTGAGGGCTCAGCGTGGGCCTGGTGTGGTGCTGCAGAAGGACTGTTACTGTTGTCTAATGTTCTTCCTATGGCTCACGAATAATACTCCCGATCTCATTCTTTTGAAGTAGTCTTTTGTTTTTCCTTCAATTTTTCTGAAGTATAACTGACATACAATAATCTGCACGTACTTAAAGTGTACAGTTTGATGAGTTTTGACGTATGTATATGCCCATGAAACCATCACCACAATCAAGATGATGAACATATCCACCACGTCGCAAAGCTCCCTTGTGCTCTTTTATAATCACCCCTCCCCCTCCCTCCTTGTCCCCCAGCAAACACGAGTCTGCTTTCTGTCACTATACATTAGCTTGCATTTTCTAGAATTTCTATGGATGGAATCCGACTGTATGCACTTGCTTTTTTGTCTGGCTTTTTTACTCAGCATAATTATTTTGAGATTCATCTATCCTATTTATTATTGACTTGCTTTTGGGGGGGTATCGTCCTTTTCTCCCTCACATGATGGACAAAGTATTTCCAAGTGAGAGATGTGGACCCGTGGAGCACCTCCTCAAGGTCCTGGCTGCGGTTCCTAGGCGTACACTTGCGGCTGCCTGAGGTTTCTAACACTTGCGCTCTGAGCACTCAGTTGCTCCCTGTGTCCCAGTAGCATGCAAGTGCAGATGGCTCAAATGCAGCAGGACTTCAAGGGCACACACCAGGCAGCCTTCTCACATGACACGTGCCCAGACCCCATCCCCAGGATTCATAGGTCTGAGGGGTGGCCTGGTTGAAGAACGCTGTTCTCAAGTAGTGGCACGAATTTCCTAAAGTCACCTGGGCAGTAAACATTAAAGCAAAAGGGAGGGAATTAGGGCAGCACCTGGTGGTAAGAATCACATTTCATAGACAAAAATGAGATGCTCTGTAGTGTCTGAAATACATTGTAAGACATCTGTGGGGCATCATGAATGTGGTATCTACAGGTTTTATGACCACACGTGAAAATAAATCTGCTCCCTGGGCTTATTTCAGCATTCTAAACATATGTGACCAGAGCGCCACCGAGTATTGTGTGGACCAGGAAATCAACAAGGGTGGTGCCATCACCTGCCTCCACATGGGATTCCAGAAAACCACACCGAGAGGCACGGAGATCAGTATCGAAAATGAGACACTCAAGTTACCACAAAGAGCTATTCTTGCTTATTCCAAATTGCTCTGTTTCTCTAAGCAGCTATTTTCATGGCAAAGCCAGCCTCTTCCCTAGCTATGTATAGGGATGACTCAGCAACTTAAAAACAAGTGGGAAGAGAAAAGAAATCTGCAAATAAGCTCACACGCCAGGGATAACCCTGGGGGTAATTCAAAAGGTAGTGCAAGTTGGTTATTTTCCAAAATATCCGGCCTCTTTGAATTCCACTGTTGGGTTGGAAACCATCATGAGCTAAATATACACGAATGTTGGAGGGTCACTTTCTAGTAAGCCTCAGTGTTTATAAAAATAGGGATTTAGAAGCAAAAGTCTCCTCCGTGTCTAGCGGTGGCGGTTCCCTGTGCTGCTGTTTGCTCTGCTCTCCAGGGACTGGGTTTTGACGACAGATGAGGGGAAGCGCGGGTCTATTTTTAAAGGTCTCTGGTTTTCTGACTGTTGCCAGGGAGAAGGTGGACAAAAGAGGAGCACAGTAAAGGAAGGTCACCTCAGACATTGGTTCAGTGAGTCAGTTAACGATTATTTACTGTTTCTACTGCCCGAAATACATTGGATCTACCCACTTGGCTCCATCTCCTTGGCTGCCATATTTATTTGTCCAGGAGGCCATTATTTTTCACCTTGTCTAAGTGGACTTCCTGTTTTCACTGGAGGCTCCTCCAGGAGTCCATTCTCCATCCTGCAGCCAGAGAGAGTTTTTCATTCCTTTTTTTGTTTGGTTTTTTTTATAGTTTTGCTTTTTATTTATTTATTTTAAGCATTTTTATTGGAGTATAGTTGCTTAGTTTCTGCTGTACAGCAAGTGGATCAGCTATACGTATACATATGTCCCCTCTTTTTTTGGCTTTCCATTCCTTTAGGTCACCACAGAGCATTGAGTAGAGTTCCCTGAGCTACACAATAGGTTCTCATTAGGTATCTATTTTATACATAGTATCAACAGTGTATATATGTCAATCCCAATCTCCCAATTCATCCTGCCCCCCACCTCTCCCCGTTGGTATCCATACATTTGTTCTCTACATGTGTGTCTCTATTTCTGCTTTGTAAATAAGATTGTCTAGACGATCTTATTTACAGAGAGAGCTTTTCAGAAGTGGAAATTGGACCAAATCACACCCTTGATTAATAGAAAGGCATAGTAAAAGATCTGGAAGCATACCTATCCTACCAAACTCTTCATAGTGGGTGTCCCCAGGGAAGGGGTGCAGGAAGACCTGAATGTTTTTACTGTGTGGTTGGAATTTTCTATAGTGAGCTGTATTTCTTTCATGATTTTGGAAGGATCTCAAATGTTTAATTTGGTCCCTATGTGCTAGGAACACTTAATCTTGCATTAGAGTCCTAGACACTGAAAATTCGAAGAGTTATGCTTGCTTGTTATGGCCTCGCAGGGCAGAAGTTGTGATCACAGAGTGGAAGTGATAGGGGATGTGAGCTTTAAGAGGGAGCTTGCATAAGCAGAGCTGCCCGAAGATTCACTGGTTGGCCAGCACGGGTGGTGATGGCCAGGACAGGCGTTTGGGCTGAGGCTGGGTGCCTTCTGCTGGAAGTGGTGTCAGGAACTTGAGTGCCACATGCCCTAAGGGTCCCTGTATTTCTGTGATTCCACATGATGCCCCAGAAGGCAGATGTTTTTTTAGCCTAACTGCTAAGGGGATATTCTCCAGGGGCCTTAGTCCCTGTCTGCTTGCTTTCTTTTGTACCTCCAATTTCTATCAGTCAATACATTTCTAGAAGCCTTGAATTAACCTCTTAGCTTCATGTGCCAAGAAGGTTATGGATGGTGATTCTTCTGCGAGGAAAAAAGCACACGTAAGATGCACATGGATCCAAACTGGGTACTAGAAGTAGAAAGAAGAAGGGACCCTGGAAAAGTAGCTAAGGAGAAGCAGACAGCACAACATTCCCTGCTAATCTCGCTTCAACCCCAGAAGCCAGCCACTTCGCTGTAACTCCATTCCCAGTGTGCGTGCCCCGCTGCCTCTGGCCGCTCACTTTCTGACCCCAGCTCCTTCCCCAGGCAAAGACCACTCCCTCATGTAGCTCCTTGTATGGCTTCTGGAACGGAAGTCATAGTGCCATCCAAAGGGATGACATAGCCTTCGAGATGTCATTATTCCTATTCTGGAATAAATAGAGATATTAATCTGATTGGAAAAGCACTTTGTGGAGCCTCCCTTGTTCCCTGTACTGTCCCAGACATTTACAAGTTGGTTGAACCATGTTTTTATTTTTTCCACTACCCCAAGGCCATACCGTTTTTCTTTTTAATATACAGATCATGCCTTGCTCAGAGTAAATGCTCAATAAATATTTGTTGAATTGATTTTCCCGTTCGGAGATGTGGCAGAAAGACCCTTTTGCTTTATGTGCGTAACCGGGTAAACCTCGGGTTCTGAGCTGGATCAACAATGACAAATGTACCCCAAGGACGGGAGTGGGGGGCAAGGACAGGAATGTGAGCCGTAGGCAGGAGTCAAGGTAAGAATTTGAGAGTGTGTGAGGCAAGGAACAGATGAAGGCACGTATAGCCAAAGTGAGTCGTATGAGAGGTTCAAGGGCCAGACGTTGCCCAAGGGCGGCCGAGTCAGACTCCCCGGGCTCATGTGTGTCCTGTTCTGTGATGCACATCCCTTTGGGTAACTCAGTTAATCCCACCCACTGAGCCCCATCCTCATCAGTGAAACGAGGTGGCCCCTAGTCAGTGTGAGGATTTAATGAGGGAGCTAATATATTTGAAAACACTATACACTGTGAAATGCGATGCAGAGAAAAGGCGAATTAGCAAGATTTGAACGCATCTAGTGACCTTGCAGAATTCTTTACAAGTATTCTTCTGCCTCTATCCCTCTCCTGCAGTTTTATTCCCAGGAACCCAGTATCTCTGAGATGGAGGATCTTGGAGTTCCTCTGGCCTGTTCCCGTCCTGTTCTAGACTAGGAAATGGGTTCAAGAGATTCAGTCACAAAGCGGCCTCCCTGGAGGCACAGTGGTTAAGAATCTGCCTGCCAATGCAGGGGACACGTGTTCGAGCCCTGGTCCGGGAAGATCCCACATGCCGTGGATGAACTAAGCCTGTGTGCCACAACTACTGAGCCTGCGCTCTAGAGCCCGCAAGCCACAACTACTGAGCCCGCATGCCACAACTACTGAAGCCCATGCTCCTAGAGCCCATGCTCCACAACAAGAGAAGCCACAGCAATGAGAAGCCTGCACACTGCAACGAAGAGTAGCCCCTGCTCGCTGCAACTAGAGAAAGCCTGCACGCAGCAATGAAGACCCAACGCAGCCAAAAAAAAAAAAAAAAAAAGCGACGAATCAAATGGTATCAAACTGATCAAAGGTTGTCAGCATCGGACTCTTCTAATTTAAAGGTTTGCTTTGTTCTTTATTCCCCTAGTTTACATTTTACTTTGATCCCACATGTCATTTTAAGGACATCCTGATCACTATAGAAAAATGGGGTCTAACTATTGTGTGACAGAGAAGCTCACTCAGCAGCCCCCAGACCTCTTGTCTTCCTAGTAATGATAATTATCGCAGCTCAGACCCTTTGACTCTCTGCTGCTCTGACCAGGCTACTTTGGAAAGGATGACCTTCTGCAGGGTCTGCATCCCACTGGTCAAGGCAGGAGGAAAAAATAAAGAGCCTCTGCTCCCCCGTGTCTGCAGCATCACCGTGCTCTCTCTTGCCCAAGGGCAAGTCTCCTTCGATTCTGTCTGGTTTCCTGCCCGGAGCCTGCTTCCTGCCACCCCTCCGTTTTACCTGATGTCTTGACAGAGCTCAGCCCCAATTCGATGGCAAATCCACCTGAGCTTCCCTGTTTGGGCGCTGGTTCATCTAACCGCACGGTACCCGCAAACACGAGGGGTTGATATGTAGCCGTGTCCGTGTATGTCATAGAAAGGTCACCTAGCGGAATGATTACAGAACTGATTCGAGAATGAAAAGAACATGTCCTGTGTGGGGTTTTTTGTTTTGTTTTTTTAAACAAAAAGACTAAAACTGAGAAACCTGAAGAAAGATGGGCACATTCTGTTCTGGTTTGTCCTTTTTCGAGCGCTGAGTCCCAGGAAGGCAGAGCGCTGGGCGGGGGAGGGCGGGGAGTGGAGCCAGTGCCACCTCATTTAGCAGACTTCCAAAGGCAGCCACCACCTCAGTTGTTGGGAGATATTTCATTCTGCTCGTGCCCAGACACCCAAAAGCCTGCCGGCCCAGCTCGGCTGTCCCCCTGCAGCCGTGCACCGTGATGCACCTGCCCGGGGCACCCCAGCTGCCCCTGAGTCCTGGCTTTTTTTTTTTTTTTTTTTTTTTTGCCGTACGCGGCCTCTCACTGTTGTGGCCTCTCCCGTTACGGAGCAATAGGCTCCGGACGCGCAGGCCCAGCGGCCATGGCTCACGGGCCCAGCCGCTCCGCGGCATGTGGGATCTTCCCGGACCGGAGCACGAACCCGTGTCCCCTGCATCGGCAGGCGGACTCTCAACCACTGCGCCGCCAGGGAAGTCCGAGTCCTGGCTATTGAACTAGTGGCCGCTTGACCTCCCCAGATGTCTCACCCTGCACTTCTTGACCCGGAAACCAGCCTTCTTGCTCTGCGATCTCTTGATACTGGCAAACCTCTTCCTGGCTGCCCACATCGGTCCCTCCCTACAAAGGCTGATTATGACAGTAAGATGCAAGACACATTTGCCAAACCACCAAAGGCATTGCATAAATATATGAATGTATACATTTGTTAAAAACTGGCACACAATACTGCTAGTGACTGAATCAGAGCTGGCTGGGGAAACACAGATAAGCTATTAGCAAACTCGTTAATTTGTGGCACCTGGACACCATGAAGAGCATGCTGGTGTTGGAGGGCTGTGTGTTCTCACACACTCACTGGCTGTGTTGCTGCTGGAATAAGTCTCAGTTTCCTCTTCTGCAAAATGGGCTTAATAGTCAAAAACAATGCCCATCCTATTTACTTTATGAGGTTGTTGTGAGGATCAAAGAGTGTAAAGTTCTATGAAGCCTATAAAAAACACTACGCTTGCAAACAAGATTATTAGTTCCATAATTAGCAAAGTGCCTTGCTTAAACTAAGCGCTCACTAGACTTTAGAACTGTAGTTTGATTGTGAAAGAAAATGCTATTATTTCATGGCATTTTTTACCTGACATTCTTATCTGTTTGCCTCTTTATTACCTGTCTCCTCCATTAGACTCAAAGCTCTCTGAGAGCAGGAATTCTGACCATCTTAACTCAGAGCTGTAGTCCTTATGCCTTGGCTGGTTTTGGTACATTGATAATTAAGTAGTTTTGGAGTGGAGGAATGACAGCTTTCTGGCTCAGAGGGAAGCAATGGAGGGAGTAGTTAAAAATGGGCTTAATTCTTGTGAATGCATGTTTATCTAACTAGAGCTTGCTGCTGGTGTAGAAACGAAAATATACCTTAGAAAGCGACCAGATCTCTTAGAGATGGAAATATGGATGGAAACACTGAGCATGAGGAACAGGTAAGAGAACTGTGAACTTTGAGTAGAGAGAAAACATTTGTTCTAAACATCTCCTAAAGGGCTGACTCCTTCTGGGTTGCCCCAGAAGGTAGACGGGGACCTGCAGAGAGATGGAGTTTGTTTTAGTTAAAGGTATTTGAAAATAGGTTGTCCCAGGAGGCATGAGTTTCTTGTCAGAGGAGGTATTCAAAAAGAGGCTAGATGTATTTGTGGAACTAATGTTGTAGGTGGTTGAGTTACCATGTTGCTAGATGAGATATAAGATGGCATCCATGGCCCTATTTAATCCTGCCTGTAAGGCTCTGGAGGCAAAGTCCAATATAAATAAATAATATAAAATAATAGGGAAAGAGAAAGAAAGGAAAGGGGAGCAGGGAAAGGAGGAGAAGACATGGGGACCTCTGCTATTTGCTTCCTTGAAAATCTTTTTCATCCACAATCCCAGGTCCCCCTTGGGGAACCTCAGACACCACCCACACTCAACTCAGAACAACCCATGGTTCACATGCTCCTTCTCCAGCCATATCTACGCCTCTCGCTGGGTCACATGGCCTGAGTCTAGCCCTCAGCTCCAGTCACCTCAATCCTTAGTCACCCCTCCCATCAGACCGTCCTAGGGGCAGCTCTCCACCTGCTCTCCTTTAGTATAAGCAAGACAGCTATTTACTTCATAAGAAGGGCTTTTCATGTATGACTTCAAAATACTCATACCGAGTGGGATTTGATAGCCCTCATAGATTGCATGTTTGTGTCCTGCCAAAATTCGTATGTTGAAACCCTAACCCTAAATTCATATGTGGCTATATTTGGAGATGGGGCCTCTACAAAAAGTGGTTAAGGTTAAATGAGGTCATAAAGGTGGAGCCCTGATCCAATAGTATTAGTGTCCTTATGAGAAGAGACACCGAAGTGATCACTCGTGTTGTCTCTCTCTCTCTCCCGTGTGAGGACACTGTGAGAAGGTA
Organism: Delphinus delphis; assembly: GCF_949987515.2. Lineage (NCBI taxonomy): Eukaryota > Metazoa > Chordata > Mammalia > Artiodactyla > Delphinidae > Delphinus > Delphinus delphis. Next base: position 29,451,923 of record NC_082698.1, on the reverse strand, counting down.
GGTGTCTGCAAGGCAGGAAGAGTCCTCACCAGAAACTGAATTAGCCAAGCACCTTGATCTTGCACTTCCCACCTTCTAGAACTGAGAAAATACATTTCTGTTGTTTAAGTCATTATGATATATTGTTATAGCAGAATAAGAAGATGAATACACCCTCTTAGAGGTAAAGTAACTTCAAGAAAAAGGCATGATTTGAACTTCAGTTCTGCCACTTCCTACCAGGGGGCCCTCGGGTACATTGTTTTTTCTCTCTGAGCCGCAGTGTACTCGTTGGTAAAATGTGGATCTCAACATTTATCATAGAGAGCTACTGCGAGGATTAAGGGAGGAGTCTTATTAGGGTATGTGGGACACAGTAAAACTTTACCTTAGAAAACGTTAGATTTAAAGGAAGATACCTTTGTCTTGAGGCATGAGCATCTCTTGGTGTGATCCCTTGGAAGAAAAAAACAACAGCCATGACATAAACCACCTGCCCCCATCAAAGCTGCCTCCTCTGGACATTGAACTTGAAGTTCCCACTTGTTTATCAGTTACTCTTTGGGTTGGAAGAGTGTACATCGTCTACCAACAGCAGCCTCTCCTAACATCCACATCCAAGAAGTCCTTCATGTGCTCCTCTCCGTAGACTTTTGGAATCACGGCTCAGTGAATCAACCAGCCTGCCGGAACATTTACGCTCTCCTGCCCTCCTGAGCCCTGCAGACATAGGCCATAATTCCATGTGCACAATTTCCAAGTAACGATCATGGCCCCGGGGCTATAATTCATTCCCTGAGGCCACCCCCTGAAGGACACCTGGAGGTCCCCGACTGAGGAGCCAACCTACCCACTCAGCCCATGAGCACTGGCAGCTTGTTAGATCAAATCAGAGGCAGGGAGAGATTTATAGTTTATCTCAAAACACCCTGGACAGCAATGTCAATTCCAGACAAAGGGCAGGAGAGGGTACCTGGTGCCGATTACAGGCCCCGCTTCTGAGGAGCAGCTGGCCTGAGTGCTTGCCCTGAACACTTCTCAGCATGCCGTCTCATCAGAGTGTGCACATCTGGACGCCCAGTAAGAGCAAGAGCTATACATTTTTCTTGCTGTTGAAGTATGGCTCCCCGGGGACCCAGCAGGTCTGGCCAGCACAGACACTTCCCGCATCCTGAACTCAAACAAGCCCACATTCTCCAGGATAACGGAGGGAAAGCTTCCAAGTCTACAAGCTGCTGTCAGCCAGGAATTCAGGCATCCTTGCCTCGTGCTGAGAGGAAGCTCTTAAACAGATCACTGCCTTGGCCGACCTTAGCGGAGGAGGAAGTAGAAAATGTGATTAACATGTAACTATAAAATGTTGCAGCCATAAAAAGGGAAGGGAAAGAAGTCAGCACGTAAGTAATGGCTGTGTGAATGGCCACATCAAGCCACTTCCAAAAGCTCCATCTCACCGAAGAGCAGTCATCTTGTTTGCCAAGTGGAAACTGCCTTAAGGAATCTCAAAATTAGTACCATTCTGCCAGCAGCCACACGAACTGTACGGAGATTCTGACCACAGTCAGTTTGCTAGAGTCTCTGATGTCCTTGCAGTTGACTTCAAAAAATAGGACGCATCCTGCAGGAAAAATGATGGGGGTTGGTTGGTTGGTTCTCAAACTGCGTTGTCATAATCAGGTGTGACGTGTTACAACTCATTTGTTTCGAAAGTAAAGAATTCATGCTGGGAAGAAAAAGAGAGAAAACATATTTGAGATTTCTCTGTACTAAACATCATCATCTCACTTACATTTTGAACTGATTTCCTGGAGGGAGAGAGAAAGAAGTTATTAAAGGGGAAACAAAGACCACAACAGTGATCAACTAAATGGGAGAAAAACCGCCTGCCTTGTGAGGGAACTCATCACACAAGGGAGGAAGTTCACCAAATGGGTCTAGGATGTCTAATGATAGCCTGGGGATTTCATGTTCTAGAAAAGGGAGTTTCTTTGTGATCATGCTCATTAAGGACTGAAGCTTATAGCTTGGGGAGGGTGGAATAAATGCATAAGTCCGTATGTGTGAACCCATATCCACATTGTGAACATGCATCCTATGAAATATATGACGAATCCGTAAGTCTGTATATGATGAGTTAAAACAAATCCCACTTTTCACTGCGCAAGAGAGTCTTTCTTTATGTCCAATACCAGTTTTGTCTGGTTAGACCCAGTAGGGGTGAAACATGGCATATAGTTTTGATACCTCCAAGACAAATGATGCTGCAGGTGGAAAGTTCTTCTTTTACAGAATAGAGTCATTGAGGCAGAAATTGGGGCAAGTACTCCAAGAGTCTGCTCTGGGCAGCATCACTGCCGTGGCGGTAGGAAAAACATTGAGATTTGCAGACCTTGTGTATCGATGGCCCCTGCCTGAGCACGCATGGCGGGGGCTCCAGCTCTCCCATCCCTTCCCCGGAGACTTTTGGCAATGCCCTCCCAAGCCTGATGCTACATGGCTCGACCTTCTTCTGTGATAGCCTCTGGCTCACACCCCTTCTGATGCTTGCCCTTCCTTGCTGTCCTGGAGAAAACATTCTTCCCTGGTATGTCACTCCCACGGGAAGTTCCTCCAGTCCTGCCCTACTTGCAACAAGACACACACCTCATGTGCTCTGACTTCTCAGGCAAAAGCTCCAAGGCAAGAGGAAAGGTTGCACTGGGAGAATCCTGTGTCAAGGAGGAATATCTCGCTGTGTGAGCAGGGCTCTCCCCAGGTCCTGAAGGCCTGACCCTGTAGGGTAGCCTCTTCCCACAGCAGTGCAACCTCCCATAGTCTCTGAACCTCAGTTTCCCCTTCTGTGAAACAGGCATGGGGTTACTAGGAAGATTACCTGGGACAGCAAACAGGCTTTGAAAATTGTAACACACCTCTCCAATGGCAGGTGGCATTGCTATTACGACACATGAAGAAGCAGAGGTTTTGGAGTTTGGGGCCATTTTCCTGGGAGAAGGAAGGGGTAAAGAGGCTAGGACGGTGGGTTCTGCTCCAGATGCTGGAGTTGCTGTATAGGAGTTAAAATCGCAACAAAGGAAATAACTGAAAATACGCACAGGAAGAGCTCTGGATGGAACAGGCTCAGGAGACTCAGGAAGTGACCACGAAAGCCTTCAAAGAGCAAAGAAGAAAAATGGTAAGTATGCACGTCAGGCTACAGAGATCTATGATTAAAGAAGAAATGTGAAAATGAATAACGAGAATTAAAGTTCTGCAGACAAGAAAAGGAGGGGAGGAAACAATCCCAACCCTCCCTGCACATACATCCTTCATTACATCCTTCTTCCGCCCTGGGAAGGAGGGAGGGGCAGTGCACAGCTTTGAAGGACAAAACGGGGCAAGTCGAAACCACATGGCTGATGAGATAATGAGAGGTTAATAAGAGCAATTTCCAGATCTGTCAGAGAATGTGGGCGTGACTAAGCCTGGAACATGATTTGGGGGTCCCCTCTAAGATGTTACTGAGAGAAGGGGAAGCGGGGGATTTTAGGATCAGAAACCTTGCCCTGGAGGGGAAGGACCACTTCCGGAACAGATATCAAAGGACTTTCTCCTCCTAATTCTCACCTCACTGTTCAGAGAGGAAGAGGGATGGGGGATGGAGAGAGCAAGTCCTGACCAAGCCTGCAGTGGTGGGCGTGACCCCACTCCGTTCCTGGGGTCAGCTTCCCTGCCACCTCCCCTTACAGCCTGGAAGGCCGGTACCCGGTCCATACCATGTAACATTTGCAATAATTTGTATTTAACGCCAGCTGACGTTTGAGCCATATTACTATTAATGGTGAGAGCTGAGGGAGTGATTCTCGAGGCACAGAAAGTTCCCTGAAGAAGCTTGGAGTCGCATCGCAAGGACCACACGTGGAAAAGAATGGTGTGACAGGACCTGAGCTTCTAAACAAGGCAGACCTGGCTTCTGATCCTGGGGCCCCTACCTGCTAAACTTGTCTCCTTGGAAAGGGACTTAACTACTCAGTTTACTCGCTGAGATTCAGTTTTCTCAGCTGTAAGACAGGAATGACATTACGTCCCCCAGAGGACGATCAAGTAGATGACCTAAGGTAACAGGTGCAGTGCCCAGGGCTACACTGCAGTACTGTGCTCAAGAAAGCGGTTCCTTACCAGGGCATTCAGGGAAACCAAGGCAAGTAGAATCTTAGTTTGCAGCTGCACAGACGGCACCTAACACTGTCATTTAGCCATTGGGGCAAAGCTCAGAGAAGTCACCGTGTTCTCCTTTGTCCCACTCCCATCTTTTTCAAGCCCAGGGGTGCCTTTTAAAAGTCAGGAAAGGCAAACTGTTTAAAAGAAATACCAAGTTCCAGGCAAATGTTGCGGTGGGCGGGTGAGGGTCTTAGCCCCTGGGATCCACCTCTGCCCTGTAGTCACTCCTCTGGGGCCTGATGGCTTCTTTCCTAGTTCCAGCCACTCCGTCTGCCCTGGATTAAACCTTCCCCGTCCCTCTGAACTCTTCTGTAACGCCCGCTTTTGTAGTCCCAGAAGCCTTGGCTCTCAGGCTGCCCCCTGATGTGAAAAAGTCTCCATTTCACCTCGCCTAGTGATTGCACTGATCCACACTGAGGGGCGAACGAGGCTGAACTCATGAATATATCTGCAGCCCAGGAGTGCAGGAGGGGTGAGGGGTGAGGGCTGCAGGAGGGGGTGTGCAGGGGGCGGGGTGTGGTCACCAGGTTCACAGGCCAGCACACACCGTCAGGAGCGGTGTGGCTGCCCCTGGCCCGAGAATACCCCTCCTCACTCGCAGACACATTCTCCCCAGGCTCGGGGGGAGAGGATGAAGCACTGGATGAGTTCGTATTGGCCCCCAGTCTTCGGCGGCCTCAACGTTGTAGCTGAGATCAAGGGCAGAGGCCCTGTGGGCTGAGTCCCTGCAGGCCAGTGGCTGAGCTGCCCACATCCGCCCCTGCCCCCCCGGGCACGGACTTCTCACCTGACAGACGTGACCAAGACCTGCTCACAGTGAGCTCAGCGTTTTATTTCCCTGCTGTGACATGTAGTATTTGAGCTGTGAGATCCCATTAGCTCTCCCGTGACCCTGGGGCTTTACATTTTCCATTGAATTAATTTTAACCAACATTCATTGGTTGTGTGCAAAGCTCTGGGCTCAGCACAGAAAAGCTAATGGTCAGTTGGCCCCAGGGGAGCTCCCAGTGTAACAGGAACAAACCTGTAAGCCCAGGCTTCCAGTACCAGGCTGGGCGGGTCTGGGGAATGAGCAGTCTGCCGGAGGGCAGGGCAGAGGGACAATTCCTTCCACAGGGACTAGTGGGCCGGGTACAGCTGCTGGCTTAGAGACAGCTACTGAGAAGAGGGAGACCTGAAGTGAGCTTTCTTGGGAGGTCTTCAGACAGAAGAGGCACAGAGGAGGGGGTGCAGGCAGCCTGTGGCGGGTGGGGAGAGAAGCTGGAGAGGGAGTTGGGACCAGACCACAAAGAGCACTGGTTAATACTCAAACCTGGCGGCCAGGGAAGGGTCAGGAGTCTGATCTCTCATACGGTACGGAAATATCTGAGTGTACATGCATGTTTTAAGGGGAGACTATACATTTTATCAGGGACTCAGTGAGATACCTCACTGCTGATCTAGACCATAGGGGACCCATCAGAACTTTAAAAAACTTATTTATTATAGAGATTTTCCAAGTATACCAAAAGTAATGGACCCAATATACTGGCATCAAAATGCCCCACCTTCAGTGATGACCAGCTCACGGCCAGTCTTCTTTCAGCTGTTCCTCCACCTCTTCCCACACTCCCAAATTAATTTGACATGAATTTCAGACATCATCTTGTTTCAATTGTAAACATTCAGTATGTATCCAAAAGATAAGGATTCTTAAAAAAAAACCCACAAGCTTAAGTCATCTAAAATGTTTAACAACATTTCCTTAATATCATCAACTATCCAGTCAAGTGTTTACATCCCCTTATTTTTATTATCAGTTTGCTTATTTGATTCAGGACCCATATAAAGCTTGCAAATTGGTCTTTAAATCCTCTTTTAATTCATAGGCTCCCCTTTCATTTCTGTCTCTCTTTTTTTTCTTCCTCTTGCAATGTTTTGTTGAAGAAACCTAGTCATTTGTCCTGCAGAGCTTTTCACAGGCTGGATTTTGCAGGTGTGCCCAGGGTCATTTAACATGTGCCTCTATCTGTGTCTCCTGTAAATTGGGAGTTAGAACTAGAGATGTCATCAGATTCAGGTTTGATTGTTTTTTTTTTCCCTCCCGAGACTACTTCAGGAGGGTCATAATGCCTGGTCGTCTCCCTTCCTGCCATCAGCATGATATTATGCAGGAAGAGAAATGCTGGGCATTTCAGAAAGGGCTCCCTGTAGAGCGGAGTCTGGGCAGAGTTAGGGAGACTTGGAGGCAGGCCAGCCAGTTGGGAAGCTCCTGCAGTGATCTCAGCAGCTGCTGCCTTCCAGCCTTGCAGATGATCTCTTGTAAACAAGGGCTGCCTTCCTGTCTGCATTTCAGAAGGCCCACTGGAGCTTCGGGCAACCCTCTGAAGCGACAAGCTTGTTTTTGTGACCTGGAGGGACTTGAGAGCCACCTGAGGTGCATGAAGCAACTAAATACAGCAAAAGAAATGAGCCGCTTTTATGGCTATGTTTGCTTTTTTTCTGAAGCCTTGCTAGGTGAATTATATCTCCAATGTGCCGCCCCTCCCCAGAAACATAAAATCCCCAGGGGTTAGGAGGTGGGATGGAGCTGAGAACCCCCGTCTGTGCGGTTTGCTGTGTGTGTTTTAAACGAGAAAAACAGCAGCTGTTTTTTTACTAGCAAATGCTTAAACAGTGAAAAAGCCCCAGATTGCAATATCTCATCCTACTAAAAAGGTACCAGGAACTTAACGTTTGAAAATGGTTTCCAATCTCTTTTGGGACCAGAAATAGTCCTGTTATCTGTATGCCCATCAGCTAGTCTCTGACTCTCCTTGAAATGCAGGAAGGAGAGAGAAAGAGAGAGAGAGAAGCATAGCATACCTCTTACACATAAAAGTATCCAGTAATGTAATTTCTGAATGTGTAACTCGGCTTATTTTCCGATAGTCTTGAGTCATAAAATGAGACATTAATTTTAGAAAACACTTTGATTCTAGGATGTAATAAAATCATATTGGATGCTGTGAAACATTTTAAAGTGTGCTCTTAAAGGAAAATAATACACTTTGGATGACTATTAAGGAGTTCAGCTATTCAAAATAAACTATAAAATGCAAATAGAAAGGTACCTGGACTATGTTTGCATTTTGGCACCAATACCTTAGAGCTCTGCTGTGGCAACAAGAATGGCAGCTGAGGGCTTCCCTGGTGGCGCAGTGGTCGAGAGCCCGCCTGCCGATGCAGGGGACACGGGTTCGTGTCCCGGTCCGGGAAGATCCCACATGCCACAGAGCGGCTGGGCCCGTGAGCCATGGCTGCTGAGCCTGCGCATCCGGAGCCTGTGCTCCGCAACGGGAGAGGCCACACGGTGAGAGGCCCACGTACTGCTAAAAAAAAAAAAAAAAAAAAAGAAAGTCAGTCAATAATAGAGGAAGAGGTTAGCTATCATTTATAGCTGAGGGAATATTTTGTAATCTCACTTTTGTTATTCAGTAAGGGTAATATCAAGGTATTTCTCTGATTTGTGAATATTGAAATTCTGTGGTATGGTAACCAGCTGCCAAGCTGATGCCCAGGGACTCCTGGCCTTCACGACTAGAGGGGGATGTGTAGTCCTTCCATATTGCATGGGATTGGCCTGTGTGGTCAATAGAATATGGCAGAAATAATGGAAAGTCACTTCTGAGATTAGGTCATAAAATACATTGTATCTGTATGCAAGTGATTGAGGTTGGATTCTTATCTCACACCATAGGCAAACAGTTTACTCAAAATGGGTCAAAGACCTGAATGTAAGAACTAGAACTATATAAAACTCTTAGAAGAAACCTAGGGAAATCTTTATGACCTCGGATTAGGCAATGGTTTCTTAGATATGACACCAAAAGCACAAGAGAACAAAAGAAAAAATAGATAAACTGGACACCATCAAAATTAAAATTGTTTGTGCTTCAAGACCAAAGTCTTGATCAAGAAAGTGAAAATAAAACCCAAAAAATGGGAGAAAACTTTTGCAAATTATATTTGATAAGGATCTTATATTTAGAGTATATAAAGAACACTTATAACTCAATAATAAAAAGACAAATAAAGGGTCTGAATAGACATTTCTCCAAAGGAGATATACACATGGCCAATAAGCACATGAAAAGATGCTCAACATCACTGGCCATGAGGGAAATGCAAATCAAAATCACAATGAAATACCACTTTACACCCATTAGGATGGCTATAATAAAAAAAGTAGACAATAACAAGTGTTGACATGGACGTGAAGAAATTCAACCCCTTATACATTGCTGTATACATTGGGAATGTAAAACAGTGCAGCTACTTTGAGAAACAGTCTGGCGGCTTCTCAAAATGTTAAACATAGAGTTACCATATCACTGAGCAATTCCATTCCTATGTACATACCCAAGTGAAGTAAAAACACAGGTTGACACAAAAACTTGTACATGAATATTCATAGCAGTATTATTCATAACAGCCAGAAAGTAGAAACAACCCAAATGTCTATCAATTGATAAATGGATAAATAAAATGTGGTCTCTCCACATAATGGAATATTATTCAGCACTAAAAAGGAATGAAGTACTGATATATTCTACCAAAAGGACGACCTTTGAAAACATTATGCTAAGTGAAAGAAGCCAACCGTGAAAGACCACATTGTACGACTGCACTTATATGAAATGTCCAGAATAGGTAACTCCCTACAGAGAGAAAGTGGATTATTTGTTGTCTAGGACTGGGGGGCTTAGGGAGAAATGGGGAGAAACGGTTATGGGGTTTCTTTTGGGGGTGATGAAAATACTCTAAAATTGCTCATGGTGATGGTTGCTCAACTCTGTGAATAGCCTAAAAATATTCACATACTATACACCCAAGTACTTACCAGCCTGCTTAAAAATTAGAATATTACCAAGAATATTACTCACTCCAGTGGAATTCTTTTCCTTTTCCCAAAGGAAACTCTGAATTTTATGTTAATCCTTCCTTTACTTTTCTTTCCATCTATTGTTTTCTAAGGTTTCTGATTGTTTGTTTGTTTGCCCATAGCAGCCAGCATGTTTGCAGTGGAGAGGATTCTAGACCAGACTAACCATTTTCAGGTTTCTGGGTAAAAAATCCAGACAAGAAAAGTCTAATACCCATCTTCCCTCTCCCATGACCACCCTAAGTAACGTAGACTCTGGGTGGCATGGCTGTGTCTTGAAACAAATGCCATTAGTCATGTACCATTAAAGATCAAAGGGACTTTAAATATCATCTAGGCTGAAGATGGTAAATTGTCGTCAGAATGCTGCCATTCCTGCGCTCATGCAGACATCACTAATCCATCAGGATGTTCTTTCATACTGACCTGTTTTGATCCCAGGGAAGAGATGGTGGCTGTTACTACCATCAGTCAACCACAGGAAGGAAACTAACATTTATTAGACATCTACTATATGCCAGGGACTGTGCCAAACGCTTTACCCTTTATCTTATTTAAACACCACAATTCTCTAAGCACTAGTATCTCCATTTAGGGCTGAGGAAGCATCACTCAGAGATATTGAGTCACTTGCCCATGCACTTAGCAAATGTCAGAGCAGAGATTCAAACCTGTGCAGTTGGGGAGCTGGGTGGAACCTGATCCCCGAGAGAAATACAAATTAATCACAGTGAAAAGATGCCACAAGACCACACAGAAGTCCATCTCAATCAAACACGTGAATGAAGCTACCAAGTAGATCCAGTTCCTCACCTAAGAAGGCACAGCCTCTCTCTGGGCAGACATTAGCCAGCAGCAATGGTATCCATGGGTGCCCGGGATTCTCCAATCCTCATTACTGGAGGTGATGAGAAAAAAGAGGGAGAAGGGAAGCAAGGCGTCCTTTGGCAGCAGAGTCCCAGAGCTGACACCCCTGCAGTGAGGGGATCTGAAGGAGACCTCTTCTTTCCTGCCCTGTCCAATGTCAGGCTTGCCTCTGAGGAATCACTGGTCACCAAAACCTTCAGACACAAGTTTTTAACAATTTTGAAAGTTCCGGGCTATAAACTCAACTCTAGATAGGCCACGCAGAGGGCCTAGTTCAGACAGCTCCCATCTGATAGAAAATCCCAGGAGGCCTATGGATGTGGCCCACCCTGTAGAGCTCAATTGGGCACAGGCATCTGAACAGACACTCAAATCACTTGATGGACGACAGATCTGAGCTGAATTCTGGCTCCAAACAAAGGTGGGGCCGGTCAGGGCACCCCACTGGAACTTCTGCCGTTCCCGCAGGAGAGGCTCCTGCCTCCAGGTCTGGTGGAAGCTGCGTGGATGGAGCCAAGTCAATGCTTAATCATCATCTAAGACCAAAACATTTTTTAAAAACACCCCAAAAATGCTGCTTTCAAGTTTGACGTAAGGGGACTCAGAGCACTGAGCACAGAGCAGGAGCTGCTCCAAGCAACCAAAACGGGAGGGGCTGAAGCCAAGCAGCCTGGGGCTTTGCCTCCGCATTTCAAAAGCCTGAGTCAACCCATGATATTTTAGCCGCCTGTTGACTTCCTGAAGCCTAATTACAGCCCCCTGGGGAGGCAGGGACACACACACACACACACACACACACACACACACACACACACACACACACACACACACACACACACACACACACACATTCCTCTGGGTAACGCAGGGAGGCCCACGCACAGCCCCATGACCCCTATTTGCACGTGCAGTGTGAAGTGGGAGATGATGCATAACAGGAAAGGGCTGTCACACCTTCTGAGCCGGACCGGCTGATGTCGTGGGAATTGCCGACTTCACCCTCAGTGCACTCACCAACTCAGTGTCCTCTTTATCCCAGGTGAAAAGGGACGGTTGTCTCACTTGGTGCCCAGGGTCCCCAGAATGTTTACTCTTCTTTGTAGAGAATATTTCTGGGCCCGTCCTCTTTTCTCCCACACTATCTAGGACAAAGCTCCCCTTACAGATGGAGGGAGGACTGTGGAACCTGCTCTGGTTCCGTGTCTCCCCCCAGGATAAACAGCTTTACCCTCAGCTTTACGAATTCCTTCCTTATTCTTACTTATCTTAGAAGCTATTTTTAATTGACCCGATGTCTCATGATCTACTGATAAAAGCACCACTAAAAGTGTCCTGTGTGCATGGAAATCACTGTTAATTTGATGTTAAGTCAAGGCCTTGGCATAGATTAGATGCAAACTCAGATTTTTACTTTGATGCTATGGCTCTTCCCCTTACGCTATTCCCGTAAGAGGGAGACAGAGGAGAAGGAGGAAATAGGGAAGAGACGGGGGTGGGGGTGGGGTGGGGGGGGTAGGGGGGGTGGGGGGGTGGGGGGTGGTGGTGGTGGTTGTTTTGTCTCTAGTTGCAAGCGACAGAAACTGACATCTAGCTTAGATGGGAAAGGATTTTATTAGAGGGGCACCAGGTGGCTTTCAGAATCCAGTGGCAGGTCCAAGAACAGGGCTTCGAAAAGGACAGAAACCAGAGCCTACTGGGGTCTGGGCAGGAGAAACTAATTAATGATAGCTGCCTTGGGGCTCTGTCCCTGGAACAAATTTGCTCCCACAATTTCTGTCTCACTTGGAGCGATTGTCGAAGTCCCAGGAGAGAGCCTGATTGGTTGTACTAGGACTACTTGTGTACCTTAGGCCAGGAAAGAGAAGAGCCCCAAGATGACACACAGTGCAGGGGAGACACCTAACTCTACACGCTGTTAGCAAACGAAGGAGAAATGGATGCTGAGTGCCCAAACGACAAATGACTACTATGCCAAAACTTTCTAGGTGTTGGGGACGAAGATTCTGGCCACCGCAAACTGGATTAGGGCTGGGGCAGGGCCCTGCAGGTTGAGTCTTATTCATGACATTGGGATGGCCGCCATCATTACCACCATCTCTTTCTATCTAGGAAAGGGGGGCTGGGCCCCTACATTCTCCAAACCTGGCTGCTGGGTGGGGGGGGGGGAGCGTTTCTTCTCTCAGGAAGTAGTCCTCATCCAAAAACATAAGATCCAGCTATAAGGTGGTAGACCAATCAGCGGCTTACAATCAACTGTGTAGACACACTGTCGTATAAAGACCACTCATAATGCAGTGGTCTTTACGGTCAAATGACTTGAGTTGGACATCTAGCACTACTTACCTGTTATGAGCCTCTGAGAAAACACCTATGTACTCTCTGAGCCTCAGTTTGTTCTGCTGTAAAATGGGGAGATAATAACATGTACTCTGCCTCCGTCTACATGTCGTTCTATCAAATGAAATAAAAATTGTCAGAGTTTGTAAGCTGTGAGCTATATACAGATACAAAGAGGCATGCTATAATTTTCATTATTATCAAGTGAGGCCAGGCTGCTTGAATAAGTGGACAGAGGCAGGAAATGCAGCTGGAAACCACAGTACCTGAGGGGAGGTTTGAGGAGTGCAGGATGGGAGCTTAGAGGGCAGTCATCTAGGCTTTCCGATTCTTCTCAAGGTCAAGCGCTATGAATAGGTGAGGCTCCACTAGATGCCGTCACACATCCCAAGGTCAAATGGCCTGAGGGTAGAGTTATAAATTCCACCAGTAATTTTAACAGCTCTGTTTTTTTTTGTTTTTTTGTTTTTTTTTTAACATCTTTATTGGGGTATAATTACTTTACAATGGTGTGTTAGTTTCTGCTTTATAACAAAGTGAATCAGTTATACATGTACACATGTTCCCATATGTCTTCCCTCTTGCGTCTCCCTCCCTCCCACCCTCCCTATCCCACCCCTCCAGGCGGTCACAAGCACCGAGCCAATATCCCTGTGCCATGCGGCTGCTTCCCACTAGCTAGCTACCTTACTACGTTTGTTAGTGTGTACATGTCTATGACTCTCTCTCGCCCTGTCACAGCTCACCCTTCCCCCTCCCCATAACCTCAAGTCCATTCTCCAGTAGGTCTGTCTTTATTCCTGTCTTACCCCTAGGTTCTTCATGACATTTTTTTCCCTTAAATTCCATATATATGTAACAGCTCTGTTTTAAGCTCTGTCTCCTTTACTGAGACCCCCAACTGCGAAAACCTTCCTGGCAATTAAGCCTCTTGAGGCTGAGCATTGACAAAGCTGGGTTGCCTCCAGACTCCCTTCCTCGCCTCTCACAGGTTGGCATCACGCAAGGATGGAAGCTGATAAAACACTCCCTCTTCCATCGCCTACCTATATCTCGCTGGCCGTGTTTCCTGCAGCTGTGCTCCAAGATGAACATTTCAATCGTCGTTCCTTAACAGCTTCATCTCCCCCTACTCCAGCGGGATGTGAATTCCGCTCCTCGCTTACATGCCCCACTTTAAGCCATCTGCACGCACTACAGGACACTTGCCACCTGACATCTTGATGTTCAAAACCATCCAGATCCTCTGGAATCTCACTGCTTGTGCTATTTATGCCCTCGGAGCATGAAACAGAAAGCAGCCCTCTCATCTCTTTATTCGAAATGTTTCATACAGGTTCCATGGACCTGGTCTGTCACAAGATGGGCTTGGTCTAACACAATCTTTTTATTAATTTCTCATTGTCTTCCATATCCTTGTCCCTTAGTGACTATTCCGGACCCTCTCTTCTTTAAAATCCTATTCCCACTCACATTTTTATTGCTTATTTACTTCCCAGAGGCTTCCTGAGGTTATGGACTCTGTTTTATTTTCGTCTGTATCCCTAACACCCAGCACACGCCCACCCCATCGTAAGTGCTCAATAAATGCAGGCCACGCCTGCGCGGATAAGCCCTCTGACGCTGCTGTAACATGTGGTACCCCTGGTTCTAAACTAAGCATCATTAAAGCAGCAATCTGGAAAGGGTTCTGTTAACCTCGTTGTCTCAATTTGGGAGTTGGAATCTTGTTTGGTCAGTCACCTGTGGGACCCTCCATTACAGATTTATAATTATAATGATATCCAATAACGTTTTTACTGTAGGACTTCTAAAGACAGCAAAAGAAGTATTTGAGACGGTCTGAATCTTCACTCTGGAACGATAATCTTAGACGGCTTACTGTAAAGTAAACAAGCATAACTATATACTGTGAAGTACAGATATACAGTGGGATTCTGATATACATTTCCACTCACTCCTCACCAAGGATTGGTGAAAATCCTTAGCCAAGTGCAGTTAAGGAAATGTCCCTGTTTCACCTGGTTTGGGTTTATTGTCAGCGTGCCACTCACAGATCCTCTTCCTCCAGCTTCCAGGCTGTTCCTGCTTCACACTGCACGGTCCCGGGAGGCTCCGCTCCCTGCACCAGGATTCCCCACACAAGGACTTGTGTCACTGCAGAGACTTCTTGTGTTCTGATTGCAATCCTACACAATCCAGATTTTAAATTAAAAAGGTGAAAGTGGAAAGATGTGGATAGAGGTTCATAGAATATCATCATTGGAAGAGACACGAAACATCACTGAGTCCAAGGATCACACAGTTTTCTTCCTCAGGTGTCTTGCCAACCAGCGCTGCGTCCAGGCTTTGCCGGAAAAAATGTAGTGACCACTCGGTGATTTGGCCACAGGCACGGGATGAAGAGTGACATATGTCACATATCTGCCTCCTTGCAGAAAGGCAGGGGAGTCATATGGGTGAAGGAAGGGCAGGATTCAAGTTGAAAATAGCCCTGGGGTTTCAGGAAAGTGGAGGCATGGTGGCAGAAATAGTATTCTTTTACTCAATATCAACTGATATTCAAAATCACTTGCATTCCAACAAGACTAGTAGCAAAGTGCAAAATAGTGGCAAGAATGCCACCCGGCTGGTATGGGGCAAAACAGGCCCAAACCCAAGCTTCCGTCAAACAACCAAAGCTGCAACTCGGCTGATTTCCAGATCGTGAGTGTTGGTGGGAGAACAGGGCGGTGGCTGACCAGCAGAGCCCCACCTCCCTCAGGCCAGGTGCAGCCGACTTCATGGACCAGGCATGTTAGGAGAATCTCAGCTCTAAAGCAGCTTCTGCAAACCCTCTTTCAGCTTCAGCAGAAGGGAAGTTGCCATCCCACAGGGGAGGGCAAATCAAAGTGTATCCTGGGACACAAAATGCTGGAGACGTTTAAAAAGTTGTAATTTAAAGAAAGGGGGATAACACTTTGATGAGACCTAAATAAACACATGCATATGAGCCGCAGAGAGTTACGGAGTAAATTACTGCTCATTAATAAAAATAAACCAAAGGGATTAAAAGACATAATACAACCTGTAAATTCTCTGGCGCTCTGAATTTTTGATGTTAGAAGTGAAACACAAAATTCCTAATTTTAGAATTCCAAACCTAAAATTAAAATGTCCAATTATAGGGACTAAGTAAATGAAGGTTTATACACTTAGGGGACTGTTATGCACCTATTAAATCTTATTAAGAATGAAGGGTTTAGAACAACACGGGAGATGCTTGTGATGACTTCAAGTGAAACCACAGTTTTGTAAACACGGGATAATGTGTTTCCAGCTAGGAAAAAAGGTGCTTCCCTGGAAAAAGCTCTCTTTATTCCTTTACAGAGTAAGAAAGGGTTAACGTTATGTATTATGTGTACTTACATCATTATCGCTCTCTGCATGTTTTCAGCTGTCCATCAGGCATCAAAATAATAACGGCATTTGTGCTCAAGAGCTGTAACTATGGGTGGTTTTCCTTTTGTTAGTTTTATTACAACTTTCCTTCCATTAGAGTGTATTGTAGCAATATTAGAAAAGTGATAAAAGTAAATTAAAGCATTCGTAATTCTACCCTGGATAGATAGCATTTGGTGTTTCCCTTCCAGGTATTTTCATATACAGATACATATGTAAGTACATTTATTTTATAAAATTAGAATCATACTTGTGTCTGGTGAATGTTTATAACCATCGACCTTGCACTGGCTGATGCCATCCTGGCCCTGGGAAGCTTCCTCTTTCCTCTGGGTGGAAGCTCACAGGCAGTCAGATCACAGAGCAGTTTGTAACCCAACCAAGTCTGTATGTTGCTTTGTAAGATGTTAAACCTGAAATCAAAATAATGTGCAATCTTCTTAGTTTCCACAGAGGTAGCCCCTCCCCCAGTAATCTGATGAGCAATTTGCTTTTGTCCTAGAAAAAAACAGAGAAGGGCAGGATGGCTCATCGAATACAGTGCCCTTGCCAAATGGCGTGTGGACAGGAAAATGTCAAGGGGTCCTCCTGGAAGCACTCGACCAAGAACAGCACCCTCAGTGAGCAAGGGAGCGTGCCTGCCAGGGCCCCCCACCCTCCTGCTGCCCAGACATCATCCACCCTCTCCGTACCTGAGCCGTGCGCCCACCTCCCCAGGGAGGGAGACTCCAAAGCACGCTGATGTTGCTATCACAGAGACAGGGAAGACACAGTGAAGACACGGATTAGGAACTGTCCCTCCCTCTTTTGTTCCCCAGATACCCAGCCCCTGAGAGCTGAGAGCCACTTAGAGGTCTTGTATGAGTTTCCTGGAGCAGCTGCGACTAAGTACCACAGACCAAGTGGCTTAAAACAACAGAAATGTATTCCCTCACAGTCCTGGAGGCTAGAAGTTGGAAATCAAAGTGTGGGCAGGGCTGAAGCTTCTAGGGGAGGATCCTTTGAAGCTTCTAGGGGAGGATCCTCCCTTGCCTCTTGCTTCTGGTAGCCCCAGGTGTTCCTTGGCTGGTGGCAGCATCTCTCAGATCTCGGTCTTCACGTGGCCGTCTTCCCTCTGTGTCGGTGTCTTCACAGGGTGTTCGCCTGTGTGTGTGTCTCATTCTACCTCTTCCTATAAGGACACCTGTCATACTGGATTAGGACCCACCCTGATGACTGTGTCTTAACTGGATTACATCTTCACAGACCCTATTTCCCAACAAGGTCACATTCACAGATACTGGGGGTTAGAACCACAACATATCTTTTTGGGGACCAACTGAATCAATCCTCTTTCAGTATTTAGATGTATCTGGAGGGAGTGATTAAATAGGACAGATTAAGTACCTGAAAACCCTACAGCTCTGCTCTCTAACACACCTCTATAACACTCAGAAAATCTTTTTGGGGTCTCTATGACAATCATAGCTTTGAAAAGTCATTTAGCTTCCCTGGGTCTTAGTTTTCTCATTTATTAAATGAGTTAATGCAGTGCCTTTGAAGGCGTTGGCCATGACACTGGTGGGAACTAAGTGTTGTTTTGATGACTGTTAGTGACCCAGGAACGCCAGTCTTTCTCCTGGTTCCTGCAGGCGACTCATACACTTTCCTTCTCATGTACAATTAAAGGCTGCTTGACAGCAACCCTCAAGAATTTGGTATTCATAAGCTAAAATTAGTGTTTGCAGGGTTCACCAAGGACTCAAGTGTGTTATTCCAGGCTATACACAGGTGGAATTCCTCCAGTTTTTGGAAGGATGCTTTTTGGTTAGTTGTCTGGCATTCATTTTGAGTTGTTGTGGTTTCCAATAGCTGCTATTCATACTTTTTATTTATAAGTCACTATTGGTTTTGTGCCCTCATTTTCCATTTTAGTCTGATGAGAGATTTTGGTTTGCCCTAGAGTGGGTATTTTGGTCCTATAAAATAGTCCACCATTCAGACGTGGATATAAATGAATTGTAGTTTAGTAAATAATCCCTTATAGATCCCAGTTGCTAAAGGAGACAGACACACAATCCCTCACAGTTTGCTTGTATGGTAGAGTGAACAGCCAGCCAACCCAATCTGGTCAGGACTGAGGGTTTTGCCAGGATGTGGAATTTTCAGTGCTAAAACTGGGAAAATCTGGGCAACCTGGCACCATTGGCCACACTCTAGTGTAGGCACACTTCCTTAGTGTCTTGCCTGCCTGTGGATTTATGCTATTCTATTCTAACTTGCATCTCACAATTTAGATTAGTGTAATACATCTAAGTAGGGTTGTTTTTGAGACCAGAGGCCGTTCACTCACGATGTAAAATCCAGTGTATGTCAGGCTCTTCTCTTTTAATACAAATGGGTAGTGAGTCTGATGTCACATGTTCAACAAGTTCAGTGCAACAGATTCATTGGGTTCCTCTGCGATTCTCACCTCCTTCCCTTTAAGCTCATTCCCTAATTACCAAACTCAGGAGAGGCATGGAATAAACAGGTGGGACGTTGGTGTTCTTTGGAGCTGCCCAAGTGGGTATAGTTGAAAAGGTTTAGGAACCCCTGGTTAAAGGACTCAGAAGAATGTTCCTCCCTGACGCCTCCCCTCTGCAGCCTCGGGTTGCAGATCCACCTTGATGTAGCTCAAGGTTCTAGGCAAAGGCAGAGTGAGGACCACAGCCTCGTGAAGTATCCCTGGAGGTCCTGACTGAGAACTACCTCAAGGGAGGGTGATTCTCACCACCTTAGGAAGATTTTGATACTGAGAGACTCCTTAGATAGTGTCCAGTACAGATCCTCTGTTTTATGGACACTATCTAAGACTCCTTAGATAGTGTCCAGTACAGGGGTGGGGGGAAGGGAGCTGCTATTAATCGACGTGTACACCTTCAGCATGGCAGAGCTCGGATTAGGGGCTTTTTGCTTCTAACTTAATTTACTTTAGTCCTCGCAGCAACTCTATGAAGTCTGACTAACCCGACTTTGCAGATGAGGAACCTAGCTGGCCTGACATACCTCAAACCCTGTGCCCCGTAGTCCCCAGGGTCCCGGAGAACCGAGCACTCCACTTGCCTGAGCAGAGGCCGCTCTCAAACTGTGAAAGGAGCAGAAGCCTTAAGAAGCTCAAACAAACAAACAAGAGGTTGACAATTTAAAAATAAAACCAACACATACTGAGCCTGGAATGGAAGCTCCTGATGGGTCCGTCCTTAGAACGCACTGCCCCCGATTCACCCCAAGCCCTGGGCGACCCCTCTGCCACTGTTTAGGTTGCATTTAGGGTTCCATTGGCTCATGGGGCATCATGGCCACCATAAAAGGTGGCCGAACCATGGATGGGAGGCTGCTTTCCCCCCACGTACATCTCTTCCCAACTCGGAATGTCTTTTCAAACACAAACATTTCTCTGCCTTATATTTCCAGAGGAGGTGTCCTTAAGCGCGGGTAGGCGACAGTGCTGTGACCTGGCTCCTGCTCAGCCGTTAAGGTTTTTCTGTCTCCTGGCAAAGGACAGACACAGCATTCCAGGCAGGGTAAGCAGTGGGACTGCTAATCCCACTTATGTGAAATTGATTTACTATTATAACTCCCCTTGCTTCCTGCCCTGAAGGGCTCCTGTAATCGACACCTGACTGCTTCTCTGTGCCCTGCTTCCTGCGCTGAGGGTTGGGAGCTGGTCTTGGGGTGACTCATGTTAGGAGGTTGTTTACACCGAAGAGAGGTTTTCTCCTTATAGACTGAGGAGGGTTACTATAAAAGCAGTGGTGGTGTTTTTTTTTCCCCTAATAACCGGTTCCCCTTTAGGTCACCCCTTTCCAAGGAAGTTTGTTTACTATTATTAAACTTCTTCCCCACTCCAAGTGCGGGCTGCTCCAGTTTATACAGTGTGCAGATGACTTTCCACCTTCTCTAGCGCAAACCCGGCCCCTGGGTTTCTCACCTGTCTCCATCCTTGATGAAATGCAGGTCAGCTGCACAGTCCCAAAGCAGGCGCTCACGGCCAAGGTGTCCGGGCTGCTCTTAGAATAAAGAGCTTGCCGGGGCTGTTACTTACCAGTTTACAAACATCTCTAAAAAGCAGGGTCTGCTCAGTAACGCTTCTACAATAAAGGTCCCCTGGCCAGGGTCTTTCACCTTTCTTGTGGGAGGGGTGAGCAAGGAACTGTTGGCACTGAGGTTGCTGGTGACAGGGCCCTTCTACTGAGAACAGAAGGATCCAGGCTGGCCCCCTGCGGACACCCCCATATCAAGCTCCTGGCCTGAGCAGACAGTGGGGGTGATGGTCTGAAGATCTGGTTCTAGCCTTCTGGAGACACTGCCCCATTCCTAAGTCGCTTCCATCTCCGAACAGCTCATTTGGGTGCCTAGGAGAAGCCGAGAGAAGGCAGCCGCAAAGCTTGCCTTGGAGGGGCGCTGCCAACATGTGAATGTGGTCACTTAAACAAGTGAAGGGACTGGTCACCTTCCAAGTTGTATACAGTCGCAGGTGTCTTCTCAACTAAACCTCGTGTTGGCTGTAGAATGAAATCAGCCTTCAGCCAGGCTTGAGCCTTCTGTCCTGCCTATTTCCCATCATTGCTTTTCACAAATCCTCTTCCCAGCCAATCGTGTGCTCCTGAGCTCTCTGCCCATTGCCACCTCCTTGCCTTTGCCGCGTGGCACTCTGGAGGACTAGAATGCCCTCCTCGTCCTTTTCAACCATCAAGTCTGGAGTGACCTCACACTAGCTCAGGTCCCCTCTGCTGGAAGAAATACTCCCTGACCCTACCTGTCCACAGGCAGCTCTCTCTCCATCAGATTCCACTAGTGTGCTCAGTACAGGTTCATATGGCACTGGAGATGTTAATAATCCTTACATGCATGTTCTCTGCCTTCCCCCAGTACCCTGTGGATACTGTGAGACTAGGGACTATTGCTTCACATTCATGCGCAGCCCTTCACATAAGTAGGCCAACAATGAGTGAGACTTGACGATGGTACAACCAGTTATCTACTAGTCAGACCCAGAGTGTAGCTTCTTGCTTAGAAACTGCTTTTGGTGTCAGAAAGACCTCACTTCTAATCTTGACTGTGTCAACTCCCAGCTTTATGACCTTAGGCAAAAGCTATTTAACTTCATTGGACTTGTTTTTCATCTGTGAAAACAGACACCCTGTGGAATTGGCTCTCGGGTTTGTTGTGGATTTCAAGGAAGTAACACATGTGAAATGCATGGTTGGTGCATTGGCTGGCACCGAATTAGATATATAATATATTAGAAGCAGGTCTCAATAAACAGCAACCGTTATTATCATCTGATTCTTTTTTGGGCTGGTGCCCAGGTATCTCTGCTACAGCAAGACTCAGCAAATAGCAAATTAATGTTGGTTTTAGGGGAGGCATCCTAGTGAGAATGTTGAAGTGAGGCCTGGAGATCCAATAAGGAGAGAAATCAGGGGTTAAGCCAACCC
Organism: Delphinus delphis; assembly: GCF_949987515.2. Classification (NCBI taxonomy): domain Eukaryota; kingdom Metazoa; phylum Chordata; class Mammalia; order Artiodactyla; family Delphinidae; genus Delphinus; species Delphinus delphis. The sequence goes on along the minus strand of NC_082698.1, from coordinate 29,430,737 downwards.
TATTTCTCCCAACTTTTCAACCACCTGCAGACAGACTAGCTCTTAGCCGATTCTCCAGATATTGCAGAGTTTTTCCAGAGGCAGGCGAAGAGTGACTATGCGTGACTCTGAAGACCTGTACTTGTCACCTGACCTTGAACATAACAAACAGCCCGTGAGGAAGGTAGCTCCAATTACAGTCGTGGACTTGGAAGAGCTCTCTTAAGGCAGATTGATTTATTGGACCAGAAATTCAGCTCAACAGCCCATGCACAGAATCTGTCTTTGGCAAACTGCCCTGCCTGCTTCCTTCTCTCTTGCTCTGATATATTGATCTGTATGTGTGAGTTGGTGCAGTTGATTGTAGAGGTCTGTGTGTGTGTGCTACTGTCCCAGGATGGAAGCTCCTGGCTGGGGGGCCCTCTGTCTGAGGGATCGCCTAGCCTGAAACTAGAAGGTCTCTTGCTCCATTTCTTCATGTGGTAGCTTAATTTCATTCATCTGCTTCAGATGGGCCCAGAATGTTCCAGACTTCCTCTCACTCTGTCTGACCTTCTGTTTCTGAGTGCAGTAACGTGTCATTTTGCAAGGAAGGAAGAAACCTAGTCTTCGTTGTGTGCCTTGTGCCCGGCAAAACATCACTATCCCCACCAGTCAAAAAAAACTGAGACTCAGAGGTGTTAAGGAACTTTCCCAAGGTCAAATGGCCTTGATCCATGCCCAGGTGTGTCTGAGTGATGACCTCAGTGATGGCAGACTCCAAGCTTAGTCCTGCTGGGGGACAAATGGCCAGCCATTACAGGAGGGACATCTAGATCACAGGGTCACCTTAAACAGAAATACTCTGAAATGTAGGGTCACAATTTCCATTCATGTCATCAGACATATTTTATACCCACCATGTGCATGGCTGTTTGCCCTCCCTTGTACTATCTATTGCTGTGTAACAAATTACCACAAACATAGCAGCTTAATACCCATTTATTATCCCATAGTTTCTGCCGGTCAGGACTCCAGGCAGGTTTAGCTGAATCCTCTGCTTAGGGTCTCATAATGCTGCCATCAAGATGCTGCCCAGGGCTGCACTCTCCTCTGGAGGCTCGACTGGGGATGGATCCATTTCCCTGCTCACATGCCTGTTGGCAGCATTCAGTTCCTTGAGGTTGTAGGACTGAGAGCTTGTTTTTGGCTGGCTCTTGGTTGGAGGCTGCTCTCAGGTCCTACAGGCTGTTTTCCATGTGGGGGTTCCCAGTGTGGCCACCTGTTTCCTCACAGCCAGCCCAGGAGAGAGAGTTTCCTGCAAGATGGCGCTACCATCTTGTGTGACATAATCACATACACCCCATCACCTTTGTCATAGTCTGTTGGTTAGAATCAAGTCACAGGTCCTGCCCACACTCAAGGGGAGAGAGTCACACAAGGGCATGGACACAAGGAAGCAGAGATCATGGGCTGGGGGCACCTTGGGGGTCTGCCCACCACATCCCTCTTGTCCTTTCCCTGTTCTTTCTTTCTCTTTTTCTTCATTTCACCATCATCCTCATCTAGACTCAGACCTAGGGCTTTGCCAGTAAGTAAGAGCTTTACAGCGATGACGTTAACAAGTAATATGGCTTTGTGCCAGGCACCAAGCTAGTTTTCTTTTTAACTTTCTCTTAAAGTATAATAGACACACAGAAATCTGCAACATCCAAAGTGGAGAGTTCGATGAATTTGTTTGAGACCGAACATACCCGTGTAACCATCCCACAGATCAAACAGCAGGATATTACCAGCACCCCAAGGCCCTCTGCAAGCTCCCCTCCAGTCCCTACACCCTCAAAGGTAAACCTCTAACAGCATAGGTTATCTCTTCCTGTTTCTGTACATTTTATAAATGGCGTCCTACAGCCTGTGTTATTTTATGTCTGGCTTTCTTGACTCAACATAGTGCTGTGGCATGCGGTTCTAGGTTGTTCGTTCTCATGGCTGAACAGGATTCCCTTGTGTGAATATACCACAATTTGCTTATCCGTTCCACCGCTGATGGGCACTGAGTTGTCGCCAGTTTGGAGGTGTTACAAATGGTGCTGCTGTGAGCAGTGTATTATGTACCTTTTGGTGAACACCTGTAAGCATTTCTGTTGGAAATCTCCATGGGAGTGGCATTGCTGGGTTGTAGGGTGTGCATATTTCCATGGGCTATGTTTCTATATAGAATCCTCACATCCCCTCTCTGAGGAAGTCGTCATCATCCCCTTTATGCATGACAACATTTGAGCCAGACCCGCACTTCTTCCAGAGCTCCTGAAAGATTAGACCAGAGGAAAGGCACAGTGGAGAAAGTGCAGGTCTGGCTCTAATGCTTTTTCACTATCGGCAACCCTCTTTATTACTTTTGTTTAAGAGACCCACCGTTTTGGAAGAGTTCTGCACATCAAGCTACCAAGCAAATGTCGTTTGTTCACTATCATTTAATTCATCTTCCAATTCTCTTATTAGTCAAAGACATATCTAACCGGCTGCAGTGTGGCTGATCCAACAACATGTATAACAGAACTGATATAATTTCAGAAAAAGACAAAGGAAGTCCTGGTTTGGGTTCACCTCTGTAGCCTCCTTACAAGAACACAGGATTTCTAAAGGGCTGTGGAAACACTGACAGTCTGCTGTCCTTCCCCTTGTGATGTGAGGGAACTCCAGGTGATGGAGATCCCCACCCCTCCACTAAGGAAATCTAAGACCCAGACCCTGTCTGAAATCCTCTGATTTATGATCAATAAATATATATTAGTGCATAAGTAATTCACAAATCATTCAGACTAGACCTAGATCGTCTTTTCAAACAAACTTTCAAAGCCCCAACCATTTATTATGGGCTTATTCTTAAACTAAGATAGGTTATAAGAAGACAGTAAGGAACACTTTCCAAACTGCCACCAAGTGGCCAGAAAGACTCAGGCTATTGCTTACATGTGGGAGTACTGGGTTCTTTCCCCTTTGTTTCTGTTCTTCTCCATCTGTTTCTCTTTCTCTGTCTCTCTCAGTGTGTCTCTCTCTATATGTGTATGTATGACATATATACCATACAAATCTCTCTCATATACATATATCTCCTGTATATACACATATGTAATATCTACATATATATTAGAGAGACAGAAAGACATCTATCTTTATATCTCTCTCTCTATCAACAAAATTGGGATCCCACGGTATCTTACTTTTTATTAGCATTTTTTTCTATGCGATTAAAAAAGTAATTTCAAAAACGTGATTTAAAAAATATTGCTGTTTCGGGCTTCCCTGGTGGCGCAGTGGTTGAGAGTCTGCCTGCCGATGCAGGGGACACGGGTTCGTGCCCCGGTCCAGGAAGATCCCACATGCCGCGGAGCGGCTGGGCCCGTGAGCCATGGCCGCTGAGCCTGTGCGTCTGGAGCCTGTGCTCCGCAACGGGAGAGGCCACAGCAGTGAGAGGCCAGTGTACCACAAAAAACTAAAAAAATATTGCTGTTTGATATTCCATCACATGCAGTTACCATGATTAATTTAACTAATTCTCTATTTGGGGATGTTTAAGCTGTTTCTAATATTTTGCCATTGCTAATAACACTACATGAATATGTCTGTACCTAAATCCTTGGGGACATCCCTGATATTTTCCTTAGGCTAAATGACAAGATGCTGAATAACCTACCAAATGGGTTGGCTTTTGGATGTTGACTTTTGAGTCTCATTATTAAATTTAAATTTTTGCTGCTGCCAACAGTGTATAGAGTGTCTTTTCTGCCCACCCTGGTAATTTTCTATTATAAATAATTTTTCTCAATTTTATAGGTAAAACACGATTGTTTGACTTTAATTGACTCCTGGTGAGGTTAAATATTTTTTCAGACTTGCTGTCCATTTGCGTTTCTCTTTATTTTGCGTTTTGTGTTCCTTTTTATGCCATGTGTTTTCCCACTCCTCCACAGAATGCCACCCTGTGCTCGGGCAAGCCTCTTTCCCTGCTGCATCCCTGCCTTTACCACGGGAGTGATGTTAGTGTCCCATAGAACTCGGCATGGTCAAATGCTTTGCAAACAGAACATATGTCAGAAAAATGCACATTCACAAGGCCTGCAGGTGGCTTGGCCAGCCACATCTGTCATTCCTCCCATTAGGATCCCCGAATCCCTCCCAGAGCTGTAAACCTCACACCTCACCCAGACTCTGGACCTTCACCCAGGGGCCGTCAGAGCAGGAGGGGCTGGCCACGGTGCCTAATGACTTAACCAGGTGAGGGTCACGTGTGCATGACTGTGCCTCAGAGGGAGTGTTCCCTACTGCTCTGGGGAAACAGGCAACTGTAAATCAGGTAACAATATGGCACTGACTTATTTATCCTTGTAAGAGTTTTACATTCTGAAGTCAGCAGGGGACCCATCGCCTGATCCACGGCCAATTTTCAGTCATCACTCTGGGAAAGCTCAATCCCCTTGCTCAGCTGGATGGCATGCAGGGGGCGTGCACGAGGCAAGGCACCCCACCGGGCCAGACCCGATGGTATCTCAGTTGGAACCAAATGTTATCTTCCAGAGATGCGAGACAGAGACAGGAAGTCACCAAACAGCGGGAATGTCTCCCCCTCACTGCTAACACTGCTCTTTCACACCCCCCAGCCTCCTGGAGCCAAGTTCCTCCTCCTTCAGAGGGAATGTTTGCCAGGATGACAGCTGCACCCTGGTAGGTGTGACAGTGAGTCATTCGAGTTGGAGTGGACATGACAAAAGAGAGGCTGGTGCTATTTAGCAATCAAAGCTAAGACTGCACTCAATGTCCCCAAATATTGGGCTGGCCAAAAAGTTCGGGTTTTTCCGTAAGAGCATAGCAAAATCCTGAACGAACTTTTTGGCCAGCCCAGTAAGTCATGGTATAACCCTTACAAGAGAATATTAGGCAGCCATTAAAAAGAACGTTGTCAAAGAATTTTTATGAGACTGAAAAATGCTCATGACATGAAGTAAAATGAAGGAAAGAAAGGTGTAAAGCCCACCTGTAGAATATGATTCCAATTATGTAAGACTAGCTGGAAATAGTGTAAAATGGTGACTGAGGATCTCTGCAGGTAAGATTAGGTTTGAGTTTTATGTTCTTGATTATTTTATTTAAACATTTTCCTACACTAAGCATTTGTAACTTTTATTTACAAAAAGAAAATAATATTTTGAAAGACCGAGCCTGACGTGATGTGCCCCAGGCCCCTGGGATTTCACAAGCTCCTATCTGTTAATCAGCTCTGCTCTCCTTAAGCTAGTGTTAGGGACGGATGTGCCTGCCCTCACCCCATGGCTTTCCTTCCTCCCTCCCTCCCTCCCACCCTTCCTTCCTTCTTTCTTTCTTCCTTACATTTGCCCCCTCTTGGGCCCTGGCAAATCTTTTGAGAAAAGCAAATCTTAGAAACCAGACCAAAACCAAATTTTCAACAAGCTCAAAAATTTAGTTGTACCAATGTTGCGTGAAGCAGAGGTAGGGGACAAGATTGACAGCCCTTATTGTGGGAAGACCTTGGTGGACCCAAAGATTGCTCTGCTCTGCCCTGGTCACACTGCTTCTAGTGGGCTGGTTAAAGAAAAGGATGTCAAAAAGACTGCTTTCTGCAGAATCCAGAAGTGACAATAATATCTCCACCATCAATACCAGCAGCAAGACCACCACTGTGTGCCAAATGCTTATCTGTGCCAGACGGTGGACTAAACCATGATCTATTGTCTTATTTGATCTTTAGAACAACTCCTCTACAGATGACAGATCTGGGTTTATCGAGGTTAAGTAATAAGGCAGGTATTTGTTAATCTATAAATTTGCCCAGGAAAGGGAGGGAGGTGATGCCCCAGGGAACATTGCACCTCCTCTGCTGATGGGGGCTCGGGACCACGGCCTTGGCTGCTGGGATGGAAGAAGCTGGATTACCATGGGACATTTGTGTGACACTTTCTGATCAAGAGTGACAACCCAACTCACTTCAGAACAACACAGGTTTATGTGGAAAGATATTGGTGATGTGACGGGTATGGCTCGCTCATGGGAAGTAAGCGGTTGAATCTCCAGAACTGGGAATGTGGGTCCCCAGACGGCCCTCAGCTACACCCCCCTTGCACTCACCCTGACTGCTGTTTGTCTGACTCTGGCAGCTTTGACGGCCTGAGAGGCCATGCACTGCTCAGGCCAAGGCCCCTGTGGGTGACTTTGTGGGGCACTGGGGAATTGGGTCCTTTCTTATACAGTTTGCCGGAAATGTGACAGCAGTAGACTGGGCCTCCCCAGGGCAGTCCTTCAATCAGCTGGTAGAGGGCGCCCGACAGTGTGGAGAGGATGCTTGTTGATCAGACGGACTGTTTGGAGCTGATGCTGTGAGATTACTGGGTACCCCAGACAAGTTTACCCCATCCGGTTATTACATATTACCTATTGTACTAATACACAGAAAGATGCAAACTATCGATATAAAACAAAACCAGTTCATTCAAGAAGCCATAGATGCGAGGTTAACTGGGACCCAATGTAACTTGTACTGTTTTTTCTAGAATAATGGCTTGAGCCTTGAGGACTTGCCTGCCTCAAGCAATATCCTGGGAAGCTGAACCAATGGAGACTTAACATCTCAAGGGTGAATTCATCTTCCTGGGTCAGAGTTGGTTTGGGGGTCACATGCTCCTGAGGTCCCTAAAGACCACGTGAGCTGCATTGCGTCCAGCGGCTCCCATGACACCTCCTCCTGGAAGGGAGTCTCCCATGAACCAAAGCCGTGCTCACCCCCCTCCCACCCCTCCGTCCCCCCATGGGACTTGCTGAGGCACCAGCCACAAAGCAGAGCAGGGACGCCTCAAGGGTGATGCTGGGGCTGTGGGTATCAGAACCACCTGGGATGATTCTTAAGACAGATCCTGGACTCCCCTGCATCAGTGCAGCAAGGGCCAGGTGCCTGGTGCAAGCAAGTGGCCCCCTCCCTCTGCCCCCCCAGCCTGAGAGCCAATGGGCCAGATGGCGAGACTCCCAGCACGTGAAACTAGAATGAGGGATTAAGGATTTGAGAGGAAGTCATGGAAGTATGGACCCCGTCTGGGGGGCCGGGGCCCACATAACTCAGAGGAAGCATCTGTATGAGATGAGCTTCCGTGGGGTCAGTAAGCCTGGGAGGGGAGCAGGGAAGAATTTTAAAATTGAGAAACTGAACTTTGCCAATTCTTACTGGTCTCAAATACGGATGGGAATTTAGAGGCATGGGTCTTACACAACCCACCATGGGAACTTGGAGAGATGCCTCCACTGGGACGTATCCCCAGGTCTCGTGGGGAGGAGGTGAGCTAACCTGAGGGTTGTGGCCGGAGAATTCTCAACATGGGTGATGGCTTGATCTCCCGGGAGTTCCCCCCCTCTCACTTCCCCCCTTGTTTACCCTGCTCCCGTCTGCAAGCCTCTGCCAGCCCTCGATGCCCGCACAGGGTAGTGGGACTGAGGGTCACTCACCAGGATGGGCCCCACTTCCGCAGAGATACAGGCCCCGGAGAGGGCAGCGGTAGCTGGAGTGCAGGGGCACAGGGCGGGCAAAGTACAGCTGGTCCAGGGCCATGGCGCAGTGGAATATATTCTGCAGGAGGCAGGGCCACAGTCGTTAACATAGGAGTGTTACATTCTCCACTCCGCTCCTTTCCCCTGTTCTCCAAGGAAGGTTCGTCTCCTTCCAGGATGTTTTCTCGGGCTCTTGTGATGCAGAATGAGGAGGGGAAGAGAGAGAATAGGCACAGGTCCTAGGGCTGGGGGTGAAGTTTCCTAGAGGCATTTTTCAAGAAGGAAAAAGGGTAGGGAGCATCTTCAGAGGGTAAGGAAACTGAATGGGAAAGAAAAGGGAGATTTTAAAGATGTTGCTGTGGACTCTGAATCCCCCTCACTCTGTTTGAAAAATAGAGGAAGTTGATTTATTTTGACTCTGGTACATGTTTCTTTGGCCAAGACACCCAGCTGAGCTTGTGCCCTGGGGTTCCAAGGTCACAGTAAATGGCAGATGGATACTGGGAGCTGAGCGCGTTTCTGCTCCACTGGCCTGGGTCAGACCAGCCGAGGAGGGAGGAGGTGTGGGGGAGGGGGAAGGGCACACCTGCGGGGCAGGTCTGGACAAAAAGACCAACATCTGCTGGACGTCCCCGTGGGGATGACCTTCACCTGCCCCATCAACGTGTCCCAAACTGAGTTCGTCTTCTTCCCTCGAGTCAAGTCGGCTCCTGTCCCGTCTTCCCTGCCTCTGTGGATGGCATCACCTCCCCCTCCTTGGCCTTCAGGTGGACCCTTTACGTCCCCTCCACCCGCCCTCTGCACGCACATGTATCAAGACTTCTCAATCCACCTGCCCAAGCCTTCCGCCTCCACTCTTTCCCTTCCCTTCCCACTGCCTGGCCTCTCTCACTCTCTATCAGGCCCAGTGCTGTCCAGTAAAAATATAACGGGAGTCGCACATGTAATTTTAGATTTTCCAGTAGCCACGTTAACACTTAAAAGGAAACTGGTGAAATTAATGTTAATAATATATTTAATTTAACCCAATTAAATGATGTATTTAATTTAAGCCAATAGATCCAAAGTATTATCATTTCAACATGTGGTTGGTATTAAAATTATTGATGAGACATGCTACATTTTTCTGTACTTGGTCTTTGCAATCTGGGGTGCATTTTATACTCGAAGCACATCTCATTTTGGCCTGGCCACATTTAAGGGCTCAACAGCCACACGAAGCTAGTCACTGCTGTATTTGACCTGCCTCCTGACCCATCCCCCTGCCTCCAGGCTCAGTGAGTTTTTGATAAGAGAAGTGTGAGCACATGCTGCCTGGGGGAGGGGAGGTCCCTCTGAAGAAAGGCAGATGGGAGGGGCTGACATGGACATCCAGGCAGAAGGGCCGCAGTCCTGGTGACCTGCTCAGCAGACGCTGCCTCTCCTCACTCCTCCTTCACTGCCTAAATCTGACGGTGTCTCTGTCCCCTCTCTGCTGTGGTCTCTGCCTCTGTCCTCTCTTCCTGCTGAAGGCTGGGTGTGGAGGGACAAGATAAAGCCGCGTGGGCCTGCCAGGGAGTCGGGGTACAGGGAGAGTATGACGAGAGACCCCAGTCCTGTACTCACCCCCCCAGGAAGCCCAAAGACTCTCTCCAAGTCAGGGGGTGTGAGGATGTCTCTGCCCACCACGGAGCCCTTGAAGCCGGGGGCGTAGGCCTCAATGCAATCACACACTAGGTGTCGAACACAGGGAAAAGAGATGGTGTTAGGAGAAAGAGGCATTACGATTGTACAGCTCGGCATATTTACTAAATTCATTAAACTCTACACCTAAAATGGATATTTTTTTCATATGCAAATTATACCTCAATAAGCAAAAAAACAAAAACAGTCCACAGGCAAATAAACAATTCATTACAGAGACCTATGGGTGTCAGGCTAGTAGAGCCTCCCACTCTTTCCCACCTTTTTACTCCAACCCTAAACACTTGTCTCCCCTTGAACATGCAAAAATTTCTTCACCTCATTGCTCTGCTCAAGTTATTTCTTTTGCTTGGAATGCACTTTGCTGCCTGGTCGACTCCTATTCATCCTTTAAAACCCAGCTCAAATGTCCCTTCCTTTGGAAAGCTCTCCTGTCTCTCTGGCTCACAGCTTCCTCCTTTGGTTCCCCCAGTCCGTTGTACTGTAAGACTGGTTTGTTAGTCTCCCCCGCAGGACCGTGAGCAACCTGAGGGCAGGAACGATGTCTTTTTGGCTTTCTTCGCTCAGGGCCTGACCCCAGCAGTTACTCACTGTGTTGATTTAGGTTTCCCTGGGTACTCCTCTCTTCCTGGCACAGAACTTGCAGGTGTTAATCCTGAATGGGGCAGTCAGGAGGAGAGGAGGCCATACGGGATGCTCGGCCAGCTGTCACTGTGAAGCCAGGGTGGTCTAGCCCTCCTTACCTCTGTCTGCGTGAGCGTTTCTCTCCTGCTCGTCCCAGGCCTTGCCTGCAGCCAGTGTGTAGGGCGTGTACTGAGTGAAGAGGGAGATGACATGGCAGCCAGGGGGAGCCAACGTGGGGTCCAGCGAGGAAGGGATGCAGAGCTCAATCATAGGTCTGCGTGCGACACGGGGAGGAGAGAGGGAAGGGGCTGGGGAGCCACTCTGAGGTGACGGGACAAAATGAAGGCCTGAGATGGGAGGATGCTGGGGCCAGGCCGATGATCTCTGCAAGGTCATGGTGGTGTTTGCCTGCACGGGCTCGGTGACCACCAGGACAGTCCAGACCACCAACGGGGAGCTCCCTCATCTCCAGGCCCCTGTCCCCGGCCAGACCGGCAGGCTCGGGGCTCTCTGGTCCCTCCCAGGCCAGGGTGGTGAATGAGCGCGGTCCCTGCCGTCCCACCACACCTCCTGTGCTCTAACCAGGGGCTCAAGTGTCTCCAGGGTCCCCACCTGTGGGAAGGCAGGCCATCCATGGCGTCTTCAAAAGCCTGATGGAGAAGGAGGGTGTCCTCACAGTTCAGGTGGATTGAGCATTGGTGATGGGGCAGCGGCTGGCCCCTGGGAGCATTGGGGGCCGCCAGGAAGTCAGGCAGCCTGTCGACAGCCACTGAGGGACCAAAGAGGAGGGTCAGGGCCCAAAGGCCTGTGTCCTCAGCCCCCCAGGGTCCTCTATCTCTACCCATCACCTGCTCACCCACATGGTGGGCTGGAAAGAAAAAGTATGAAAAAGTGTTTCACCTTCAAACTGGGGGGCAGGCTGTGGGGCAGGGGATAGAGATGATGGTGAAGGTCGGTCTTTCCCAGACATGGAGAGTTCTCACTCAGATACCCTCAGAAGAAACAGCTCTACAATCTGGTGTGCCTCTTACCATTGATCTTGGTAACAGGCGACTGGGTGTCCAGCTGGGAGATTCTCTCCGCGAACTCCTCAGGAAGCCACTCCTGAAAGAAGAAGGTTCTACCCTGGGGGTGGCCAAGGCCCCAAGGGGGCTGCTTTACTCCTTTGCTCAGACTGGTCCCTCAACCTGTACTGCTGGAGACCCTCTCCCTCCCTCAGAGCTCGGCCAAACCACTTCCTCTGTGAAGCCCTCCTGGACCCCTCCAGCTCTGCGCTAACCACTTCTTCCTTTGCAGTCTGCCAGCGTCCTGGCTGTAAATGGCCCACACCAGCTCCTGCTACGGATATGGCCCGTGGGCTGCAGCGTCTTTCACCTCTGGTCTGTAAGCTCTTGGAAGTCTTGATGATCTCAAAATTGTCTCAAGATGCTTTTGAACTGATGTTTGCTGAATTTGATTAGTGGAATCACTCAGAAAAAGTGGTGCCTTGTCCCCAAGAATAATCCCCCAATCGCTGGGAGCTCCATGCTCATACACATATTATCATATCTTTGGGGGACAGGGAAGGTGTGATCAATTGCAAAAACTGCCCCAAGTCCCCAACCCTCCTTGTATGCACACCCCTTTTTATTGCCCTCCCACTGTGACTGAGCTTGGCCATGAGACAAAGCTAATGTTAGCAAATAGGATGCAAACAGAAGCACTTGCGTGACTGAGTTTGCTCAGTTTTGCCTTTTGCCAGATCTGGACTACGTGCCTGGGGATGAGAGACACATGGAGCAGAGCTGAGTCATCCTGGACACTCTGACAGAGACCTCTCGATTAGCCACAGCCATCAGCAGGGCCCACTAGTGACCCGCAGCTGCTGGAGGAGTGCATGAGTGAGCCCAGATCACTTGAACTCAGCCAAGATCAACTGATTTCTACCGCTCTGTGTGCTAAATCCGTATTTCTTGATATGCCCAGAAGCTGTGTGGTTGTTACGCAGCATTCACGTGGCAACAGATCGCTGACACAAACAGTGGAATTAGAGCTGGTTAGAGGGGAGAAATCAGGACAGCGGGAAAGCTGTAGAAGTAACCCTGGGTTGAAAGTCAGACCTGAGTTCTAGCTCTGGCTCTGCCAATTGCTAACTGCCTGGCCTCGGTCACCTCACGTCCCCGGACCTTTCCCCTCACCTGTGAGGCTTCTTTGCTGTTTGCTCCCTGCCCGTTAGGTAAGGAGAGAAGACAGATTTCCCCACATCCGGAGAGACTTGGCACTCACATCTCCCACCCTGATGCAGCCCTGGTCCCCTTGATCCCTCCACATTCCAACCCCAGGCAGACATCTCACCTCCACCCCCAGCCTCACCTGTGGCGTCAGCTTCAGGAAGGTGATCTGCGGTGACGCGCTGGACAGCACCACTTTGCTCCTTACCTCCGAGCCGTCTTGCAGCACGACTCCTTGAACGCGCCCTCCACTGCTCACCTGCACCTTAGCCACTGTCTAAAGCCACGGGAAAGAGCCCCCAGGGTCCCCGGGCAGGGAAATGCAGGTGAGTCTTGGGGGATTTCCGCTGTCCATGCTGCCCCTAGGCACTCGCAGCCTCATCAGCCCTGGCCCCGATTCTCTGCAGCTCCTGGTGAGGCGTTAGCCCACCCCTCCAATGCAAAGGCTCAGCCCAAATGTGGGCTAGTGGCTGTGAATTCAAATGGGGTAGGCAAAAGAACTGGGACCTGGTTCACAGCAGTACAGGTTGCAGAGCCCGAGCTCCTCGATCCTGAGCCAGGCCTTGTCCATCAGTAAAATGAGGGACTCTCCAAATCCGATACTTTGTTCTATTCTAAGATCCTTGCCAAAAATTGGGGTGGGGTAGAGGGGCTGTTCACCTTTTCAGTGAAGATACTTGCTCCATGTGCGGTGGCTGAGCTTGCGATGGCGTCGGAGAGGGCACCCATGCCACCCTGGACGTAGCCCCAGGCCCCCCGCATCCCCTCCAGACCCCCCATCATGTGATGGAGTAACACATACCTGAGGACAGATCATCAGAATCAGTGGCTGGAGGTGGGGTTTAATCTGAGTTCTAGATGCAGAGAGTCCTTCCCGTCCTGTATCTTCAGCCCCTCCCTGCCCCCATCCAGCCCTGTCCGACTATCCTTTAAATGAGCTCAAGACTCTTGCAAGAGCCCTTCGCTTCCCATTCTGCATCCTCTCCCCCTGTAGACATCTGCGGGCAGACCTTTGGTTCCAACAATGTGGCAGCGATGCCCAAACCTGCCTCTCCAGCTCTCTCCTGAGTGCCAGCCTGTATGCCCAGCTACCCACAGATATCTCCACTGGCATAGCTTTGGGCAGACATCTTAAACCCATCCCCTTGTCCCCACTCCCCAGCCTGCTTCTCCATCCCAGTGAATGGCACCTTCAATTTCCAACAGAAAACTGGGTGTCAGTCTTGCCTCCTACTAGGCCCTCACCACCTACATCGTCGAGTGCCTCCCAAAGAACTTTCCAAGGCCCCACTCCCTGCTGCTTCCTCCCTGGTCCAGGCCATTCTCTTCTCTTTCTTAAGTTGCTGCAGTAACGTCCTCCTAATCGGACCCACTTCTCCCACTCGTTCTTCCCTGTAGACCTTTCTCCACGTAGAACCTGGAGCCCAGTCTCAAAACTCAGCTCTGCTCCTGTCACTCAGCTCTTTTCAAGCCTTCACTGGCTTGTCGGTGCTCTGAGGACGATGGCCAGTCTCCAAAACTGGCCTTCAGGGCTCCTGCCTGCTCGTCAGCCTCGTCCCTCCCTACACTCCCCCCACCCCCCACCCCCACTCCTGTTAAGCCAACTCTCAGTGCCTTGAATAGATCATATGAGCCACGTGCAGCTCCTACATTTGCACGTGCTGTTCCAGAGTCTAGAAGCCCCTTCCTCCCTCTTCTTTTATTTGGCTAATTCCTCCTGTCCTTAGAGTCTCAGATGAAACATCTCTGTCTCGTGGGGGGCTTCTCTGAGCCTGGACCACGTTGCCCCACCATCACAGTGCCCACAGCTCTCCATTCCACTCCTTGCTCTGTGTCTACCTCCCCCATTAGGATTTCAACCCCATTCACTACCGTGTCCCCGGACCTAGTCCCCAGGCAAGTGCTCCATCGATATTTATTGAAAGAATTAATGAAAAAACAAATGACTTAAAGGCCCATTTCACAAACTGGGCAGCAGCTAAGCCTCCTGAACACCCACAGAGAAAAGGACCAGAGGCCCCAGCTGGCAAATCCAAATTGGCTGGTTGATCTTGGCCAAGATGTTGCAACTGCTGCCAGCTCCCACTTCTCCTGGGGATTCGGGGCCGGCTCAGTGTGTGCCGGAAAAGCACTACCAAGCGCTCTCATCCCTTGAGACACAGCTTCCAGCTGCATCTTCTGGTGCACTGGAAATGGCCCAGGACTTGGCAGCATCCTCTATCCCAACACACACACACACACAACACACAACGCACACAAACAACACACACACACACAACACACACACACAACACACACACACACAAACACACAACACACACACACAACACACGCACACACAACACACACACACAACACGCACACACCGCACACAATCAACACACACACACAACACATACACACAAAAACACACAACACACACAAACAACACACACACAACACACACACGCACCCCTCCATTCCTGCTCCTACAGGGCCTCATTAAATCATACCACAGCTACACACTTCACTGTGTCTGACTGCCCCCTCTCGGATGAGGCTGTCAGCACACCTCCCGCTCACAAGGGGAAAGGCAGCTTCCCATCCATGTGAAGGTATCTGTGTGTGTGCGAGTCCTGGAAGCCAGGGAAAGGATCTGCGGGAGAGGGACAGGCAACGGGGATTTGTGGGAAGGGAAGAGATGATAGATAGGTAGATAGGTAGATAGATAGGTAGGTAGACAGGTAGATAGGTAGGTAGACAGGTAGATAGATAGATAGATGATAGGGAAGAAGATGCTCATGTTGAGATATCACAGGAAGCAGGACAGAGGTGTTTCTACTGAAGCAGTAGGAAGTAGTGGCTAAGAAGGAAGACCCAGGGTGGGGTTGGGGGCAGGTCAGACAACTTGGGCTAGAAATCAGCTCTGCCACTTACTAGCTGTGTGACTTTGGGAGGGATACTTCCCTTCTCTGAACCACGGCTCTCAGGTGTTGCTTTGAGGCTTAAATGAATCCTGTGTGAAGTGCTTCCTCCTGCCTGGCTCACTGGGTGAGCTCAGGGAACGGTAGTTAACGCTCTCGAGGGGGGATCGGCTCCACTGCTGCTGCCCCACCTCACCTGCCACACTCACCCACTCCCCGGAATGTAGGGACTTGTCATGGCTCCAATCACAGAATCCGTTGCTAGAGTAGCCTTTAGAGGCTCAGACTCAAACCACTGATCCAGCACCTGGGACGGCAAGACAGCCAGGAGAAGGGCTTACCTCGGGAGCAGAGGCCCCCTCACTGCAAGGTCCAGCCTGAGGCTGGGGAGCCCCTCACCTTGACAGCTGGAGCTGTGAGGACCTGGTAATACTGGGGCAGCTGGGCTCCCAGGATGCGACCTGAAGGAGGAGATCCATAAAATGTGAACTGAGACAGGCAAGAAGGGAACACTGATCCGTAATGTCTCTGCACCTGTTTCTTTACCTGTAAAATGGGAGCACAAAATATTCTGCACCCCTAAGAGCTATTGTGAGGATTAAACGAGGTATGTAGAGCATTTCTAAAGCGTTTCCATAGGCACTTAATACATTTTACCTGTTAGAATTATTTTGGGGCAATTTTTAATTTGTATCTTATTCCCCCACTTTGAGTTCTGTAAGGCCGTGCCCTGGGAGGCAGCAGCATGGCTAATCCATTCCTCTGATACTGATTCAAACGATCTCCGAGAGTAACTGGGCACTAGGACCTTGAAGGCAGAGGTCATGAACCCTAGGCATTGCAGCCCCAGTGCCCAGCTTGGTGCCTGGCACATAGCAGATGCTCAATAAATATTTACTACATGAATGTTTATTGTATGACTCTCCTTGGACTGGTAATCTGGGAGGCGATGTCTACTTCTGGCATCTGTGGTAGATTCTACTGGCTCTGACCCGTCACCCCTCCCCGTGTCCACACACTTTGCCATGTAGCTCTGCACTGCTTCCCTCCCTAGCTGAGTTGACCGCCCCGCCCCTTGATTCTGGACTCAAATGATTTGCTTGGCCAGTGGAATGTTTACTGATGGGATGCAGTCAGAGGCTTGGAACTGGCCTGCACATTGGGGCTTGCCCTCTGTGCTGCTGTCATTGACATAAGAAGGCCACTCCTGGACTAACCTGTGGCTTCCAAGAAGAGGATTAGAGACACCTGGAGCAGAGCTGCCCCGGCCACAGCCACATGCGTGAGACCAGACCAGATCAGCTCGGCCCAGCTGGGATCAGCTGAACCATGTAGACACTTGAGAAATAGATGTTTATTTTTATATGCCACTGGAATTTTGTAGTCTGTTATGCAGCAATTTTGTGACCACAGCTAACTGTTGCAGTATTTTTCTAGAATATAGAAGCTAAACTGATTTTTGTCCCCTAGAGGAGTGGTAGGAAATAATAGTAGGCTTGGTGAAACTTCCATTCTCATACCCACAGCAGACATCACTAATTCATCACAGACTTTTTTCTTGCTGAGCCCAATAATCTAGCATCCTTCTTGTATCGGGGCATCTTTTCAAACTCTCTTGGGCCCCATCTCTTATTCCAGCCATGCCTATGGTGACGAGCTCCGTGCAGGCTCTGGTCAGCTTCACACAGTGCAACCTGACAGCATCCCACCTCAGACCTGAAGATGTGCCTCTTCATTTCTTCCCTGGGGCTTCTCTGGCACCACGACAGGACACCTACGGGAACCCACTTGGTACCCATGGATGCACAACCCAGAAGTTAATACCCCAGGGGGCAACCTCTGGCCACTGGAGGACAGAACCCAATGAGTAAATGTGTCCCCTTTCTCCTCCTGGGCATGTCCTCATGTGCATTTCCTAAGGCTTCTCAGAGGGAAGGACCTCACCAGCCACAGTGGTGGCCAGCTCAGTAATGCACCCTGCTATCGACTCTCCCTCTTTCCCGTTTCTCCTCCTTTCCTTGGGATCCCCCTTCAAAATGAACTACTTGCACACAAGCCTTTGGCTCGGGCTCTATTTTGAGCACGCCATCCTAAACCTTTGCCACTTCAAGTGCTCCAGGTGGCCCCTATTAATCGATGGCAGCTGGCAGGCTGCCTTGGAGGTTCAGGCTCATGTCCAATTGTGGAGAAGATGGGCTCAATCACATGAAGGTGCTCGTCATGCCCAGATGCCTGCCCTTGGACTTACCCGCCTGCAACAGGGGCTTGAGGGTGGAGAGCGACTTGAGCCTCTGCAGCAGGGAGCCCCGCTGGAAGGCCTCCATGTCCACCGGGGCTGCATCCAGCAGAGGGTCAATGGCTAACGCCAAGCGATTCATGAAGGCCTCATATTTGGGAAAGGCCTGGAACAGAGCTCTGAGTCAAGGCCCCATTGCCTAGAACCCCACAAAGACGCTGTCCCCATGCTTGGCCCTCCAGCTGCCCCATGTGGCCTGCTGCCCCCCAGCTGAGGCTCAATTCCTCAGGCCTCACGCCCAGTGTGGCTCAGCCTGGCTGTGCTGAGTTACCCCCAGTTCTAGGTCTGTGTGCTGATGTCAACACTAGGTGAGGTCAGAGAGAGCCTGGGTAGTAGGAGGGTCACCATGTAGTGGCAGGGACAAGGGGGTTGATGTAGGCCAAGACCAGTCGTCAGCCACGGAATCCTCAAGTATCCTAGGAAGTGGTCTCTGTGATAAACCAAAAACCACTGAAAAGTTTCTCCTCTCTGTCCTGTCTTTCTATATCTTACTGATAAAAGTAAGATCTCTCTGCCTGTATTCCAGCATGCTGACTGCTCCTTCCTGGGCTGCAAATCTCCCGCATCCTCTTGTCATCAGCTGGGACAGAAGCTTGCATCCCTTCACCCCACAACCTCCCACAACAGAATCCACTTCGACAGCCTGGTTATGACCCCCACACCCCCTTCCTTGGATGGGCGACAGGAGCAAGGATGGGCACCCGTGGTACCCGAGGCCCTATCTTAATTCTCAGCCGAGAGCTTTTAATTTTTGGTTCATCTAGACTCATGGATATACCCATGGAACTTTAACGACTCTTACATAAAGAAAAGCTCTGTGTTGAAGTACACTGGAGAATCTTGATTAAAATGAAGGGAAACGGCTTTCTCTGCAGCAGGTCTTTAATGTGACAATGTGCAAAGACAAAACCAGAATTCAGCTCCTTACTTTCCACAGTGGGATGTGGCCTCTGCCTCCCGCTCCTGTGGTCACCAGCTCACAGGGCCCCGGCCACACACGGCCAAGGCCACTGCTCTCTAGGCCCAGGGAACTGGCTTTGTCCTGAATCCTCTCTAGTGCATCTGAGACGAGCAGGGCTTGGAGCAGAGGGTGTAGGCAGCGGACCCCAACTCACTGCGCAAAAGAATCACTTGGAAAGCACTTTTTTTTGGTTGACTTGATCATCAGCCAGTGTCTGGAAACCACTGGCTGAAGAGAGATGCTGTGTCTGTGGTTTTCTTGGTTTTACCCAATACTAGATTAACACAACAAAAAGCAACACGCATGGATTGGTTAACCCAGGTTCTTCTTATAAAAATGTTTCCACCAAGATATGAGCTAATGCTGTGCCTTCAGCTTGTATCTAGGCTTGGTACAAAAAACGGCCATTCAAAGAATCTTTTTATGTCTGTAAAACCAATCACACCGGGCCCGTTACATTCAACGACTCATCTAGACAAAGCTACCCAGCCAATTCCTCACGGTGCAATCCTAGGAAAAGAAATGTGCCTTCTCCGTCAGATGTGTGTGCTCCCCTTCACCAGACCTGCTCGCCATCATGGACACATTCTTGCCTCGGGCTGCCAGGGGATGATGCCAAAATAAATGAATATTTATTACGATGCTCTTGTCCTAAATTCCTGATCCAGTGTGTTCTATCCTTAACTGTCTCTGATCTCCCCTTCTTCTTTCTGGCCTTCGTGTGCTTTAATATTGATGACCACCTGGAATTCTGTCTGAAAGCAGGAGAGCTAGAAAGCACTTAGAGCGTAAGGACATATCAGTGGACTCCCTTTTGAAATTCAGGCAGAGGCCACCTGAACAGCGGCCTCATGCTGAACACACACAGGTTTGAGGGTCTCCAGTGTTCACTGGTCTTAACCAACTGTCCTCCACCCCTTCTCTTTGCAGTGCCCAAGATCAAAGGCTGGCACAGACTGGAGCCTTCCTAGGGCGGATGAAGTGGCCACACCCTTGTGGCCTTTGACAACCTGCTGTAGGACAAGTCCAACCAAGCCCATTTTTTTCCAAGAGCGGCCACCAGGCTGAGATGGAGGAGATCAGTCTCTGGTCACCTTCCCTACCTGGGCATCCTTCCGTGAGAACTGGGCGATCTGCTTCTGGTTTTCTGCCATGTCTGTGCCCAGCAGAAGGGACCTGGGCACCTTGCCGGCTGTGCCCTCTTCCAGCATAGGTGTGAATGAGTGGGGGTTTCGAAGATGAAGCCTCAGCCCGTGTTTCTGCAGAACACAGACAGCACAGGTAACATTTGAGGGGATCTGCCCATGACCCTTCTCTGATTGTGTTTGTGTGACCGCTTAGGTACCTGCATGCAGGTTCCCAAGGCCTGTGGTCCTGGTTCCTAATTTTGATACAGGTGTATAAAAAGCCCTCTTGCCCAGGCACCCTATGGCAGACCATGCCATACCACGCCACGCCACCCAGTGCCAGGGACTGTACTAGGGTTTACGATGGTTACGTCACAACAGCTCTGTAAGTATATCATCCTCATTGTACAAATGCCACAGCAGAGGCTCAGAGAAGTGAAATAACTTGTCCAAGGTCACATGGGGAGGTGGATCCTGGTTTCGAAACCACACCCCTGTGACTCCAAAGCCCTGGCTCTCAGTGTTAGTCTTTAAATGCCCCCCTCTCAGAAATAATAACTAAAACTGAGAAAGACACAATAAAGCCACAGTCATGTGAAAATCCGTATTTACAAGGTGGATAAATCGTTCACATCAGAAACAACTTATTTACTTTGCAGGCTCATTTACTCCAGGGTCACTTTAAATGGAAGTTCCCTTGATGCATTGAGAATATGATTTGATTTACAAATATTTGACTAGCACACAGAACTTTCCAAGAGTACACTTACTTCTTCAAAGAAGGTGGAGATGAAACAAAAAGGGCCTGTGCTGCCTCCACCAATAAGACTTCCTGCTCCCGCTGGAGACTTCTTTCTTCTTAAACCACTTTATTGAAGTATAATCGACGTACAAAGAGCTGTACGTATTTAATGTGCAACTTGACGAACTTGGCGTTTAGAGACTTCTTCCCCCAGATACTTGGTCTGCTCCCTCACCTCTTTGAGGTCTTTGCTCAAATGTCACCTGAGTAGCAAGCTCCCCACCCCCATCCCCTGCCCCCGAAATGAGATCTGTGAGCAGAAGTTTTAGGAAAACGTGAGGAAACCAAAAGAGATTTTTCCAATAATTACAGCAGAAGTTTCCCCAAACCACAGGTGTTCCAGATGGCAGGGTCTCCACGGTTGAGGGTTCTGTGGAGGTGAGTCTGAGCGTTGGTAGGGGCAGGCTGGGAGACCCGCAGGATCCTTTCTAACACTAAGATGGGGAATGCCTTTGATTCCAAACTGGAGGAACTTCCAGCTTGGTTCCTCCTGATACAGTGAACTCTTTCCCACCGAGGTGGCGTCCCTAGTTCCTCTGTGTCTCTCACCCTTGGCATCACATCCATCACCAAGTCTCACAGCTCAGCCTCCAGACCTGGTCCACATGTCCCCGCCCTGACTCAGCCTGAGCCGCCACCCTGCGACCATGGCTGCTTCCACCGCAATCCACACCATCCAGCAGGTGGTATGACCTTTCATAAGGTCATAAATCCCATCACTCCACTTGTCGATTTAACACCTCTGCTGCCCCCGGAGCTCAGGATAAAGCGCAGGCCCTTGCGTACAGCACGCGAGGCCTGTCTCCTCTGGCCCCTGGCCCTCTCTCACACAACCTGCTGCCTCTCGGCCGGGCACTGTCTGCTCCGGCCACATGACCTTCCCTCCCCTTGGGCCTGTCCACCTTCACTTCCCTCTGACTGCAACGCTTTCTGCTCAGATGTTCACAGGGCTGGTGACTTCTTGGCATTTGAATGCTAGCTCAAACGTCACCCCTTCAGGGAGGTTTTCCTGGTCACCAGTCCAGGCTGGGCCTCCAGTTCCTCACTGTCACATTACTTTATTTTCCTTTCTTTAGGTGGCACTTACCTCTCCCTGAGGTCCTCTCACTAAGAGCAGAAGCCTTGCCCCCTTCCCTCGCCGCTGTCTCCCCACATGCCTCTCCCAGGGCCTGGCACAGGGCAAGTGCTCAGAAGCATTTGCTGAATGAATGAATCAATAACCTCCCCTCACCAAAAAAGGGACCCAAGAGGATCCCAAGGGTTGTTTCAAGTCTCGATAATTGAACAGGATTAATGTATTTATCTGATTCCAGGACTTTCTCTCATAAAGGGAGCCGTTGTTATTCTTGATGGTTTTGATGATGTGGTGTCAGAATAAGAAGGGGCTGTTAAACCACCGTTATATTATCCCCATTAGATTTGCTCAGATCACGCAGTTTCCCTCTTGTAAAAAACAAAATGCTTCTGATTTACCCATGGGATTTCTCAGCATGTACAGCCGTCCTGGCTGGAAATTGCTGGGAAGGGACAAGCCGTGCATTAGGGAGCAGAGAAATGGGAGAGTTAAGGGGTGTGGTTCTCAGAGTTGTGCTCTGGGGTCCTCCTACTTCAGAATCATTGGCTCCTGGGCCCACCACAGTCCCACAGGATCACCCTTCGTTCCTCTGAGCAAGAACCACTTTCCCACCAGTTACCCAGATTGTTCTCAGGGACCTGAGAGTTTGAGAGCCCTGCCTTAGAGAGATTTCCGAGGAAAGCAGGAGCAAAGGGATGGGGTTGGGAGCCAGAAGGTGAGTGCAGGTGGGAGGGAGGACAAGGGGGTGCCACTTGAATGAGGTCAAGGCTGGTCCAGGGAGAGCTGGGGAAGGCAGCTGCTGGCTGATACAGGATGAAAGACACCACCTCCCCTCTGCCACATACACCCAGGGCAAAAGCTCTGCCCTCCTTGTCTGGATTCCACGACTCACTGTGGGGCCACTGTAAAAGCAAGCTTACTATCCAGGTGGATAGAACTGCGAGATGATCTCATCGACAGCTGGGGAAACTGAGACTTGGAAAACAGGCCCAGTGAGGCCTCAAGCAGGTTGGCGGAGTCATCCTCTGGCTCAAGTAGAGCTCAGTCTAATCGGGCACAGGCCCACAGTGGGAAGGTCTGATAGGAAGCAGCAGGCCACAGGTCCTTCTGGAGCCTCAGTTTTCTCAACTGACGAATGGGCATAATATTGGGTTGGCCAAAAAGTCCGCTCGGATTTTTCTGTAACATGGAAAAATCGAATGAACTTTTTGGCCAACCCAGTAATACTAGCTGACAGTTGTCGAGCACTGACCATGCCCCAGGCACTGTACTAATGATTAGCAAACACCAACCACTACAATAGCCTTATGAGGCAAGTACTATTACATCTCCATCTTACAGATGAGGAAGATGAGGCACCACCAGCCCAAGTCATACAGCTGGTAACAGCAGAGCAGGGATTCAAAACTGACCAGTTAGGTTCCAAAGTCTGCAATCTCAGTCCCGTGCTCTACCGAGGCCGGAGCTGCTGGAAGAGCTTATGTCTGTGACCTGGCCCACTGTCATCGGCAAAGTGCCTGGAGGTGCACGAGGCTGAGCTGGGTGGCTATCAAGGTGCCCATGGCGGCGGCACCTCACAGAACGAGGAGGAGGCAGTTAGACCTGGCTCAAGTTCTTGGTCACTTCCTAGTGTGCGAACTTAACCCCCCTGAATCTCGGTTCCCTCATCATAAAATGGGGACACTACCTGCTCTCGTCTCACAGACGAGGACAAATTGACAGAGCATGAAAGCTCGTAGCCCACGATGTGACACTGGGAAAATAAATGCTCTTTATTATTGTTTTGGAAACAGAATATTCCTAGAAAGAGGAGCAGTTGCCCTCCTATAGGTATCTTCTGAGTTGTCAACGTCCTGTTAAAATAAGGTACCGCGCACTCCGGATGGGATTAGTTCCGTGCATCACGCAGCAGGACTGCTTCCCACCTTGATCTGAGCACCATTCTCCTATTAATGCAGCCCAAGATCAGAGATCAAAGGATATACTCAATTCACTTGGGAGCTGCTAGTTAAAGGAACCCTATGAGAATACCATTTTCAAATGAGTAACTTTTTTTAAAAAATAAAGAGAACGGACTTCCCTGGTGGCGCGGTGGTTAAGAATCTGCCTGCCAATGCAGGCGACATGGGTTTGAGCCCTGGTCCGGGAAGATCCCACATGCCGCAGGGCAACTAAGCCCATGTGCCACAACTATTGAGCCTGTGCTCTAGAGCCCGCGAGCCACAACTACTGAAGCCTGCGTGCCTAGAGCCCGTGCTCCGCAACAAGAGAAGCCACTGCAATGAGAAGCCTGCGCACCGCAACCAAGAGTAGCCCCCGCTCGCCTCAACCAGAGAAAGCCCGCTCGCAGCAATGAAAACCCAATGCAGCCAAAAAAATAAATTAAGAGAAATCCCAGGAAATTATTTTAAAAAGAAAAAATAAATAAAGAGAACAATTATGTGAAAATTTCTGTTCTGTGATCCTCAGCTTTCATAAGTTAGATTTTTAAAAGGAGGGTCTACCCCCACCCCTCCCCTCACACTTGCCACTCTGCATAATTGGTGTGTCAGAAAATTGCCTTCACCTAGAGTCTGGTTTGGACTGAAGTCCACAGACCCATTCCCAGGCCTTGGCAGGGTTTCATCCAGTCCTGGCTGGTGACAGGTGTGTGCTCTCTCTCTGTGTCTCTCTTAGGGGTACAAAGAATACTTTATTTAATGGGTGTCAGCGGATTAATGTCTTATTAATTTAAGATTTAGGGCAAAGCTGGTGCTGAAGTGCCGTCAGCGTCGTATACAGACGGCGCAGGGGACCTCTCTCCAAGGCGTGGGCGACAGAGGCGCCAAGCAGGTAAGCTAAGTGGGCTCCTGGAATGCATGACCAAGTTTGTCAAAGAGGCAGTGAGGGGGTGAAGGAATCTGAAGGGGCGGGGGACAAGACTGTGGACCAAGGTGAGGCTACGAGGAGTCGACAGAGGCAGACTGTGAGTTCTCAGGATGCCCTCAAAATGGCCCAGGAGCCCAGAGAGGTGAAAGTCCCCGAGTCCGACTTCCTGCTCAAGCTGCCGAGGACGGTGACAGGCTCTCATGTGTAATGAGGGCAGAAATCAGCTCAGGTCCTAAGGCAGCTTTGCAAACTCAGATGCCCAAGGGTCCTAGCAGGTTTCCTATGGGGGCTGGACAGACCCCAGGAAGTGATGTGACAAAGCAGAGCTGGGACCGAATCCACGTAAAGGGCCAGCCGGTACAGCACGGAGGAACATGGGCCTGATGTGGACAAAGCCTGTTCTTCGAGAGGTTTGATTGTGTATGAAATTTCCTGATCTTTAAGACACTGGGTGGGCCGGACAAAGCCCATTTGTGGGCAGGCACTATGGAGACCATGGGAGATAGACACACCCTCGGAGGGAAGAATAGCAACTGCCCACTTCCCCAGCCCCCAAGCCATGGAGCAGGTGGACACACACACACACACACACACACACGCTCTACCTTCAGCTCCAGGTCGGTGTAAATCTGCGGTCGGAGCAGGCTGAGGATGTAGGATGCTCGGGAGAACTTAAACCCTGAAAATGAATCGGATGAAGACAGTAACCAGGGGTCACCAGTGGTCACCCCCCATGCCCCTCACCCACCTCTTTGGCTCACCTGGGATTATTTCCTCTGTGACAGCTGCACCCCCGATCACGTGGCGTCTCTCGAAGACTGCCGTGTTCACCCCCAGTCTCTGCAGGTATGCCGCCTGAGGCGGGGCACACAGGGCCCTCCCTTTACCCCTGGGGGCTGACCCGCACCCTCAGGGTCCTCACCACAGGGCTGGCTCAAGCTGTCCCTGCCTCTGAGATGCCCTTCCCCCTGCCACCCGTGAATGTTCACCCCCCCCGAGATGTTCTCTAAGACCTGACATGATTGGTCCTGCCCCTCCACTTCCCAGCCCGAGGTGACCTTCCCTCCTGCAGGGTCCAGTGCCTCTGTGAACTCTTCATCTCCTGGGGAGGTGGGGTGGCAAGCCTCGCTCTCCTCACTGGCCTGAGGCAGGCAGCACGGTGAGCTTGCCTTGTGAGTGCTGAGCCCGACCGCCCAGGTTCCACTCCTCTTTCTCTCTTCTGCTGGGGCGGCCTCTTCTGATGGATTAGGCCTACCTAATCCATCCAGCCTCAGTTTCCTCATGTGCAAAAATGGGGCTGATGATAATAACACCCACTTTGACCGCTTCACGGGGTCACTGTGAGAATGCTCTGAGCTGGTCCCTAGAAGGGGCTTACACAGGGTCCCTGGCACATGGGACGTGTTCAATCAGTGAAGCCATGATTATAGCACAGCCTTATTTTGGGGAACAAATGATGCGGGGGGGGGGATTAACTTTTCTCTAGCACTTAGTGGAAAATCAATAAATATTTGTTGAACCGAACTAGTCCTGAGTCTACAGACCTAAAATGCTGGTCCTCACACCACTGCAGCTACCACCCCCAAGGTGACAGCAGGGATGGTGTAGCTCTGAAGGCAGACTTTTTGAAAAGTTCGCTTGGCTACTACAATGTGCCAGACACCGTGCGAGCATCATCTCGTATAATCCACCCTAGAGGTAGGCACCGTGATTCTCCCCATTTCACGGAGAAGGAAACCGAGGCTCAGTGAGGCTAATAGCTCAGGATCACAGAACAGATGAGTAGAGGTGTCAGGAACTGAACCCGGGCGGTCTGGACCCAGAATCTACACTCCTGACACATCCTAACGAGAAAGGAGAAAAGAGCAGCCCAACATGACATTCAGAAGGTGGCCTGGCCCTCAGAGGTAAGCCCTGTTTCTCCCACTAGACATGAACAATCTCATAATGATGACCGCAGACAGGGATAATCTTGACCACGACAAAATGGGACAGAGCAAGCCCACTTCACAATTGTGTCTAAGCACAAACGAGACAGGGTCTACTGGGCCACCACAATACCATCTCTCTCGGCCAAGAC
The DNA here is from genome assembly GCF_949987515.2 of Delphinus delphis. Lineage (NCBI taxonomy): Eukaryota > Metazoa > Chordata > Mammalia > Artiodactyla > Delphinidae > Delphinus > Delphinus delphis. Next base: position 29,404,599 of record NC_082698.1, on the reverse strand, counting down.
GACTGATGCTACGTGTGCACAGTGACCGCTCTCCTCACCCTAGTCTCCCCTCTCCGCGCACACGGTTACTGAGATGCCCGCTCACAGGGCTGCCCCCACTCTGACAGTATCCAATCTAGAGCCGACCCCTACTTCCTTAGGCTCTCCCCAAATCAGTCAACCGAAGTGCGTGTCCTAGAGTTAAGTTCCTCCTATACCTCTTATCCTGGGACGCCCCATGCTGTCCCCATGCTCACCATTTGTGTAAGGCTTTATGAGCTGGGTCCTTGGGGCACATCATCTATTCCCTTCACCTCAATTCGGTGAGGGTGGGCATTTTAATTCTCATTTTACCATGGCTCAGAGAGATAAACTGACTCGCCTTAACCTTTGCAAATGGAAAGTGGCAGAGCTGGGGACAAACCCACGTTGGTATTAATACAAAATCAATGTTTTAAATTACTGATCGGTTGAGTTAAATAATGTCCCCTGTGAAATGTTCAAGTAAAACTGCTGTGTCAGGAAAAGTCTTAAGATTGAACACAGGTCTCCTGGCTCTCCATGTTGCTGAGCCCCCTGCATTGATATTCTAGAGCATGTTAGGCTTGTGGCCTGAAGCCCAGTAGCACACACTGTGGTCTCCTAGGGGTACATGGACTCTGGTCTGAGAAGCACAGCCTTAGGGTAACCCTGGCCTGCCTCAGCTTGGGACCCAGAAGCCACCTGTGCTGGGGCAGGACCCCGCTTCCTCTGCTAGGTCGGCTTCCTCGCTGTCTCCAGGGCGCACTTTGGACTGTGTATAGCTGCTGTGTTCCCCGGGTTGGTACCTGGCCTAAACCTAGCTGGGGAACATGGGGTCTGTACACACGGACAGCCCACTATCTGGAGTCAAAGGCCCCCCAGCCCCAGTTACCTGACCCTGCAAGCTCCAACCTGCCTCCCAGGCTATGCCCATTACACACTTTCCCAGCTATTTATCACCTTGCTTTTGAAAGGTCATGGGGGAAACCTATGAGCATTAAGGAGAGGAGAACAAGGGAGCCCCTGATATCCTCCTTAGCAACTGCAGATGTCCATTCGAGCCAGCCGCTGGTCAGCACCAGGGCGCGAGGACTAGCCGGCCTTTCTTTCTCCCCCTCGGCATTCCTCCTCTGGCTTCCTTACACTCCTGCTGAGGGCCACACACCCAGGGACCAATGAAGAGGGGCAGAGTGGGAGGGACTCACAGCCACCAGCCCGTTGTGTCCTGCAACGAGAAGGAGGAGGGGGGAGGAAAGCGACAGTGGTCAGTGGGCAGACAGACACATTCCTTAAGGAGTGTGGCCACCCACCCCTGTCCCCATGCCCATGAAGATCCTGGAGAGGTAGCAGAACTTGGGGGACCCCCTCACCTGTACCTCGATGTTGGAACAGCATCTAGCTCAATGCTGTAAGACACCAGTCTTTGGGGAGTCAGAAAACCCCGGTTCTTGCCCTGAACTGAAAAAAGTCCTGTCACCCTGGCTTGGCCAGTGGCTCATGCTGGAGTGGGGACAAGGAGAAATCCACAGTCATTAGTTGAAAATTATCCCACGAAGCCTCGCATTGCTGGGCTTCTGGCACTTGGGGACGAGTGGGTGACTGTCAGAGGGAGTGTGACAGTTGACTTAGCAGGGAAGAGAGGGAGGCGAGGCTGTACGATGATGCCAGACGTCCCTGCCTGGCATGGAATCACCAGCCGTCCGGGTGAGCGCTGGTCCTGTGGACAGTTGCTGCCAGGCATGGCTTGTTGTGCCCAAGCGTGGCTCACAACAGTGCCCCAGAAGGGGCGTCTTTGTCAATTCCCAGTGTTCCCCAAATAAAACAGGAACAGCTCAAAATGAATGAAACACACACGGCTTTGACGTGCGCTAGAGTAGCTCAGTGTGCTTCAGGGGTGCCAGCTGACTGGGCAGATTGGTCTACTATAGAGTTTCTTTCCAAAAATTTTAGGCAGGCTGCCCCTGGGATAGGAGCCCTGAAAGTTGGCTTGGGATCCGATGTTCCACACCAAGCCCAAGTGCAAGTGCCTCCAAGCTAGCAAGCTAGCACACCAAGCTAGCAAGTGCCGCTTCAGCCCTGAGAAGCTCCAGGATCACGTGAGAACTCGAGTAAACACCGATTCCCCAACCCCTCCCCAGAATCTACTCAGCAGGTTGGGGCCGTGGACCAGGATGTACTTCACAGAAGCTCCCTGGTCATTCTGATGCAGGTGGTCTCAGACCCACAGGCCGAGCACATGGGGCCCTGGGGTTGGGGCCTCCCCTTTCCTTAGTCTCAGAATAAAATGCAGCAGCTGAAGAAGTCCTCGATGGGTGGAGAACAGGCCCTGGTTGCTTTCAGGGAGGGGGGCCAGGCCTCCCCTGGGACACACGGCACATGCTTCTCTTTGGTGGTGGGAAGTCACTCTGAGTCTTCAAAGATGCCAGAAGGTAACTGTGTTCTCTGAGCGCCAACCTGAACCCAGCGTTGACTCTAATAAAAGGCTCGGCCATTAAACTGACAAACATCCACAAACAGGAGGCAGCAATGACCCCACATGATGGATTTCTCACGGCTGAGTTGGTTTTGTTTTACATTTTCCACATAGAGACCTGCCAGAATTTTCTAGGTCATTGAGCCAATTTATCATCCATTAAAGGAATCTCTGAAACGGAGTTTTTTAAACTCTTTGGCCGTGATCTGAGGAAGAAACGCATTTTACTCTGTGACCTGACACCCCCCCACACACATCAATGTATTTCACAGAAACGAAAGTTTCAGGAACTAATATTAAATCATCATGTGATAAGCATGTGATGATCTACTTGATTATATTTCATTTAAAAATGCTGATTGATATAGTACTATCTTTAATATGTTTTTGATAATTTTCTTAAGAAAGTTTCAAAAATATGATGGAAGGGAATCATGAATGGATGGATTGCAAGCTGAAATTTGGAAAGCCCTGCTCTCAAATACATATGACAAATTAAAGGCAGACTGTCCTGGGCTCATCCTGGCTTCTGCTGTCTTCCTCACGCGTAAAAACAGAGGGCCTGCCGGACCTGCAGTGTTGAAGGGAGGATAACCGGTAATGCACGTAAAGCACCTGTCCCTTAGCAGACAATAAAAGGCAGCTGCCTTTTAATCAGTGCTGATTATAAATCTTGGAAAACTAATAAAAGCTTCCAGGCAGCAAGGTCCAGTTCAGTCAACACATGTAAGCCCACAAATGCACAAACAGACCTCAAAGGGCAAAGGTCGAGGATCCAACAGCCCAAGCTCCTCTGTCCTCCCCCACTCCCCTAGCCCCAGTCCTGGCTGAGCCTTCCTGCAGCTTCTGGTGGCCTCTCCTTTCCCCTTGAAGGAGTCTTAAGCTGTGGGCTCGGGCTCAGCTCATCTCCAGGCCAGACTGCAGGGTCCCTTATGCAGCAGGCACGGGGGAGCTCTGGAGAGAAGCTGCCCTGAACGTGGGTTCTTGAATGTGTGGGCTGCAGATGCCCCCATGAGATCCATTCCAAGTGTTGGTTAGATGTGCTGACTTCCTCAGAATCCTAATCACCAGGTAGGGGTCCAGGAACTGCATTTTAACTAGTTCCTTGGGTCATTCTTAGGCAAAGTTAGTCAAATGACTAAATCAGGGTCCTCTTTTAAGGTGACTCCCAGTGTGGCTTCAGGGAGCAGAGATAATCTTTATCTTAGAAGATGCCACTGTGTTCCTCACTCAGGCTGGAAATGCCTTCAAACCAGCAATTAGAGAAGCAACGTCAAAGAAAAACTCAGGCCTGAGACTCACACACTTGTGGCAATTCACCCAGGTGTCTATCTGGGGACCTACGATCAACCTCTCTGCCAAGAGGCAGCAGGGCTGGGCTGTCACCAAGGGCAAGAAAGGTGGGAGGCACTTCCACTTCCTGAGCCCAGTCAGTGGGGGCTGGGGCAGGAGTCCCCCAGCCCCGGAAGTCGGTGAGATAGTTGTCAAACGCAGCCCCTGGTAAAAAATTAAATTACATCAACTTACAATGAAATAATTATATTAAAAACCAAGGTAATAAATATTCAAAGCTTGTCACTTCCTGTTTTACTTTGCTTTAACGGTTGGCTCTGCTTTCACGGTTATTTACCTCTAGAGACCCACAGAGGGGCCACGCTACATGATGATCCTTGGCTGCATCTCTCTCCCAAATCCACCTTTGGTGACATCACATTGGTAACTTTGAAAAAGGCCACAGTAGGAGTATTCACACTATGGAAATCTGCAAACATTACACACCAGGGCTTGAGTTATTGTTTTTGGTTGTTAGACTTAAGAAAGTGATGGAGAACCTGCTAATAAAGTAGATTAAACTTGTGTCTGTAGCTGTTACACTGTGAAATGTGCAAAAAATTGAGGAACTGTTCTTCCAGTGTTCGAAAAACATTATCTGATTGAGCAAAGTCATTCCCGTCGTTGAGGAAGGCGTGAAGTTCAGACATAAATCTTTGTCTCACTTTCTTTCTGCTGTTTAAATAAAAATATCAAACTACATTCTTTTCAGAACTATTTTCATTTGTCAAATTGCAACCACAGGTTGGTTACTGAGTTTGGCAGAAGTCACAGGTACTTGGTAAGAACAGATTGGCTACCTGGAATTTACAGTATTGTGTATATATATATATATATATATATATATATATATATATATATATATTTTTTTTTTTTTTTCGGTATGTGGGCCTCTCACTGCTGTGGCCTCTCCTGCTGTGGAGCACAGGCTCCGGACGCGCAGGCTCAGCGGCCATGGCTCACGGGCCCAGCCGCTCCGCGGCATGTGGGATCTTCCCGGACCGGGGCACGAACCCGTGTCCCCTGCATCGGCAGGCAGACTCTCAACCACTGCGCCACCAGGGAAGCCCAGTATTGTATTTTTTATCTGCAAAACTGTGTGCTACACTTGTTTTACTTCCGTATTTATAATAAACTTACGTATGGATATACACGCGCACATTTTCCCTGGAGAGGTGACTAGTAAACATTGGCCAGCACACGACTGCTCTTTGTAGGGGTACAAATGAAGAAATGCCCAAACAGGGACACAGCTTTAAAGCTGTGTGATGAGCATGTCCTTCCAGGCCTGTCTTGGTCGCTCTGTATAAACCCAGTTGGAAATAATGTCAGAAGCTGAAATTGGGGCTCTGTGTGAGTGTGAGTGGAAGGCCCGGAGGAAAGGCAGCCTGGTCCTGGCCCGCAGCCTCACACACTCGCAGTGGAATCAGGTGCCCTGCAGCCTGGGGCTCAGCAAAGCATAGCAGGGTCACTGCAGCAGGTCTCCCACGTGCCCAGGCAGGCAAGGCAACAGGGGCTGTCACCCTCTGTGCGTAGGCAGGAGAATCTCTGGGACTCATTTCTATTTTTTCCTAACTCCCCTTTATGGAGCAACTGCAGTGTCCTTGGGGGTGGGGTGTCTCAGTGGTCAGGGGGTGGTGACCAGAACTCAGGGCACTTGGGGTGGCTGGATTTCACACTTCTTGTCCCAGGGCTCTTTCCTTCCAAACCTTACGTACCATATGCTTTCCAAGAGTATGGTGGCAACTAGCTAATTTCACAGGAGATACGTGGAAACCCCTGAATTCACCTAGTCCTCCCTGGTCATTCTAGATGGGAAGACTCAAGCCCAGAGAGGGCAAGAATCTGCCCCAGGCCACACAGTGAGTCAACAGCAAAGCCAACCCCAGAACCCCGGCATCTGCTTGCAGACAGGTGGGCTTTCCACACCAGCACCTGCTCTCATCCCAACTCCTGGCCAGCTCATGCCAGAGTAGAGGGACGCGAGGGCCTTCTGAGCAGGGCTGCCCTTCAGCCCCTCAGCTCTGGCCCAGCCCACTTTACCTGCTCCTATTACCACTGCATCGTACTCCGGCTTCAGACGTCCCCTGGCGTCGGAGTGAGCTCGTCTTAAAGCGGGGTGGGGAGAGGCAGCCACGGCCCTGCGGAGCCCTCGGCCACATGCAGCCATTTCTGCCCGGGCTAGGCCAAGAATTTGCTTGCAAGCAGCTTTTCGTGCCTCTCCAGGCAGGGGGAGGAGCAGGGAGAAAGCAGGAAGAGAGGAGGAGCTGCAGCCCAGCTGCCGTACTTGGCCCTGGGCCACGACTAAACAGGGGAGGCTGAGCTGCCCACAGCCCAGCCTGACCCCGTCCACACCCGGCCGAGTCGCGGGAGGTCGCCTGTTAGCCAGGCAGAAGTCCTGCACCTCCAGGCCCCCAGAGAGTAACCACCGTGCTGCTAATTCTCTAGGGCTCCTGTGTGCCAGGCCCTGTGCTGACCACGGTCGTGCAGCCCCTCGTGTAAGCCCCAGAGGAGGGGCACTGAGGCTCGGAGAATGTGCGTGTGTGTGTGAGTGTGCTAATGAGTGTTCCAAAGGTCCGTCTCCTCCCCTGTGCTGTCCTGCTTCTGGTTAAGGAATTAAAGGTCCCGGATGAGTTGGGGGTGGGAATCCAAGTAAAGAGAGGGACTTGGGTCAGACTCTGCTCCAGCTTCCCGTCCCTCCGGCTTGTAGGGGGGTAACTGCTCTATGCCCACAGCAGGCTCAGGGACCCACTGCCTGAAGGCCTCTGGGGCAGGCCCTCCGCACTGCCGACACCAGGGCCTCAGCAACACTGCGGCGGGGGGGTGGGGGTGGGGGTGGCATCTGCCCCTAGGGCCCCCAGAGAGCCACACGTCCTTGCTTAAATGCCATCCAAATGCTTAAACGCCATCCACTTCTCAGGCTGCCGCACAGCTGGAAAGGTCTGGGGGCCAGTTCAGTCCTCGTGATTTTGGGGGTTCGCCTTTTTCTTTTGAAGGCCTGAACATTTCTCTTCTGTGTTTTGGAACGTTTCCCATTTTCCAAGAATCCTCAAGGATTAAAGACCGCATCGTAAATATCTTTGGCTTAGTGCTTACTATCCTCTGGCCTGTCCTGAATTAGGAGCCTCTTTCGCTCCCTGCCCATTGGTTAGGACATTCCCTGTATAGGAAAAAGCACCCTAGGGGCTGGGAGTTTCTGTACTGCTCTGACATCTAGAAACCCGTTATTAGAAGTGCATCTCAAAATTAGAAGAGTATGTGGAAAGTCGCTTCTGGGTAAGAGGGACTTCTGGGGACACTTCTACCCTCGAATCAGACACCCCTCCACACGCCACGTAAAGTTTACACCGCGTGTGTCTCTGCTAAAATCCGAGTCAGCATCTTCCCTCCAGTGTTATTTATAATATTGAAAAACTAGGGGGACTGGTTAGACTAGACGCGTCACAGCATGCAGCTGCTGAAAGTGAAGGGAAAATACTAGGTGACAGGAGTGAGGAGCCTAAACAGCACTGGGCTTCTGCACTTAGTCTTCCCCTTCTGCTCCTCTGTACTTTCCCGATCATGTCATAATTCCTGTCCATAAAGTCACGATATTAAGGAGAAAGGCAGTCCCAGTCACCTCGGGACTCTGTCCCTCACTGCCACCTTCTGCGGACTTCAGCCCGCGGTGTTGGTCTAGCTCCTTCAGTATCTCTGTCTCAGTAAGCTGTTCACTTAACAGGAAAGATCAGTGTGCTCTTATGAATTTTAGCTCAAGACTGAAGGCACGGAAGGCCTGGCCGCTGTCTGGTGTCACACGCAAACCCACCGCCTCGCTGCGCTGTGTACTTCTGCCTCCTCACTTCCCTCTGTCCCAGCTGTGGCCTCTCGGCCCCAGAGCAGTGGATGCTCCCAAGTCCCAGGGCTCTGACGGCCTCTTGTCCTTGTGTCCATTTGGGGGGGACTTTCAGGTTAGAGGAAGGGCTGTACCCCTGGGGCAGTGCTCTCAACCCAGGGCACACCAGGACCCCTAGAGAAGCTTTGGAAAACCTTAAAGCCTGGGATCCATTGGACCAAGTGACACGAATCTCTGCGGCGAGGCTGGGGCAAGAGGCAAGAACCAAGAAGGGCACAAAGAGGCCACCGAGAAGGGCCAGGGGCTTGAACAGTAACAATAACCATAACCAGCATTTATTGAGTGGCTGCCACAGCCGGCAGCCCCATGACCATCCTGAGAGACGGGTGCCGTCACTCTGAATGTGGGGAGACAGGCTGAGAGGTGGGGAAACTTGCCCAGAGCCGCAGAGGGGGCGTGGCAGAGCTGGAGTTCAACCCAGCCAGGAGAGCTCCTTTCACCTGGGGAGGGAAACAGCTTCCTGGGAAGCTTTCTCTATTCTGAGAACAGCAGACACCCACAGGCTGTGGGGACTTCCTTTGTCTCCTAGGGGTAAACGGAGAGGCAGATCCGAAAGAGGGGCTGTCCTGGGTCTAAGCTCACAGCCACTGCTGTTCTCAAGAGACCAAAGAAACCCTCTGGCCCTCCTCTCCCTTCAGAGGGAAGGACTTGGGGGTTTGCTCATCACCCGGAGTGGAGACTGGTCTAAGTGGAGTTTCTTTAAGAAACTCTGGGGCCGCCCTGGGGACTGTGCTACCCTCAGGAGGCTGCCGTGCACAGGAGGAGGCTTCACCATGGGGATGTCTGCAAGCCAGGTGGGCCTGGAGAACGGGTGCACGGGCAGATGCACGGGGGCAGCCCACCCTGGCCTAGAGCAGGGGGACACGGGAGGCCTCGCCCAGGCGCCGGGCCAGCTCGCCGGCCTGCTGCACCAGCACGTCCGTGGGGATGACCGACAGGTGGAGGGTCAGCAGCTCCCGGCACCTGACAGCCTCCGCCGGGTGGCCCTTGCTGTAGTAGCGCAGGAGCTTCCTGGGGGAGGGAGCGGGAAGGAGGACAGGATTGAGGAGGGAGCCAGGCCAAGGGGTCTTCCCGGCACTGCACAGGTACAAAGTCACCTCACTAGGCCCCGGCACCGGGCGAGAGGCCTTCCCTGCCCCTCGCTGACCCAACCTTACAAGGTTCAGCCCCAGGCTGCCACGGCCCAACCCTCTGGGTTCCTGATCCTGGAATGGGGTCCACTAGATGGCAGGGCCCCATCTATGGGGCACACAGAGCCGTCAGAGAAGGTCTTCAGGAGCCCAGCAGAGACGCCGGCAAATGCTGCCTCGATGTGCCAGCGGGAAGAACCCCAGCAAGCGCCCCACTCTCTTCCTCTCACTGAATGCCTGGCTGTGAGGAGCTTCTAACAAGGGGAGACAGGCTCAGGGGGACATTCCTGAAGGACGGGCTGCACGCCCTGTGGGGACTGGCACTGACCGCCCATCGTCTGTTCCCCTCTGTGCCCAGGGCCCTCTGGATCAGCATCACCTGTAGTAGTCTCCTCCCAGCATGCCGACAGGAGCCGAGTCATCGGACAGGACAGGCACCTCGATGATCTGGAGTTTGTACCCCTGGGGAAGGAGGCAGGGCGTCTTGAGTGGGGAGGCGGTGGGTGTGGGGGGAAGAGCACGGGCTTGAGCCAGACACTCGGTCTGAGGCCGGGCTCAGCCCTGCTTGGCGTGTGCCTGGTGCTGGGAAAAGGCACTGGCCTCTTTTTACCTTGTCTTCTCACCTGTGAAGCAGGAATAAGAATAAACTCCCAAAGAACATTAGACATGGATGTAAAGTTCCGAGTGTCGTGCCCGGCACCTGGTAGCTCTCAGTCCCATCAACCAGTGGACCTGGGTCAGCGACAGGCACACGTGAGGGAGGACGACCCGGGGACGTGTCATGAAGAACAAAGCGTTACCAAAGGCCAAGTCTCTCTCTGAAAGCAACAGGTATTCCCAGGGCAGGACATGGCGGGGAAGGGACTCAAGCTCTGTTGGGCTCCCACTGTGTGCCAGGCGCCCTCACGGGGCTCCTGTGGCGCTGTGCTCACCGGGCCTGCCGCACAGGGGAGGAGGAGGACTTGGTGGCGGCCCAGTTGCAGCCAGACTTCACACCTGGGTCTCCCCGCACCACAGCCTACTGCCCTGTGGGGCTAAACACACACACACACACACGCACACGCACACACACACACACACACACACGGAGCCCTGTCCCTCCCTAGAAGCTAAGGTGATGGTCACACCCACATCCTGGGCGCTTCTGAGGCAGGCACAGAGCAAAGATGGGAGCCTGCAGGTCAGGAGAGCCGAGCCTGGGTTCTGACATCATCACCTAGGACCTCGGTGGCCCTGGCCATGGTGTCTGATCTCAGGGCGTCAGCGTCTCCATCTGCAAAATGGGGTCAGGGACACTTGCTCCGACTATCACACGGGCTGTGCGGATGTGAGGCCGTGAGAACAGAGTGAGAGACCCCGACGGCTGCACTGTGCCGTGCAGGAAGGGGGGAAGGAGGGCTCGCTGACAGGGGCAGAGAGAGGGCAGGGCACGAGCAGGGGAGAGGACAGGACGAGGGGCCAAGGGAATGTGGGAGGGAGAAGCAATGGCCCTCAGAGAGCTGGAATGATGGCCAAGGGTGACAAGTGAGGAGGAAACAAGAAGAGAAAAAGGAAACGAAAGCGGAGGAAAGAGGGGAGACACAGAGCGAGACAGTGAGGGAGAGCAACAGCGCGAGGGGGTGGGAGGACACAGATAATAAACTCCCGTGACCCGTGCTCATACTGCAGCAATGGTGAGGTTTGGCCAACACGGCCGACGCAAGAGAGCTGAGCCTTCCTGCTAGCCTTGCCCTGGGCAGGCTGGTTAACTGCTCTGAGCTTCGGTTTATCAGCCTCTACAATGGGAACAGGGAGCCGGGCTCTGTAAGTGCAGCTGATGCCACTGAAACACCACCGAGGAAGCGCGGGCTGGGCGGCCTTGCTCACGCGGGCGCACATCTGTTCACATGTCACCTGGATGCTGCCTTAATCAATGGCATGAGATTTTCAGAGAATGGGGTGGAGGGGCCTGAGCGCAAACGGGACCTGAGTTCTGGGTGCCAACCAGCTGGGCTTAGCTGTCAGCTCCACCAGGGACAAGAAGAGCTGGAGACACAGACTGAACAGAATCCAGGAGAAAAGGATCCAAGAGTCACAGGGAAAGCAAGCATTTCGGGACGGCCCTGCCCCGGGCTGGCCACACCCACCATCTCGTTCTCGAACCACAGGAAATAGGAGCAGTAGAAGTCCCCCTCGCGGCACAGCAGCGTGGTGTAGCCCTTCTGCAGGTATCTGCGTGCCAGCTGGATCAGAGACCAGACCTGGGGAGAGGAGACAGTGCTCATCTCTGCAGCCTGTGGGGCGGCCCTCTCTCCACGGCAGGGACTGGGCTCAGGCTCTCAAATCCCGAGGGGAGAAAAGCACTCAGAGGAGGAGCTCCTGGAAGGCCAGGGGCTTCTCCTGCTCATCTTCTTCCTTAGTGTCCGGGCCCAGCCGTGGCTCAAAGCAGGAGCTTAATAATAAATGGGTGATGGATGGATGCACGGATGGACTAGCCACCCCTCCAGTTACTGTGACGACAAAATACACGTATAAACACTTTATGTACCTTTACTATACACACAAGCCATAAAGAGATTCATCTTTCAGGCCAGAACAGAGCCAGGGACTTAAGAGAAGATGAGGGGGTGGCCCCCTGGAACCCTCCTGCTGTCGAGGGCCAGCCACTCACCTGGGCCCCTCAGGACTGAGGATCTCTGGCACAGGCTCTATGCCATGAAGTTGCTAGAAAAGTGTTTGAACGCACAGAGTGCCCTGGTCCAGGAACATCCTCTGCTCCAGGGCGAAGTCTGAACGAGGGCTCACCAAGGGCACCAACGGGAACACAGTGACCAAGGGACAACGTGCCTCAGATCCCCTCCGCGAGATTCTCCTGCCTAATTCAAGGACTTCTGACGCTGCCTGTGAACTGCCCTAGGGAAGCTGGCAGCAGGGGCAGCTCTGCTCCCCCACCTCCCAGGGCCTGGAAAGGCCTGCTGCGCTCTCACCAAAGAGCTTAGAAAAAGCTTAGCGGCAGGCATACAGGAGCTACTCCAAACCTGCGCACAACACAATGTCTAATGAAACCTGCAAACAAATACACGGGTTTGCTCTGTTTTTCAGGAAAGCAATTCGACAACATGTATCAATAACCTTAAAAACACTCCTTCCATTTGCCTTTGTAATTCCATTTCTGGGATTCCATATTGAGAAAATAATCAGAGACGAGGACAAGGATGTATGCCCAGAGGCATGTGCCGCAGAATTACTTACAACCGAAAGAGCCTGGGAACAATCTAAACGTTCAACTAAGTACATGACGTTACGTTCACATGATGGACTATTGTGGAGCTGATGATAACCACGTTGATAAAGAATTAATGACATGAGGAAATGTACCAGATATAAAGTGAAGTGAAAATGTGGTAAACACACTGCTTACACAGAATGATCTCAACTATAACAAACCGCACAGAAAAACAACGAAAAGAAATGTACCAAGATAACCCCAACTAGCTCCAGAAGGAGACGAAGATGCCGGGAAGGATGGTACCAGGAAATGCTCAACCAACTCCAGCTGCGGTCTGTGCCACACGCTGTGTTAAGAATATTACATGCATCATCTCATACACTTATAATCTCCGCAGCAATTCTATGATGTCACTAGAGTTACTATCCTCTTTTACACATAAGAAAACTGAAACTTAGACTTCATAATACCCCAGCTACACAGCTAGTGAGGGGCAGAGCTGGGTCTCCAACGGGCCTTTTGTCAGGATCTTGTTTTAACCATTATGATACACCTTATTTGTATACACAATGTATATGAAAATATATAGTTTTTTAGAAAGTGGCAGAGGTCCTCTGTTCTCCCCACCAAAAATACTAGTTTGCTATGAAGATGAATCAAAGAAAAGGACCCCTGGAGACTGTTTCCTTCGTAGAAACCACCTAGTTTTACATTCTGATACTCAAGTTGATTAACCCATGTGTCTTCTTTCTGTTTTAATGAACTCAGCCAACACTTATCGGGCACTTATTTATGCCAGGCACTGAGTTAGGCCCTGGCCATTTCCTCCCCTGAACTCACTGCCCAGACTCTGCTGCTCCAGGCACACTGACACACCTGGGAAGGTGGCCGTGAGTGCCGACCGGCATCCTGGGGTGATGAAGATGGGCAACTATTCTTAGGAGCCTGAAGAGCTGGGTGCAGACACCAGGAAGAGTGCCATGAAGGGTTCTGGTGGGGGTGCTCAGAGCCTCCCGGGAGCCCGAGGGCGGGGGCTAGTCCTCTGGGCAGGGGTCAGCACACCCATCTGATGCGTGAGGAGAGGGCCCAGGCCAGGCCAGGTTACCTTGGTTCTGACGAAGGTGGCCAGGGGCCCCCTGCCCAGCTCCGATGAAGTCCTTTCAGTGCTGCTGAGGGAAGGGGCCACCATCTGGCCGGTGGTGCGGTCCACGTAGATGAAATGCACCAGGCCGGGGAAGTCTTCCAGGTAGGTGAGGGTCTCAGTTAAGGTGCTTGTTAAGGCAGAACCAGGGAGGGAGCTCCTCTGTCCTCGACCTAGGCTTCCAGCGAGGCCCGCCACCCGCCCTCAGGATCCCCCCCCTTTCCCAGGTCTCTCTTTACTGTCGAACCTCCACCCCTGAGAAGGTCTAAGATGCAAATACAACGGATCCTTGGCTCTGGCACATTTAATGCAGGGAGTTCTGGTCCCAACAGGAACATGGTATGTTCACGTTTTACCATTTTCATGCGGGATGGGTTTAAATGATACACATGCTGCGGCTGGTATGAGAGCAGAGCTATAGAGCTGAAGAGTGAGGCTAGCTGGCCGCCCACCCACCCGCCTCACCGTGATCCTGTTCACCTCTACACTTCATCTCCAGAGGCTGGAACGTTCCCATCTGAGAGGAAGGGCAGTGGCTGATGGCTAGCAAGGCCTTCTCACCTGTGCATTGAAGACCGAAGTCTCCAGAGACAGGAGGCCACACCCTTTAGAGATTTTAATACAGAAAAAGCTGTTTCATATAAAGTTCCAGGGAAAATCAGTATTTGGTAAAATTAGTTCTGCAATAAAAGGGTAAGTCTTGGAGGTGGCTTTTCAAATGGGGACAAATAAACACATTTACTGCAGGCCTTCTCAGAGCCTTCACGTGCCACTGTGTACTGTGACCTCTAAGAAGGAGGACGTGGCCACTCAAACCTACCCAACCCCAGGCCCCTGTCCCTCGTGGGAGACCCACTGCCACCTAGCTGGCTGGACAACACCGACATAAACGATCCCCAGGGCTCTCACAAGTAACCGTGGGAGAGCAGGACTTTATGAAATTCCAGCTGTGGAGTGTTCCTACAGACAAGGCCCCTGGGACACTACCTCCTATCATTTTTCTTCAGAGAAAGGAAGCTGAGGTGGTGAAATATATGCTCTTTCTCCCCAAAGCCGCAGCCCTTCAAGTGAGTGGGTGGAGGAGGCAGGTAGTCCCGAAAGGCCTCCTCAGGGCCAGCCATCAGGATATGACACCATGGTGACATTCCTCCTGCCCTTCACCAACAGGAAGTCCTTCCAGTCTGCCAGCTTTTCTCTGCCGAGGAAGCAGGGAGAACAGGGCTGGGGTCAGGTGCGCCCCAGCTCCTGCCCTGGCCGCCAAGGGGCCACACCGACACTTACTGCATGAGCGTCTGGACCTGGTCCTGCAGGTGCTGGGGCAGGGAGGGGCCTCCCCGGCCCGGAGCCGTGGTCAGGAAGCTGAGCCGGTAGATGGCGCAAAGCTGCCTCTTCAGCCTCCCGCATGCCTGGAGCAGCCTGGGCACAGAGAGGTGAGATGTCACAGCCGGAAGGGCCCTAGGAGGGCACGCCCAGGATGGTACCCCATCCCCTGTGATCACCCTCCTCCTGGACTGACGTACAGCACAGCTGATGCCCCACACCCTGGCCCTCACTGAGCCAGGAGGCAGCTTCCCAGTTTTCCCCCAGTGTGTGCTCTGAGCACTTAGAACCTCATCCAACCTCATGGTTTATTTTATGGAGAAACAAGGGGTAGTGACTCGCCCGAGGTCACACACTGAGTCCGTGCTGGAGCCGGGCCTCTGCTGGCCGTGTCGGGCCCTCAGGCCCTGCTCCTCAATCTCTGTCCTCTCTGCTCCCAGCCTCCCCTCAGCATCCGTGGGCTGGACCCGCCCTCCCAGGACCCCCTCTGCCCTCAGAAGCGCCTTCCTGAGCATCCTCTCCCTCTGGGCCTGGAGGAAACTTGCTCCTCTGTCCAAACGACTCCCCCCTTGACCTCAGAGCCCACCACTCACTGCCAGGATGATCCGGGCTCACTTCTGGAGAAGGCCTTGGTCTTGAACTCCAGCCAGGTGCTCTGTAAGGAGGACAGGTGACAGGCATCTTCCTGACAACATTCCCACAGCGAGGTCCAGGGGACACCCTACCTTGTGCTCTGAAAGGCTCCAAAAGGTGCCCTGCCTCCATGGCTTATTTAGGCCCAGCACACACCTGCCATCCACAGCCAAGCTAGGTCTCTGGCAGGTCCCCCAGCACCCTGCACCCCACTGTACACCAGGCTACTCATTGAGCAGGCAGGTATTTAAAGAGCAGTTTCTGTGTGCCAAGTACCAGGCTCACTGCCTCGCTGGTAGATACCGTAAACCAATGATGCCAGCGTGACAGGTAGGCGCCTCAAGGGAGAGGCGGACGCAGGCAAGAGCTGGGGTGCTGACCCCTCTCAGGGGAGCTTTGCATCCTAACACGTGCTCACTGGAGTGCGCTGGGCACGGAGAGATGCTGAGCGCTGCGGGCTGACTGTTAATTTGCGTCTGGGCTTCAGTTGGCTGCTCTGCCTCTTCTAACCCCTCTGCTCGTTTTCAGACCAGTGCAAACTCCGTGCACAACGAATCTCAGTTCCTTGAGCCCTGCCAGCTACACGAGTGGCCTCAGATCTCAGCCCAGTGTTCTACCCTTGAGAGCTCCCCCCCAGGCTCCGGCCTGGGCTGTGCCCCGTTTCCTGCTCTGCTTGCGCACTGTCCCAGGGTCTTGGCCTCATCTCCCAACCTGGGTTCTACGCCCCCTGTGGGTGCAGCGGCCTCCCTGTGTCCTGCACGTCTGAGACCAGCCAGGTGGTGAGGGGTGTGGCGGGCAGACCGCTGGCCGTCGCTGAGCCCTCGAGTTGGGCTCTGGCTCCACTGCTCACCAGTCCAGTAACTTTGGCCAAATCACCATCTATCTGAGCCTGGGTTTCCTCATCTGAAAAATGGGAGCTATAACTTGTCACACAAAAACGTTTTGGAAATGTCAAGTGCCACTGCTGGAAGTTTCTGTTTCTGTTTCCTAATGGGGGAAACAAGGATCACAAGCCCACGGTGGGGTGGGGCAGGGCCCAGAGCCTGGGCCCCTCACTTAGTGTGGACAGAATGGGCCCTGCACCCTCTCCCCAAGGTGGGGTGTCCAGGGCTTGCGTCTCACCTGAAGCTCTTGCCCACCTCGATTCTTGACAAACTTGTCCATCCTCTGGCGTAGGTCCCCCATGAGGGGGTGGGACCGCAGGGCACTCCCGGCCTCCTGCCCCTCCTTCAGCTTCTTCTCCAGTAGAGAAAACCCATCCAGCAGCTGGTACAGGGCCAGGGCCAGGGCCGTACTGGGGCTCTAAGGTTAGGAGAGCAGGGCAGGGCAGACAGGGGCAGCCGTGGGGCGGGCATCTAGGCTAGGGCGTTGCCAGGGCAGGCGGGAGTGCTCGTACCTTGGTCAGGAGCACCATGTTGATGCCTGGCCACAGCGGCAGGCAGTACATGGTGTGGGGCACCATGGGGCAGTAGCTCTCTTTCACGGTGGCATCCAGGAAAATCCTTCTGGGGCTGGAGGGTCCTCGGGAGCGAGGGACCAGCATCTGGAGGGTGTCCTCAGCCATCTGCGGAGGAAGAGGAGCTGTCAGCAGGAAGGGGTGGGCAGGCGTCTGGCCTCCTCCCCACATTGGGTCCACCCACAGCTGCCCACTTGCCGTCCTCCCTGTGAACCACGAGGCATAAACTTTTCTAGCCCCAAGAAATCCCAGTTCCTAAATCCCTGCACTCTGCTGCGGCTGCCCTGGCAGCTCCTGTCCTGCTGCCCCTCTCTCTCTCAACATCCTCGGGGCCCTTCTGCCGGGAGTCAGGACTGGATACCACACGGGGGTAGCGGGTGGTAAGAAAGGACAAGAAAGGTGGGAAAAGCAGCCGGCGTGGGGTGGCATGAAGGGGAGGAGGCTCCTCTACAGCTTTCTGTACACGAAGCATTTAAAGCTGATTAACACCTGTCATTTCACCACCTTCAGGACATCCCGACAGTCATTCAAGGGGGGCAAGTGGGGCATAACAGGGCTAAACAAGCAAGACAACCAGCCTTACGAGGGCTCTGAGTAACAAAGTCTTTACGGGCAAAAGCAAAGAATTAAGGAAATCGTTAGGGATGCCACAGAAACTTCTCTATAAGGAAGTCTTCCGATAACAGCAGAGGACTCCGTACAACACACTGGCTGTCCAGGAATTTGCTAAGTAAACAATAACGTGCGCACGCAATGCACCCTGAACAGCCTTGTTAAGAAGCACACTGCTGAGGAGCGCCTAGTTAATGCGAAAACGCTCAAAAACAGAAAGAATAACGAAGCACATCAGGATTCAAATTTAGTAAAAGAAAAAATATATATGTCGTGTGTGTATGTGTCAATGCACATATAAAGTCATAGAAAGACTAGAAGGAAACACTCCAAAATCTTAATAGTAGTTAACATCTGGGGCTGGGATCTGAGAGTGATCTTTTTCCTTTTCCGTATTTTACTTCTGTTTATCCCAATTTTTCTACAATGAACGTATTTACTTTATCATTTAGAAACCATTAAAAATTAAGCTGGACTTTCCTCCCAAGAACAGTGAGGGTGGGGATTTCTCAGGAGTGGAGGCCAGATGTCTGGGGGAGGGGGAGGGGAGGGAGGCGGTCACCCTCATCCACCACTCCCCCCGCCCCTGCACTGGCTGGCCAGCCGTGAGAGGGCACAGGAAGGCCAGCGTGGCTGGAGAGTCACCCCAGGAGAAGCCCTCAGAGTCTCCAGTGCTCACTGCATCATCTCAGATCAGCTGGCGCCCCGGCCAAACCCCCCCACCCCCGAGCCCCCCAGGAGAAACTCACCTGGACATGGGGATCATCAGTGGGAGGGGTACCCCCATCCAGCCAGACTGTGCTACCTGCAGGCCATAGGTATTAACATAACAACATAAATAATGGCAAAATGTAAATACTGGCCCAACAGCCTGTCAGCAGGGGAGGATGGAGCAGAGATGGCCCCATGCCATCAGCAGCTCACGCACATTAGTGTGAGCTGGGGAGACTTCCCCTTCTCATCCTATCCCAAACTGGTGAGTGCAGGGCAAGCTCAGAGGTACCAGAGCTAGAGCAGCCTGGGCTGGGGAAGAGAGGCTCCCTGATGCCCCAGTGGGCTGCGGGGAGGAGCTCCTGCACGTGTACCTGGCAGTGTGGGGGGGTGTCCCTCAACCCCCTCCTCGGTCCCCAATCCCCTCCTTGTTTCTGCCCTCCCTAACCCTTCAGGCCCCTCCCTGGCTATAACAGTGCCTCTTCACTGGGAGGCAGCACACACTGTCTACAGTTCCCCATTTATTTAATCAATCAGCAAACTTTAACTGAGTATCTACTATGTGCTGGGAACTGAACTAGATTTCCTTTCCTAGGTCAGCTCACAAAAACCAGCTGAACCAACCGCATATTTGAAATATTGTAGGCTTGTAATAATAGTGCTCTCTCGTGTATTTCATTGCAAATAACTATCATTTAT
Organism: Delphinus delphis; assembly: GCF_949987515.2. NCBI lineage: Eukaryota > Metazoa > Chordata > Mammalia > Artiodactyla > Delphinidae > Delphinus > Delphinus delphis. The sequence goes on along the minus strand of NC_082698.1, from coordinate 29,385,989 downwards.
AATCATGTTTTTCTGGGGAAGCCTGTGTCTGTGTTTCAAACACCTGACTTACGAATGGATGAATGCAACTCCACCCATTTGTAAGCTGTGAGTTCCGTGCACTGTGGAACAGGCATTATTTACAGCTTTGAGGCATGAAAAAACTACTGAGAGAAAGGGGCCAGGAGGAGGAATGAGGGAAGGGAGCAGTGAGAAGAAAATGGAACTTCAGCCATTACCCCAAAGTAGTGCTTTTTGACGTTTTGGGCTCGTGGAGAGCTTAGAGAACCCAGGACAGTTATGATCCCAGCCACAGAGAAATGGACAAGCAGGGAAGAATTGGCACATGGTCTCAGGGGTCCCAGGCTCCTTTTTTGTTTTGTTAATAATATTTCCAATATTTTTCGTTTCTTTTTATTGTTTACCCACATACTTTGGAAAAGCAGGTAAGCTATAAACCATATAGACTGAATATTTATATTTTAAATCACTGTACTAGAAATAAAATGATTATTACTTATTTGATTACTTATTAATTATAAAAAAGAAAGAGAAGGCAAAGAGCACATATATGAGAGATGAATTTTTAAATGATATCAACTTGTCATAAAAAATTTTAGGGATCCTTTGAGTGGCCTTAACAGTCCTTGAATTCAAGCTGGAGCCGGAAGGGTAGACAGAGGGTTTGCTGCACACAGTGTCCTGGGCTCTAGGAATTTGGGTGTCTGTGCCTGGACCCTTACAGGGCGTTGGGATCCACTGAACCCTAAGACAGATTCTCCCAGGGCTGCCTATCCGCCTTGCCTTCTCCAGGTCCCTGTCCTGTGCCCCTCCTCCTCTCCAGGTCTCACCTGAACTCTGCTCCCCGGGAGAAGGAGCTGGTGTGAAATACTCCTCAGGGAGGGAGAGGCTGTCTGTCTCCTGGGAGGGAGAAGGGGAAGCTGGGTTGAGGTCTCAGAGAGGCTCTCCCAGGGGGCTCGACCCTGGTCCCTGCTCTCTGGGGAGAGGCTGAGCCTCCCCTCCCCTCCCCCTCCCTCCCACCCCTCCCCCTCCCTCCCACCCCTCCCCCTCCCTCCCACCCCTCCCACCCCTCCCCAGAACATAGCACATACAGTCCCTGCAGAACTCCTGGTTGGGTCTGCAGAACAAGAGCTCCAGGCCTGCTGCACGGGGATGCTCTGGCTGCGGAGGGGCCTCTGTGGGGAAGGCTGCAACAGATCCGGGGATGCTAGTTAGAGCTGCCTGCCTGGCTCCTCTGCCTCCTGCACTTCACAGCGCAGCCCTGGGGGGCGGGGGCCGCTAGCCCCTGCGCACACTCCACTGTGCAGCCCTGGGTGTGCGCCCTCACTTTCCAGGGATGTTTCAATTTTAGAAATTCCAGAAAGTCCAACACATTGGCACCCAAACCACTGCCAGCACTTACTGAGAGTGTTCACTACACCCCAGGCACTGCTGAGCTCTAGGTAAACTGTTTCCTTTATTCCTCATGACAACCCTGAGAGGTAGATGCCATCGTTGTCCCATTGCACAGATAAGGGAATCAAGGTTCAGATGGGGTAAGTACTTGCACAGCAAACAGCTGAGTGGTAAAGTTGGGACTATGTTGGGACTATTTTTGGGACTCCAAAAACCTGCACTTTTAACCCACTAAACTACATGCATTCTAGAATTCCCCTCACATCTGAAAGCAGCTGGAAAAAAGTCATGCCCAGCCACATGCCCAGGACTGTGACTTGGAAACCACAGCCTCCCCAGCAGCCTGCCCAGCACTCTCCTGACTGGTTTTCCAAGTCGCCTTCCTGAAGGCCTCCTGCTGCCCAGAGAGCTGCCCCGAGACCTGGGTGTCGCTGTCCTCCGCCATGCTCTCGCTGGGGTAGAGGTCCTGCACCAGAAGGATGAGGGCAAGGAGGTCGGGTGGGCGCAGGGAGCCGGCGCTGTGGCTGTGGAGAGAACAGGCAGCAGGTCAGCGTGTGCCCGCTGCCCCCAGACCACAGGTGGCAGTGGACAGGGGCAAGTAAGTTAAGGGAGTCTGGAGCATGATCCCTGCCCTCAAGGAGTTTACAAATGTGCCCGCTGACCTCATCCTTTCTGGAGAAAGTAACTCATCCATTTAAAAAATAAAACTTGGTTGTGTTGAAAAAAAAAAATTACCAGTGGAAAACCACCAGGGACGAGTAACAGCATATCAGGAAACCCTAAATTAAGATTCTGAGACAGTGTTCCAGGAAGAAATAATTCAGAGAAGGAAGTGAGCTGAGAGGGGGAGAAGAACTGAAGAATCTAAGAAGGCTTCCTGGAAGAGATGGGTCTGGAAGGTTTCCCTGGCCCAGGAGGTGGTGCTTTTCAGGTAGGGGGGATAAGAAAGGGTGAAGGTGAGGGGACCCAGGGCCTCCGGGCCACCCCATGCTGGGGCCCTTGGACTCACCTGGAGTAGAAAGCCAGCAACTTGGAGTGCACGAGCAGGAAGGCATGCAGGGCCTCCTCGCCAGCCCGCCCAGGGCTGGAGTTGATGGCCTGGACGACGTGCCGCTCCAGCACCTCGATGCACAGCTCACATAGCTGAGGGTGGATCAGCCGCTCCACAGCCTGGGCATGCGGGCAGGGAGAGGAAGTCACATCACCCCCACACCTCCCGCTCCAGCCCCAGGGTGGCAATACACTCACTCAGGCCACAGTGAGCACACGCCATGTGCCAGATGCTTGGGAACAGGGAGGCTCGGACCAGCACAGAGTCTGCCCTTCTGGGCCTTAGTGTGGTCACTAGACTCTAGCGGATGAGACAGACAATATGCAGAGAAAGAGATAAAATAAGTGCTAACAACTGCTGTGTAGGAAATATACAGTATTGGACTAGAGAAGAAGAGCAGAGACCTAAGTGTGTAGGGTGTTCAAAGAAAATGTCCCTGAGGAGGTGACCTTTAAACTGATATCTAGAGAACAAGAAACCCCCGTCAGAGAAGGAGGGAGGGGCGAATGCCGCAAGCTGAGGAAAGAGCACATGCAAAGGCCTTGAGGTGGAGACAGAGTTTGGAGCAGTGCTGCCTAACTGATTACAAAGGCAACCCCTACACGTAATTTAAAATTTTCTAGTAACTACATTAAAAAGTAAAAAGTGAAATTAATTTTAATAATTGATTTAACCTAATACATCTAAAATATTATCATTTTAACATAAGGAATAAAAGCATTATTAATGGGACAGTTAATAATCCTATTTGACATTCTATTTTTTTTTTTTTGCATTTGACATTCCTTTTTTGTCCTAAGTCATCAATATCCAGTGTATATTTTACAGGTATAGCATAACTCAATTTGGACTAACTATACTTCAAATATTCAACAAAGACATGTAGCTAATGACTACCACACTGGACAGAGTTGAACACAGAGTGCCCCGGAAATGGGAAGAAGTCCCGGGTGGGCAGTGCATGGTGAGTAAGGACAAGAGAGGCATGAGATGAGGCTGGGGCAAGACAGGCAGTGGTGGATCATACAGGGCCTGATAGGCTTGGTAAGGACTGTGGATTTTATCTTAACTGCATTAGGTCACCTCCTACAAGAAGCCTTTTGCTGATGCCTCAGAAGGAGTTGACCACGCCAACCTCTGTGCCATCATGGATTTTGAGAAACCCAACCTGGCAGCACCCAGTATACTTTATTGTTTTTAGTACATATGAATGGCTGATTTCCCCTCAAGGGCAGAGACTTTATTCATCTCTGTATTCCCAGGGCCTGGCACACCTCTTAGCATATGCGAGGTACTATATGTTTACTGGAAGACTGAATGAGTGGGGTGTGAAAATGAATTCCTTCAGATCTATTTTCCTGTTCACTAATTCTCTTTCCAGCTATGTCTCATCTATTATTTAACCCATCTCTTAAGGTTTTCATTTTAACAATTATGTTTTCACTTCTAAAACATCTATATGGGGTTTCTCCCTAGCTTTTATGTCTGCAAATATTTCCTGGTTGTTTTATGTCCTGTACCTAAAAATTCTAGTGTATCAAGCTCCTTGGGATCTACATCTGCTGGTGATTGATTTCCCCGACTCCTACTCATGGTGGCTTATTCTCTTGTGCATCTGACTGTTAAACTGTGAGCTCGTATTTGTCTGCGCTTAACCTGTCCTCAAAATCAACGGCTTTCAACATGTAGCTCCCAGACCAGCATAACCAGCATCACCTGGGAGCTAGTTAGAAACGCACATTGTAGAGCCTCCCACCCTTGGCCCCCACAGTCAATGAGAAAAGTGAGGCCCAGAAACCTATATCTAACAAGTCCTCCAGACGATTCTGATGCACACGGAGTGTGAGAATCACCGACTTAGAGAGAATCTGTGTTTGTCTGTACAAGGAGCAAGCGGGTGCTGCTGACGGCCACCTTACTCTTCAGGTCTGGGCTTAAGTAGGAGTTGCAGGCTCAGCTCTCCTGTCGCTGTTGGCCTAAGGTTTAGTTTTCTGGTTGTAGTGTTGGTACCGTCATCTGTACTCGGGCAATCTTGCCTTTAGTGCTGCTTATTTTTCACTACTTTCCACTCTAGTTTCAGCTCAATATAATTTGGGGGGTGATCAGAGTGGAGGGGGCTATCTTCAGAGATTTCCATAATTTACTGAGAGCCCAAAAACTGCATTAAAACGTCCATTTTATCCAAAATCTAGCTGTGTTAAGATAGGGAGGCCCATCAGTGTGCCCAGCCCAGCACGTGGCCAGAAAGAGCAACCCTCAGAAATGCATGGGCTTGAGGCACTGCCTGTGTCCTCACTCATGGAGGGGAGGGTGGTGTCAAAACATGGTCTTAATGCTGCTCAGCCCCTCTGACCTGACATCTCTGTGGCCCGAGGACTCCCGCACCCAGCAGTCACCTCCACAGCGAAACACTGCTCCTGCTGCCGCAGGCGGCCGTAGGTCCACAGCAGGCTCTGGAAGTGCTCCCACACCTGCACACGCTGCCCCAGGTCCGGGGGCCGCAGCCTGGGGGCAGAGCAGGGGAGACCCATAAGAAAGCCGGCTGTCCCCAGCTTCAGCCAAAGGAGCGGCCTGACATCACTGCCAGCGCCAGGCAAGCTCATGTGACATGACCAGACCCCTGCAGGAGCCCACACAGCACAGAGGGGGCGTGTCGGGCTCTGCCCTCTCTGTAGAGCCAAGTGGGATGGGCACGGAAGCAAGAGGTGGGCGCCTGAGCAGATCGCCTCACTTCTCAACCTCTCTCACACACACACACATGACAACAGCCAGCTAGAGAGACCCAGGAAGAGGCCAGGGGCAGAGTGTGACAGGCAGCTTCACTGAGGCTGGGTGCACACCGCCTGGCCTTGAGAGGGGCTCAGCACAGCACCCAGGGGACTCACTCCTTTCGGATGAGCTGGCCGTCCATGGTAACCAGCCCGAAGTGCACCTCGAAAAGGTACTTGAGCACGCACAGCTTCTGCCGCAGGTCCCCCTCGCCCTCGGTGTGGTCTCCATTGATGGCAATGAACAGGCACTCTCCAAACTGCAGGCACAGCGGTCAGTGGGTGTCAGCCAGCCCCAGGGGACCCCCTCACCTCCCCTGATCGCTGGGGACAGTGAGGGGGGCTCAGCTCCCAGGGGATTTTGTTAAGATGCAGCTTCTGCCTTCTAAAAGAGTCTGAGGTTCAAGATGAGGAGGAGGCGTGTGGACTGCCCAAGGAGCCGAGGGAAGAGGAACACGGGCCCCAGGGCCGCACGCTCACCAGGTGAAGGACGTACAGGTAGTTGCCATTTTCCGTCGAGAAGCAGGTGTATGTGTCTGAGAGCTTCTCCAGCATCGTCATAGAGGAGATAATGACTGGGGCCAGGAGGGTGCTGAGCTGGTCCTCCAGGGCGGGAAGCTGCAAGAGGGGATAGAGAATAATACTGCTTAATGTGCCAGACCCTGGGACAAAGGAATGGACAAGACCCAGGCCTTGCCATCAAGGGCTCCATAGTTCTAGACCCACCTGGGAGGCTATCACTGTCCTGACAGGGAGACACTTGGGTAGTAGTTAGGAAGGCTGGGAAGGGTCAGGCAGCTAATTGTGCTGCTCAGGCTGTGATTCTAGAAGGAAACGTTAAGGAATTAGGCCACATTTCCATAGAGGAATGTTTGGGGCATTTAATAGAGAGCTGGCCAACTCTAAGAAAGTTCAGTATGTGTACCAAAGTCCATGCCCTTTGTTGCAGTTAAGTTCCCTTTGGGGAATGTATCCTAAGGAAAATAATCAGAAATGAGGCAGAGATACATGCGCAAAAATGTTCCCTACAGCGTAATTTATAGTAGAAGCAACTGGAAAGAATGTAAATGTCCAGTACCAGGGAAAGAGTTAAATAAACAACAGTACATCTGAATGATGGGAGAATATATAGCACTTAAAATATTAGAGTGTTTCAGTGACATGGAAAATTCCTATGATACAATGTAATGTTTAAAAAAATGGTTGTGAATGCTCTGTATTTTCAAATGATAAAAAAAACAAGGTATTGAAAAACCAATGAGAAATTCACACTATTAAAGTTACTGCTTCTGAAGAGAAGGATCAGGAATGATCTTCCCCCCAGTTTTTACATCTTTCTGTACTTTCCCTATTTCAGTAACAAGTATGCTTTTACTTTTATAATCTCTTCACTCATCCATTCTCTCTGACCTCCAAATAAGAAACAGAACAAACAGACAAAACCAAAAAGAAACTGGACAAATTTGCTGAAGGTCTGGGAATAAAGATGGGATAAAACCAAGGGAATGGTAATAACTCAAGTTCTCAACACTGGAATGAAAAGACAGGAGGAGACAGCTGACCTTCCCCATGCTTATCTCAGGAGCCTCGACTGAAACAGGGAGAAAGCGGAGTCCTAATTTTAACTGGTACACAAGGAGCTGAGTAAGACCTTGCCTTCAGAAGAACAGGCAAGCAGCCAGGGGTACTGTGCGGCACTTAAAATACAAGGGGGTCCGCGTCACGAGGGGTGTCGTTTCCTCCCACAGACTCAACGTTTAGGAGCCCAGCGCCGTGTCCACTGCTGTGGAGGCTGTCAGTCACCTGCGACAGGTCTCCACTCAGGCAGGCAGCTCCTCTCCTGACCACCCCAGGCCACACCACCCCAGCCTGCCCACCGCACACCTGTGAAATAAACCCGTGGTGTTTATTTGCCACCTGGCTCATTTTCTTTAGACTCTGAATTCCACAAGTGCAGGGTCACGTTGCTATGTTCACTGTAAACAGTCCATTCTCGATTAGTATTCGTTGAATGAATATCCCTTCACATAGGCAAACGTTGGTTGAATTATTCATGTACGACAATATTCTTGAACCATCACGAACCAATCATGTTAATAGAAATGTCACTTAAAAACCTAGATGGTGTATAGCAACTCACTTTAAAAGTAGTAGCTTTTTCTGTAGGGATATAGGTGTAGCAAGAATTCTTTTGGTTGGGGGGAAATTATAATCTTTGTGTAGCTAGAGTGTAAAGAGAATTCTCCTATATTACTTGGTGCGATCATAAAGTGGTACAGTATCTTTGAATGGCTTTTGAATCGATGATTCTACTTTTAGGAATTTATCCTAAGGAAATAATGAGATGTGGGATAAAATTCAAGCACAAATGTTCCCTACAGCAATAGCTATAGCAAACTAAAAGCAATATACATGTCCAATACTGGGGAAATGGTTAAATAAATGATGCTACATTTATTCATATATTGAATATAATGTTTCCATTAAGATTTATGCTTTTGAGAATATTTAACAAAATGGAATAATGCTTTTCCTATAATGGCAAGTGAAAAAAAAAAAAAACCAGGAAATAAAATTGTAAGTGTGGTATGATCCCAACTATTTATAAACGATAAAGAGCCAAAGAAAATATATTGAAGAGCTAATAGCTCAGGGTAGTAGAATTATGGGTCATTTAAAAACTATTTCTGTTATTTCCCAAATTTTCTACAATTAGTTCACATTATCCATAGGATCAGGAAAGAAAAGTGTTGGATACTTGAAAAATAAAACTTTGAAGACTTTTTTTCTTTACCTTAGTCATTTAGGAACTGAAAAGTCAGGAGTTTGTTCCTTTATGAGGTTTTTAATAAAGAGGAAGAGAAACACTATCAAATAGTTTGCCTCTTAAATTGACCAAGTTGATATAGTGGTTTAAGAACTAAAATACTTTAAAATTCTTAAATTAAAAAATTATACATATTGACTGCTAAAAAATAAAAGAGCCTAACAGATAGACCTGTTTTTTAGCTTAAATAAGACCGCTTAAATGACTATGATCTCTGACACGTCGTATCATTCCTAAAGAGTATCAGCGATGTCGAGGTGAACTTGCTGATGTGGAGTTGGTCCGGCTGATGACCAGGCTCACTGGAGCAGGAAGGGCACTGAGAGGCAACCAGTCTGTGTGGCTGCAGAAATGCAAGGACTGTCTACTGCATCCCCAATACAAAAGTTTTTAATCCAAAATTGATCTGGAAAAAATTTCAAAATAAATTACTCCTTTAGAATGTAGAGCAGAAATTATCTAAGTGAAAATGACAACTGTCTCTGAGTTGTGATATTAAAGCGTTAAAATGGATATCCACATGCAAAAAAATAAACTTTATACTTTACACCACATACCAAAATTCAAAATGGATCATTAGACTGAATATAAAACCTAAAACTATAAAACTTCCAGAAGAATATGTGGGGAAAACTCTTTGTGATCTTGGGTTGGGCAAAGATTTCTTAGATATGACACCAAAAGTGTGATCCATAAAAGCAAAAAATGGAAAACATGGAGTTATCAAAATTAAAAACTTCTGCTTTTTGAAAGGTACTGTGAAGCAGATGCGAAGACAAGACACAGACTGAAAGAAAATATTTGCACAACGTAGATCTACAAAAGGACATATTCATATCTAGGAAACTCTCAAAACTCAGTAGGAATAATAAGAAACAATCAACCCAATGAAAACTAGGCAAAAAGATTTGAACAGACATTTCATTAAAGAAGACATAAAGATGGCAAATAAGCACATGAGAAGATGCTCAAAATCATTAGTCATGAAGGAAATGAAAATTTCTTCATAGGGTGGGGGTGGGTCACTGGAGAGCATCAAGGGCTGACCTCTAAGGGTGCGCAGGAGCGAGGGGCGCCGGGCCACACACAATGCCGTGTTCATCCCTCTGGCTGGGCCAGGACAGGTGGACAGGCTCTCCTGCCTCCTGGTAGTTCTGGGTTGTTCCCTCCCATCCGTCCCTCCTACCCTGCACTCACCCCTTCTCCCTCATTCTCCGACTGCCCAAACTTCAGCCTCAGACTCTCTTCAAACTCCTCGTCCATCCAGTAGAAGAGGACGTCTGCACCCTCTGTGGCCACCAAGACGCACTTCATCTGCCAGGGAGAAGCAAGGTCAAGGTCACCTCCCAGCCCCACATCCATAGGCTTGGCCTGAGTAATGAACAGGATCATAATCCCGCAAACACCTACTGGCCTTTACTGTGCGCCAGGCACCACGAGGGCCCTCCTGGTGTTACTCTGCGCCACCCTCACAGCAACTGGGCTAAGCAGGAATCTTCAGTTACTCCTATTTTTAAGTGACAGAAGTGGGATCCAAACCCAGGCCTGTCTAATGCCAAGGCTGGGGCTCTTTCCTGTGTTATCTGGCCTCTCTGAACACAGCATCAGACCCACCACCAGCCTACTGGGACCAAAGGCAAGGAAGGACCCAGCTCTTGATCTGAGCACGGGGTCAACTGTACAAGGGGGACAGGCAGGCAGGGCCTGGTCTGGAATGGAGGGCGGCTGGTGCACCTCCCTCCAGGAAGTCCAGAAAAAATGTGCTTCTCCTCAAGTCACAGGTAGCTCCAGAGGACGAGCTTCAAAGCCCACAGGCAGGGGGTTCAGTATTACAGGAGTTTGATTCACAAGTTCCTCCTGCTCTGGTGGACACAAAGGCAATGTGACCTTGGCCACGGCTCATTCTCACTCCTGCTTAGCTGCTGCTTCCTCAGCCACCTCCCCCAGTATCTCCTGCCCTTCTGGACCTCCTTCCCCAGCACCCACACATGTACCCTCTGTGCCACACATTATAATGCTTGACTATATACAATGGGTTTTCACATTCACCAACTGGTAGATTCTTAATCCAGAGCTTCCCATGCTGGGCCTTGGCCCTGTGAGGTACAGCAAGACATTGATCTTCTCAGCGCTTAGGGAAGCCTGACCATGCCTGGTGAAGCCAGAGCTGTCAGGCCAGCTGCTTGCTCCAGTCAAGGGCTTCAAACCTTCTCCTATAGCTCAGCATGTCACACAGATATGCACTCATCACCCACGTGCTAGGACGTGATAATGATGAGGAAGCTCTGTTCTAACTCTTCCATGGTGGATGTCCAGCTTCCTCAACAGGATCGTAGCATCTCGAGACCTCAGACTCAGTAACATTCTTCAGGATCCCCTACGTGACCAGCTTAGTGGTACTTACCCAATTCCTCCCAAATCTCTAGTTGGTTTATCAACTTTAACTCGGAGAACCTAGCTTGATGGTGTTTCCAGCACAGTGAAAAACAAAGAATGTATCCTAGTCCCATGGAATTGCTAAACACTAGGCAGAGACTGGGAGAGCAATGGAGTGTGAAGGAAAGGTTGCTGGACGAGGGCAGGTGGGCTTGACGGGAAGGGAGTGCATGGGCTGGAGAACAGTGGGCTGGAGAATGGAGGCTGTGAACAGCAGAGAGCCCCTGTAGGCTGGTAAGGGTGTGGATCATGGATGGGTGGGGTCAAGGTTACAGAGGCTATTGTCCTGGTGCGGGGTAATGTGGGTCCACTCCTTGGTGGAGGCCAGGGGAGGAAGGGGCTGATTCAAGAGGTGTAGCTTAGAGACTTGGTAGGCCATGATGACCTCCTGGATGCAAGGGAGGAAGGACAGAACAGGCAAAGTTGACATCAGGATGCAGAGCTGGGACAGGGGATGGAGATGAGATGACTCTGCACAGCCGGCGAGAGCTCAGTCTACTACCTACCTCACCCTGTCCACCTCCCAGAGCCCGAGTAGCCCCAGGGTGGGTGCTGCCTGCCTCCATCTCAGGCAAGATCATCTACCTTGGCAAGGAGCACAGCGGAGCTTCCAGACAGCCAAAGATTCAGAAAGGGCTGTGGTAGACAGACTCAGTGACCAGTTCATGGAGAGCAGCATAGCATCCCAGGTCCTGCTTAAAACAGGGAGGTCATGAGGGCAAGCAGAGGCTCTCGTTCCAGCTGCTGCCTGTTCCCAGGAGTGGACAAGCTGGTGAAGGACAGAGTGGTCAAAGGTCTCTCTCTGGCTCTAAGGCCTTCTGCTCAGAACATAGTCCCCTCGGCCAGGAGGTGTCCAAGTGCCCCACATTCTGCCCACCCTGCCCTCCCACAATGGAGAACACGAACCCGGCAAGCACAGTCCTTTGGCCATAGCACGTGTCCACAAACATTAATTCTCACCTACTGTTTCCTTCTGAGCATTCTCACTTCCCCATGGGTCACTCTGAGCCATGGTGTGGTCAGCAAACCCACCCTGAGCAGCCCCGGGAAGCCTGCTATGAGTGCCTATTGGGAAACAGCATAGCACATCCCAGGGAGACAGAAAAGCAGTCCTGGGGAAGAGAGGAGGTATCCTAGGGTAATGCAATGAATGGCAGTAAAGCAATACAACCGCCAGGGGAGACCCGGTTCTAGTTTTGTCTTTGCCAAGACACTTAAACCTCTCTGAGCCTCAACCTCTGGCTCCACCTCCCTCCAGGGTTCTAGTGAGAGCCTGGGAGTAACCAGGCAGACACACCCCTAGCAAACTTTCTTACACAGAGGTGGGGTGGCGGCTCGTTATTCTTATTTCCCAGCTTCCCCTCCTCAAATAACACGTGAACTAAACTGGTTTCAGAATCACTCATATTTTGATGATAAAAAGCAGGAACAATATAAAGCTTTAGCTTAATTAGGAAACCAAACATTGTAAACAAACAAGACACAAGAAAGGGCTGTTAGGGGCTCAGCATCTTGTGCAACATGAGACCCACTACATCACCAGCATGATTGACCTTAACGCCATATTCCCAGAAGAATGGAAATGCTCTTTAGTGGACGTTAGGTTCTACTTTTATTCCACAAGGTTGCTGGAAAGAGAACCTCACCGGTGTTATTTTCTGATTATTATTATTATCTGATTATGTTATTTTCTGATTATTTATGCTCTGAGGGAACACAGGACTCACTGGAGCCCCAGATGGCGCCGGGGCAACCTGGGGAAACGCCCCCACGCCCATATTCGCCATCCTCCCAGCAAACTGCCCCTATGGCCGCCGCCCCTGCCTGCCAGCAGCCCACACGCTCACAGCCTCGTTCTTGCCCCTGATGGGCTGGAGGACGCAGGAGTGAAGACCTGCAGGGCGCGCCCGCCGAATGGCAGGCCTTCCAGTTTGCCCTGCACTTTACAGTTTATGCAGCAGTTTCACCCCCAAGTCCCCCGAACCTCACAGATACCCTGGGAAGAAGGCCCGGCTTGTGACTACTGCCCCACTTCGTAGCTGCAGTAACTCTGGCTCCGAGAGGTGAGGCGACGGGCCCACGGCCCCACGCCGGGTGGGTGAGGCTGGAGGTGGAGACGCCCCCACTTCCGGGAGGGAAGCGCCAGGGTCCCGGAGTAAGCCCCACCGACTACCGAGGCCCTCCGACAGCGCCGGAGGCCCACATACCGCGTAATACCCAGACACCGGCCAGCCTGCCAGGAGCTCGCGGGCGCGCTTCCGGGTGTGGCCACGTGACCGCCCACGTGACGCCCGGGGAGGGACTGGAAGCCCGCCCCGCCTCTGCTTGGCTTACGCCTCTGCCTGTTGTTCGCTTTGCTTCCGCTCGGAGGCCGGGCCCAGCGAACCCTGACTCCGGCGCTTTGACTCCTGCCGGGCGGTGGCCACATTCCTCCCGTCAACAAGGAGGGCACCGAGGCCCATAGTGTGGGGGACTTTGCAGGCAGCCGTCAGAGGCACCTGCTGCTTCCGGCCCTGCAACCTGCCTTAGCTCAAGCCACTCCCCACCGAGGTACTAGGGAAGTCTCCATTTACAGGACAGGAAACTGACGCCCAGAGAGAAGAAATAACTTGTTGAGGGGCCGAGTTAGGATCAGAACGCAGGTTTCCCGGCGCCCCGCTGCGCTCTTCCCCACCCTCTGGCTTTTCTTGCTGAGCTGCAGTTCTGGGTGGGAGCTGCCCTTCTGTCACCGGTTTCCCTCAGCTCCTTGAGAGGAGAGGCAACCTGCAGAAGGACGCAGTTACCCCCAGAGTACCACCGCTGGACTTTCTTCATAAGGGTTCTCAATCCATTTTGGGGATAGGGGTGCACATCAGGGTCTTTGTTTTGAACCTGTGTTTGCTAGTCTCTTAAATTGTATGTGTAGTGGCTGAAGGTGGGGGGAGCTGATGAAGATAATGGAAGGGATGAAATTCCCACCCAAGCCACCCCTTAGTGCCCTGGTGCCACCTGCGAGCTTTGAGCACAGCCCAGCAGGGGATGACTTTCGAGGACTGGCTGGGGTACAGCAGTTTGAGCGCCACCTGGGGCAAGGCAGGGGCCAATAATTAATGCCTCCACCACCTGCAGACAAAGTGAGTTATCACTCTCCACGCCCCCCTTCACCGCCCACCCCTCCCAGCCCACCTTAAGCCCCAGACCTTCCAGCCCCCCATCTACAGCACACAGCCCCTCTGCAGGCGTCTCTGCAGCCCACAGTTGAGATCATTCTGGCTGCGCACTCTTTACCCTGCTATTTTCACTCACCATGTTTCTCTGTGTCAAACATTTCCTGAGCATGAATTTCAGTGGTTGAATAAATTCCATGAAATAGATAAGCTGCTGTTTACGTACTCACTTCTGTTATTAGTAGTTTTCATTCCTGCCAGCAACATCAACGTCCTAGTTTCCCCACATCTTCACCAACACTTTTATTGTCTATTATAATTTAGCCATCCTAGTGGGTGTGAAGTGATAGCTCATTGTGATTTTGATTTGATACTGAGACTAATGATGTTCAACATCTTTTCTGTGATTTTTGACCATTTTCTTGGGGAAATGTTTATGCAGATTCTTTGCCTGTTTTAAAATTGTCTTTTTATTATCGAGTCGTGTTTGTTATATATTATGCATACAAGTCCCTTTTTAGATATAAGATTTGCAAAAATGTCTTCCCGTTATGTGGTTTCTTTTCACTCTCTTAATGGTATCACTTGTAGCACAAAAGTTTTCAGTTTTGATGTAATTCAGTTTATCTGTTGGTAATTATGTCCAGGTTTTGATGTCAACATAAATTTTTATTTCACTTGGGTAAACACCTAGGACTGGGGTGGCTGGGCTGTATGGTAAGTGTATGTTTAAGTTTATATTATACTGCTGAACTGTTTTCTAAAGTGCATGAACGATTTTACATTCCCTCTAGCAATACTAAGAGTTTTAGCTGCTCTGTAGCCTCCTTAGCGCTTGATATTATCCTTTTCTAACTTTAGCCATTCAAGTAGGTATATGGTGGCATCTCATTGTGGTTTTAATTTCCATTTTCCTGGAAAATGGAAAATGAACTAATGATGTTGAACTTCTTTTCATGTGCTTATATGCCATCTGTATCTCTTCTCTGGTAAAGCATTCAAATCATTTGCCCGTTTTTAAATTGGATCATTTTTCTTATTATTATTTATATGGTTTCTTTATGTATTTAGATACAAATTCTTTATCAGATATCTGTTTTGCATTATTATTATTATTTTTGCCAGTCTGTGGCTTTGTCTTTTCATTCTCTTTATGCTGACTTTTGAAGAACAGAAATCTTTGTGCTTCTTTGTGTACTGTCTATTGATAAAAAGTCTTCACCTAAGCCAGGGTCACAAAGATTTTATCTTGTGTTTTCTTCCAGAAGTTTTATAGTTTTAGGATTTGCGTTTAGGTTGGTGATCCACTTTGAGTTGATTTTTGTAGGTGGTGTGAGAGAAGGGTTCAGATTTTTTTTTTTTTTTTTTTTGCATATAGATGTGCAGTTTTTCTAACATCATTTGCTGAAAAAATATCTTTTCATCACTGAATTACTTTGACACATTTGTCTCAAATCAATTGCCCATATATGTGTGGATGTATTTCTGGACTCTATTCTGTTCAATAAACTTAGAGGGATTCAGGTCACACCAAGGATTTTACTGATTTTCTCAAAGAAACAGCTGTTGGTTTCATCAGTTTTCATTGGTTGCCTGGTTTTTATTTCACCAATTTCTACACTGATATTTACTCTTTCTTTTCTTCTGTTTACTTTGGTTTTAATTTGCTCTTTTTTTAAATAGTTTCTTAAGGCCGAAACTGACCCATTGATTTGAGACTTCTTGTCTTTTCTAACAAAGGAGTTTACTGCTGTAAATTTCCCCCAAGGTACTGCTTCTCAGCACCCACAACTTTTGATGTGTTGTCTTTTCATTTTTAGTTAGTTCAAAATGCTTTCTAACTTCTGTTTTGATTTTTTTGACCGGTGACTTATTTAGAAGTGTGTTGTTAATTTCCAGACATTTGGAGGATTTCCATGTATCTTTCTGTTATTGGTTTCTATTTCAATTCCATTTGGTCAGAGAATATGCTTTGTGTGATTTGAATACTTTTACATTTATTGATGGTCTAGGGTATGTTCTATCTTGGCGAATGTTCCATATGTACTTGAAAAGAATATGGATTCTTCTTTTGTTGAATTGAGGGATCTATAATTGTCAATTAGGTTAAGTTGGTTGATAGCAGCATTCAAGTTTTCTATATCCTTAGTGGTTTTCTGTGAAGTTATTATATCAAATATCGAGAGAGTGGTACTGAACTCTCTAATCATAATTGTGGGTTTGTCTGTTTCTCCTTGTAGTTGTCATCTTTTACTTCATATTATTTTGAAGCTCATTTTATATTGATGCATAAACATTTATGATTGTTATGTTCTCTCAGTGTATTAACCCCATACCATTATGAAATTATCTTTTAATCTTTGGTAATATTTATTGCATTAAATCTACTTTGTCTGAGAATAGTATAGCTACTACAGCTTTCTTCTGATTAGTGTTAACATGGCACGTGAAGGAGTTCAGGACATGCCACCCCAAAACATGCTACTTTGGTATATTGATTATTTTGAGCTAAAGGCACTTGAAAAAACAGCAGGTGCATGCAAGAAGGGTGCTCTGACCTTCCCTTTTCTTCCTGAAAGCAGGCGTGAAACTCTCACATGAAAAATACCCTCCTTATACCAGGAGAAAGAAACATTCTTATTACCAGAGATGAGGAGGCCAGGCAGAGAGAAATATGTACAAATAGACTTCGTTAAAATAATTCTTATCTTTCTTTAGTCTCCCCAAACAGTTTACTTTTCCACAATTGCCGCAATTTGTTGAACCTAGTATATACGCACTTAGGCCCTGCCATTTCTCTGGGTCTTCATTTTTCTCGTGGGAGCTCCCATGCACATGTGAAAAATTACTAAATAAAACTTGTATGCTTTTCTCCTATTAATCTGTTTTATGTCAGTCCTAGCCAGAAATCCTAAGAGGGTTGAGGAGAAATTTTACCTCCCCTACATATGTAATTTTCCATTCTCTTATATTTAACCTACTTCTGTCTTCATATTTATAGTGCATTTTTTGGTAGGCAGCATGTAGTTGGATCTAATTTTTTATGCGGACTGACAATCTCTGCCAGACTAAATTGTCAGATTGTATGTTAAGACAACTTACATATAATGTGATTATTAATATGGTTTGGTTTATCAGTCTGTTATCTTGCTATTTGTTTTCTATTTGTCCTGTCTTTGTTCCTTCTTTCATCTTTTTAATGCCTTTTCAAGAAACGTATTGAGTATTTTTATGATTCTGTTTTCTATCCTTTGTTGGCTTCAGGACTAGGACTGGGGTGAGAATGAGATATTTACCTTGAATGCAAAATTTAAAGGGATGTCAAAAAACTTAGTAATCAAGATAAATACTATATGAATTAATGTTTTTAAAATCAAAATTACTGTAAAAATCCATGATAAATAAAATATCAAAATTTTAAATATAAACATGATCATTATTTCTGATTTTTCCTTTTGCCTCAGGTTTCAGTATAGCTCAACATGACACTATTACTGACAGTGAGTCACATATTCCTGCTTCTTTGTGTGTCTATTAATTTTTATATTTTATACTGGACATTGTAAGGGATGCATTGAAGACTCTGGATTCTGTTGTCTTCCACCAAAGTGCGGAGTTTTGTTCTAGGTGGCAGTTGATAACGGCAGTTCATTTTGATTGTGGAGGCTTGATTTTTGGCTTTGTTAGAGTGGATGTATTTCGTTTTCTTCCTTAATCCTAAGAGGGTGTGATCCTTAGTGTTAAGGTGTGGCCTTTGGGGGGTTTCAGTGGGAAGTCTGAAGTGTTTACCAAACTCCTCTAACTTGGTAGGACCTGAACTCAAACTCCCTCCCACTAGGCAGCAATTTATATCTCTGCTGCTCTCGCAGCCTTCCGGCTCTTTCTTTCTACCAGGGTTTTTGGAGTCTCACTCTGTGCATACATAATTCAGAGGTCAGCCAAATATTTGAGGGTACTTCGTACTGGCTTTGTTGGCTTCTCCCATTATTTCTCCTTTTTCTACCCCCTTTCATTTTCAGTTGCTCTGTCATTCCTGAAAACCAGTCTCTTACTCCACAGTCCAATACACAGCTGCTTTCTGCTTGACCTCAATCCCCTTTTTGTTGTGAACTGGGGGAATTCCTTCAGGGGAAAAGCCAGATAAATGTGGTTCTTATCCTGTTTGATTCGTCATTCAAGGGTCTCCTCTCCTGTAGTTTCTGCCTGCTTTTAGCTGTTCAGCTGTTTGCTATTGCCTTCAAAGAGTTGTGTGTGTGTGTGGGGGGGGGTGTTTTTTTGTTTTTTTGTATCTTGTCAGCAGTTTAGAATTGCTGTTGGCACAAGGGTCAGTCTGACAAAATAATGTTAATTACCAGAAGTTGGGAGTTCTTGCAGATTTTGATATGTAGTATTTTTCATTGAATTTGAAATATTTTCTACTTTTTATTGTGATTTCTGATTTTTTTTTTTGATCCATGGATTACTTACAGGTCTGTTTCTTAATTTCCAAACATAGGTAGATATTCCAGTTGTCTTTTTAAAAATATTTCCACCTGTATTTCACTATTGTCAGAGAAATACTTTATATGTTATCATTCTTTGAAGTTTTTTGAAACTTTTTTATGTCACAGCATATAGTCAAGTTTTGTAAGTATTTCCACGTGCCCTTGAAAAAAATGCTCTGTATTCATTTGTTGGCTCTGCTGTTCTACATATATATTACTTAGGTGAAATTTGTTTATTGTATTTTCTGAGAGAAGTATGTTAAAAATCTCCTATTTTAATTGTGAATTTGCCTATTTCTCCTTTTATTTCTGTGAGGTTTTGCTTTACATATAGGGTACTTCATAAGGGGCATGCAAATTGAGAATTTTTACTGTTAAATTTCCTTCTTTATGAAATATCCCTTTCTATTATTTACACTGCTTTTCGTTTTACAAAAGCATCTGCTGTTTCATATCAGTGTAGCTAATTACCTTTTGTTGCATGACACAGCTTTTCCTTAATCCTTTTTACCTTATATTTTAGATGTTCTTTTGAAACAGCATTTAGTTGGACTTTGTTTCTTTGTATTTCATCTGAAAATCTTTTTCTTTTAATGGGAGCATTTGTTCTATTGACAATAACACTACAAATAAATGTGTGTTTAAATTCCTCATCTTACTATTTGCTTTTCTATTAGTCCCACCTATTCTTTGTTGTCTTTCTCTTCTTTCTTGCTTTCTTTTAGATCAACTATTTTTTATGATTCCACCCACCCCCCACCATTCAGTTAGAAGTATCGCACTCTTTTAATATCCTTTTAGTGGTTACCCTAGAGGTTAAAACATGCATCCTTGACTTATCAAAGTTTAATATAAATTGGTACTTTTACCTCTTCCTCAGAAATGGAAGGACGTTAGAATACTTTCCATTTACCTGCTTTCAATATGTATGCTACTGCTGCAATGCATTTTAAATTCTCTCTATATATTAAATCTCATGAGACATTACTATTATTGTTTTATATTTATTTAAACTTTCCTACATGTTTACCCTTTATGTTGCTTTTTGTTCTTTCCTGCATCTCCCTTAGCATTTTTGTGATTATGCATTCTTTTGCTCCCCCCATCTTTCTTTTCATTGTCCCTCCAATTTCCCATCTCCTACTGCCTGCCTCCACCTGTAATTAGTTGAATTCCAGGATATTAGGTACACACTTGATAAAATTCTACTATGCTACATCAGATGCTTTTGTAGTAATCCCATGTATGTGTCTTAAGGTTTGATTTAACTAATTTCTCAAAAGTGAGGTCAATCTGTTTCTTTCAAAAACTAATAACAAGGTGAGTGTACCTTGGGGCATGCTTCATCTACATTAAATTTGCACTAAATCACTGCTTGGAAGAACTTGGATGGAAGGAGTCATGTCATTAACTCAAAGAAACATCATGACATTGACATTATCTCTAGAAAAAAAGAAACTACCATCAAATGTGTTGTTTGTGTTGAATTTCACTTGCATGCATCCTGAAAAGCACATTGCGTTCATGTAGAAATAGCGCCAAAAACTTTAAGGCTAACTCTGAAACCTCTCAAAAAGATATATCTGAGTTGATTATATATATATATAAAACATGTTATATATGAGGAGGAAATAGGAAGACAATAGCAATAGCACCTGGAACAGGGACCATCTAACATAGATGGACAATGGGTAGTTTTAGGCGACCCTAGAGTTCACTTAATCCAAAGTCCTCATTTTACAGATGGGGACGCTTAAGTCCAGAGAGGCTGAGTGACTTGTCTGACATCTCACCGTTAGTTGGTGGAGGGCTGGGGCTGGAATCAAGGTCCCTTGGTCAGAGCAGTCGCCTTCAATTACCTGCTCTCCTCAAATGGATTCAATCCGTGGGCTAGTGTTTTTGTGATCTGCAGGTATGGGAACTCACCCATTTGGTCAGTAGCTGAGGCCTCTGTGATTCTCCAGTGAACCATTAACCCACTTTGCTATTTGGGGCTTTAAATGGTATTTTTGCTGTGTCTAGTAGAGGCACAGTGTCTAGTGCTAGGTAGAGCCGAACTGGATAGCAGTGGAACAACCCAGAAATTATTTTCTGCTAAAAATCAGCCAAGTACTAGGAGAGGTGGGACTTAAGGAATGGGAGACATGGAGAAGAAAGCTCCTTTAGGTCCTCATGAAATATGCTAAAAAAAAAATCCTTTGAATTTAGACATCACCACACATAGTGTGTAACACTCACTTGATGGCAAATCGACTGGAGGGACCCAAGAGTGTTGGCTCATTCTCTGGTCTCCTAGCTGTCCATCGAAGTTTTGTGCTCCTTTTTCATGAATGTCTTAGTCCATTCAGGCTGCTATAACAAAAATACCATAGACTGGGTGGCTTATAAGCAACAGAAATTTATTCCTCGCAGTTCTGGAGGCTGGGAAGTCCAAGATCAAGGCTCGGGCAGATTCAGTGTCTGATGAGAACATGCCTTCTGGATCATAGGATATGTCCTTTTGGAAAAGTCCTCACATGGTGGAAGGGGCAGGGGAGCCCTCTGGGGTCTCTTTTATAATCCCATTCATGAGGGCTCCCCCTTCATGACCTAATCACTTCCCAGAGGCCCCGCCTCCAACTACTTTCATGTTGGGGATTAAGTTTCAGCATGTGACTTTTGGGGGGACACAGACATTCAATCTATAGGAAGGAAATACAATTATTGTTGGAAAGTGGCTGCCCAGCTGAGGACTTCATTTCCTAGATCCCCAGCATTTGATGGGACCATGTGACTGACTTAGGGCCTAAGGAATTGAAGGGAAGGAATTTATGCCAGGTTAGGCCCCTAAAATACTCCCATATGATCTGCATACTCTCTTTCCTTGTCTGCCAACTGCATGTTGATGCCATAGCAGCCTTGGAGGCCAAGTGCTGAAGGTGGCAGAGAGCCTACATCAGTCTGGATCCCTAAAGGACTACATAGAAGAGAAGCACTGCCTACCTTATCCATTATCACCAACTGAACTTTACATGATGTATTAGCAAGAAATAAACTTGGATTGTGTTAAGCCATTGAGATACTAGTGTTTACCTGGTATTGCAGCTAACGGTTACTTTAACATAGTGACATCTAATTTGAATAATAAAATTGAATTTCCATTTGGAGTACTTGAAGCAACACTTGTGGGGAAGAGAGTAGAGGGAGAGCATAGCACAGCATGAGATCAAAGATCCCTAGCGTATATTAGTTCATCAGGCAATCAGTCTTCAGGTCGAGGTGTCCTGTGGACAATATCAGCCTTCCTCTCCCCACAGAACACCCTGAGAACAGAAAGTTAGAGTATCCACATTTTATTACTTACAGAACATTACCTCAAAATATGAACTACCTCAGGGACCCAAACTCTCTGCCAATCACCAGGCTCATATAAACCTTAATATAATCCGTTCAGTGGAAGAAAATATTAACACCTGTTAAAATCCCCTGCACAGAGAACATTTCCCTGGGAGGTGTTCCTGCACTCATTTTGCCAATTTCAAGATGAATAAAACTAAGGTTTCTTTTTGCTTCTTCCCAAAATATAATTTATTATGTAACATTTACAACTTGAAAAAGAATCCGAGACTATTTTCATGAATAATAATTAGAAGAGTAATGTGCCTGACGTGGGCTACAAAGAAGGGCCCCCCTTTTCTCTGCTGGGCGCACGGGACAGCAGGGTTTACTCTCGAACCAGTCATGTGGAGCTCGGTGTGCTCCCCCAGATGCTCCCAGGGCCCCTGGGGTTGCTCTGCTGTTTAGAAGGAAATGGATGTGGAAGCAGTTGGTTTGCTGTATTGTGGCTTTCTTGCTTTACAGTGATACTTGCAAATACTACCCCTGGGGCAGTAGTTAATGGATTTGTTACTTAGTCTGGGAAGGCCAAGAGAAACTTCCAAAGCTCTGGGTGGTGGTGGGGGAGGAGCAGTGCTCAGAGGCAGTGCCTGTGTGGGTGCTGACTGGCTCTGCCACTTACCTCTGGGACTTTGAAATACCAAGAGTCATCACCTATGGTGGGTGGTAGCGGTAGGAGTGGCCCCAGACAAACGTAGGAGAGGAGCAGACCCGGAGGGCCCCTGGTAGGCCAAGGTGAGCCTGGATTCAAAATTCTACAGCTAAGGCTGGTCACAGCTCGACTCACTACTCGTCAGAGCTACTGGTCAGTCCCTCCAAACCCTGAGATCAACTCTCCTGGGCGAAGGCACCGCTAGGGTTCTGTGTAGACACACCCAGGACCTCACGAAAGCTAGCTGTGGGCAGCAGAGGTGACAGGAAGTTGGCCATAGCCAGTCCAGCGAGAGTGAGCCCCGTGCAATGAGAGCAGAATTTGGACTCTGACAGATCTGGGTTCAAGTTCTAGTTATGCCACTCTGGTTCTTCTGAACGCCCCAGCTAGTCACCACCACCAGGCCTGGGCACGGGAAGGCAGTTACAGAAGCTGTTAGCAGAACCCAGAGGTGGGGATTCTAATGCTCTTGGGCTTTATAATAACTATTTCTCTTTGAGTACTCCTTACTATCTTATTTGCAATTCTGGTACATCTTAAGAAAAAGATTGTGAACTATTCTACAATCAGAACTTAATTCCCTTTCAGTACGGCGGATTTCCCTGGGCTCTGGGTTGGGGAATAGAGTGGCTGGCAGAGGTGAGGCTGTGGAACTGGAGAGAAGGTGTGGAAAAGAGCAATGGGCAGTGTTCAGGCTGGGGCCGTGGCGTTGAGGTTGGGGAGAGGGGGAAGTGTTTATGGCCCCCTTCCCTTGCCTTCTCCAAGCCATATCTTTATTACTTTTGTTTGCTCTATTGATATTTCAAAAGTTTAAAGTCCTTCTTTGTCCCAGTGTTTTTATTGTCCGAGGGACCCACCTGGTTTGCCTTGGCTTTTGCAGAGATGAAACACTTCCTGTTTTGTTTTCAGAAGTAAAGCTCTCACTGCATTTCCACAGTGAATCCTGCAGCTGCATCCATCCCAAACACAGGGGCCTTGAGTGCAGGCAGCAGGGCCCACCTGCAGATGCTGGGCCTGGCCTGGACCACACGGCTGCTCAGCAGTTCAGTCCTGCTGGGTCCTCCCCACCGTTGAGGGTCCCTGGTGCTGAGAGCTGTGGTGGGGGAGGCCTCTCAGGCAGAATCTGCCCACAACCTCTGCCCTGTTGGAGGACACAGGGCTGGGACTCATCTGCCCAGGGACTGCCCAACAGCTGGGGAGGGGCAGGGACTACGGAGGGCCAGTGGGCCTTTGGGAATTGTGGTTCTGGGAGTCCCCAGCCTTAGGCTCAATGTAGCCCAGGTCTGGTGTTTTCAAGCTTGTCTCCAGCTGGAGATAATGCTAATATCCTACACTTGCAGCTTTTTCAGGGCACTGGAAGATTGAGACTTTCTCTTCAAATAACAATGAGCATTTGTTCTGAGCCTTTGTGGTAAGAAAGGAGAAAGAAAATCATTCTTAGAGGCAGGGGGAGCAGAAAACCATCTCAACAAAAGGCACAAACTTCTCATTATACATTATTATGCTTTCAAAGAAGCATTTGTGCAAGCACATTCTTTTGTTTAAAATAAAGTGGCTCTTAAGTCTTAAGACTATCTCGGCCGTGTCTTGTTTTGGGAGGAAAAATCTGATGGGGGGAAGCTGGTTGATGAGCTCTTTTGTTCTGGGGCCCAGCCTGGCAAGCTGCTCCCCTGAGGTGCAGCGTGATGCTGAGTTTTGCCACAAGCTGTCTTTTGGGGGGAGTGTGGTAGGACAATCCCTTATAATGGGGGATCCCTACTGATTTAGTAATTACCCCTCACCCCTAAATGAGAAAGCCAGGACAGATGCCCTGTACTAAAATCCTTACAGAATGTGATGTTATAGTGAGTGTCTCGGTATCCTTTGTACAATGCAAATACTTCTTCCATGAGGCGGCTGCAAAGTTAGAATTGCAGGACTCCAAAGATAAATTTCATTGATTCCCTTCCCTTTTTATTAATTAAAAAAGAAAAAAAACCCAAACCCAAAACTTAAACCTCTTAGGAGCAGTATTTAAGATATAAAGACAAAAGAAGCAGGGACTGCCTATATTCTGCAAGTCTAGAGGCTTAGTGAAGAGTCAACACTTATTTAGAGAAAGTGTGTCTGAATGGAGCTCCGGAGGTCCTGGCTGTACTGAATTAGCAGAACCTATGAAGAGGTAAAGAGGTGAGTCTGTGAATTGGGCAGCCGCTGAGCTGGGCGGTTAAATGAACAGGCTCCGGACTATTCTGATCTCAGCAACCCATTCCCCTGGATGACCCTGAGCAAGTTACAGACCCTCTCCAGGCCTCATAGGAAAAATGGAGCTAAGAATAGTAACTCCCCGAGGCGAGGCTATGTATGTAAAGCAAACTAGCCCAGGGCCAGCCTGCAGGGACCTCTGGTTACCCCCGTTATTATGAGGGGCCTGCAGCTGTACCAGTATGTAGACGAGACTTTGCTATCTGCTATCTGTACTATCTCTTTTCCCTTCTCTTCTTCACTTTCCTCTGCTGCTTCTTCCCTGCCTTTCTACCCCCAGTCTTGGCACTTCCCTCCCTCCCAGATCTGAAGCGTCAGTGGAGAGGCCTGCTTCCGGTGAGACGAGGGGCCCCTCTGGGCAGCCTTGCGGGGATGTGCCAGGGTCTGGTCCTCTCTCTGCAGCTGCTTCCAGGCTGAGCCTCCACTGACCGAGGCCAGCCAGTCCTCAGTCTCCCCCTTTCCCACTTCACACCTCCTGGTGCTGTTCCTCCTCTACCCGATAATAAGCTTAGGTCAAAACTGACTCCACTCTCTTCCCGTCGTGTAAACTGAGCCTGCTGGTTTCCCTCTCCCAGATTCCCAGTTCTCCATGCTGAGTCCCTTCCTGCTCCCATCTAGTCTTCCTTATCACTCACTCTGCAGACCTGGCCCTGCTCCTAACTCCTCCTTAGGCAGTCTCCCTGGCCTCTGGCCTCAGCCACCTTGCCCCTCTCTTCCATTTCTATCCTTTCACATCAGCGGAAGTTGTATCTCTCTCTACTGGAACCCTGTGACATTGTCTAATATCTCCTCCTTAAAAAAAAACATCCTTTGTGTCATTCATCCTGCAAAAGAAAATCATATCCACAGAAAAGAAAGTCATTTCAGTTGCAGCTTTTTTGCAAAGACCCACACAAACCTCTTGAATCATACAGAAGGTCCCCATCGTGAACTTTACACCACTCCACTCCCCCCCTGCCCAACTCGGGGGCCTCCCACCTCCCATTCCACAGTTTCCCCATCAGACCTCAGTCTCCAGATCCCCCTTCCCCAACATGGCGAACTGAAAGCTTAGTTCTATGCTCAGATAAGCTGGTCTGGGAGAGCATGGACCTGGTCATCTTTCATGAGCACATTAGATTTCTGCCTAGTACAAGACATTGAGAGCACTCAGATACTTGGGAAGAAGCAGAAAGGTTAGATTCAGTTGTGTCTTACAGTTGTGATGACCTTTGATTTATCCCTTGTTTTAAAATGGTTTTGGTCAACCAAACCATTAAGGACTTACCCTATCAAGCCCTTAATATTCTCTCAAAATTGAGGTAGGTCTAATTATTTGCTTTGTTCAGCCGAGGGACACGTGTGTGTGTGTTTGTGTGTGTGTCTGTGTTTGGTGGTTGGGTGCGCTTTCTCTTTGTACTGAAACTCTCTCCCTCGCAGCCACGTGACAGATGATGACTGCTTTTTGTGCTGCCTGATACATTGCTGTCCACTCAGTGAATACTGTTACCTGACTTCCATTCCAGCCCTGGGGGAATCTGGATTCACAGAGGAATAGAACCTTCTTACAAAATCTGGAGTATGATTGCAATTTTACTTTTGAAGCACCCGCTTCCCAGAGGAATAGCTAGTGATTGATGCCACTGTCAGAAACCCAGATGCACACACTCATACATGAGCCAGGAAATTACATTAACAGCTCGCCCAGCAGGCCAGCGCTGACTCACCCACTTGCTCCCCTATGGGAGGAGAGGTGATACGAAACCCAGGGCAACAGCAGGGAACAAACAAAGGAAAGGAGTTAGGGGGGACTGGGCTCTCAAATGTCCACCGGGTTTTTTTCCTTCCTCATCTTCTGCCGAGGGCAGCAGCCACAGGCTAAGGTCTGTAGTTATTTTGCTATGTGACTAGGATTGTGGGGAGTTATTTCATTTGTCCTGGAAGTGCACTGTCAGCTTGTTCTCATGGTGCATGTACAAGGGTGCGTACAGCTCGACACACATACCTTCGTGCTTAAGAGGTCTACATTTTCCTTTGGGGTAGAAGTGACCTACCTAGGCTAAGCTCATGCTAGGGTATTTGTCTCTTTGGAGAGCAAGTTAGTGTTGATTCCAGCAGGATGGGGCGGCAGAGACTAGTTTGTTGCTCAGAAGATGCCTGAAAAATACTGATACCATTAGGGCAGAAGAGTGGAAAGCAGTCCAGCAGGCCTGCTGGCGACCTGTGGGTGTGAGGGGGTTTATCGGTAGCGGCAGGCCAAAGCGTTGACATTCTTGACCACATAAAAGCCCATGGTGACTGGAGGGATGACCAATGTCCGGCCGGCCCGCAGGGGGCGGGGCTTCAGTTCTGGGAGGGTCCCATCGTCCACCATCACTAAGGGCTGGCCGTTCAGCTGCACTGACCTACAGTGAGGAAAAACAGCATGGGACTCGTTATTGCCTTGAAAGGAAGCCATTGCAGCAAAGCCTGGGCAGCCTCAGATTGCCCCCGTCTGCTGACCGTGCCCGGCTGGCTATCACTGACTGATACTTACTCTGCCCAGGCTCTCAGCTGGGTGCTTTGATAACACACTCGAACATCCCAGCAATGCTCTGAGGAAGAAACTGTCCTTGCCCCATTCTACCTAGAGTACTTAGATGACTTGCCCAAGGCTACACAGCTTGTAGTCCTGGGAGCCAGGATTTGAACACAGGTAGTCTAGTTCCAGAGACACATCATTTATTTTGACAAGTTAAATGTCTCGAGGCAGAAGCTGAAAAGTGTCTCATGTCTTATTTTTTTGTCTTTAAATCATAATAGCAGTTCAGTTTGACTCTTCTACCTAAAGAATTTTCTTCTACCTAAAGTGTGGAATGATGCATAGGCTTAAGGTGACTTCAGAAATTCCTATTTAACTGGCATCTTTCATTAGTTTATTTGGGAGATGAGAGAACTGACATTGTGTCACTTGTCTAGGGCGGTTCTGGAGGAGGACAGAGACTTATGTAACAACCTTCCTTTCTCTAATCTGAGCATGAGTTTCCATATCTAATATTTAATGAATGTTTACATTTTAGAGACACAAAGAAGTAGGTGATAAAGCAGGCATTTGTGATCTCAGTTCACCTGTGTTGCTTGCAGGTGTTTTTTTTGTTATCCTTCCTGTGTATCAGTCATTTTCAGCCCTGAGAAGGACTTAGAGAGCAAAGGGGAACGGCTCGTCACCCATCCTAGGCCTGTGGTACAGAATCCAGACAGTCTCCCAGCTGTTTCTGACGGGGGAGTGACTCAGACCGCCAAGTACCCACTGAAGCTCAGTTTTATGGGTCAGTAGAAAAGGCCAGAACCAGGCTACTAGCTGGAAATAAGGCTGTAAGTCACTTTGGAAAATCAGCATTACAGTGATGACTATTTCTGGGCCTTGCCCAGCCTCCAGTGTGATAACATTGTAGTGGTATCATCTGAGCTGTGAAGAGAATAAACTGTTAGAAATTGATAAAGAGGTCTTGGTTTAGTGTTCCTTCTGTGCTCTGAATGATAGGTTTAGAGAGAGATCATCAGACCCCTTGCTCAGTAGAGCCATGAACCCCCAGAGATAAGTGCAATGTAAATTGCTCCCAGGGGAGAGCTGGGCAGAGAGACAGCTCCAGGTCCGGCCCGACGTGGACCAGTTTGGGCCCAGTCCAGATCTGACAGGCCAGGGGGCAGCCCCCCTCTCTTGTTGGTATGACTGAGGAATGAATGAACAAGCAGGGGGCTCCTGGGTGGAGAGCCAGGCCTGCCTCTGGAAGATGTGGAGGTGTGAGAATTGAGATCTAAAGGTCAATGTTGACCTCACCAAACATGCAAGAACCTTCTGTGACCCTCTCTGGTGAATACAGCGTACTCATTGGAGTGGAGGGCAGGGTGAGGGGAGGGGGTTCAGGTGCAAAAGAAGCCAGGACAGGTCTTCACAGTGTATTTTATTATTTGGTTCTAGGTTGTGTGAATATCCAACAGCCAGACACATGCACTATCAAATACTAGTTCAATAATACTAATTAATCTTTCCAAAGCATACTCAAATTGCTATCACTTGAAAACCTTCAGTGGTCCCTCCTATATATGGAGTTAGGTGCAAGCCCTCCCCCTGAGGAGTTAGGCAACACCCCCTTAGATTCAGATGATCCCAGAGTATTGCCATCTCTGGGTTCTAGGAAGTCAAAACAAAGTGTGAGAAGCAAGCCTTTTCATTTCCATACTAATAACGAGTAGTTATTCTGCAACAGGCTCCATTCTGATTTCCTTATTGGTTGCTTAAAAAGCTGACTCAGGTATGGTTGGAACCAGGGAGCATGATCAAGATTGTGGACTGGTCTCTAATTCCAGGAGCCTGCCACTAACTTCCTAGACGGCTCTGGCAAGTCTCTTTACCTCACTTCCCTCAGTTTTGCATCTGTGAGAATATAGGCTATATAGGATGTAGTACGAATGAAATGAAATAAAAAATGTGAAAGTGCTTTGAAAGCATAGTGAGCCATGTAAGTGGGAGATGGTGTTTTTTTTGTTACTCTTTTCATTGTCATTCTGGGTAGGTAAACTTCTTGGTCCTTGTACTGTGGCACTGACGAGTTTCATGACTCCTTGCCTAAAGCCCTCTCTTCCCTTGGTTCCCGTGGTAGCGTTCTCTCTCTCTCTTTCTCTCTCTCTCTCTTTCCCTCTGTTTTCCTCCTTCATTTCTGCATGTTGTTTCCTTTTTGGGGGACTGTTCCCTTATAGCTTCCTCTCAGATGCTGGGGTTGCTGGTGCTTGGTCCTGGGACCTCTTTGCTTCCCACACTACATGCTCCAGCTGGGTGCTGTTACCAACACCCAGGACTTTAATTACTATCTGCATATCGATGCTTCCCAAACCTGTATCTCAAGGCTGAATCCTTCTTCTAACTTATATCTCCACTTGGCTGTTCCACAGGAACTTTATAGTCACGTGTCCAAAGTCAAGATCTTCTCCTCAAACTCTGTCCTTTTCTCTGCCTTCTTATCTTTGGGCTGGTACCACCCTCTATAAGATTACCTAAGCCAGAAAGCTGTGGTCATCTGGGTCTTCTCCCTCAGGTCCCAGGTATGGAGTCGCTAAATCCAACCAATTCTACCTTTAAATATTTTTCAGATCTGCTTCTTTCTCTCCCTTCACTGCTATTATTTTAGTTCAGAGTTTTCCCTGTGACCTATCTCCTTGCCCCTGGCCTTGCCTACCTCTCCTGTGCGGGCCACATTGCTGACAGAGCCATCTGCTGCTGTCCCTGCTTCAAACTCTCCAACAACGCCATCCCTTCCACCTTAATCCGGACGACGAAACCAAGCTCTGGCCACCTCCCCAGTCTCAGATGCTGCCAGTGCCCCTTACTGCAGTGCTACCTGTGGATCCCAGACCTCTGGGGGTGGGCTTGGGCTGAGTAGGCAGTCATTGTAAGGACATCATCAGTATACGCATGAACAGGTTGTTCCCAATGAAAAACAGTTAAATTTTGCCCATAAATGAGGTAGATCTTTCTCAAATGAATATGTCAGTAGATCCTGGTGGGAATAAAATATACCAGTTCATTAAAAAAAAAAGTAAATATTTTTCAAATGTGAATGCCTGTAGACACTTGGGATTAATAAGACACAAGTTCATTTAAAACTGCTATAAAATTCCTAATAGATTTTTTTGGGAGGAAGGGGGCATCAGGTGCTTTTTTCAAGCAAGCGGTTTTTAAAGGGACAAGTACTAGTGTGGGAGGGCTACGACATTTGTTGCCATTACAAAGGAACCTCGGAAACTGAGCGTACCTTTGGCCCAGCGTGACCAGATTAAATGACTTGTAGTTCCACTTTGGGTTGCTGTGTGTGGTGCTCCCTCCTCCTCCTCTGCGGGACTAACTGCCCTGGGGCCCTGCCGAGCCTGCTCTCGTGTTGCCCCCTCTGGGGAACCCTCTTTGACCCTTGGGTTAGGAGCCCCAACTCTGCACTCTCGTGTACCCAAAGCTTATAACCACCTCACTGAATTGTGGGGACTTACCCACTCTGCCCCTCACTGGGCTGTGAGCTGGATGAGGAAGGGTCCAGTGCCTTTCATCCCTAAATACTCGGTGCCTAACCAAGTGGCGTAGAACTGGGATGGAATATTTTCTGAACAAGTGAATGGACTTTTGAGGCTCTTTCACATTATTTCTGGTATTCCTGGACTGAGTTTCTCCAGCTCTAAAGAGGCTCCCTGGAGGTTTGCTGAGCGTCTTTACAGATTTCATTAATGTACCAATTACTCTTGCTCTCAGTGGCCCTAGAGATGTTAGATAAGACCTGAGTTATCGCTGATTCTCACAGTCACTCACTAGATAGCTTATCCCAACTGGACACGTGGCCGTTGATCATTGATAGCGTTTTTTCATCCTTACAAAAGATCTATATGACCACCTCTTAGCTAAGCCAACTTGAGTTAATTTTGTGAGACCTTAAGTCCTCATACAACCTTATTTACAAAGTTCCGTCACTGTAACGATGGACAGTGTGGTTTACCACCTCCATTCTAATTTTCCTGCTTACATTTTTATTTTAATATTTATCCTATTACCCAGTTAAGTCATATCACACTAAATATTACAATTATCTTCCACTCTTATGCACTGAACAACTTGTAAGTTTACAAACATATGTTAATGATAAAAAATCACTGATTACTGAGCACTGTCTATGCAAAAGGCAGGATGCTGTGATTTATTCTATCACATTTAGTCCTCACAACTACCAACTGAGGCAGGTGTTAGCATCCCTACAGATGAAGACATCAAAGTTTAGAGGGGTCTAAGATTCACCTAAGTCACATAGCTGGTAAGCGGTAGAGCTGAGATTTGCCCTGCAGCCCTTCACCATAGTCCTATTTGGCCTCCCTTGTGACTGCTAAAAGAGCCCTGTGAGGTACACAGGCAAGTATTATTATTATTATTTTTGTAACTTCACTATTGAGATGAGGTCAGAGAGGTTAGGTGGCCTGGGCAAGGTCACATAGCTAATAGGTGGCTAAGCTCTGTCTTGGATTCAGGCCTCCTGATACCTGTTTCTACTATTTCGTGTTGTTCCCCAATTCCAGATGGCACTCACTAGGATCATGTTTCTTTCTTTGAAAACCTTTCTTATCATATTTTCATCACATTCTGGGACCTCCTTCCTGGCCTGTGACATTTCAAACCAAATGCTAAATGATCCAGTCCATGTTGAGCTATTTCTCTTAATTCCCTAGCTGCTGAGGGCTTTTAAATTATCCAAATATTAGGACAACTGAGTTTTTATCACCATCTGTTTTTTCAAAGTCTGAATTGCTTTGTTCCTGAACTTGTTTTCTTTGCATGCTATTTGAAATGGGATTCAGTGTCTCAACTTGGAGTCAAGCCCTCTGCTTCCCAGGTCTCTGTGGGATCCCCTTGGCTGGGTCACCCTCCTTCCCCCACCACCTGTCTACAGTCTCTGGTCTTCATGGCTTACTTTATGGTTCTTGCTAGCCATGGATACTGAAGCAAGCTTTCAGCTGTTCTGAGGTCTCAGGGAAGCAAGTCTAGTGAGCATGTTCTTTGCCAGTCTTGAAGATACTTTGCTGGTCTCTGGCCTGACTCTGGCTGGACTTCTGTGGGAGCAGAGGCAAGGGAAGCCTGCGTATTATTGGGAGCAGCCTGGGGAGCTAGTGTCTGGTTTCTGCTGGCATATTTAGGGCCTTGAATGGGACTTAGAGATAACTAGTTCCACCTCAGCCACTTTGAGAAAGTGATTTGCCTTCTGTGAGCTTGGGTTTCTCCATTTGTATGACAGACTAGATGAACCCAAAGATTCGTTCTGGCTCCCACATCTTTCAGGTTGGCTGCCCACAGCCTAATAGCTAGCCTGAAGCAGAGTTTAATGCCAAATTCAGAGTGATCCTGCACAGGTAGAAATCTGATCATGACATTCACCTGTCTAAATGCTCAGTAGCTTCCTGCTGATCTTAGAACATTCTCCAAAGTCCTTACAAGACCCCATGAGTGAGGCCATTTACCTCCGTCTGTAGCCCATAGAGGCCCCTGTAGCTGCTGCCCATTGCAGCTCCCCACCACCTCCCACCTCCTTGTGTTCTGTGTTCCAGTCACAATCTCTCTACTCTCAGTGTTTTTGTACATGTTGTCACTCTTCCTGGAAACTTCTCCGTATTCCATCCCTGCTTCCAGCCTCCTTTGCCCTGCTAACTCCTACCTGTCCTTCAGGTCAGGTGCCCGCAAAGCACTCCCTATCACCCAGTACTTCTCCTGTCTCTGCACTCGTCACAGCACTGGGATCGCTGACTGCTTGTCAGTCCCTCCCCTAGTCAGGAAGACCATGTGTCCGCCCTGCTCATCTCATGCTCTCCTGTCCACTAACCCACATATAGCAGGTGCTCAGTAAAAGAAGGATGGGATATAAATACATGGGTACACGAACTACAATCTGGAAGGAAAAGACACTGTGGTGGGAGGACAGAGACTTGAGTTAGAGTCCACATCTGAGCATGACGTGTGCAGGCCTAGAAATGTCACAGTTGGCTCTGGTCTGGGTTTCTGGATTGTTAAATGAGAGAGAGGGAGGGAGGGAGGGAAAGCAGGAGTGGGGAGCAGAAGGGAGGGAGGAAGAAGGAGAGAAGGGAGAAGGTATAATAATCTGAGGAGTGTGGGGAGGGGAGGGTATCAGCTCCCTTTTCTGCTCAATAACCCGCACAACCTCCTGGCTTCGACTCTGGTGCCAGCGTGCTTCCCCGCGCGCCACTAGAGGTCCCCCTTGCTCTTCACAACGGTGCTGAGAGCCCGCGCGCCGGCTCCCCCGAAGCGGAGCCCTTGCCTCTGCCCCTCCAGCCTGCTCTCCGGTCCCGGCAAGGCCCGGAGACGTGCGCGGCCCTTGGCCTCCTGGAGCAACAAACCGCAGGATCACTCCAGTCCCGACAAAAACTTCGTTGCGGTGCACTCGGCACCCCCGCAATGTGGCTAATATTAAGGAACCGTCCGAGGCCGGGCTGCGATTCCTGCCGGGGGTGCGGCTTCCCGGCTGGCGTGCAGGGAAGGGGGGCGCAGGTGCGGGGCTGGCGGCAACGCGCGACTCAGCGCCTGGCTCTCCTGCCTGGGTCCCGGCGCCCCGCCCTCCCGCCAGCCGCACCTGTGTGCGCTTTACAGGCCCCCGAGGCCCAGTTGCCCGTGGAGGCCCCCTCGCTGCGTTAGGAAGGTGGTGTGTGCAGCTGCCCTGCCCTTCTCCAGCTCAGGGGCAGGTTAGAGCCGGGAGGGAGGCCGGCCGGGTTTGAGGACGGGGTGGGGGGGGGGGGCCTCGCTCAATTTCCCTGCTCCGGGAGAGGCTGTGCATCTGGAGTAGCTTAGAGAGGAGGTTCCTTTGAAATGGCCGTGAGTGATGCTACCCGCTGAGGAGGGCCGCTCGGAGGTGGCCGCAGCAGGCTAGTCCCCACTTGCCCAGCTGAAGCAAAAGCTGTAGGATGCTCATGACCCTCTCAGGGGAGCTCCTACTCCTGAGGGGTCATTGGGAGGGTTACTTCCTCCCAAGCGTGTCCTGAAGCTTTCTCCTATGTGTTAGGGGATTGTTCTCCTGCTAGGCTAATTGTTCTCATTTCTAAATTTTCAGTGGCACGTGGTTCAGTGCCTGCTTGCGCATGATAGTGGTTCACATTAATGCTTGTCGGGTTCCACTCAGTCAGCCTCTCCAAGGGTTCTCATGTGGTTGGTTGGACACTCCAGTCCCTTACTCTGCTGTTGTTAAAGAGAGGAGACAAAGTGAAAAATGGAGGTGAACGCTTCCTTTTCCCCTTACCCCTTGAAAAGCCCGCATTATATATGAAGTTCCTGGCCACTTAGACAATTTGAGGCTGATAAGATCATTTGCCCTATGTCCTGTTCTTTGAGAGCATATTGAAATAATGAGGAGTTTCAATCTAGCTTCTGTATCACTGAACTAGGACTCCTTTATGCAAGCAGAGCTGGGGATTTTTAGGCAAGTTGTTAGGGATGTAAGCTTTTCCTGTTTGCAGTTAGGTTTGGGGGTCATGATTTGATCTGTGTTCTATCCAGGTCTGTGTAATAATGGTTTATGCCATCATGGGATCCTACCATCTGCTTCTAGTGGTTTAAAATAACAGCACACTTGGCAAACAAGGTGAGAGCCCAGCTAAGGAACCTGGATTTACACTGATATTGTTAACTTCCAACAGAGGAGGCAGTCATCTGGGGGCACTCTGGGAAGACAATTTGATTCTGTGGCCATCTCAAAGCTCCATGTCATAGGCATAGCACACTCAAACCACAATAGGAGCCAGCTATTAAAATCACGGAGACTTTACCATGTGGTTAGCCCTGTTCCCTCCCATTGTAAAGACTTGGTGCCATGATCACCGACATTCACAAATGGTATGAAAGGGGCATTATTCATAGTCCTACTGTTCTTTGTGTTGTACAAGTTCAATTATAACAGATGTAATCCTTACCCACTATGACAGAAAACACAGAAATATGCAAATGTGTGGTCAGAGGCACTATAATTAACACATTACACAAGGGGAGAGAGAGAAAGAAAATCAGACCTCATGGCCTGGATTTCAAGGCCTTCTGCATTCTGGCACTAATGTATTTTTATGGCCTCTCCCCTCACCTCATAAAGCATCCTCTATTCCAGTCACGTGAGACGATATGCTATGGCCCCAAACAAAATGGCCCTTGAACTTTCGTACTTCTAAGCCTTTAGTAAGCTCATTCCATTGCCTGGAATAGCCTTCCCTCCAGCATTTCCTAGATGTATGGCTCATCCTTACAGCTCCTGCTCAATGGTCCTCAGCCCTGAGGATTTCCCAGATTCCCAGGTTAGAATTCAACTCTCCCTTCCTTACGCATGCATCCTCCTATATTTACCCTCTGTGGTCGGTCTTGTCTTAAAGTATCCTGTGTGGGGAGGGACCA
This sequence comes from Delphinus delphis, assembly GCF_949987515.2. Lineage (NCBI taxonomy): Eukaryota > Metazoa > Chordata > Mammalia > Artiodactyla > Delphinidae > Delphinus > Delphinus delphis. Next base: position 29,350,684 of record NC_082698.1, on the reverse strand, counting down.
GGTTTCCCCAGTCCTAGTTGTGTGGAGCTGGAAGGGGCAGTAGAGGATCAGAAGCATTCTCTTTATTACAGGCAGTCTGCAGGTGAGATCAAGAGAGTCAGGTAAAAGGGCAGGCGTGTGTGTGCACAGACAGGTTTTCCATATGTGAGGGTATGAAATAGAGTCCATTAGTCATGCCCAAAATGAGTTCCATTACTGTAAGGTCACGGCTTCCTGGAAACCTATTCAAATATGTTAAACCAAAGGGATAAATAGCTCAGTTTGATCAGATTTTGACAGTGTTCCTATAGCATCAGGTGCACTGGTGTACCCTCAAAAGGGAAAAATAAGATGTCCTGGTGGCACAGTTTCTGCTCCAGGGTCCACAGATGTCAGAGTACAAAGAGTGTGGTGACTCTGAGTTGTTCTAGAGAAGGTGAGTGGGGAGGAGGATAGGCTGTCAAGCGACTGTTGGTGTTTGGCAGCTGGTCCACAGCTTGGAGCTCCAACCCCTTGTCTGAATGAACCACATCCTGTTGTGGGTTCCCGATGCTTGGCAGCCAAAGAAATACTGATTCAAGGCCCTGGACCTGCTATAGGGATGAGGTGGATTAGGACTTGTCAGTTCCCTGAGGCTTATGTTTGTCCATCAGCTAAACCACAGCCTCTGGAGGATGTGGAGAAAGGAGAAGACAAGGGTAATTTCTTCCCTGCCCACCAGAACTGCCTATGTATTCTGCTTCCCTGCCCCTCAGTTTAGAATCAACTGCCCAGAAACGTGTTAGCTTTACTCTAAAGTGCTCATTTACCAGGATTTCATCTGGGTCACCTGGAACAGAACAGAAATCTCTGCTTGCAACGAGGGTCCCCAAGTGAGTGGAGCTGGGGTGGGGACACCACAGTATTGATGGACAGCTATGCAGAGAGATTCCAGCTGCTGGGAGTGATCTGGAAGAAAATGTATTCTAGAGCTGAGAGCAAATGAAATCTCTCAGAAAGTAACAGTGAAAATGCTGGATTCCTAAACATCTTGGTTTAAGATGTCAAGTCACTGTAAAATATAAAAGCATTTTATAATCCTCTAATCTGCACAGAGATCTGTACATTACTAATCTGGGAGTTAAAACAAAACAAACAGTAAAATCTTTGGGAACCGTACACATCTTTCCACTTAGTCATAGAGAACTCCCAGGGGCTCCTGGCATGTTTGCACCTTTGGCAAAATGGCTTAGTGCCTGAATGAAGAATAGAATCTGGGTGAAATCAGAGATGCAAATCAGCTGGAATCTTGTTCCAGTATTTTCTAGAGGGACAATAGTTCTCAACTTTGGCCACATATTTGAATCACCTGGGGAGCTTTAAAAAATACTGGTTTCTGGGTCCCAGTCCAGAGCCTGATTTAATTGGTCTGGGGTGTGGCCTGGGCACTGGGGCTTTTAAAGGCCCCCAGGTAATTCAAAGTAGAGCCACGGTTGATCAGCACGAGCTGATGACGAAAGAGTGGGAGTATGTTGGTAGCTGGGGCAGGGGTCGGGGATCAAATAGTTTTCTAACCATTACGTTCTAAATTTCTTTTGAATAAACAGGTTTTTTCTTACTCTTTTGGAGTACCATGTAAGAGGCCACATTTTTTAAACTAAAAATAACATGTGAACTTTTCAAAGGCAAATTTTTTGTTGAATAGTGTAGAGTGAGCACTTCTGCTATTTCTGCAGAACTGCTGCATCTAACGTTTTCCCTGTAGTGAGCGCTCTGGTGCGATGGATGAGCTCCTCAGTATGCACCAGGGAGGGGTGTGCATGGCACTTCACAGCAGGAATTCAGAACCAAATCCAATGGAGCATCTGCACAGATAAAAAACTCTGTATTTCTTTAGCACTGAGAAGGAAAAGTGTGCTTTTCTTGAAAAGCAAGGTCGCTAAAGTCATTTAGATTCCTCTCAGGTCTTGGGCTGTGTCACAGAGAGCTCCCCACAGACAAAGAGCAGTTCAAGCTCTCTTCAGGCAGAAGGCACTAAGGGGGTTAAATATATCGTTCAGTACCCTCACTATATTTTCCAGATATGTATATAATTAGTTACTTAGATAATGCTGTATGCATTGCTTATAGCTACTCTCTCTTTAGGAGCCACCCAAAACCCTCAAATGAGCACAAGGGTGAAAAGAATCCAAACTCCTCTAGGTCTTGCTGAGTAAGCGTACATTGAGTAAAAACTGGAAGGCTTATTTCTCTACACTTTTACTTCTCCTTATTTTTTCTACAGACTGACTCTGAGCCTTAAGTATAAGAATTCTTATAAATACATATAGTCATATATATTTATATTTATACTTTCACAGCATCTATTTCAGACTTTCTGAACTGGAACACTAACTTGAACTTTGCTGGTTAGAAGTACCACCTTCCTGTTCACCTTCAACCATTTCGTACATCTCCCCAATCCCAGGCATCTCTCTTGCCTCTCCTTGCTCCCAGCCTCTGCGGCTCCTCTGTCCCTCTGAGGGGCTCTGAGTGGCCTTTCAAAAGGCCTGCAGGTGATGTGGTTACATGTGCAACAGCAGGGCCTTTACCTCCAGGAAAAAGAGGTCTCCACCATCTTTTTTTCTGACATTTTAAAACTGGCACCTGAAGCCCTGCAGAGGTTAACAGGTTTCCTCACACACTCTCAGCTTAAAAAGCACTATTGATGTTCCTTAGCTCTTACAGAACATCAAAGCGAATTCCAAACGCATTAAAGTAATGAATATAACAAATGAAACAAAAAAGAAACTAGAAGAAAATAAAGATATATATTTATCTGATTTCAGGAATATAAGTAGATAACCATATAAATGGAAAGAAGGAACCACAAAGCAAAAGGTAGATTTAACTGTATAAAAAGGGAACACTTCTGTATGTCAAGATAACACCCTAAAAATGAAATAGTTGGAAAAATAGCAAATAAAATGCTGAGGAAAATATTTCAACACATATGATAGGTAGCAAAGGGGAAATTGCCTTATATTAGAAAAAACTTACAAATCATTAATAAAGTGGATAACAGCCCAATAGAAAAATAAACAAAGGGGATGTAGAAAATTCACAAAAGCAATAAAATGCTAATAGATGCAAAAATTTCAACCTCACTAATACTTAAAGAATACAACTTAACATAATAATACTGTTATTCATTATGAAGTTGGAAAAGATTTTAAAATATTACTGTTCTGTGTTGGTGAGGTAAATTGTAATAACAAAATGTTCACATTTCCTACTCCTTCTCAGACCTCCACAACTAAGCTTGTCTGAGGTAAGAAAATTGAACAGTTAATCATATGAGATAAGTTTATATAACTCAATGGATTCCAAGGTGAACAGACAGGGAGTGATCAGGGAACCTGCTATTTGAGGAATGGCTGAAGAAGCTGAGAGTGTTTAGATTGGAGGCTAGAACTCTAAGGGAACACATATTGGAAAATTGTTACAAGGATGGTATAGATTTACTCTGCTTAATTTTTCTAAAGCAAGGATAGAAATGGGAAGAAAACACCCTTTGGCCACAAGTAAGGAGGATCTTTCCTGCAATAAGACCTGTCTAGTCCTAAAGTGGGCCAACTCATGAGATGAAGAGTCTTATCAAACAGAAGCTGACGGGCTTTTTGTCAGGGATGTTATAGAAGAAACTTCTTGATCTCTAAGAGTACTTCCAAAATTTTCCTCTATAAAGTCATCTTTTAATAATTTCATAACTTTTATAGAGTGGTTTATTTTAAGAAGAAACTAATTTAAATGATCCCAGACAAGTGAGGATAATGGAAACCTGCAGGGAATACATCTGGTCAACCAGAGTTCAAAAACTCCAAGTACCAACTAATATAAGCAGTATAGAACTTGAACACTTAGATGTCTTGAATCTGCTGAGATATATGGAGTAATGGCCCCTTCAGTCCCAGAAGACAGGTCTTCAGGTTTTGTTTCTGAGTGAGAATTCTTGGTATAGAATTCTTTTTTTTTATATAAATTTATTTATTTATTTATGGCTGCGTTGGGTCTTCATTGCTGCGCGTGGGCTTTCTTTAGTTGTGGCCTTACGGGCTTAGTTGCTCCACGGCACGTGGGATCCTCCCCGACCAGGGCCCAAACCCGCGTCCCCTGCACTGGCAGGCAGACTCCCAACCGCTGTGCCACCAGGGAAGCCCTAGAATTCTTAAGGTTAAGGTTTTTCCTAAAGCTCCTTTTACCAGATCTGTCCATGTCCCAAAATAAATGTGATGCTTCCCGATATCTGTGGTGGGTCAGGTGGTGGCCAGTTCAGCCCTCAGAACTTTTCATACTAGCCAAGCTCTGAATCTGGAGATGAAGTATCATAATGTGGTCTGTTCCAACAGGGACATGAAGATATTTTTAAAGTCTTAGCACCTGGGAGTTACTTCAGTATTTTCAGAACCTCTCTGTTTGGCTAACATCAAATGACACCTCTCTAAAGGCATGCAGTTAGATGCCAATGTTTTCCTTTGATATAGGATTTAATGAGGCTGAAATCAAAGCAAAAGTTATATCCCAGAGAGATGGAAAAAATAAGCAGTATGTAGAAAAAAGAAGAAAAAGATGTTCATTTCTTCACAGAACAGGCAATAAGATTCTTGGTTCATAGGAGGCTTGAAATTCTTTCAGCTAAAACATGGCAGCTGAAGGAGAGGCTCATACAGATATGAAATTTAAACGTTTAATATGAAACCTATTAGCCCCAAAGCAGAAATATTCTGCACCTCTCTCATGGCACCACCCACAGTCTGCTTCCTGTTTGTTTTTTTGCTTCTAATAATAGAGATGAACTTTTTGAGGGCAGAGACCTCAGAATCCCTTTCCCCTCCAAACATCCCTATTAAATAGCTCTTGAAGGTCAGCTGATGACGTGGCCTGGCAATCAAGAGACATTCTGATCTGAAACATCACATTAAACTTTATGTTCAGAGTTTTTTCCTAATTTGTCTACTCGTGTTTCCCGAGTTCTTATTAATTATGGGACCACAATTCATTAAGAATTTAGCCAGATTAGTTGCCACTGAAAGTCAGAGTGATGAAGAGGAAGAGTTACGTCTGGCACAAAGCAGGATCTCAATCAAAGTTGATGAATGGATAAAGATACACACTCTCCAGTTTCCCTGGGAGTCCTCCCCTGACAGCATCTTTCCCTCTGAGGGTGGGGCTCCATGAGGTTCAGGGGATCTGGCAGTGTCTGTGTGCATGGGGTCAGAATATAAAATGCTGAGATGGATTTTTAGAGACCTCAAGTTAAACCAACTTACAGGCACTCCTGGTATTTAATAATCATTTGGTTTGAGAAGAGCATAGAAGAAACAGAAGGGAATTCCCTGGTTTTGCTGAGAAAAAAAATGGCTTTCCCTAAAATTCTGTGATTGGGAAATGGAATCTTAGAAGCAGCTCAAAGAAGAACTTTCACAGAGGATCTGAAATTAGGATTCGTGAAGAAAAGTTAATGGAAAAGGGATGAGTTAGCCTAAAGGAGAGAAAACTGGTGGGTCACCTAATACTTTTCAAATATATTCATAATGTATCATGAATACATAATACATTGTATTCTTAAGCCTAAGATGAAATGAACTCAGATAGTATCATGACAGAGCTCGGCTATATATAATGTATATTTTTCAATATCATTATAATTTTACATTACTGGACTCTTAGGGTAGCACAGTGTTGAAGAAAGTGCAGTGGACTTGGGGTCAGGAGAACTGGATGATAGGTACTTTCTAGATCTGTCACTTAATACTTGTGTGACTTTTTTTTTTTTTTTTTGCGGTATGTGGGCCTCTCACTGTTGTGGCCTCTCCCGTTGCGGAGCACAGGCTCTGGACGCGCAGGATCAGCGGCCATGGCTCACGGGCCTAGCTGCTCCGCGGCATGTGGGATCTTCCCGGACCGGAGCACGAACCCGTGTCCCCTGCATTGGCAGGCAGACTTTCAACCACTGCGCCACCAGGGAAGCCCAAGTTGTGTGACTTTTGAATGAGTCACTTAGTGCCCTAAAATTCAGTTTCTTCAACTCTAAAATGCTTCATGGTGCTGTTTATTATATATAAAGTCCCAGCCACAGGCACGGTCTGCCCCAGTGTTCCTATAAAATTAAATGTTCAGACAGGATTGAAACTGTGGGCACTCCTTCCCTAGAGGTCTTTAGATATAGAGCATCTTCTGGTCCAGATGTCCTAGCTACAGACTGTCTGAGGGCAGGGGAGTGAACCAGACCACCTCAAAGCATTATTCCACCCCAGGGTTCTTAGCATCAGTGCATCAGAATAGAAGAACCAGTGTGATGAAAGTTGTTTCCTTCTTTTCCAATTTTTGGATCATTTTCTCTCCAGATGGAATTGAATATGACACATAGGGCAGAATGCTGGGGTCTGGTGAGACACCTGCTCCTGGTTTGACTTTCCCCTACAAAGTGAGTCTTCCTGTTCTTTGATGTAAATTGCCTTGCTTGACCCAACTTTATGTTGCTTTTCTGTTTGCTGAAAGACATTGGAGATATTTATGTCTTGGGTAGAGATGATTCCCTAAAGGACAATGTTCATTGATTTGTGATCACATGAGGCATTGGGCAGATTCTCTCGCAGATGGTAGAGCTGCCCCAAAGGTGCTCTTAGCCTTACCTAGAAGGGGAAATATTACTGTCTTAGGTGTGAATGGTAAGTGTTTCCCCCAGAAAGGTGAGGAAGCAGTGAAAATGACAGGGGAGGGACCTACAGCTGGAGGTTTTTTGGAAGAGAACTAGCGTGGTATAACTACCACTTTCTCTTGTAGCACCAGTTTCTTTGTGTGTCTTTTTGGTGGCTTGAAGAAGCTACTTTTCTGGTGACCATAGAGACAATAGGCTCCAAAAGTGAAGTGGGTGTGGGGGGAGGGAAATGGAAGAGACTAATAGAATTTTAGAGTTTGATGGGAAGCAGTAATCTTTCACCTCAACCTCCCACTGAGTAAGGAATCTCAGAGCACCTCTGAGGTGGCCATGGCCACTCATTCCTTGATTAATAGTCTACCTCCTGAGAAAGCCTGTCCTGTCCTCAGTTAAGCCAGGCATGCCTTTGGAAAATGAGCTCGTTTTGTGGTGAAATCTTTCTCTTTTAAATTGTAGTCCCTGGTTTTCTGTCATGTTAGAGGATCCTGGGCCAAATCTGTTTTCTCTCACTTAGCAGCCCTTTGAATATCTGAAGAAGGTCCTCCCAACTTACCTTATTTTTCTTGTCTAAATTAAATCTCCCTATTTTCTTCAGCCATCTTTGAAGAATATATATTCCAGACACAGAATACCCTTCTCTGGTACACACTGCAGTTTTCTAAAAGTTTCCCTTCTTCTGTCCCATAGGGTATAGGGCACCCACCTTTTGTCTGGTTCCCAGAGTGAGAACCATCTCTTACATAAAGAGTTGAGACTTGAGTGGCGGGTCTCACAACTGGTTCACTCACTGATATCAGAAACAGGAACCTTCACTGTGGACCTGGATGTCCGGACTATGCCTGATGAGTGGCCTCAAAGGTGCTTCCTGTACAATACCTAACATCCCTGAGCCCCAAGTTCACAGGCAGCTACCCTTTCAGAGATCTGAACTATTTCCAACCCTGATGGCAATTCTAAGAGAAGGAGAATTACCCCATGTTCTCTACCCATCAAAAAAGTTTGCCGGTATCTCCCTAACCTTAAACTCCCAGGCCAAAAGGCCCAGCTGGTGGCTTGAATGGCACACTGATCTTCTTTATAGCCTCTTCCTGGTCCCTAAAGACAGAAGCAGTTACAGGTTCCCAGAGCTTTCCATCCTCTTCTGAACTGACATGGCTTCAGGCTACAGCAAGGAATTAGCAGGCACAGAACACAGAATCTGGCCCCAGAGGTTTATAAGAGAGAGGGGGAGACACCAAAGGCTGAAATCACTTCCGAGCATTTCCTTTCATCCTTCCCTGCAGAGTCTGCTGCACCAAAACCACACTCTTCCTGTGAGACCCCCATCCCAGAACCACGGAGGGCTCCTGCTCTTCTGAGCAGTTACTGAGCAGGAGAGTGGGATGTACCACCTGAACGTGTGCACGGCAGTCCCTGTCCGGCAGCTTACAGTCAGAGATGGCTCAGCACATTCTCTCTAGAACGAGAGAGGTGTTAAATTAGTAGGAGTTCACAGGAAGAGGAACAGGCTTGGAGAAGTGAGTGAAGGGCCCAGAGTTCCACAGTGAAGTACTGGCAGGAATAGGGCTGGAATCCAGTTCTGTTGACTTCTAATCCAAAACTCCCTTTAATACAATATATGTAAAATCATATGTGTGTGTCTGTATTTATACTTCTATATGTATGTGCATGCATGGATGTGTGAAATTTTCATTTGTAGAAGGCTTCATTTCACCCATATGCTCTAATTTGATTCTCACAATAACCCCACTTGACAGGTAAGGGAGCTGAGGTCACACAGGTAATGGTAGCCTGGATTCATATCCAGGCTTTCGGGTTCCAGCTCCCTCTTCTAATTGCATAACATTGCTATTTGATTTCAGTGGGTGTTACCAAATTCCTCTTCAGGACCCCTGTGGAATGAAATTCTCTTTTTCCCTGTCCTTCTCTGACGTTGTCAACAAAGCCAGAACATAGCTCCTCACCAAGATGGTGACAAGGTTAGATGCACGAGAGCATAATTGGAAATGCAGCATATCGGTAAGCCAGTGAGAGTCACTTCAGTCACTCTAAAGAGAACGTATAAGCAGGACAGGGGCCAAGGTGTGGCCAGGTTCAAACATCAGAGCTGTGATCCTGGAGGCAGGGACACAGGGTTGGGTAAACAGGGTTAGAGGCCTGTGCCCTTGGCTGATGGAGAAACAAGCTCATAAAATGGTGCCACCCTGGACCATCATTTCCTCATGTTTCATGGTTTTGCATTTATGCAGTTCTTATGTCTTTTTACCATAATCTTAACAGATGTCTTATCCACACATTATCTTAAAAGTCTGAGAAGATGCTACTTTTGAAGAACATTCTTAGAGCAGTTGTTCCCCTCTTCGTCCCCAACTGGCTAGAGTTCTGAGTTGAGGAAGAGGAAGGCAATGGGCATTTACTGAGCATTTACTAGGTATCAGGAACTTTATATAGATGACTTCATTTACTTCTCTTCACAGGAGAAGTTTTACAGTTGAAGAAACTGAGGCTCATAGAGATGATGTAACTTGCCTCAGGACACAGCCAGCAAGTGGTAGAGCTGGGATTTGACACCTCAGCCTGTTAGACTAAGGCATTTGGTCGGTTCCTTCCACGTGGTACACGTGGTCTTCCTGACATTGGGCAGGCTCAGCTCCTAATATCTTGGGTTCTAGAGGACCCTGAACTGTCACAATCACTGCTGAGGAGTCAGTCCCTCTGCCAGACGTGACTTTGTGAGTCATTACTGAATGGCAGTGGGAGACTTAAACATACGGGCCTCAGAAGATCAGACCAGGATGAGAATTTTAGAGCCGGAAGGGACCTTACCAAATATATAGCAACTCTTGAATTTTGCAGATGAGGAAACTGAGGCCTAGGGGTTAGGATTAAAGGATGTGCCCAGGTTATTTAGTGAGCCAGAACCGAGTCTCCTGCCTAGAATGAAGACCAGGAACTCAGCACACCAGTCATGAACTACTGGGAAATGGAGAGAGGGGATAAAATGCCACGGGAGTTCTGCTGGGATAGATAGGATTGAGGGGAAAGAAAAGTGGGAGCAATGTACTTATAGCCAGAAAAAAGAGCCAGTATGTGAACCAAGACTGAATACAGATCTAGCGTGGGCTAAAGAGGCTCAGTAAGTGACTTCCCAGATTGTGTTTTGTTCCCATTGCATACAGTTGGAAACCAAATGCAAGCCACCAAGGTTGCTGTGAAACAGCAAACAATTATAGCGCAAATAGTTGTGGGCAGCTGTGGGAACACAAGCCACCTGCTCCAAGTTTATAGCTTTGTTAAACTTGGTAAACATTAAAAAAGGAATGGGAGCGCTCCCAGTCTGTACAGTATCCCATACCCTTCCTGGGAGGTCTTCCTCCAGGATGGGGTGGCCTAGAGCTGCTTTCTGTGTTGCCAAAGTCTCTAGAAGAGACTGAGGGAGGTAGAGTATCACAGAATCATACACTTACAGAGTTTGAAGAGACTACAGGGCCCCCAGAATATAATTTCTCTCTTAATGTTCAGATAAGGAAACTGCGTTCCAGAGAGGTGATGTGCCCAGAACTATAAAGTTAGGGGCAGAACTGACTCTTTTTTTATTCTTACAGTGATTTTATTTTATTTATTTCTCCAGGGTTTTATTTACATTTATTTTTTATTAAATTAAAAATTAATCCAAATTAACCCCAAATTAAATCTTTTAATTAAATCCAAATCTTTAATTCATTAGCACTGACTCCTGATCTCTGAACTTCTGATCCTTTGTCCAGTGCTCCTTCCTTTAAGCCCCACAAGGTTTGTAGATGGAGACAAACAGGGAGTTACAGCATTACAGAATGTTACAGCTGGAATGGATGTGGTTCTTAACTACACTTGTTTTTGGTTGTCACATGACTGGGGGTGCTATTAGCATTTAGTGGGTAGGGACCAAGGATGCTAAATGGCTTAAAATGTGATCATCCCTGCATAATGAAGAATCCTGTGGTCCAGAATCCAAGAGTGTCCTTATTGAGATATATTTTGTCCATCGTTTGACTTTATGGTTGGGGACTCTAAGCCTAGAGACAGGGAGGGGCTTGACCAGGGTCCTAAAGGGAGTAAGCAGTCCCTGAGTGAATTAGCAGCAGCCTTGGTGCCTCAGCAAAGCGGCACTCCAACTCCCCGCACACCCAGCTCCTGCTGCGCTCGCTCCTAAGCTACTTCCGGGTCGGCACTTACTTGGACTTCAGGCCCTCCTGTCCATAGGGCTGCAGTAGGTACTGGTGCACAAGCTTGTCCCTGAGAGTCCCGGCCAGTTTAATTTTCTTTCTTGATCGGTGCAAGTTGATGATAAAAAGTGTAATGGACCCTCGAACATAGTTGTGGCTGATATCCAGAGAGAGAGAGAGAGAGAGAGAGAGACAGAGGGAAAGATGGAAACACAGTGGTCTGTTAGATGCTTCTAGATCATTTACAGGCTGCATGAAACAGGACTACCCCAGGAAAGGGCAATTATTTTATGGTTCTTGGCCATCCTAGCCCTTCAAAGACAGGAAGGCCTTGTTACTGTGGTGTCCTGCAAAGAAGATACCCACTTCCCACCACACCCCTTTTGTTTTTCTTTAAATGTATTGCAATAATTTTAGAAAAAAAAATATCTTTTCCTGAATATGGAAGTAAAATATGCTGATTGGAAAAAAAAAAGGAAAAATATAGAGAAACACAAAGAAGAAAAAGAAAAATCCCCCATAATCCAAGTGTCTTAAGATATGATAACATTTTGGTAGATACCCTTCCAGTATTTTTTAGTTTATTAATTCAACAAATATTTACTGAGTTCTTTGACACATACATATATATATTTCTCAGTTTTTACATAATTGGGATCACATTGTTCACCAGTTTTTTTAGTTCGTGAACATCTTAAACATGCTGCCATGTTATTGTTATTATATATTCTTTTTTTTTTCTTTTTTGCAGTACGTGGGCCTCTCACTGTTGTGGCCTCTCCTGTTGCGGAGCACAGGCTCCGGACGCGCAGGCTCAGTGGCCATGGCCCACGGGCCTAGCCGCTCCGTGGCACGTGGGATCTTCCCAGACCAGGGCACGAACCCACGTCGCCTGCATTGGCAGGCGGACTCCCAACCACTGCGCCACCAGGGAAGCCCTATATATTCTTCACTTATAAAAGAATATTAAGTTCTTCAATCATAGAAATTTATTTAACTAGGCTCCTCCTTTGGGGACTTATGTTGTTTGTAATTTTTTGCCATTATAAATTATGTGATGCAGGACTTCATTTATATAAACTTTTTGCACTTCATGATTATTTCTGATGGATAAAGTGCTGGAAGTTGGAAACACTAGGTCAAAGGGAATGCAGTGTATGATTCCTCACCAAATCTGATTCCTACCCAGTTGGTGCCCCTCTCTGTGGGAAGATTATTTTGTCCCTGCTCTGTTGAACACTAGAGTGATCACATGATTGGCTTTGGTCAATGCAATGTGGGTGGACATGTTAAAACCTCTGGGGCAGAGGCTTTAGTAAGCAGCCCATATTTTGCCATGTCTCTTTTCCCTCTGCCAGAAGACTGACAATGTTCTTGAGAGAGGCTGCTCTATTGATCTGCATCCTGGAATGAGGATGATGTGGAGAGATATACAGCTGAGCCATGACAGACAAGTAATGTGAAAGAGAAATACATTTTCTTGTTGAAAGCCATGGAGATTTGGAGGTCCTTTGTTATCAGAGCATAACCTCATCTATCCTGACTAATATACACATTTTGATAATATGGATATTATCTAGAAAGCTTGTATCAGTTTGCTCTGATCACCTACGTATGAGAGCACCCATATCCTCATACCCCTAAGAACACTGGATATTAACCTTTTAAAATATCTTTCTCAACCTGAGAGGTGATAATGGGATTTCAATGTTGTATTAATTTGTATTTTTAAAAAATTCACACTGAGGCACAGTATTTTTTTCATTTGTCTCTTTGCCACTTCTTCTTTTGTAAACTGACTGTTCATGGCCTTTGCCCATTTTTCTATTGATATATAAAAACTATTTATTAAAGATAGTGATCCTTTGTTTGCATGTATATTGCAAAATTTTTCCCAGTTTTCTTTGACTGATTCAGTTTGTTCGCGTTGTATTCTGATGTATAAAAGTTCAAAACTTCTAGGCAGTCAAATTTATTGATCTTTTTGATTTCTACTTTTGCTACTTTACCTACCCCATGATTATATAACTATTCACTTTTTGGAATCCTTTTAAACCAGCACAGGTTTAAAAAATGGCCCCATCCTGCTTTCAAAGGAGAAATTCAGAGCAACTCTAAGTCAACTGTGCCCACAGGAAAATATCATTCTCTGCAGAAACAGCACAGCTCAGCCTCTGGGTCACTCATCTATGCCTCTAAATGTGCTAATTAAGAGTTGAGTGACCAAGGGCCAGTCATTGTGATAACTTGGACTAAAAAAAAATACAGAATACAGTTTCCAGGTCTCATCCCTTTATTTAATCCATTTGTGATTGGGGTCTGGGAATCGATATTAAAAAAAATCTTTCCAAGATATTTGGCAGATGAGTTTGGTCTGGGAACCACTTGCCTAGAGCAATCCATTAAGGTTATGAGAAGAATCCCCAGAGTATACCGTTTTGGCTGTGTGTCCGATGATTTTCCTTGCATCTGTAGGAGGGTACATTATTGCATTCAAGGTTTTTTGGATACCTGAATTGATATTCTGATAAATTATTAAATGACTCTTCTATTTGGTCCCTCCTCCTCTGGTCCTTCTTCTCAGTCCCCTGAAGCATGTGAACTAGCTTTTGAAGCCAACGAGTTAGGTCAGGAGAGAATGCCAATTTATTTGTGCAGACTCGTGTCATCAGAGATCTGAAGAAAGATGCTGCTAGCCGATGTTAGCATTTAGCAACATTAAAGAACACCAACTAAATTCCATTGGTGGGCTTTAAGCTTAGCTTAGCTGTGTGCAAAACTACATTAACTACAGGCACTGTGGGCTTCAGCGTGTGAGCAAAAGCAGGCGTGCATGAGTACCAATTTTCACAGACTGTGGTGAAGCCTTCTGCTAACTCCCATCAAACAACCTTCTCAAAGGCTAGCAGCGGAGGCGGACAGAGCTGCGTGTTTGCATTTAGGAGTTTCTCCTCTGCAGAGCTGGGGCAGAATGAGCCCTTGGAGATGGCAGAGGAGAAGGGAGGCATGTGGGGAAGTGGTGGGTGGGAGGGAGACCTGAAATCACACCACTGCTTCAGGGAAAGCTATCTTTTCAAGCTGCTCGGCAGTGGTCTGATTTCCATTTACACAGTTCCACTGGGGGAGACAAGCCAGTACTGAAAGCCAGCCCAGACACCAACTGGCCGAGGCTCTCACAGAGCTCACGGAGCCTCCTCAGGTAGGAGCTGGCATTGAAGACCCCCTCGATCATCGCTTTCCCTGCTTGGCCGATGGGCAAGGACATTAAGCAGAGGCCTTTGGCTGTGAAGACACATTCTTGGCTGGGGAATGCAGCACCAACCTGAAAGTACTATGTTGAGAAACCAGATTCCTGAAGAATGTACATTCTCTGCCGACAGAAGAATAATCTTGGAGGACTATCTGTTCCCTAAGGAAATGGGGTCTTACTGAAGGTGTGGACTGGAGGCAACTGCTGACCTTCTGATGCTGTCAAGTCCAGGGGGCTTTTTGTTCTCTTAGTTAATGCCCCTGCTGTCTGGTAGAACATCTGTCTTGTTCCATGTCTCACTCATGGTAAGACTTTGTCACCAGCAGAGAATGCGTGTATCTGGAGTTCATCTTTCTGGCTGTTCTTTTGCTGCCTGACATCCCTATGTTGCCATGTGGGAGGGGGAGGAAGTGAGTCAGGAGTGGGGACTGGGCCTGGAATATCATGGATAGAAGAGGCGAGGGGTGTCATATGGGGAGGTGCATCTTGACTTACAGATGAAAAACAGTCCCTGTTCTAGAAATGTCTCCAGTGAAGCTGGGAGACTAGGAAAGGGAAGGGAGGGTGATGCTTTGAAATCCGTGGCCATTTCCAGTGAAAGTCTATGTGTTTGAAAACTGTGTTGGTCCATTATCTCCAAATCTAATTCAAAGTTCTTAGGTTCGGTAAAAGTCAGGCCATATTTTGCCAAACATCTTTTCCCCTAATTTCAAAGCGTTGTGTATTTTAAGGGAAATTTAATCCACATGTTTCTGATTCATTTACACTTAACTCATCAAAGTATTGTTTTGTAAGAGCGATTTGATGTCCAAGAAGCCTCAGGAACCTTTTTATGAGTCTTTAAAAAACTTCTTCTGAAAAACAGGAAGTTGTGCTTTGCCAATAATAAACGAACTTGAACCCCAAAAGGCTCAGTTTTGCTTCAGTATCCACCAGGCTTCAACTGGTTCTGAACTTGGCTAAGGACCTCAGCTCCTCCCAGAAACATACATTGTGCTAGCAGAATGGTTTAGAAAAAGAAGGTTTCCTAGTCAAAACTTATTCGTTCTCTGAATAAGAAGACTTAGGGTGAGAATTGCTATGCTGCCAGTGTCCTAATTTGTTGGTTCTAGAACAGAAAGCAGAAAATCACCTGCTAGTGTTGGTATGAGTATCTAACTCTTTATCCTAAATCAGTCATAAAAGACAATCGTCTACTAGGTCAGAAACGACCCACGGTCTAAGAGATGCCATGAGAGGGAGTGAGGTATTCAAGTAGAGGTTCATGACTGTCAGGGAGATTGTAAAGGGCATTTCTGTGTTATATAGGACACCAGGCCAAAGATCTCTAAGGGTTCTTTCCAAATGTAAAAATCTTTACATTATTAATGTTGCTACTTGCCTATACGTGTGATACCATAGAACCTTTGGAATTTAATACAATAATACAAATGCGAATATCTGGCAAGATGCTTGGCACACAGCAAGTGTTCAATACAGACTGGAGTGCAGGAATTATTTTAAAAGACCCCTTCTTTGGTTTATTCTACTGGTAAACTTATACTTTTCCACCCAATTCCCTATTTTGAGCAAGGATATATATTTTCAGAGTATTGGTCAAGACTGGACAGCGTGAAGCTAACATGCCCACTCTGGGACATTTCTGTGACCTTGGCTTCTTTGGCCACAAATAAACTAAGTGAACCAGGAGTGCTTCCTCGTGACTGCTATGCAGGATGAGGGGGCACAGACAGGGCACGTGGCTTCCCACAGAGAAGGAGCAGAGACACTTCTATCTTTGCGCCCACCTATCTAAGGCACCGGACACCCACTAACATGGAGAAGATCTGCAAACTCAGCCAGCTCAGTGTATCCACTGTGGGCTTTCTTCTCTAATAGGAACAAAAAGACCTTCACCCCAGTAATCACTAAGGTCATCTGTGGAATAGATTAGTAAAGTCATTTCTTTCTTTTATGTAACAGGGAGAAAGAGGGATGGAACTGACAGAAGCACAGTGGCACTGTTTCCCCAGAGAGGTTCTGGAGTGACTTTCCATAGAAAGCAGAGGAGACCTGGTGATGGAGAGAGAATATTGAATGCAATGAATGATTTGATGCTAGCGAATGGCAGAATTCTTAACCATTCCACCACACCCCTTCCTTCTGGCCAGTGTGGTAACAGCAAAGGGAAAGAGATCTATAACTGTAAATCATCAGTGATGTCTGGATGCCCTATTTCTGCATTCATTCACTCGCCCATTCATCAAACACTCACTGAGACCTTCCTCAGGCCAGTCACTCTACTGGACACCAAGAATACAAAAATGCATGAGGCACTGGCCCTGAGGGCACAGTATATTCAGAACATTAGTGACAACTTCCCACGAGAATGTCAAAGAACGTCAGGATGAACACTGGGATGAAACAATGTGAAGAGACCTCTGTGAAGACCCTCAAATTCTGCTAAGCCCGTGGCTTGACTACTGACATTTTCCCCTGCGTCCTCAGACCTGTAGTATAAAGGGCACATACTGATGTGCTTCCCAAAAGAGACAAAAGGTGCCAAGAGTAATTTTTCTCTCTTGAAGCTGGGGGTCCACCTTTTGGGTGGTTACCTCAAGGCCAGGGTGGAGACAAGGAATACAATGTTTCCTTGTGTGGTGATCAGATAACTCCAGCCAAGGCCATAAAGCAGTCACTCTCTGTCAGGTATTGGATTGAGCTTCCTGTTGAGCAAAAGGGACGTTGAAAGCCTCTGGCCTCTGCCCAAACCAGCCTCCACTCATCCACAATAGGCACTTGTATCTACAGACAAGACAACTGGCCCCTGACCCCGCTATGCTCAGAGTGAGTCTTTGAAAAATCTTATCCTGATAAATTAACTGGCTTGGCTCCTCTGTCATCAAGGAAGGGGAAGGAGCGTCTGTTGTAACCTGACCGCTGGAGCTCTTTGTGCCTCCACTACCCGTGATCAGCTCCTGACAGGCTCACTGGAGTGAAGATCTGGCTGGGGGCACGTGCCTCCTCCTCCCTCACTCCCACTCCACACAAGGTTTCTCTGCAGGAAGAGAAAAGTTCTTACTTCCAGAGCTGCCTACTCTGTTCCTTAAACAGACAGTGATGTAAGAAAGCCATATTTGGTCTGATGGGTTTTGCTTTAGGCTCAGTTTTAAGTTTTTACCTTATGAACCTCACGTTTTAAAATATTTTATCTGCCAAACTTTATTTATTTACTAATATTTTTCCTATTTTTTAAAAGACAACTCTGACAACCAGAGCTTCAGATGAAAAAGAACATAATCATACCTGTTACCGTGCTGATTGTTCAAAGTCCGGCCCCCTAAAAGAGGAAGCCTAGATTTTATTTAACCTTTAAAATAGCTGAAAAGGTTTTCCAAATACTGAAATAGCTCTAAAGCTGGCCTGACTACTTTTGGGCACTCTCAGTTTGGGATGCACTGGTATATGGTTAGGTTTCTAGTGGTATAGCTCTCCAAAATGCATCTTAGAGATGTAGACTTATTTCCTCAAGCTCGCCTGGTGTATCTTAGGAACAGATTTTATATCTCTACCCTTGGTTCAGGCATAGGCATATAAATAAGCCTCCTGGACATTACATCAACTGGCTGAGAGAAAATGCTCAGTAAAAATTTGTTGGATGAAGAAGTAAATGAACAAATGGCATGTATTTTTATGAACATTTTATGAATAAATCCTGTAAGTGTGAGAGAGGGGGTTTACTTGGAGAAAAAGCTGTTTATCAGAAACCATTTGAAACCTGCAAAGAGCAGGTAAAGTGAATCCAGAAGTGGTTTTCAATAAGTCTTGAAGGGGCCCCATATATGAAATTCTCAAAGGGGCCTGAAGCTCCCCAGGGGTGGCTTTCTGTGCCATCTCTCTGCAGACTTACTTGTGGTGGTTTGTGCAGTGAGCATAAATCCTTAGTTTGTCCCGGATCACTCGGCCTGGCCGTGGCTTCCGCTGGAGCCCAGCCACATGCACAGCCAAGACCTTGGGGCCAATCAGGCGCTTGTAAAGGAGAGAGAGCCAGTAGTCCTGAGGAGAACAGAGAGGCAGAGAGTCAGAGATAGACACACATTCGGGTGTTCTGAGTAAACATACAAACACGCAGGCCAGAATCCACTTCTTACCAGGAATATGGTGAATCAGGACCAGCGAGACCCTAACCCTGTAAGCATGATCACCCCAATGAAGTGCTCATTTTCGGTTCATAATGAAGTGGGCATTATCTAAAGTGGCCTTTGCAGCTGGCCAAATGAGGAAGTGTCAGTGGGGCGAGCCCCGAGTGGCATACAAAGCAAATGAATCAGTTTTTCACATATAAAAGACCAACCAGCTGGGCCTTGAATTTTCAACTTTCTTTTCCTATGACTTTACTTTCATACTGGTTTATGACTTCTGTTTAATTATAGGATGGAAGATTTCCAATCTTCGCGATTGTCACCAATGTGAGAATCCAACATAGCATCCTCCAAATATTGTCACTATTAATGTGGTGGGAGGAGGATGACGTTCCTCCAGACAGGAGACCAGAGTCCTGATTCCAGAGGTGAAAATACAAACAGAAGAATGTCTGCAAACCATGGTGCTAATTCTTGGTCACCCTCAATAATTCTAAACTAAAAACAATGTGGTGCTTTTAAACATTCCAGGGTCCATTTGTAGTTGATTAATAAATACTCAGGGGCTTCCCTGGTGACGCAGTGGTTGGGAGTCCGCCTGCTGATGCAGGGGACACGGGTTCGTGCCCCGGTCCGGGAGGATCCCACATGCCGCGAAGCGGCTGGGCCCGTGAGCCATGGCTGCTGAGCCTGCGTGTCCGGAGCCTGTGCTCCGCAGCAGGAGAGGCCACAACAGTGAGAGGCCCGCGTACCGCCAATAAATAAATAAATAAACAAATAAATAAATAAATACTCAATCTGTAATCCACACAGGAGTTTGAACTTACAAATGCCTATTTACTGCCACCTTAATTTCTACTGTATTTGCTATTATCATGTTTTATTTTTATTTTCTATTTTATATTGGATACAAAACATATTTTGTATTTGTTTTGTATTTGCTCTTAAACCCTATTATGGGGTAATGACTTCAGTGTTTATAACTCACCATGTAAATAGGGCCTCCTAATTTGTTTAGGAGCTTCCCCCCTCCCCCCATTTCTGGAATTCAGTGGAACATACTCTACAGTGCAGGCATTCTGTTCAAGACCTTAAAGACATCAATCATGTCTTCTCAGCCTTCATCTTTCAATAATCTTTTTTTTTTTTTTCCCTTTTGTGGTCATCTATAACATCAGCTGCTTAAAAATGTCTGGTGAATTGAATAAATCAGAACAAAGTCCCAGAGCTTGTTTGTCTCCAGAATAGCTCCAGATCTGCCCTGAGCACTAAGCCTTGCCCATTTACCTTAATTAACTTTAAGTGGACTTAGGATGGCTGCTAAATATGGTTTCCTTATATTTAAAATAGCAAATATTTCATTATTGTCAATCATATAGATAAAAAAAATTCATTGCTCATACTTGACTACAATTTCTGTGTCTTTGATTTGAAGTAATCTCTGTGAAGAGATTATCACATTCACAGTATTTCCAATGGGATGTCCACCTTTTTCTCATTGATTTGTAACATATCTTTTAATATTAGTGGTAAGAATCCTTTGGAATATTTATGAAACAAATATTCTGTCCAAATTTGTAGTTTGCTTTTTATCACTTTTTATGATTTTTTTGACATGAAGAATTTCAAAAATTTTTATAGAAAAATATATCAATCTTTTTCTTTTGATTTCTTCTTTTTCTTTTATCCTTAGAAAGTCCTTCCACACACAAAGGTAAGATCAATCTTCACTGATATTTTTTCTAGTTCTTTTTATATTATCATTTAAAAATTTAAACTTTTAATTCACTGAAAAATATTTGGGTGTATGGTACTAACTTTACTATTGTCTAAATTATCTACTAGTTGTTGTAGCATCATATAGTGAATAACCTATCCCTAAACCCACCTTTATCACAAACTAAAATTTATACATATGAAATATAAATGTTTATATTATATAATATTATACATTATCATGTCTGTTATTATCTAATATATAATATACTGTATATACTATATTGTATTATAATGTATATTGTATATATTATACAATATATGATATGGTATAATGTGTATATATATTATAATACATATATACTATATATACATATATATATACATACACACATATGTACAATATAATATACATTGTGATATATAATATAAATGATATATAATTATATATAATAATGTGTATTATATAACATATTTAAAATCATGTTATATATAACACATAAAAACATAAATATATGCATATGTCATATATAATAGATTATGATATGTATATCATGATACATATACTGATAAGAAATGTTATATATAATTCTGTGTCTGGGTTTTCTATTCTATTCTACTGAACTCTCTATTTTTTTTTTTTTTTTTGCAGTATGTGGGCCTCTCACTGTTGTGGCCTCTCCCATTGTGGAGCACAGGCTCCGGACGCGCAGGCCCAGAGGCCATGGCTCACGGGCCTAGCCGCTCCATGGCATGTGGGATCTTCCTGGACTGGGGCACGAACCCGTGTCCCCTGCATCGGCAGGCGGACTCTCAACCACTGCGCCACCAGGAAAGCCCTGCACTCTCTATTTTTAAAAAATCAGTTTCACATCATTTTCATTATTATAGTTAGCATTTAATATCTAGAGATTCAAGTTCATTTCATTATAATTTTCCTTTCTTTGTTCAAATGTTCCTTAATTAGTAATATTCATTTATTTTTCCAAATAAATTCTGAAATTATTTTTTTGCAGCAGTTGTTGCAGAGAAGTTTGAAGCTAGCATGAATTTCTTTCTATGTTTGGTTAGCCTGTTTGTTTTCTATCTTTTGTGTCCTGCCAGGATGCTTATAGGAGTCATGTTTTATCCTTGATATTTGAATTTTTACCAGGAATGTGTCAATGTGAGTTTCTGCATTAATTTGCCTGTATTTGGGGACTTTTATTTTTAACATCTTTATTGGGGTATAATTGCTTTACGATGGTGTGTTAGTTTCTGCTTTATAACAAAGTGAATCAGTTATACATATACATATGTTCCCATATCTCTTCCCTCTTGCGTCTCCCTCCCTCCCACCCTCCCTATCCCACCCCTCCAGGCGGTCACAAAGCACCACTGGGGACTACTTTTAATCAGAAAGACTAAGCCTTTTCTTCAACCTGTGAGAATTTTCTTTAAATATAGCTTCAAGTTCTTATGTATATGTTTTCCATATACAGGAGAATATATGTAACTTAATGACAGTTCTGAAGCATATGAGAACCCACCATCCATCTTAAAAGCTACCATAATACCCACACTGTTGCATTTAGTTATGTGAGTCTTCCTTTTCTCGTTTATGTTTTTCATTCCCTTCCTTCATAGTTTAGTTTTATCCATATATATATATATTTGCTCCTAAGCAATATATTATTTAATTTATTAGCTGTATAAAAGTGGTATCACGCTGTATGTAGTTTTCTTTGACTTACTTTTTTCACTTAACATTATGCTTCAACGATTCATCCAGGTAGTTATGCGTACTTACGGTTTATTCATTTTCAATATTGTATGATACTCCATTGTGTAAAAATATTACAATTTATTTATCCGTTATTCGCTGATAGATATTTGAGTTGTGTCCAGAGTTTTGCTATTATGAACAACGTGTCTTTGAACATTCTTGTTCCTGTTTCCTAAGACCCAGGTGAAGAAATCTGGAGAAGCATTACTCCAATTGTGATTGGAAACCAGCAGTGCCTCATCACTTGGGTGCTTCTTAGGAATGCACATACATGGACTTTATCCTAGATGTACTGAATCAGAATCTCCAGGGGTGGGGCCCCCAAATTGTGTGGCTCTCTAGGTGATTCGGTTGCTTGTCAAAGTTAAGAGAAGCACGGTTCTATAGTACAAACTGTAGTACTGGAATTGCTGGGTAACACGCAGGTATAAAAATATTCAGGTTTACAGGATAATGCCAAACTGTTTTCCAAAGTGATTCCAATTATTCCAACTTACACTTCCTCCAGCAGTGTCTGTATGTGTTCCCTGTGATCCACATCCTTGCTAACACCTGTTATTTTCACACTTCTTAATTTTTGCCAGTCTAGTGGGCATAAAATATCTATTTATTTTTGTGTTAAGAAGTCCTTCCTCATGTCTATTTCATAAAGATATTTTATGTTTTCTTTTAAAACTTTTAGAGTTTTTCTTTCATAGTTAAGTCTTTAATCAAAGTAGAATGTAGATTCCCCTCGGGGGAATCTAGGATTTGGGTTGGTAAGTCAGCTGACAGTAGGTTAAAGCCAAAGTGAATGTGAAATTTGCACCTTTACTTAGCTCCGTGCACCACCTTCAGACGCCTCTCTCACCCTTATTCTTTTCTCAGTTCCCTATTTAGCCTGCCTCTTTTTAAAAAACTCCACTTTCCCTCTCTCACTGTCCTTATCTCTCCCTCATGTAAAGCAGCAGAACCAAATTATATTTCCTTCCTCCCTCCCTCCCTTTCTCCTTTCTTTTATTTTGCTATGATATGTGCCATTTATATAATCACAAATAAAATTAAACAAATGGAATAATCCCTGAATATCTCTTAAGGCAATGACATGAAAATGCAGAAAAATTATCTTTATGCATAGATGAGATAGGAAAAAAATAAAGAATGCACATATATATCTAACAACAGCAACAACAACAAAAGGACAGTGCATGAAAGATGCAATAGAAAGAGAACTTTTCAAACAATAACAGTCATAAAAAAGGAAGGCAAATATAATAGCTTTTCATGTCAACAATAAAAAAATCCAAAGCAAGGAATGCATTGCAATTTTCAAGGGACAAAGAGAGCCCCAAACAAACATTCTTTAAGTGTGTCAGACATGAGAAGAAGTTGAAGAAAAATAGAGTCCATTTATTAGTTGGAGAGGGAAAATTAATAACAGATGACACTAAAAAGACAGAGGTTTTAAATCTTTTCTTTTTCTTTAGTATTTGTCAGAAAGTCAATTGTGGTCTGAAAGCTGGAAAACGCAGTATATAGAGTAAGTTCAACCAAAATAAATGGGAAAAAAAAAAAGAATTTGACAGAGGGTTGCAGAATTTACTGGATTAATCACTGAACGATGTGTTCCTCAAGGTCTAAGACTACTTACTCATTCCTAAAGCCCATGCCTAGTAGAGTGCCTGGCTTATAGGAGGTGCCAGAATTCAATTATGGAATGTGTACTATGTTCAAGGCTCCATGCTAGGCATTAGGAACATAGTGGTGAATAAGACAAATACAGTTCTTGCCATCATGAAGTTTATAAATCTTATCAAGAAAAACAGTCCTTAAGCCAATGAGTTATGCAATTAATTTCAATAGAACAAATGGTAATGGAGAACTCTATGAGACCGTATAGTATCATACACATGACCCAGTCTGGGCGGGGTGTATGGTCAGCGAAGGAGTCTTGTTGCCAGAACCTGTGTGGACCTCAACCTGGAGTCTGGCTTCCTGGGAGTGGACTGTAGCTTTGGAGTGTGCACCACTAGGCTGGAAAGGTGGCAAGGGGCAGCTGCTGATGGAAATGTGATCAGGGCTTGGGCTTGCAGCCTGGGTGGTCCACACTGCGTGACCATGAGACCCTTGGTGATACACTACAGAACTAGGAGTGGGGAAGGGGTGCTGGGCTGTGGCCTTAGGCTCTGACCACCCATGTGAGGCCTGCGAATACATCTTCCATTCTACAAGCACTTTCTGAGCACATATTAGTGGCATGCAGATATTCTGCTCAGTCCAAGTGATACTAAGATGAACAGGACATCTTCCTGTCCTCAAGGAACCTAGGGGTCAAGACACATGTAAGCAATTCTCTGTAAAATGAGGCTGGCTAAAGTAAACACCACAGAAGCGGGAACCACTCGTAGAACTTAGGGAATTCAGACGCCAAAACAATTATTTATGACCAGGGGATTCCAGGAAGGCTTCTCAGAGAAACAAAAGTGGACAATTAATTTGCTTAGAGTTGAAAGATATATATTCAAATCCTGGAAAGTTATTTATTATCTCTAAATCTCAGTTTCCGGGGCTTCCTGGTGGCGCAGTGGTTGAGAATCCGCCTGCCAATGCAAGGGGCACGGGTTCAAGCCCTGGTCTGGGAAGATCCCACGTGACGTGGAGCAACTAAGCCCCTGTGCCACAGCTACTGAGCCTGCGCTCTAGAGCCCGTGAGCCACAACTACTGAGCCCGTGTGCCACAACTACTGAAGCCCACGCACCTAGAGCCTGTGCTCCACAACGAGAGAAGCCTGCGCTGAGAAGCCACCACAACGAGAACACTGCAACGAAGAGTAGCCCCTGCTACAAATAACTCAATTTCGTTTCTTTTTATGGCTGAGTAATATTCCATTGTATATATGTGCCACACTTTCTTTATCCATTCATCTGTCAATGGACACTGAGGTTGCTTCCATGTCCTGGCTATTGTAAATAGAGCTGCAATGAGCATTGTGGTACATGACTATATACGCTACCAAATGTAAAACCGATAGCTAGTGGGAAGCAGCCACATAGCACAGGGAGATCAGCTTGGTGCTTTGTGACCACCTAGAGGGGTGGAATAGAGAGAGTGGGAGAGAGGGAGACGCAAGAGGGAAGACATATGGGGATGTGTGTATATGTATAGCTGATTCACTTTGTTATAAAGCATAAACTAACACACCATTGTAAAGCAATTATACTCAAATAAAGATGTTAAAAAAAAACGGGGTGCCCCCGCTCACCGCAACTAGAGAAAGCCTGCGCACAGCAACGAAGACCCAATGCAGCCAAAAATAAATAAATAAAATAGATACAACATTAAAGAAATAAAAAATGTTTAAAATAAAATAAAATAAAACTCAGTTTCCTCATAGGGATTTAATGAGATAATATACCTGGAAATATCTATTAGTGCCTGATATATCGAAATATTTAATAAACGTTGCTTCTTCTTCTCTTTATTCCTTGAAAGATGTTTTTTAGCCTCATGAAAATAGTTGTATTCTAGTATGTACACAATTATGCTCTAAGTTGCCCTGAAAACATAAATATAACTCGTGTGTGTACGTGTGTGTGCACGTGTGCATGTGTTGGGAAGGTTGGAAGGAAACTCCTTGAGATCAGGGCTTACTTTTGCATATCTGGTGCCTGTGAACATAGATATTGGTACTCAGTAAATATCTGATTGAATGAATGATCAAATCAAGATTCACCTCCTGAAACTGACGGGAGGTTTTTCAGGGCTGAATGGTAGTGAAATGATAACTTCGCAAGGTTCAAAGGTTATGGTTTTCCTGAGCACTGATGGGCGTTGCTGCAGGTGCCTGAACTTGTTTAATCTCAATATTTTCTGTTTCTGGGAAGTGTACACGCACTGAAGTGTGACAGCCAAATGACAAATATTTTTCCATCGTGGAGCCTCTTGCCTGACTTCCAAAGTCACAAAAACATAGCTCTAGTAGGCACGAGGCTACCCCGGTAGCCACTCTTTCTCTAGATAGCTGACCTTAGAGAGCCAAGAACAAGTGAAGTGGAACATCCCCATGGAGTTTTGCTCTAGATGTGGCAGTGGGCCAGAGCTCATGTGTAAAGGAAAGAATGCTGCTGCTCCAACTTCCTCCACGGAGGGAGAGCTGCAGGGCAGATCTAGAAAGTTTCCATGTGACTGAAGCATCTTTGGAAATAATACTAAAAGCTACAATTTTCCCTGCTGCCCTCTCTAGAGGGAATGGAATCCCCTCCAATCCATTTTTTGACCGCCTTACTTAAAACTGCCAAATGGCCCCGCATTGCTTGCAGGCTAGAGACAGTGGCTAAAACCGGTGGTTCTACCATGAATTAGTCCCTTCCCACCTTTCTCTACTTGGCCTTTTATCCTCAAGGACATTGATTTTTTTTATCCCTTCCACCATGGACAGGGCCTTCTTGTTTCTCTAATTATCTCCCATTCCTATCCCGCACACCCCTCCCCAACATGTGTGGGTGCACACACACACAAAATTTGTTAACTCTTAGCTCAGATGTTAACTCTAGGGTCACTTTTCCAGGGAAGTTTTCCTGGACCACATTTCTGTTATGTGTCCTCAGAAAACAATTTCTTTCCCTTAGGACATTTGATTCAGTTTATATTTACACATTTATTAGTAGGATTTTCTGATTCATGTGTGTCTTATTTTCTAGACTATGAATTCAATGATGATAGGACTGTGTTTTCTCACAGCTGCCTAATACAGCACCTAGAACCTGAGCACCTAGAACCTGTGTTCAATAAACAGTTGGAACTAGAAGGGCCTGAAGGTACCCACATCCCCCAGTCTGATCCCCTGCTCCTTGCTTCTCTTAGCCAGTCTTATCTACAACTGGACTTCAGGTAATGTGTTCTGAAACAAATTACAGAGTTTTTCTGTACTCAGCCCCATCAATCCCAGACCTGAGTAAAGGTGGAAGGAAGCACTGGCTCAGCTGGGGTTCTGTGGTGCACAGTAGTAGTAGTGAGGAATTTCTAGCCCAATCCAGTGGGGATGATGCCCAAACCAGAGAACTGAGTGGAATGGAGAATCAGGAAGCCTCCAACCTAGAAATGCAGCCCAGAAGGTCATCATACAAGGGGCACCGGAAGCACTGAATATGAAATCAGAATTCTAGGCATGCTGCAAGTGAAGGAAATCACAAGCTCGCACAAAGAATTATACAGGCCTGCCTTCACCTGCGCATTGAGACAAGATAGGTGATGTTGTCTGGGTTCAAAATGGCAGGGGAAAAACTGATAAGTTCGCTATAAAAATGCCAAGCTACATGCTTTTAATGAGAATTACTTTTGGCAAAAAATGCAATTGAACTATTCTTGCTTATCTTGAATACTCCAGTCATGAAGTTTAACATATCTGTGAAACATTTCCAAGAGCTTAGTATCAAGAATGATTTGCAAAATGGTATAGCCACTGTGGAAAACAGTTTGACAGTTCCTCAAAGAGTTAAACATAGAATTACCCTAACACAGCAATTCCACTCCTAGGTATATGGGTATATGCCCCAAAGAATTTAAAACAGGTACTCAAACAGAAACTTGTACGTGAATGTTCATTACAACATTATTCACAAAAGCCAAAAGGTGGAAACAACCCAAGTGTTCATCAACAGAAGAATGGGTAAACAAAATGTGGTATATCCATATAATGGAATATTATTTAGTCACAGAAAGGAATGAAGTTCTGATACATGCGACAACATGGATGAACCTTGAAAACACGCTAAGTGAAGGAAGCCAGACATAAAGGGACAAATATTGTATGGTTCCACTTATACGAAATATCTAGAATAGGTAAATTCATGATACGGAAAGCAGAATAGAGGCTACCAGAATCTGGGGGGAAGGTGAGAAAGGAGAGTTATTGCTTAATGGGTTCAGAGTGATGAAAAATGTTTGGAATAGACATGGGAGATGGTTGCATGACATTGTGACTGTACTTAATGCCACTGAATTGTATACTTCAAAATGGTTAAATCAGCAAATTTTATGTTATATATATTTTACCACAATAAAAAAAGAGAAAAAAAAAGGATGAATTGCCAGAAGTAATCCTTCTTGAGAATAACCTGGTAATATGCATCAAAAGCCTCAAATTGCTCTATACCCTTTGACCTAACAACTCCACTTCTCATAATTTATTCCAAAGAAATAATCATAGATATGTGCAAAGATTTATCAGTAAGATGGTTGTAGTAGTCGTTGGTTTTGTGCCTTAATATCAATTCTTCCTCTTTTGATCACAGCATCTGGATTTTCTTTCTTTTGGATATGGTTCAGCCATGATTGTATACTGTTTATCAAGTTTCCCTGATCTCCCTTGAGGAGAGTAACTGATCATATTAGGCCAGTTGGACTTTCTTTCCAGGGAATCTGGAAACCGAACGGGATGGCCAAGCATATTAAGAGCGGCTGGACTGGATTTACTCTATGGAGTGGCAACTTGAGGGGACTGGATGTTCATTGGTGCTGCCAGCTGGATTCTTCATTGCCCTGAATCTTATCCCTTCCAAGCTGGGTGCTTCACCTTTTCAACAACTCCATTTCTTCTCTGCTTAAGTTCCCTAGATTCCTTCTCTCCCTTTTTTTCTTATGACCAAAGAATGTTAATTGGTTCCATGATCATCACAGCTTTATTTTTACTGGGGAAAAAGCTTCAAAACAATTAAATGTTCAATAAATAAATGACTAGATAAGCAAATTGTGGTGGATCCAACTATGGAGAGTTTTCAGTCACTAGAAATTCTATTTTAGAAGCATATTTAATGATGTCAAAAGATGTTCATTATAGTGTGTAGAAAAAGAATAGACTCTAAAATAGGGTGATCTTATTTTTGAGGGGAAATAAGTATCTCTGTGCAATTAAACTTGAAGGATATACACCTAAATGAAAACAGTAGTTATCTCTGACTACTACTCCTTTCCTTCTTCCAGTTCCTTGAAAGGTCTATTCTCCCACACCTCTGGGCCTTTAGAAATACCGTTCCCTTTGTCTAGGGTATTTTTTCTGCCCATGCCCTGCCTAGCCAACTCCTTCTCATTCTTTGGGTTTCGGCCTAAGTGAAATTTCCTCTTAGAAACCTCTCTGAAGCCCCATGTCCAGGTTAGGGTTTCTCTTGTATGTGATCCTGTGAACAGAGGTAACCCCCTCAACAGTTTTCACAGTGTTTGTTAATTGCCTATTCACTAGTGTATTCTCCCCTAGACCCTTCAGTGAGATCAGGGTCCATGCTCCTTCCAACAATGTCAACAAGCATTTCTTGAGTGCTTCACATGTATTATCTCACTGAATTCACCAATAAATCCTATGACGAAGCACTGTTATCTTTCTTTTTACAGGTGAGGATACTGAGGCTTAGACATAGACAAAAGCAATGTACACAGGTGACAGAATTATAGCCCCAGCACCAGTGCTTAATAAATGTTTGTTGAATTAATGAATGAAAATACTAAAATTATGTAGATAACTTTCACTACTGCAGGTCTCTGAATCTATGATGCAAAAGTATTGCTAGAACTAAAAGTACTGGCCTGATCAAATGGGTAAGATGTCAGTACGCAGCCAAACATCTTATTTTACTGATAAGTGAATTCAGTCTGAAGCTCCCTTAAAAATTCAGAGCTAGTGCTGCCTGGAGATAAAAATCAGCCCCATCCTCTCTCCTCCTCTGAATGCTCTGAATTAGTAAAATAGAGGCCACACGTCACTGGCTGAATTAGGTACAGGTAAACACACTCCTCCTTGCTGAACTAGCCCCTAAGCTGCCCTGTACCCCTCTTTGCTGCACTTTGAAGACCTGAGCAGAGCCCGAGCAGGCCCAGAATAGGCCTGGGACAAATGTGATCATCAGTTGAGCACTGCAGGGAAGAGAAAAGGATCAGGCTGCCAGAGTCTCAATTTAAGTTGGGATTCAGCAAACAGAAAAGTAAGTGATGAGAAATCTGATCTCACTAGGATTGTCAAACTTCCTCAATTCACTGGATTCTCCCTGATTGAGAGAGTCTCTGAAGTAATGTTATACATTATTATTATCTACCCTCAGTTCCTCAGTTCTTTGACGCTGTTTCCTGACACAGAGTTCCTAAACCCCTTGAATTTCCTGGGTGATTGGAGCATCTTTTGCTCTAATTCAGCTACTCTTATTGGGCTCCTGGATGGAGGCTGGTCACCAGAAAGACCAAGCGTATTTAGAAGTTTGGAACATTCAGCCCCACTCCCCCATTCTCTGGAGAGGGTAGAGGAACTAGACATTGAGTTAATAATTGATAACATCTATATGACGCAGCCTTCATAAAATCCCCAAAATATGAGGTTTGGAGAGCTTCTGGGTTGGTAAACACATCCATGTGCTGCAGGGTGGTGCACCCCAACTCCATAGGAACAGAAGCTCCTATGCACAAAACTCTTCTGGACTTCATCCTATGTGTCTCTTCAACTGCTTGTTCATCTGTATCTTTATCATATAATAAACTGATAAACTTAAGTAAGTGTTTCCCTGAGTTTTGTGAGCTGATCTAGCAAATTATCAAACCTGAGGAGGAAGTCACTTTTGACTGACAACCTGGTATAAATGCTGATTTATACCAGGTTGTGTCAAAAGTACCAGGGACAACCTGAGACTTGTAATTGGCATCTGAAGTGGGGGCAGTCTTGTGAGACTGAGCCATTAAGTTGTGGGATCTAACGCTAACTCCAGGTAGACAGTGTCAGAACTACATTGAATTGTAGGACACCCAGCTGGTGTCCAATAATTGGTTGGTATTAGAAAAAAATTCACACATCCAGTGTCAGGATTGCTGTGAGTATGGCAGTAGTATGAGAGTAAAGGAAAAAACAGTGAGTTTTTCCTAAACAGATTCCTGGTTCCAGGCACAGTTATTTTTTTACCCAGGACGCAGGAGGGATATGCTAGGAATAAGCCCTTCTCTGTAATGCCAGGAACCTGGGAGAAAGTGTACCATTTCCCTCATCTTAAAATGCAGAGCAGGGCATTTCAGCCTCAGCACTCCTGGTAGCTTCGGCTTGATGATTCTCTGTTGCGGCAGGTTGTCCTGTGCGTTGTAGGATGTTTAGCAGCATCCCCAGCCTGCAATTACTAGATGCCAGTACCACAGCCTGCCTCTAGTTGTGATAACCAAAAATTTGTTCAGACATTGCCAAATCTCCCCTGGGGCTCCTCGCTTGGCAAACCACTGACCTAGAGTGTGGAAAGTAGAAAATATTGGTGCATCTCCCTCCCACACTTCATAGGCTATCTCATAAATATACATGTGGACACACCCATACTTGTTTGTTTATGTGGAGTGGAAGTAAATAATATCCCATTAAACCTAACACTTTATGTTCGATGGTGACATGTAAGAATGTCTAAGACCTTGTTAAGAATCATTTAAGAACTTTCCTTCCATTCACCCCAGTCAACTATTTCCAAGCATGGAAAAACTTATATTATGCTCTTTGCTTTTGCAATGGTGTTGGCTCCCTGGGCTACTTTGGGTCTCCAGACACTTGTGTATGATCCTAGCAGAGGCAGAAAAGCATGAGCTTTGGAGTC
Source organism: Delphinus delphis (assembly GCF_949987515.2). Lineage (NCBI taxonomy): Eukaryota > Metazoa > Chordata > Mammalia > Artiodactyla > Delphinidae > Delphinus > Delphinus delphis. The sequence goes on along the minus strand of NC_082698.1, from coordinate 29,319,387 downwards.
AGGCACCCTGGATTGGAATTCCAGTTAAATTTCATTTATCTGTGTTCATTGCAAGTCAGTCAACTGCTTTAAGCCACAAGTTCCTCAACCATGAAAACCTTTCTTGCTTGATCATGATGAACTTCAAATGAGACGGGGTCTGGGAAAGTGCCTGGCCCAGTCCTGGAAGGTAGAACCAGTTCTTACCCATGAATGTTTTCTTTCTTTTGGTGCTTATCACTCAGGAAGTAGAGTAAGGGAAAGCTTCCATCCCAGTGTCTAGTGCCCCAGAATATTCCTTCAGCTCTTCTCAAAACACAATGAGGGCAGGTGGCAAAGTCATGCTGGGGTAATCAAGGAAGGCTCTCGAGTATGACTTACAGCTTTCACATGGAGTTGGTCAGAAGTTGAGAGGCAGTGAGTGAAGACTGGGCTTGAGTGGCTAGGGCTTTGTCAAGGAGAATGTCCTCACAGAGTGAGGGGGCTACTGGTACAGAGGTTTTGTTTCACTCAGGAGACCTCATTGACATCATTTTTGTGACCTATAACGTGGGTGGCAGTAACTGAAGTCAGACTTGGGCTCTAGTTCAACTTCAGCACTTCCTGGGTATGACTACCACCTGGGGCAAGTTACTCTCCCTCTAAGTCTCAGGATTGTCATCTGTAAAACAGGATAACACTTGTGCCTACCTCTGAAGATGTTGTGAGGATTAACATAATGAATGCAAAGGCCCAGTGCCTGGTGAGTAACAGACACAGAGAAATATCAGCTGATATTACTATTAATAATCATCTTCTATATAAATGCCTGTGCTTGTATGTATGGTATCTGAATATATTCTAGAAAGGATGAATAATGGGGAAAGCATGGCCCAAGGTAGATAAGACATAACTCAAACAACTAGCCAATCAAAAGAGAACAAGCAGAGGATAAAGTATATACGGAGAAAAACTCAGGAACAAGATAGAAAGAAAAAGTGGGCAAAAAAGATAAAGGTTACAAGTGAACAGTGGCACTTTTATGAAAAAGCTGGGGACAATTACTTGTGTGCACCAAAGTCTTAGAGAATCAGGCCAGGGACAAGGTCCTGCCTTCACTAGAAACGAATGAATAGGTAGTAGATATGTGTTTTTTGTCTAGATATCATCATCATCATCATTATTATCATCAGTCTACATTTGCTGAGCACCTGTGATATACTGGACAAGTAGAAATAACTAAGACACAGTTTCACACCTTGAAGAGCTTAGCGTTTACTTGGCCAAAGCCAGTAAGGTCTCTAAGTAGATTTTGAGCAAACTCTGAGGTCCCATCTCTCTCTCCTTAACTGACTCATCCTTTGGGTGTTGGTGGTCAGAGGGGCACAAGCACCTGTGACCTGGAGCAGATCTTTTCTTTCCCCAAACTTGTCCTCTTTTACACCAAACTTTTCTGTCCCCAAAGTATTTGTACAAATCAGGAAAGTTAACTGCATGTAAGGTACTTAGAGCATAGAGGCTTCATAATAACAGGCTGCCTTCTAGGCAGGCTACTGAAGCTGAGCCAGTGGAGAGATTCCTGGAAGCCTTTGGAGAGGAGCTGGCTCACTCTTTTGTCCAGGGTGGCAGAATTCTAGCACCTTTCGGGCTAACAAGGAGGGAATTAAAGTCCGTGAAGTCAGCCACAGACTTAACCACAGCTCCAACAGGCCAACGGCAGGGTCAACCAACTGCAGAGGAGACATTTTCTTGACAGACACTCTGACAAGCTCAGGGGATTCAGAACCACAAAGTGAAGGTGGTCTCCACCCAGACAGGTCTAGGAAAGCCTGTGGAACAATGCATTGTCCACAAGCTATTTTGAAGCCGCTTCAATTAAAGAATTAAACTATATCTGACTAGCAGCAACATCCACCAGAGCCAAATTGGATTTCTCCTTTTGGCAAAACAAGCTACAGACCATGTCTTTATTGTGCAGACCCTCATTAGCAAATATGTAAAAAAATACCAGTCGGAGAAAGATGTTTTCCTGCTTTGGAGACTTTTAAAAAAGTATTTAATTCAATCTGGCACACATGGCTGAACCTGAAATGGCTACAATGTGGAACTGGTGGGAAAGCATGACCAACGCAGTTCTGTCTATCAATCCACCCTCTGCAGGACAAATACACCCCACACTCAGCCTGGGTTAGCAGAAGGGGCTAGATCCCTTTACTTTTTCTGAACACTGGAGAAGGGTTTTCTACGCTTCAGGAATTTCTAAGGTCAAGATCTTTCCTGAGGAAAAGAAATGCTGGTTGCAGATAACTAGATTAGTCTCTCTACCTCTCCCCTAGCTCTTGGGCAGAAGTTAAATTACTATGAACACCACAACTTATAGACCCTAGGATCACCTACAGACAGACTTAAAAACTGATTTTCAGGAAATTGTCCCAAATAACCTCACATTTTACTGTTTTATGTGTAGAATATGCTGTCTGTGTTTGTATGGGGTCCGTTAAGGTTGTCCAGAGTCCAGATCCTGCTCTACAAGGCCCATCTCAAGTGGATCCAGGCCTCCCAGTAAAGTGGACTTCAAGGTGCAAGGTAAGATCCATCCTTTAAGGTGAAACTATATATCTAATGGCTTTTAGGATATTTTCATTGATATCAAACTTTATGTGATTTTAAAAGAATAGTTAACTTTGCAATCACCAAAGTATATTTACTACCCCAAAGCCAGGGCATGTGAAAAAGATAAAGAAGCAAGCTGGGGAGGGACAGAGAATCTTTGTTCCCCTTCATTTCCTGTAATAGAAGCTGGTAGGTACTTTGCTCCCTTTTTATGAAAAGCAAAGAAGTGTGAGGTTTTGAGGCAGTTCTGGAATGGGAGTAAGTAGGTCTTGTGGAAAAGAGCCCACCTCCATCAGGGAATCTCGAGAGGAGGAGACAGAGGCAATAGAGAGAAAAGGCAGAAGACCTGCATCTATCCCGTGCCTTGAGTCTAGTTCTCATTATGGTGACCATTCTTGTCAACATCAAGTGAAGAGAAGATCTGGTAATTAACTAGCAAACCCATATTGCCAACCTGGATCATTCCCAACAGAAAATACACTAGAAACAAAATTAACCAAAGTAGTCATTCGTATGGCAAAATTTTTCTGGATTGGGGCTAAACTTTTTTTTTTTCATGGGTGCTGCCCTCTGACCAGGAACAACAAGCCGTCCTCCTGGTTGGACACAGCACAGAACCATTGGAAGAGGTTTTTATTTCCAGTCATTACCTCATCCTTACTATTCAGGGAGTGATTGAGGGTTAGTGACAGGAAAAACTTTGGAGTAGGTACTTTGCCAATATATATTATCATTCTTAGTAAGTGCAAATGGGAAGTCACAGTACCAACTCAGTAATTACTTTTGATATTTCCTCACATGTTGGAAAGCAATCATTACAAACCCAAAGAGCTTCATTTACAGGGTTTTACAGACTTTGCACAAAGAAATATTAGTTGATGGAGAAGCTGGAAACAACAGTACCTTGGCGCAGAAACCCAGTATGAAATAGAATATGGACCCTTAGAAATGTGCAAAAATTTCAAAGTTCAAAAGAAAGTCCAATTCCAGGAAACTGCCAGCTGGAAAACAGCTTATTGAACCCTGAATGAAGACATTATTATAAATCTCACTACATAATCTGATAATTCTGACATTTGTAAAAGCACACTGACATAGTCTTGAATTGCGCAAAAGCAAATTCTCCACACAAAAGAAGCCGGGTGGAAAATTTTATTCTAATTTTGCTCTGATCACCATTTCTTAGTTTTAAGTGACAACAGGTGTTTTCAAAGTATAAGTGGGACACTGAAAATGCATTTAAAATTTCCCTTATAATTAGGAATTAAAGTCCGTGTCATATAGGTTCAATACCTGGTCTCTCACTTTTACCTCAGTGAAGTTTCCTTGTCAACTGGAAAGAAAAAATTGGCAGAGTTCCCTCCTATCTTCTCTACTTTCTCAGCCAAAGATATAAACAAAATTTTCAGATGTTCCTGACAGAAACTGGAGCATAAAGTCCAATAGGTTAGGGGATTTTCATAATAAGACATTTCCTTTGGCAAAGTCAAGGTTCTGTTCCACCTGCTCTCCCAACTACCCAATCCTATAACCCTCTGTCTGTCCCCATTCTCAGAAGGGCCCTGTGCTCAAAAAAGCCCTGCATTTGGCTTAATGCTCTACTGTTGCTGTCTTGAAATTCTTAATAATTTTGTCTTTCGACTCCTGTTTTGTAAATGAAGTCTAATGAGACAAGGGAGCATGCATGTGAGCAGAGGAGATATACCCAATATGTGTGTCTATAGTTCTTTGCTACCCAGGTAATACACAGTGTTTGCGATGTACCACAGCACAGAATTCTGGTGTATCCATGACACGTGGGAGTGCAAAGTGAGCGTGTGTAAGTGGGGAGCAGAGGGGCTGACAGCCTCAAGAAGCCACACTTTCTGTTCACACCAGAACTCGTTTCAAACACAGGGAGAAGGCAATAGCGTTCTATGAAACAGAAAAGGATCCTATCATATCCTTTCTTACTCATATTACTTCTCTGTATCAGCCAGTCACTTTTGCTGAAAATGAAAGCAGAAGTAAAGGGAAAGATAGGGCAACTCACAGTTCTTTTTCTTTCAGTCCTTTCTTATTTATCAATAATCTGAAGGTAGGGAATATTGGTAGAATGTCCACACATCAAGAAGTGAAATAAAAAACCGTTGAGTTAATTTTGTGCAGTGTTTCCATTGTTCTGGTAAGAACAAAATACATATGTATGTACAACCTATGAAGTACAAATTGTATAATTTTGATAATTCACACACAACCTAAATGCTCTTATATTAGCTTTTAAGTCTCATGTGCACAATACAAAGATGAAAGGCAAAATTCATGCTAATTATTTAAAACTATTTCTTTACTTAGAACAACATTAAACGGCAAATAAAAAATACCATAGTCGAGAGAGACTGGCGGAAGGGAAAAAAGCTTTGCATTCTAGTACCTTTAATAGCACTTTTTAAAATTTGAGGTCCCACATTTTCATTTTGCATGGGGTCCTGTGTATTACGTAGGAGGAATGATCAGTCCTCACTTTTCTTAACAACGCTACAGCATTGTAATATCTCCTTCTTCTTGTATATTTCACAGGCAGATACTATAAAATAGGGTGGGAGTCCAAAAACACAAGAGAGAATGACAGACTACTTTCTGGGAAGACAGGCCTAAGAGAGATCCAAAGTGGCTTTTTGACTATAAAAGGAAAAGCCATAGAAGGAGAAGAAAAGATAGCAGCTGCTAATTAAGGGAGATAGAAGGATATTCCTCTGGTGAAAACTGGGTTTGACGGGTGAAGCCCACAAGTTTCAGAGAAAGCAAAGCAGGCCTTTGGGCTGCTGTAGTGACCTACACCTACCTCTGTGGCCTCCAGATCTCAGAAGAACAGGAAATGAAACATTAGGAGTAGGGTGGGCTGGGTAGCATGTGAGCTCAGAAGGGCAAGACTGGTAGAAAAATCCTTCAACATTTTACTTCCATAAAAGGGTTTGGGAATTTGGCAGCATGAGAGAAGTAGCACTTGGGAGCTTCTGACATCCATTATGAATGTTTCAACTTAAAATTTTTGATGTAACTCTCCTGTAAGAATAACTATCCTGTAGGTTAGATGCTCCCATGATGGTAAGGCAAAATTACATGAAGAGTTGTCTAAAAATGCATTGTCTAAAATGTAATTTTCCAACATTACATACCCCTTAGTCATGCCACAGAACTGGGATATTATAATTGCCTCAGGCAAAAAGTCCACAGCCGCAGAAGCTAGAGTTTCTGCTGTGTCTATCCTTGTAGTATGGTTAGAGTAGAATGAGTTATGTGTGCTACTTAAGGACCGGAGTGTAGGGGGAAGGTATAGGATAGGACTGGGTGCAGCAAGGGAAACCTCAGTCCTGTGAGTACAATGATTAGAAGTAAGGAAATTGTCTTTTACTATGAGTTTGTGTTCACATGGGTGATAGAGGTAATAACTGACAATTCTTACAAGAAAACTACAGCTTTATAGCTTTGGTGTGACCGTGAAATAGAAACGTATGTAAGTCATTTACACAAACATCATTTCTCGTAGCATAACAACAATCACATTATTAGATGTATCAGATCAACTCTGATGTAAGTTTTATTTTGCTTACAATACTAACTCCGATATTAAATTAAACTCCATAGTAAAAAGTTTAGCACGAGTCATGGGGAACCAGTCTCATTCCAAAATCACATTTCCTTGGTTCAGATTTCAGTGTCTGTGTTCACCCAGCATGGGCATCTGCTCATGACTTCAAAAATAAATACAGAGAACATTGTTTCTAAAGGACCTGGAGGCGAAAATACAGAACATGGTCATCATTAAGTTTACAGATGACACTAATGGGAAGAAGGGTGGGTTAGGAATTCAAGTAGGAATAAATGCAGGGTAGAGGCCTGGAGAGAAAACCTCAACCATAAAAGTGAATGATGGTGGAGGACTGCCTTTGTGTGATCATGACTAGATTAGGATCAGGGCTCACTGGGGTTGGGGGAGATGAAGCTGGTATCAATTTCTGGGGCCTACTACTCTGGAACAGGGACCAGTGTCCAACTGTGCTAATATCAATTCAAGTCCCTTGCAAAGATTTTCAGCCAGTCTACCCTTGCTTGGGGAGGGGTGGAAACATGTTTTCAGGAGAGTTCAAACCCATGTTGGGGTTTGTACAGCATTGTTGTGATTTAGGATAATACTATCCGGGGGTTTGCATAAAAGGAGGTAGAATGTAAAAATGTTTTTTTTTCTTATCCTTACTACTTCCCATCCAGTCCATCCACATGTCCTTTCATTTCTACCTCCTACTCCATCTCTCATCTGTCCCCTTCTGCCCTCTTCATTGCTATTACCCTAGTCTGAGTCATCTCAGTTTCCATCTGGTCTGCAAACGCCTTCTATCTAGACTTCTCTGCTTCCGCTCTAGACAATCCATTTTCCACAGATCAGCTAAAGTCGTCCTCCTCAAACTTAAATCAGATCATATCAGCTCCTTGTTAAACCCTGTCAGTGGCCGCTCATTGCTCTTAGACTAAAATCCAAGTTCTTCGTGGTGATCTTCATGCTCTCTACCAGCTGGCTCCTGCTTAGCTCTCCAGCCCCTCGTCCTGTCACTCTTCTCCTGCCTCACTACATGTAGCTTCCTTTTCTGCTCTGTGAATCCTCTAGACCCCGCTCCCTTCTATGGCCCCAGTGGAAAAGCGATCCCTCTAGCTCTTCTTGAAACCACCTCATGCCCATCCTTTAGGTCTCTGCTTAAGTGTCCCTCTTAAGGGACATATCTTTATCACTTTATCCAAAATAGCCCCTTCACCAGATTTCTCCAAACCTTTATTGCATTTCTCACAATCTGTAGTAATTATTTTCTTTATCTGGTTACTTATTTATTATGTCTCTTCCCTAGATAGACTCTGAGCTTCTTGAGAGCAAGAGATCCTGTCTGTTTCCTTCAGAGCTATACTCCTAGAAACTAGCACAGTGTTAGCACAAGGCTGGTTGGTACTCAATAAGTATGTGTTGAATAACTAAACTCATCTCCTATCACATGGCCAGTGCAGTGCCCAGCATATTGTAAAAATGGACCTCTGAATCCTACGGTCTACAGCCACAGAGTGGATGAACGTACTTGCACAGTAAAATTAACCATATTTTCAAGCTCCCAGGTTGTGTATTGAGGCCCTTCATGTGTGGGACAGGTAGGTATCACGCATGGTTGGATGATCTCTGAACCTCTGAACCTTCTATTACAGTACTGGCAGCTTTGGAGAAAACATTTTTTTCTTTTGTGTACTTTCCACCAATATTTTCTATGCCTTGGAGAATGCCTCTAAATTTAGTGTCACCTACAGTCTCATTAAGGTGACTTTAATATCTGCCTTCTAGATTGTGAATGATGATGAGAGAGAGAACAATTAAATGGTTGCTCATCCCTGACAGCCTCACAGCAGGCATCCCTCTGCCCAGAGTCACTCCTCACTCTCCTGTGTTTGTCTTCCCCCAGCCAGCTTTTAGTTCACTTGACTGGCTTCAATTCAACACACTTAAGTTTTAAAAAAATATTTATGTATTTATTTTTGGCTGTGTTGGGTCTTCATTTCTGTGCGAAGGCTTTCTCTAGTTCTGGCAAGTGGGGGCCACTCTTCATCGCAGTGCACGCCTCTCACTATCGCAGCCTCTCTTGTTGCGGAGCACAGGCTCCAGACGCGCAGGCTCAGTAGTTGTGGCTCACAGGCCTAGTTGCTTCGCAGCATGTGGGATCTTCCCAGACCAGGGCTTGAACCCGTGTCCCCTGCATTAGCAGGCAGATTCTCAACCACTGCGCCACCAGGGAAGCCCCATACTTAAGTTCTGAAAGCTGAGCTTTATGAGATATAATTCTAGACGCTAACATTCTCTGAGTCATGTCATTTTATCAAAAAAGCATGTGATGAGAGTTTTAGAGGGCATTTCCAGAGGCAGAGCTGGAATTAAAAAAAAAAAGTTGGAGAGCAAGAGGATGGATGGTACTTTGATCAACGCTCATTCCCTAGGCCACGTGGTGATTCCATCAGTGGAGCTAAGTGTGTGCAAATCAAACCCTGAGAGCCAGTGGAGGACAGACACCCAATTAGTTACAATAACCTCTGACTGGTAAGTGAAAGGAGAGACCTATGAAATTGTGGATACCCAGAAAGAATTTTGGGATCAAACCACTCTGAGTTTCCGGTCTGATGTGTCAGCCGGAAGTGCAGTCCCTCTGAGAACTGTGCTGTGCATTCATTAGAACATGGGGAGCCACGTGATTGGGAAGCAACAGTTCCAAATGAGCTTTACGGTTACTGGGAATGAAAAAGGAAGGCCATATATTTTTAAGAGAAAAAGCCATATAAATCTGACAGCTCCACCCCACTCACAGCAAATCCCAATCATATCTAGCCAAACCACTCTATTTTCCTGACATAGACATGCACAGTGGGAAGGCACTGTGAAAAATCAGTGGTAGTAACCACAAACCACTTACAGTGCACTCTGGGCTCAATCATGATGTCTTTGGGTCTGTTCAGGGCAAGGTAGGTCACCTTCAATTTTCAAACACACACACACACACACACACACACACACACACATACCCCAAACCCTTACTCAACCAACAAACATGCAGCAAAAAACTCATACACACAAGATAAATTATGCAAGTAAATTGTTTTTCTCCTGAAATTATATTAAACTTTTCTGTTTTGAAACTTCTGAGTTATTGGTCTTCATAACACTATTATCCAGTTAGTGTTTTTGTTTTTGTTGTGTTGAAAGAGACAGAGATGAAAACAGTGTTTTTGTTTTGTTTTTTAAAATTCCAGGCTTCCCTGGTGGCACAGTGGTTAAGAATCCGCCTGCCAATTCAGGGGACACAGGTTCGAGCCCTGGTCCCGGAAGATCCCACATGCCGTGGAGCAACTAAGCCCGTGTGCCACAACTACTGAACCTGTGCTCTAGAGCCCACTAGCCACAACTGCTGAAACACGTGCACCTAGAGCCCATGCTCTGCAACAAGAGAAGCCACCACAATGAGAGGCCTGCGCACCACAACTAAGCGTAGCCCCCGCTCGCCACAACTAGAGAAAACCTGTGCACAGCAATGAAGACCCAATGCAGCCAAAAATAAATAAAATTTTAAAAATTCCAGTTAAATCTGCAAATATATCGATTGATAGTGATATCTATCAACATTCAAAATACACCTACCCTTATTAAGTAACTTTATTTCCAGGTATTTTTACTACAGACCTACAGCAATACATAGAGACATCCTTACCCACCTGTCTTCTTCATTTTTGTACCCAAGCAGCTGAATGTAGCTGGAGAAAAGCATACAATCAGGCAGACAGGTTTCACTTTAAATATGATTCCATGCCTCAGATGTGTTTTGTGCTACCAGTAATCCTATGAGGTTTCTCTAGTTTCTTTATCAAGCTCGCTTTTCTAATCGCTGAGATGACTATTTTGTACATTTCCTCTCTGTTCAAATCCTCTTCTCTACTCACTTCCCTTCCTCTCAGTCCATGACCTTGCGTTACGCTTTAAGCAATATAAGAAATCATGATTTGGGAGTTCCTTTCTTCCCATCACCCAATTTATGCATGGTTGTCTCTGTACCCTACTCTTCCTGTACAAGTCAGAAGTGCTGCTTTTCCTAAAGAAGGTTAGTCTCTATCTCTCTTGTTCTTTCTCTTGTGCGTCGTCAATCCTCATACTTTCACATGGCTTTATAAATACACTGACAAATTTATATCTTCAGTCCAAACATCTCCTTCGAGCTCCAGACTTGTGATTAATCTGCATACTCAATGCTACATTTGGATGTCTCCCAAGCATCTCAGACTTAACATGCTCAAAATAGACCCTCAATTCAGCCTTCCCCCCAAACTAATTCTCCCCTTATCTTCCCCATGCAGTGAATTGTCCAGGTTTCTCTTCTTCAATCCCCACATCCATTCCTGTTATTCATGTCAATTCTGCCTTTTAAAAATATTTTGAATATGTCTATCTCTATTGCCACTAGCCTGGCCCAAACCATCCATCACCATCTTGCCTATACTGCTAACACAGGTTCCTTCCTGGCTTCACCCTTGTCCCATTACAATCTGTTCTCCACAGAGTATCTGAGTAGTTTTTTATACACCTGTATCTATACTTATATCTGTATCTATATCTGATCACACTACTCCCCTGAATAAAATTCTCCATTGGCTTCCGTTAACTCTTCAGATAGAACACAAACTTCTTACCATGGCTTACAAGGTATTTTACGATTGGTCTCTCCCTACCTTTCCAATGTTATTTCATGCCACTCTCTCTCATCCATCATCTTTTAGCCACATTGGCCTGTTTTCAATTCCTTGAAAATGCTAAGTTTCTTCCCGTCTAGGGCTTTGCAAATGGTGTTCCTTATGCCTGGAATGCTCTACCATCTTTGGGTCTCAATTTAAATGTCAAGTTCTCAAAAAGTCCTTCCCTGGTTCTGTGTTCAGGTAAGTGTTCCTAGCTAACTCTACATTAGCAGACTTCATTTCTCTCATAGCACTTCTCATCATTTGTAATTATATATTTATATCTTCACTTAGTCTATATATTTCTGCTGCTAGATTGTAAGCTCCATAAGACAAGGAATATTATTCAGATATGTATACCTAGTCCTTCCCACAGTATGTTACACATAAAGAGACCAATAACTATTGATGAATATTTGAGTAAATGAATTAATGAATACAAGAATGTTAGTTATAGCATTGTGATAACAGCAAAAATGTAAACAACTTAAGTGTCTCTTAAAAAGTGAAAAGTTATATAAATGATGGCATATCTTTATAATACTAAGAGGTGGAACTATTTGCAGAGGTAGAAAGCTGTCCAAGATAAAGTAAGTGAAAAAAGCAGGGCTTCCCTGGTGGCGCAAAGGGCTTGCCTGGTGGCACAGTGGTTGAGGGTCTGCCTGCCGATGCAGGGGACACGGGTTCGTGCCCCGGTCCGGGAAGATCCCACATGCCGCGGAGCGGCTGGGCCTGTGAGCCATGGCCGCTGAGCCTGCGCGTCCGGAGCCTGTGCTCCATGAGAAACTGTTAACAGTTGATACTTCTGTTTGTTTAAGGAATCATTTATGTCCTCACATACAACTTGAATCTCCTACCATAATTATGTGTTACTTTTATATTTTGAAAATTTTCTTAAAATTAAAATATAAACATATATTAATTAACAAAAACTTAGCCATGTATTGTGTTCCTGCTCCAAGGGGTACTAGTCCCCATTTGCTAGAAGCTACTGGGGTAAAGGACACAGGTGTAAGAAATCATTTTCATTCATGGAGACCTGCTCTGCCTTATTCCAAAAAATTAACTTGAGGTGGCTACAAATAACTGTGTTCTATGTAACAGTTAGAAAAGGTGGATTTGTAACCAGATCAGGGAGGACCCTGTATGCAGAGCAAGTGGTCTGCACTTAACTGGATGGGAACTAGGGGATCACAGAAGACTTTGAGCTTTAAAAAGTTCAATCTGGGCAGCCAGGAAGGCTACTATACCAGAGCAAATTTAACCTCTTTATAACATTTTATGATTTAAAAACCACAAACCAGGTAACACTCCCGTTGCTCCTCTGCTAACAGTAATAACACGGAGTTGCCTTTAGTTGTAAATTGCTTAGATGATTAGAATCATCCCTGATGCCTCTGGCACAGATTTTCACGATCCTCCCCAATTGCCAGGGCTTTGTCTGATTTGAAAACTTGCAGGCCACATTACTGCACACTGGCTTCTATCGGTTTCCTTCTGGCTGCTTCATTTGTATTTATAGACAGACGTAATGGAGGGGTGTATGTAGGTGGGGATGGGGCAGGGTGAGGTATGTGGTCTCTTCCACTCAAAGGTACGAAGCCCAGCCAGCTTACTTCGGTTCACTTGTGTGTTCCATCCCCCACTTGGAGGGCTTTAAATCCTCTAGTGGTTCTCAAATTTTAGGGTGCATAAAGAATCACCTGGAGGGCTTGCTAAAACCCAGATTCCTGAGCCCCATCCCCAGAGATTCTGATTCACTGGACTGGGGTGGGCCCAAGAAATTGCATTTCCAATAAGCTCCCAGGTGGTGCTGCTGTTCTGGTCCCCACCCTCAAACAGTTTATACCCCAGTGGAGGGAACAGACATCTAAGTCGTTACCACGGAAGATCAAAAGCAGCAAGTGCTAAAATGCAAATCTGTGGCAGAACAAGGAGGAGGAAGTAGGAACAATTGCTTCTAATTGGAGAAATAAGTAAGACTTCAGAAAGAGGTTGCCATTTTGGCTGGCCACAGGAGGAGTATGGGAAGAGCAAGGAGTCTGCTTTGGGGAACAGAAGATGGGAAACAGTGTAGTTCCAAGCTTTTACTTGGTGCCAACAGAAGCATCAGATCTTTCCAACTGTAGCTCTGCCCTCCAGGGGTATTTGTAAGCTTCCTAAGTTTGTAGCTGCCCCGAGATCTGTTTTACTCTGGACCTAGCAACTTTAGAGCATATGTAGGCTAAAAATGGGTGGGGAGCCCGTGATTAATATTCATAGTTTAAAACCTCAAAGGGGGTCTTCCTAGGGAAAGATGCCCAGTTTTCCAAATGTAGAACAGCAAGATCAGTCTTATACATCTCATTTGCAAATATGTACCTACATTTCAGACATGGCCTTACTAGACACGTGGGCTTTCTTTAGACCCAGTGACATAGGAAGTGGAGTAGTTATTTTTCTGAATATTTAATTGAAAATGCAACACAGAAAGCCTTCTAGTGACTTTGAACTTCCACTCTATTATCTAATTCCCAATTACGTAATCCTTAGTAAGTTGCCTTATCTCTCTGTGCCTCAAGTTTCCTCATCCATAAATGGATATCATAATAATACCTACACTCATAGGGATGTTGTAAGAATTAAATGAATTAGTAAGTGTAAGCACTCAATAACTATTAGTTGTTTTTCTTTTCTTTTTCTATTGACACTTGAGCCAAGCAAATGTATTTTTAGGTGAATTGGCCCTTCTAGGGCCAATTTCCACTTTTTTGTTTTCCATATCTTTAATTCAGAACGCTATCTGGATTTCATAAGGGCCCTTCCTTGACATGCTATGTGCAATGTTTGCCTTTTCAACATGGAAGGTACCTAATTAAGTTCTATGGCTGAACCGTTCTTCAGATATTTGAGAGCTTGGGGGAAGAAAACTCTCCTCTTTCTGATATGTATAGTCTCTAGTATTCTTTTTTTTTTTTTTTTTGCGGTACGTGGGCCTCTCACTGCTGCGGCCTCTCCCGCTGCGGAGCACAGGCTCCGGACGCGCAGGCTCAGTGGCCATGGCTCACGGGCCCAGCCGCTCCGCGGCACGTGGGATCTTCCCGGACCGGTGCACGAACCCGCATCCCCTGCATCGGCAGGCGGACTCTCAACCACTGCGCCACCAGGGAAGCCCTCTAGTATATCTTTAATACTTCTCCTAAACTTTTTATGAGGTACAAAGTTAGAAAAACAGAGAAGGTACATCAGGTCCTAAGGGACAATTTACAACACAATGATGAGCACAGAAGTCTTGAGTTGCCTCTTTCTCCAAAGGGAGTATAGAATGGCAAGTTTACTGAGTCTTGAGTCAGCGTGTGTCTGGATCCTGCCTCTGCTTTGTGATCCTGGACATGTACCTTAACCTCTCCTTGCCCAACTTTACTTATCTGAAAAAATAGAGTTGATACATGTACCTACCCTCAAGAGGTTGTCAGGAAGATTTTATACTACCAAAATAACATATTTTAGGTAAAGCTTGGCACATAACAAGCACTCAATAGTATTAGGTCTTGTAGCATAATGGAAAGATTATACTGGCAGTTGAAGTAACAGATTTTTAGTCCAGGTGTGCCACTAATAATCTTTATGATATTAGGCAACCTCCTGGGGCCTTAGTTTCATTTTTTAAAAAAATAAAATAAAGATAAAATAAAGGATCAGGAAAGGATGATTTCAAAAGATTCTTCCCAAGTCTAATCAGCTGATTTTAGCCTATCATCTTACCTTTCAGAGAGTGGAACAATATAGCCTTCTCTCTCTCTGGTATTTAGAGAACAGACTGCAGACCCTGGAAAAGTTTCCCTTTGTTTGTCTATTTTGACACTTATTGCTTCTGACCTTATTGATTCTCTGGGACAAGGGCTAATCTGGTTCTTTCTCTTCATGGGTCTGAGTCTGTTTCCATTTCTTCAGACGCTCTGAACTTACTCTGATCCCTTGGTATCTTGATGTTCACTGAAGACACAGGGCCAGATATGCCCCTTCTTGAAGCCTCAGTATTCTCAGCAGTAGGGACTGGATGATCTCTAAACACTTCTAATTTCAGTGTTTTATGAGTCTGCACATCTCAGCTGGTGCCCTTTTCCAGTGGGTATTTGGCTGTGACTGCCACAAAGCTGGATGAGTTCAAAGGCAGAGTGGGCAACAAAGATTTCAGTCAATGGGCTAGACTGCAAATGGAGCTGCTGTGATGTCAAGAAGCATCACTATAACTTGCAGCTCCAACAGTGTAAAGTAGAATTTTATAGAATAAGGTAGATTTGGGGAGATATTTATGGGAGTCACAATGGGACATTCTGAAGATATAAAAACACCGTAATACAAAATATCCTGGCTTTCTTTCGAATCACTGGAACACAGTGTTTATGTTTTGTAATGTTAATCACATGGAATTCTTCTAAATCTGGGATCTAATGAATGCAAAAATTGGTCCAGATGTCAATTTTAAACATATGTTTTTAAAATTGAATAGACCTGAATGGTTCCAAGCACCAGTTAACTCTTTGATGAAGTTAGGGTCTGATTTTTCAGTGGTGGTTCTGATTGGTATTCAAGATAGGGAGAACTCCTCAGATCACTCCAGCAACAGGGTCAGCGAAGGAATTCCAAAGGTACCTCCTGAAGCAAAGCATGAAGGTCTGGGATAGCTCAGTGACTATTGCTCACTCTGAGGAATGGAGGGAGTTACAAAGCTGTCCAGCAGACTTGGTAGGTTCTGGAAATTTCAAAATTGGACAGAACAATGAAAGCCAATGTGTGAACCCTTTCATGGGGACTTTAACTGCAGCTGGAGAACATACTGATTTTGTTGGTCATTAATAGTCATTCTGAATTTCAAAATGACCATTTTCATTTTTTTCTAATGATGTGAAACAGTTTTACTCAGTCCTCAGAGAGCAATTAACCAGACTTTTCGTTGGTGTCCAACAACTGTGCTTGTTGTTTTGTCTAAAGAAAAGGAGGCTGTGAGATGACTTAGCTTTTCAGGACAAGAAGAAATTTATAGTTTAAAAAGTAACAGAAATAAGGGTCAGACATAAAGCTTTAAATTCCAGGACATCACAATGAGAAGAACTGACAAAAACCATCATACTGAGGGATTGGTGGCATCTGCTCTGAAGATCTGAAAACTACCACCTGTTTTGTCCTACCAAGAGATTGGCAACCATCTGATTCTTAAAGTTGGACACCAACTTGGTCACTTGGTGCTTCAAATAACACTGCCATGACTCACAACCATTTGGATACTTAAATTCTTTTCAGCCAGTAAAAGTCATGGAAGAAATCCACTTCATAATCATAACCTGCGAAGTTTTTCACCACAAGTGAAATTTCTCAGCTAAATTATCCACTCTAGTCATTAGTCTTGGCTCCAGATAACATTTAGCTATTTCAAAAAATCCAGCCCACCACTACAGGATAAAGATTATCCATGGATAGATACAAAAGAATGTGCTATAAACCCAGGAAGCAATTCGTAAAGAGATGTTTCAGAGATACTTTGAGCAACGGCAATATCAGTAAAAGAACTGCAGAGCCTTCTGAAGTGATTCCTCCATTTGGGTATATTAGTTCTGGCATGTTTGCTAAAAAGTTAGCATACTATCTACTAAGCTTACCTCATATGCCCCTTTTCCCGCCCTATGAGACATTAAGAG
This sequence comes from Delphinus delphis, assembly GCF_949987515.2. NCBI lineage: Eukaryota > Metazoa > Chordata > Mammalia > Artiodactyla > Delphinidae > Delphinus > Delphinus delphis. Next base: position 29,302,855 of record NC_082698.1, on the reverse strand, counting down.
TACAAGTGTAATGGTTTATTGAAAGGGCTCAACTTGGTGGAATACCCACAGCAAAGACCTTCATGCTTTTTTTAAAAAAATTAATTAATTAATTAATTTTTGGCTGTGTTGGCTCTTCGTTTCTGTGCGAGGGCCTTCTCTAGTTGCAGCGAGCTGAGGCCACTCTTCATTGCGGTGCGCGGACCTCTCACTATCACGGCCTCTCTTGTTGCGGAGCACAGACTCCAGATGCACAGGCTCAGTAGTTGTGGCGCACGGGCCCAGTTGCTCCGCGGCATGTGGGATCTTCCCAGACCGGGGCACGAACCCGTGTCCCCTGCATTGGCAGGCAGATTCTCAACCACCGTGCCACCAGGGAAGCCCCTATGCTTTTTTTTAACCACTGCCTTTCAAAGCCAGTTTCCTAATCCTGAATCTCATCTCAAAGCTTATTTCTTAGCTTTTGGATATTAATAAATAATTTCATTTTTCAGGTATTAAAAATACCAGCCTAATCTTATATCAAAACTTTAGTTTTTCATCTAATTTGATTCATATCTTGACCAGTGTAGGCTTAACATAAATCAGAAACTGTAGTGGAGGAAGGGGATACATGATTTTGTTTGTTTGTTTGTTTGTTTATTTAATCCTCTTCTCCAGTAATTCCTGAAGGAGCAGAGGTAAAGAAGAAAGGTAAAATGGGAGCCAAAATGCTTTATTGACTAGTGTTATAGTAATCTGGCTTTGGTGCTCTCTTGGAGGGAGATGCCCAAGATCCTTCTCTTTTGGGACATTTTTGTGGGTTCTTCCAATGCTTTCCTGCTGCGACCCTCCACATTACACTGTTTTCTTATACAGGCAATAGGCTTTACGACTAACTCCTTAAAACTCCTCTAAGCTTCTACGCTGATGATATATCTCTCACAACCGCTTTCTGCTGGGGTGTGATTCTTTAAAGACAGCTGAAGCTTGGTTGCTTTCTGTGGTGTCCACTGTAGTCCAAGCTCTCTCACCTCATTCAATTGTCAAGGACATCTCCAGCCAGCCTCTTCATTAGACCTTTCCAGGGGAGGACGAGGCTCTGGACTCTGTGCCTGCCAAACTTCAGAGAACACATGTCAAGTCCTTCTAAGAATTCTCCTTTTAGTTCTTCTAGGACACATCTGGGGCCGAAGAGCCCTCTCACTTGGCTTGGGGTAGAGAGGAAGAACCTTCTTCCCGTCCCTACTTCTGAGCTGATAAAACTCTCTTCATACACAGAAATAATCTTCTCTCTCATCAATCTCCTAGCCTCTTCTTACATGTAGACAGGATATGGACAATGGATCCCTCTTGGTTTGGGTCCAGAACTCATTTGGGGCTATCCTGTAGGAGGTCCTACATGGATGGTCTAAATAACTCTAATCTCTCTTTAAGATGTGTGGCACGTTATACCCACTGACCTCAGCTTTGGGGTCTCAGCTGAAATGGACAACAGAAAAGTCCCATTTGTTACACAAGAAGAGGCACAATGAGAATCAGAGCCAAGGCAGAATGAAAGGATATTTTCAGTTTATGAAAAGGAAAATCATTTCAGACATAACTATTTCTTTATTGCTTTATTTTGGGTTAGTAGAGAACCCAAACAAAACTGCTAAAGAAGCAGTTCTGGTAGGAAACTTTGAGGTGATCCTAGAAAGAGAGAGTGCTTCTGATGTGAACAGCGAATATTAATGTCCTTCCTACTGAACTATTAAGGCAGAATTAAGCGGAGATGGACCTGGTTATCAGAGAGGGGGAAGAAAGGGAAAGGTCAGGGTTGGTGGTAAAACATCAAGAAGTGAGGTCAGTAGGATAAGAGGCCAGAGTCAGGTTTGCTAAACCGAGGCTAAGAAAAACAGAGATCAGGATCAGGTAGGGTAAGAGGCGCATTATTATTCTGAATCAATAGATTAGTGCTAGTGAATTAGCCCATTATCAGAGAGGAGAACATTCTAAGGCTCTGAGTGCCTGAAAACATATTCAGTCTTTCATGCACACACACACACAAGCCACAAGTGCTCCTTGGGTGCTTACTTTGTACCAGGTACTGTGGGAGGCACTGGGATTGCAGCAATGAACATGATAGAGTTTACCCAGAGATGAGAAATACAACATTCAAGGAACTAAAGGAAATTCAATTTGGCTGGAGCACAGAGAGCAAGAAAAATAAAATAATGGCAGTTGATGGGAATAGAGGTGTAAGTAGAGACCACATCATGTGGGTCCCTGGGCACCATTTTAATGAATCTGAATTTTCTTCCCGAGGCAATGAGTTAAAGGGTTTTTAATAAAGTTTTAACAGACATTGTGTTTTAGATAATAGCTTTGATTGCACTATAGAAAATAGATTGAAGAGAGGCACAGCAGAAAGACAGACAAATTAAGAAGACTTGGGGAGTGAGATGAAGGGCGAAGTCAAGACTTCTAGCTCAGTTCTAGCAATTGGGTGGGTGTTGGTGCCATTCCTTTAGATGTGGCACAGGAGGACATTCAAACTTACAGCATGGGAGTGGAGAGGTAGGGGAGCTGAGATGTTGAGTTTACATTTAGACATGCCTGTGAAGCATCCATTCAGATATATCCAGTAGGAAGCTCAAAGTCAGGAGAGAGAAATGGGTTAGACATACGCATGTATGAATGCGCAATGAATGGATGATAATTGGAGCTATGTGAGTGGATGAGCTTATGTAAGGTATGTGTAGAATAAGAAAAGAAGTAAGAGTAGGAAAGAACCCTAAAGAATATTGATGTTTATAGGATGAATAGAGGAAGAAGAGCTTGCAAAGGGAAATGAAGTATTGCCAGAGAGGTAGGCAAGAAGTTAGGAAAGAATGGTGTCTCAACGAGAAGCATCTACCATCAGCCTTCTCCTCCATGGGGCTTTCATCATCTTCCTGTGGGTCCTGACAGTCATGAAGTTTCCTGAAACTTGGTTTGCCTAATATTACTAGTAGATTTGGGAATGTATTTATTACAATTTTACGTTTGTTTCTTGGGGCAGCTGGGAGCGAACAAGGCAGATTGTTTATTCTCTAGGTCTCTGTAATGTTCCCCAGTATATCTCATTAAGAAGGCCCAGGTTCTGAACCTTGGCTGTACACTAGAATCATCTGGGGAGTTTAAAAAAATACTGATAAATGGGTCTTACTCATCGCTCCCTGATTTAATTGGTCTAGAATGTTGCCTAGGAATTGGAATTTTTAAAAACTCCCCAGGTGATCCTAAATGTGTAGCCAAGACTGAGAACGACTGACCTTAGTTAAGATGCTTCTGATCCTGCATCAGTGTTTCCCAATAAAGGACGTGCATTAATCTCTAGAGAGCTGCTTGGTTTAGCTTAATGGAAAAAGTGAAAAGTTTGGGCAGGCTTTTCAGGAATGCAAGTGAATGGAGTGAGCATACCCATTTCTGGGGATAGCGAAGACATTGGTGGGACCACAGCAGATGGTTTCTTATGAAATGCCAAGTATTTTGACATATCTTGTCTAAATTGTCCATTGCTGGGAAGCGACATAGGGTGGCTCTCTAGTAGCAGCACCAAACAGAGAACTAGAATATTGCTCCCTAGAATTACTGACTCATTACACAGGGAAAGCAATAAGTGATCGCTTAATATTAGGCTCAGGAAATTGATGGCCCTCTCTTGTCCAACCCTTTTATCAACAAATCAACTCCACAATATTTAACAGTCTGCTAAGTGCACGGCATGGTGCTTACCCATCCTTAAAAGGCATGTTAAGAAAGATGTGTGATCCTACTTTTAACATTTTACTCATATTACTAGAAGAGTGTAGGTGGCATTCTACTTCAGCAGCGTTTCCACCTCCCTTTTTCTTGTCACCACTTTTTCTTGCTTTCATCCCAGCTCTGTCTGTTCCATACCTCCCTTCTTTACTCTTTCCCTCCACTTCCTTCTCTTTTCTTCTCTGTCTCCCACACATCTGCTTCTTTCAGTTTCTTGGCACTTTGCCCTAAGCCCTTTGCCTCTTCTCTCTCTTTTAACCTCCATATTCACGCCTGGTTTTACCCACTGTTAAGCACATATTTTTTAGCTCTGTCTTCCACAATTCTCCCTGGACCCTTGAAGTCTCACTACATCTTTAAGAGGAGTCTTTATGGCAGCAAAGACCTTGAGTGGAGGAGTATGAAACCTGGATTTCGTCCTCCACCCTGACAGTTGTATTAACTGGAATAAGCCACTTAAACACTGATAAGCCTCAGTTTCCTCATCTGTTCTTAACCCTGACTGCATAGGGTAGAATCATCTGGAAAGCTTTTTAACAAATTCCAATGTCAGTGTCACATTCCAGATCAGTGGAATCAAAATATGTGCTGATGAAACCATTGCCAGGTTCACTTTCCTCTGCCTAAAGAGTTATAAGGAGATTGCTCTCAGAACCTCCACAATTCCGTCCCATCTTTTTTTGCCTATAGCAGTTCTGGCTCTGCTTTGGAGAAGCTTTCCAATTTCATAGTTCCAAGGTTCTAGGTTTTCAAGGCTGAATAAGAACAAATGGGGATGAGCAAATAGCACTAAGGATGCAATTAAAAAGGAGTCTGAAAGGATCGGCTGGAAGGCACATTTAATTTAACCACATCAGTAATGACTTTTATGAAGCAAACGTCACACAGTAAAGGAGCATGGAAAAGGAGTAAGATACGCGCATGGAAAACTTCAATGAGAAGGTAAAGCACTAATCTAAGTGCCAATCAGAAATGTTAACATGAATAAAAAGTTTAAAATGTTGAAAAAAATCAAGAATTTCAATTTTATAGAACTACTGATACAGAGACACTAGAAGAACGGTTAGGGATTGTCTAATTCAACAGATTTCAAAGGATGGTCTGCAAATCCCAGGGGATCCAAGACCCTTTCACAGGGTCTGTGAAGTCAAAAATATTTCCGCAATACTAAGACATTATTTGCCTCATTCACTATGTTGCATTTGGATTTATGGTGGAAAAGCAACAGAGGGTAGAACTACTAGAGCCTTGGCACAAATCAAGGCGGCGCCACCAAACTGTACTAGCAATTGTATTCTTCACCACCACACTCACAGTGAACAATGACAACAAAATCAGTTTCACTTAAGGATGTTCTTGAAGCAGTAAAAAAAAATTATTAATTCTTGACCCTCAAATGCATGTCTTTTTAAAATATCCCATGTGACGAAATAAGTATGCATAAAGTACTTCTACTGTGTACCAAAGCACAAGGAGAAGAGCTCAAGGAGAAGAGTTAATGTGATTGACTACTAGCTAAACTAACTGCTTTTCTCATGGAACATAATTTTTGCTTGAATGAATGATTAAGAGACAAACTATGATTATTCAGACGCGGGTATTTTAACAGACATTTTCTCCAAAAGGAATGAAGCGAGTCTGTCACTTCAAGGAAAATGACTGACAGCACTTGTTGCCGAAAATAAAAATCTGAGCTTTCAAGTAAAAATCAGAATTGTAGAAAAGTTCAATCTACCTCTGCGAGTGTGACAGCTTCCCACTAATTAAAGAGTTTCCTGATGAGATTGGTAGAGATATCAACAAAGTGATTTTTTCATATTGTATAATTCAATAATAAAATATTTGGAAGACCCATATAGCTCAGTGAACCAATATTTTCCAAATGACCAATGAATGTTACGAAATCATCTATGAGTAAAAGATCCATTCGAATTACAAGACAGACTAATGGATTTTAATGCAACAGAGTATTAAAAAGTTCATTGGTGAGGTGTAGATTCCACATTGCAATTAACCTTTGAAAAATCACTGCTAATTGATATAGTATCAAACAGGAATATCTGAATTAGCTGAAAAGCCTATTAAATAACCCTCCCTTTTCCAACTACATATCTGTGTAAGTACAGATTTTCTTCATATGGTTCAACCAAAACAACATATGGCAAAAAAACTGAATGCAGAAGCAGATGAAAATCCAGCTATCTTCTCTTAAACCAGACAGGAAGAGATTTGCAAAAATGTAAAACAACGCCACTCCTCTCATTAATTACTTTTTTGTTTGGAAAATAGAGCTATTTTTCGTAAGATGTATTATTTATATTAACATATAATGGAACTTATTATTATTTTTTTTTAACTTATATATTTTTATTTATTTATTTTTGGCTGTGTTGGGTCTTCGTTGCTGCATGTGGGCTTTCTCTAGTTGCAGCGAGTGGGGGCTACTCTTCATTGCGGTGCACAGGCTTCTCATCGCGGTGGCTTCTCTTGTTGTGGAGCACAGGCTGTAGGTACATGGACTTCAGTAGTTGTGGCAGGCGGGCTCAGTAGTTGTGGCTTGCGGGCTCTAGAGCGCAGGCTCAGTAATTGTTGTGCATGGGCTTAGCTGCTCTGCGGCATGTCAGATCTTCCCGGACCAGGGCTCGAATCCGTGTCCCCTGCATTGGCAGGCAGATTCTTAACTACTGCTCCACCAGGGAAGCTCTATTATTATCTTTGAATGAATTAATACATAAACACTTAAATTTTTTTCTCAGTTTTAATTTCTGCAAGGTAAATATTGATAGATTTAACCCACATATCTTTAGGTTCTTCAATTATTTTTAAGAGTGTACAGGGAACCCGAGATCAAAACGGTTGACACCTGCTGTCTAATACGACAAGTTATTGGAGGACAGGAAATGTATCTGTTTAACTTCATGCATCACACTCAGCCCTACGGGCCTAGTACAATATTATGTATGAGCTTTATGATAGAGTGGGAAAAAAAACAGCACTGACAAACCAATCAGGCAACTCATTGGCTATTTAATTCAATGAAATGTTTACTGTTCTAAGTACTAGGAATATGGTAGTGAAGAAAACAGATGAAAATCCCTTTTCTCTGGAGCTTTCCTTCTGGGGGTTTGGGTTTTAGTCCTAATCCTGTCCCTAACTCATTGCATAACTTGGATAAATAACTGGATCTTCCTAGGGCTTAGTTTTCCCATGCATGAAATGAAGAATTTGGAGAGAGTGATATCTAAGGGCCCCCTGAATTCTATGATTCTATAATTTTGACTGGGCTTTTCAAGGTGACCCTACTGATTTACCTGGAATGTTGCCCTTCTTATCACCTAGCTAACCCCTCATCCATTAGGTCTCTTTTTTTTTTTTTTTTTTTGCGGTACGCGGGCTTCTCACTGCTGTGGCCTCTCCCGTCGGGGAGCACAGGCTCCGGACGCGCAGCCCCAGCGGCCATGGCTCACGGGCCCAGCCAGTACGCAGCACGTGGGATCTTCCCAGACCGGGGCACGAACCCGTGTCCCCTGCATCGGCAGGCGGGCTCTCAACCACTGCGCCACCAGGGAAGCCCCACTAGGTCTCTTTTTAAATGCCACTTCTTCAAATGGATTTCCCCTGACCCTCAGGTTGGCATCCCTTATAAGAACTAGCTGTACTCTCCCCTTTTAGGACACTTATCAGACTGTAATTTCTTGTTCAATATCTGTCATACCTACTGGACTGTTAGCTCCCTGAAGGCAGGAACTGTGTCTGCCTCTTCACCAAATGCATGGAACAGAGCAGGTGTCCAAAAGATATTTGCAGAGATGCCACTCTGTAAAATTTTACCTTTCTCACTAGCACTTTCTAACCATCTTAATTACTTTCTTTAGAAATCATGTTACATGCTATATATCTTACTTAGTTATTATGTTTATTATGTACGGTCGGAGGGGGCTATAAAAATTCCATGAGGGCTAGAATAGTCCCTTTTGTTCCCTGTGTATCTCCAGTAGCTAAAAGAGTACGTGGAAATATAGAAAGAAGTTAATAATTTTTTGTTGAATAAATAAATAAAGTTTTTGCTTGAACAGGACATCAATGGTAGAGCACATAATTGAACCATTTTTTAAGCAGTGGGTTGGATTTGGATTTATTCATACATATGTTTTCCCCTAGTTTCTCTTCTACCTAAAAATATACATTTGTGTGAATTTTGAACAAGGTCATGAGCAAGGGCTGTGAGCTGTAAATGGTGCGACATAAGCTGGCCCATGTGGTAAAGGGCTTGTGACCTTGACCATCACTGGACCATGACGAAGACGGAGTGGGCCAAATGCAATTATGGTTGGCTTGACCACTCTCTAAAACCATTTACAAGTGTGCCTTAAACACATTTTTGAGGAAATCAAGAGCATATGAAGAAAGCAAAAGAATCTTTTTAGACTACATGAATAGAGAACAGAGTCCAAAGGATCTTGGAGCAATAAACCAATGATATAAAACATAAATTCCTTCAAAAGCACATAAATAACTTAAGTAGATAATGTTTTCTCTCTGAAAATATAGTTTGCAAGATGGAGCAAAAGTTAAACAGCAAGAAAATTAAGTAAACAAAAGCAACTAAACCATAGCTCATTAAGACTTATAATCCAGTTAGGAAACAGCGAGTTTGAAATGCACAGCCATTTCAAATGCATCCACCATGATATAATTGGATTCTAGATGTAAAAAGGAAATATCAGGATTATTAAATTTAAGGTTGTGTAGACTTAAGGACTGTGACATAAACTGAATCAAATTATAAAGGAGAAGCAAGAACAATGTGAAGAAGAGGAATAGCTGTTCTTTTAGAAATAATCCTTATTTAGTATCAGATGACTACTTAGAGAATTTTGTATTAATTCACTTCATATAATTTTAAAAAGTGTTTCAATGTAATAATTTAGTGTGGTATAAATGTTTAGAGTCATTACAGTTGGAAAATAGTTTTCTACTTTCATAATTTAAAAGGCTTTAACATTAGAATATCCTTATACTGCTACAGCCGGGTTTAATTGCTAAAATGTGATTTTTCAAAGTTGAACTTTACTCCCCTGAAATATGCTGCATGTGTCAAATTCTGAACCATATACAAGCATTATATTTATTGAAACATTGCAACTGTCTCTGCAGATTACTTAAATAATAACTAAAGTGATATTGAAACTGACACGTCCATGTCCAAGAATTCATTTAAGTTCACAATTATTTGAACCAGACATAATTTCCAAGAAGTAGGGCAAGAGGTCTTTCTCTCCTACAGTAATTCAATTTAAAGACTTATTATGCACTTATGAGAATCTAGGCACTGGAAATACAGATATGGACAACACATAGTCCCTGCCTTCCAAAGCTAATGGTCTCATAGGGGGACAAAAAATTCCCACAAAATAGTATAATGTAATGAAAGTTATACATTCTATAAGACAAAGCATAAAGGCCACAGAGAAGAAGGATATATTACTCATATCTAATAGCTCTTATAAAACTTTTGCCATCATCTTGATTCTCTGACTTAGTGAACAGTGTCAACAAAAAATATATTGTTGACAATGGGTGGACAAATCCCTTTCCCCTCTATCTTCCTGTAGAAATTCAGAGATTCAGAGATGGATACTTACTATTTTTAACCCTCAGTTAAGGGGTTGCAAGAGCTGCTTTGCACACTGATACGGGCCTACCACTGTTGGAACCCTGTTTAGCACACTGAGAAGCTGAGACATTAGGTCCATTCCCCTATCTTTAATTCTACAATCAAGTACTTTAGCATCTGGATACATCTTGGAAGGGTCAAGAAAAATAAACACATTAATTGTCCTGTGATGATCACTTCTCTCACTGTGGCGGGTAAGAAGGATATGAATCTTGTTATTCGTCTCTTGATAGCTCTCTGTTGAATTCCTTACAGTAGATTCCCAAGTTACCTCTGTTCCCACAGAGGCCCCCAACCTTGCCTTCTTTCGCCCAACTGCAGCAGATGGCCTCAAGTTCTATTTTACTACATAGTTTTAGGCCATCTGACACAAGTATCCTAAACTTCCATTCTAGCAACCTCAAAATCTTTATTATCTTACAGTGTGCTGGTTTAGGCCGGAGATTTTGGAATCAAGTTACTTGGAATTAAGTCTTGCATATACCACTTACTGGCTTTGAGACCTCAGAAAAGTTGTTTAAAACTCTAAGCCTCAAATTTTTCATCTGTAAAATGAGGAAAATAATAGTGCTTACCTCACAGAATTTTAGATAAGATTAAACACTTATAAACTTCTTAGAATAATTCTTGATACTTAGCTAAAGTTCAAAATAATAATACTGTTATTATTATTACTCCTCCATTGCAGAGAATGAAGTGTCCTCCTTGTTAAGGATCTCCCTTTCCTCTGGCCTCCTTCAGAAGTCAACTCCTCTAATTATGTGCATCTTATATCTTGACTTATTTCCATTAAGTCAATTCCCCCACTACATCAAAATTTCATTTTAAAAACCTGTTTCCTCACTCCTGCTATACAACTGTGACTCTTCCTCACAGCATGGACAAACTTCTTGAAAAATAGCCTGGAGATGGAAACAACCTAAGTGTCCATCATTGGATGAATGGATAAAGAAGATGTGGCACATATATACAATGGAATATTACTCAGCCATAAAAAGAAATGAAATTGAGCTATTTGTAATGAGATGGATAGACCTAGAGTCTGTCATACAGAGTGAAGTAAGTCAGAAAGAGAAAGACAAATACCGTATGCTAACACATATATATGGAATTTAAGGGGAAAAAAATGTCATGAAGAACCTAGGGGTAAGACAGGAATAAAGACACAGACCTACTAGAGAATGGACTTGAGGATATGGGGAGGGGGAAGGGTGAGCTGTGACAAAGCAAGAGAGTGGCATGGACATATATACACTACCAAACGTAAAATAGATAGCTAGTGGGAAGCAGCTGCATAGCACAGGGAGCTCAGCTCGGTGCTTTGTGACCACCTAGAGGGGTGGGATAGGGAGGGTGGGAGGGAGGGAGATGCAAGAGGGAAGAGATATGGGAACATATGTATATGTATAACTGATTCACTTTGTTATAAAGCAGAAACTAACACACCATTGTAAAGCAATTATACTCCAATAAAGACGTAAAAAAAAAAAAAAAATCACCTACCCACTAGTTTCCATCTAATCCATCTGAAGCCAGTGCTCTTTCTCATCACCAGTGAGATTCTCATTACCTAATGTGAGGGTTTTCCTTACTCATTCTTCTCCACCTCTGCATTTAACATTGTCAGTTAAACATTGACCAACAACCTCCTCCTTCTCGAAACTCTCTTCTTTGCCTTCTGAGACCTTCTATGGTTTCAGTACTCTTCCTACCTCAGACTGAGCCTTCTCTTCTATCTCTCTTAGATGTGGAGTTTTCTCAAGTTGTCCTTAGCTTGTTTCTACCAGCAATATCATCTACTCCCACACTCCCAAATCAATACCCCTGGCCCAATATCTGCCCAAACCTACACACTAGTGTTTCCAACTGAGTAATGGATATTTGCATCTGCATTTCTTGTAGCACTTAAGAACTCAACTTGTCCAGTTTAAATATTTTCCTTCCGAGGGAAACTTTATTTGACCTCCTTATCCCTGTTGATAATTATTATGAACTGAATGTTTATGTCCCCCTCAGATTAATATGTTGAAGCCCTAACCCCCCAATGTGACGGTATTTGGAGATGGGGCCATTGGGAGGTAATTAGATTTAGATGAAAGTCATGAGAGTGGAGCCCCATGATGGGATTAGTGTCCTTAAAAGAAGAGGAAGAGAGGCCAGAGCTCTTTCTCTCTCCACCAATGTGAGGACACAGTGAGAGGGCAGCCATCTACAAGCCAAGAAGAGGGCTCTCGCCAGGAACTGATTCTGCTGGCATCTTGATACTGGACTTCTCAGGCTCCGGAACTGTGAGAAACAAATTTCTGTTGTTTAAGCCACCCAGTCTGTGGCATTTTGTTATAGCAGCCTGAACTATGACAGTGATTTTTCCCGTTATCCCCTTTTAAAACCTTCCTTCTCTCTCAGCTTCCATCCCCACTCAGCTGACAAGTATTGTAGATTTAAATCCTATGGATTTGCAATGTCTCTCATGTCCATTTTTTCTGTTTCTGCCACTTACTAGCTGTATGACTTTGGGCAAGTTACTTAACTTCTATAATGGGGATAATAATAATAATTCTTATTCATAGAGTTTTTATGACACAATATAAAACATTTAGAATGCTGCTTGGAACATGATAGGTACTACTACATGAATGAAATAATGAATAATGAATGAATAAATGAATGAAATAAAGTTGGATATAAGGATCTGCATTTAAGGGGAGAAATTCTGGCAGGAGATGAATATTTGTGAGTTATGATCCTATAGGGAGTGATTGAAGTCATGTGAATGATCAAAGAAAGTATGTAATATAAAAAAAACCAGAAGAACCCCTGCTTGGTGGGCCTTTTCTCTTATTTCAACCTGTCAGAATTCTTCAATGACCACATTTCATCAATTCTAAAGTGATTTAACATCTCCTGAAAAGGAATGCCTCTTAAAATCAATGACATGTCATAATTTAATTATCAGAATTCTTTTTTTCTTAGTGGGGCAAAAAATAGTGGTGTGTCTCTCAATTGACAGCATCCAGATTTAATGAGATATAAGGAGTATGATCTCTCTTCTTTGAGCCTTCAAAACATACTAGATGAGCTTCCCCTATAACATTTATTTTAGTTTTCCTGTATTAGAGATGTCTGTTGACTACTAGACTGTGAGGTCCCCAAGGATCAAGAAAACCCTGATTCTCCTTTTTGTTTCTCTAAGGACACACTAAACGGTTCTGCCTGCAGAAGGACAACAATAAAAATACTTGAATTAAACTGGATTACAAAGCAGGATATCAATATTTTTAGAATTTCTGATATTTTGCAATTAGCCTCATCACTGTTCCCATCCCTTAATTTGACATGCATAAACACACTTATTTGCAGATTACTAACATTGCGCCTGATTCAAAGCATCTGTCACATGAATTCCACAGGTAGCTGATTATATGAACTATTTCAAGAAAACATATTCTTGTCATTCCTAGGAATTTAAAAGAGAGGACCAGAAATCTTACCACAAAGTTATATTGAGAACGGAGTACAATGTTCACACAGATATTAATGATTAATTATGTAATTGTAGTAGATGCTTATTCTTTTTGAGTGCTCTCAATTTGCATTGTCTGTTCTTTCTGTTAATGAAGCTTTATTCCTTTCCTTTTTGAGATGTGGAACTTTGGATGGCTCTTACCTGTGTGTTCAGTCTCCCAGGATCCCCAGGGGTCAATTACATGCTCAGACATGCATCCTTAAGTGAAGTAAAGGGCTCACCTCTCCCCCAAACCTACCCGTTGCACAGAGCAAACTTCAAGCTTTGGCAATGGCCGGGTAAATTCTCTTGGTCTGTTCCAGCTGATATTTCTACCAGCCTTCTCTCTACCACTTCTAGTCCTGCCATCCCATTGCTCAGGCCTTGATTTCACCTCTTTACCTTCTGGATCCTCAGATCGCATGAAGTCATTAGCCTTCCTTCTTTCCCAAGGCCTTAGGTTGCTGAAGCCTCTCTAGCGTCACAACAGAAAAGAGGAACTTACTTGTCCTCACAATGATTGCTATTTTGTTTCTCTCTGTGGCTCTTCCTGTGCTAGTTGAGGAGTTGCTTTTCAGTCCCACTGAAACTCCTTTTGTCCAGGTGGACAGCCAACTGTGTCTCTGTCTAGTCGGTCCTCTAGCCCCTGTTTCTTTTTATAGTACAATTGGGCATCATGACCTTGTTCATTAGTACTCTGTCCTCCTCAGAACTCACCAAAGATTCAGGTACTTCAGGTATTCTTAGTGTTAAGCAAATGGGGATATAGGCATGTAATGGTCACTATGAGAATATGTGACTCCTCAGTCCCATTTACCTTGTCTCATCATCTACAGAATAGAATTCAAATTTCTTGGCACTGCAACCAATGCCCACCAAGACTCAGACTCATCCTGTCCTTCAAGCCTTACCTCTCAGAACATCCTGCACACTGACTCCTCTACGTAGGCCTCCCAAACTCACCATGTACTCAGGCATCTTGCAGACTTTGTTCCTGCTCTTTACTTAAGCCTGGGATTTTCTTACTTCCTTCTTTTTTTTTCTCCAATTCTTTTCTTATTGTGGTAACATACATAGAACATAAAATTTACTATCTTAACCGTTTTCAAATATACAATTCTGTGGTACTATGTACATTCAAATTGTGCAATCATCACCACCATCCACCTGTAGAACACTTTGTATTCTGTAAAATGGAAATGTTATACCCATTAAACAATAACTCCCCATTTGCCTCTTCCCCCAGCCCCTGGCAACCACCATCTACTTTCTGTCTCTATGATTTTGACTTCTCAAAGTACTTCTTCATATGAGTGGATTCATACAATATTTGTCTTTCCGTGACTGGCTTATTTCACTTAGCATAATGTCCTCAACATCTATGTTGTAGCATGTGTCAGAATTTCCTTCCTTTTAAAGGCTGAATAGTCCATAGTATGCATATACCACATTTTGTTTATCCACTCATCTGTCAATGCACATTTGGGTCACCTCCACATTTTAGCTATTGTGAATAATGCTGCTATGAACATGGATGGATGTACAAACATCTATTTGAGATCCTCTCCCTCCTTTTTGCCCAATGAAATCCATTCATCATGCCAAGCCTAACTTATGCAGCACCTACTTCATGAAGCCTCAGTTTCCACCTGGAAGTAACCGCCTCTTCCTCTACTCTTCTCCAACTCTTTTCTTGTATTGCTGTATCTACACTTATTCTATTGTGTCTTGAATAATTATTTTTACTTAACCATCTAATTCCCCATAAAATTACATTCTTTGTGGTCAGGAACCCCATCTTCCTATCTCAGTATTTGTTATATTACTCCCCACAATACTTTGTAATGTTTATTCAGTGAATGACTACATAAAGACAGAGAGTTTGTTTATAGTTAAACAAGTATCATAAGGGTAAATAGTAGACAGAAGGGTAAGTTGAATACCTAGCAACTCTTCCAATTTTGAATTATCTTAAATTAACTAGGAAATCTTGTTAGTAGCAAAAGAAGGCACACTGGTCTGGGAATTAAGAAACTTGAGTGTTTGTCTTGGTTCTGCCTTGTCTCTTCTCTGGCTTAGTTTCCTCACAGTTGAGATGAGGGGGTTGCTCTAGCTCAGTATTTCCCAGACCACCTTGATTTTTGCAATATCTGCACAATACCTGTGCTTTATTTGTTTATTAGTTATCTTTAAATCAACCCAGGCCTAACATTACTACCAATTTTAGCCTTATCCTAAATAAGGATATCCGTGAAATTCTGGTTTCATTGTATTAGCTATACTTTGTTTCTAACACAAATTAAAATAAATATAACTATAAAAAAAAAACTGTGAACCATTAAAATAACTTCTTATGCCAGTAGTGGCACATGGACCACGCTTTACAAGGTATTGGCCTAAACTCTCCCTGAGGTCCCTCTGAGCTCTGTCTTCTCTGGGGATGTCATGCCCCTCTTGAGCCATTTAGCAAAATGCATTAAATGAATCTTTAGGAAGGATTCAGCATCAGCCCCAGGGAATGGAATGTAACTTAATAAGACTTCCAGCACCTCTAATGCCTGGGATTCCACCCTTTATGTCTCCCCTCTGAGCGGTGCTGTTTGCACATATTCTACCTTTTCTGCAGAGCCCTGTTTGTGTTTGCCTCTCCTCTGAGGGCTGTTTATGTTTGCACACCCGGCTTGTCCTGTGGACTTGTCTAACTAAACTCCCCTTTGAGGGCTGTATATTTTGGCACAGTCTAGCTCTCTAAGGGATTCTTTTGTCCATTAACACCTCTTGTCTTGCAGATATACCAGTCTTTGCTGCTCTCGCCTCAGGCAAATAAGTCCTTACTATTCTGTTCTTAACGATTCTTCTGTGCATTTCCATTTATTTTCTATACTTTCTACAATGAGCTTGTATAAAGTTTATAATAAAAAACTATAAATTTTAGTTTTTAAAAATGTGAAGAGGGAAAAGTGAAGGGGACATCTGGTTGCAGATGATGTAATAAAGGCATTTTAACTTCATTACCCTCCTTCAAAACCCACCGACAAAACCAGAGTGAAAAGCAGCATTAAGAAAAAGGCCCATAATCAATGAAACAAGGAAACAACCACAATAATTCATCATTAGCACCATACACCATAAATAGCATCCTTACAAATGTTAGGCTGGTTTGCTTCAGGTAGAATAGAGTCACAGTCTTGAAAGTACATTCTTGTCAGCACTAAGAAATCTAAGGGCACAGGTGGACCACAAGAGAAGTGGAGACTGTTCCTACTAGGGACTTAGCTCCCTAACCAGAAAAGACTGAGTGAATAATAAACCATGCTGACTTCTCACTTTTATTGTTTACCACATGTGCTTCTAGCCAAAAGAGACTGGTGATGATAATGGGAAGGGTGAGTTTACCAGATATTGACAGAGTCTAGATCTAAAGGAATTTACTGTGAGATACACTGACCCCTGGGATGCAGAGAACAGAGGAAGGAGCATACTTCCAGAGCAAACGAACTATGAACTTGGCAGAAGGAGGTATGAACAACGAATCCCAATAGTAATGGTAGATCACCCCCAAAAACATACTTCTTCAGGAAAGAGATGACCCCAATCAAAGATGAGTAATAATCAGAATAAGAGAAATAAAACTGTCATTATTTGCTGATAATATGATTGTGTATGTAGAAAAAATCCAAAAGAATCTACAAACTATTAGAATTAAGTGAATTTAGCAAGATCACTAGATATAAGGTCAACATACAAAAATCAATTTGATTGCTATATACTAGCAACAACTACATAGAAAAAACTTTATAAAAGATATAACTTAAACAAATATCAAATATCTAGGAATATACCTAATGAAATATTAGACCTCTACCCTGAAAACTGAATTATTGAGAGGAACTAAGAAATCCAAAGAGATGAAGAGATATACCATAGTAATGGAATGCAAGACACACCATTGAAAAGATGTTAATTCTCCCTAAATTAAACTACAGATATAATGCAACTTCTATCAAAACTTCAGCAGGTATAACTGAATCACTTTGCTGAGCACCTGAAACTAAGACAACATTGTTAATCAACGATGCTCCAATATAAAATAAAAATTTTTAAAAATATTGATTTTATTAAATTTCAACCCTTGCATAGATGTTATTTTTTAAAAACAAAAAACTAAGAACAAAAAACAAAAAAATCTTCAGGAGGTTCTTTTGCAGAAATTAACAAGCTGGCTTTAAAATTTACATGAAAAAGACCAAATGCAAGGGGCCAAAAATATCTAAAGTAAACTTGAGGAAGAAAAACAAAGCTGGAAGAGACTTATACCATTAGATATGAAGGCTTATTACAAACCTATAGTAATTAAGACACTGAGGTTTTGGTGCAAGAATAGACAAAGTAACAAATGAAATGTAATACAGAATCCAGAAACAGACCCTCACATATATGATAACCTGATTTGTGACAAAGGCAACATTGCAGAGCATTGGGAAAAGGATGATCTTTCTTAGTAAATGGTGTTGAGACAATTGGATATCCATCTGGAAAAATACTTACTGACCCTACCTTATATCATACAATAAAACAATTCCAGATGGATTGCAGAGTTAAGTATGAAAGGTAAAACAATTAAAGCTTTTAGAGGAAACATAGGATAACATCTTTGTGACAGTGAAGTCTGCAAATATTTCTTAAACGAGACACAAACAATTCTGAACATAAAGAGAAAATTGATAAATTGGATGATGTTAAAGTTAAGAACTTGTGTTTATCAAAAGACACTCAGGAGTGAAAAGGCAGGTGACTGAGTAGGAGAAGATACTGAGAGTACATTCACATCCAGAATATAGAAAGAAAAGGATAGATAACTCAATAGAAAAATGAGAAAATAACTTGAACAGCCACCTCATAAAATAGGCTATCTAAATGGTCAGTGAACATAGGAAAATGTTTTCAACTTCAATATTCATCAGGGTGATATAAATAAAAACCACAATGCAATACCACTACACATGCATGAGAATGGCTAAAATGAAAAAAAAATCACGGTTGACAAGGTTGTGGAGAAACTGGAACTTTCATACCTTGCTGGTGAGAATGTAAATCTATACAAACACTCTGGAAGTATCTACTAAAGCTGAACATATACCTATTTTATGACCGCTATACTTCATTCCTAGGTATATACTCAGTAGAAATGTGCACATATGTTTACCAAAAGACATCTACTAGATGTTCCTAGTAGCACTGTGTGTAGTAGTTAAAACACTGAAACTAAATGTCCTTCAGCAGTAGCACAGACGTATAAGTTGTGGCACACTCACACGGTGGGATATTATACAGCTGAGAATGAGCAATCTACAACTACACCCTCAAGCATAATGTTTAATGAAAGAACCTAGCCACACAAAAAATGAACTACATGATTCCATTTATATAGCATATAAAACTGGCAAAATTATTCTGTGATATTGGACGTCAAGCGACAGTAAGGACTGGAAGGGAGCATCTGAGGCATGTTTCTGATAATATTCTGATACTTGATCAGGGTACTGGTTACATGGATGTGTTTGGTTTGTGAAAATTCACTTAGGACATGTGTACATTTCTGTATATACATATATGTGTGTATATATATATATATATAATGTTCCAGTAAAAAGTTTTAAGAACTCTAATTAGTTTCTAATGTTTCACAAATGGGAGATTTTACCAAAAATACATATTTCTGGCTTCTCTTGAAAACATTTCAAGATCTATCCATGGTGGCTCACCTGCAAGAACCCACTGTGGCTGAGCAGAGGCTGTGCCCATCACAGAAGGTTCGCATTGCTCCCCACTCACCTCACTCATCCATGCTCTCTGTCCAGCCTCTCTAAGCATCTGAGTTTATCCCTGAGATTAAAAGCCATTCTGTCAGTTGGTTCTTAGCTCAAGGCTGAGTCCTAGGATAGAGCTCCCTCTTTGCCCTGAATACTCCCTTCTCCTCTGCCCACTTGCACTCTCCACCACCGATCTCCACTCCCAGCTGACTATACCTTAGCATACCTCTTGTCATCTCACCTGAAGCCTTCTCTCCTGGCCTGCACTGGCACTTATCTGATTATGTCCAGCTTCCCATCCCCCAACTCCCTTCTTGCTCCCCTTATCCACATCTCTATTTCATTGTCATCCATCCACTGATTCAACAAACATTTATTGAATACCTATTACATACCAGACCCTGTGTCATGGACAGGTGAATTAGGAGACAGTCTTTGCCCCTGATAGGCCTACCCTCTGATAAGAAATAAAGACAACCTGTTAGTGTCATTATGCAGGAAAAGCACTATATGTATCCTGGCAAGTTTGAGATTAATTCTGTCTGGGAAGCAGGGTGTGGAGATTTTGGAGAGTACTTGTGGAAAAGGTAGTTTGTGAGCTGAGTTTTGAAGAACTGGCACTTATTTGGCTACACAGAGACTAAAGGAGATAATTCCAGACAAAGGCTAGATTCTGGTTTCATTTGGGAGAGAGTAAGTACCCTAGAGGTACTGAAGGGGAGCAATGGGAAGTAAGGTTGGAAAATAAAGCTGGGGTCAGACCTTGAAGGGTCATGGATGTCTCACTAAGGACTTCATTTTATAGGTAGTTCAGACTATTGAAAGGTTTTGAAAAATGGAATTGCAGAGCTGGGGTTATAAAGAATCTGTTTCATCCATGCTCACTTCTCTCGTTCTCTCTAAATCCCTTGGCCACTGCTGAAGCTCTACCTATCATTACTCCCAATTGCATCCCTAAATCTCCTTGAAAGTCTCTTCCCCCAACCACCACAGCAGTCCTAGGTACTGGGAATGATGGTCACAACTTGCTTCTTTCTCCCTATTCCTTTGCTAGTGAGACTGCAGTCTCATGAGGTCATGTGCTACCTTCTTCTTCCAGCCAGTTTTTATTGGGATAAAGAGCAGGCAGAGGAAGGGACGAAGCCACACAGGACTTGCCTCTGCCCTGAGATGCACCTCACATGTGGTCCTGGGCCCTGCCCCTTTCTTTGGGGCCTCCTGATAAGCCCTGAGCAGCCTGAGACCAAACCCTAGTCCTGTCCCCATGTAGGGTCCACCTTCCTCTTTGCCTCTCAGGCCTTTTCTTCTCTACTGAGTGCATTTTCTTGGTCCACCTCAGGAGAACTTCACCTCCCTGAGAACACTCCTACTACAACTCCTTCACAACTGAACAGCCATTTACGGTATACTAAGCACCTGATCCCATTGGAGCCTCACAGACACCTTTCAAGAGAGCTTGGAAAGGCAGTGAGTAGATCTTTTAACTTCAAATCCATTGGTCTTTTCTTGTATATAATAGATACACACAAAAAAATTGCAATATGAACAAATTATTCAATGTATATTTCAATCTCTCAAGGATGAGTTTCATATTTTTTATTCTATTTTTCTCTTTATTATTCGATTTTATAAGAGGCTTGACATGGAACATATAATTTTAAGATAATTTTCTGTGCTCCAACTATCATGTAAGTGGTTCTGGGGGTCCTGGCTTTTTAAAAAATTAAAAGGATACATGTGTTCCTCAAAAATTTACACATAGAGTTACCATATGACCCAGCAATTCCACTCCTACGTATATGCCTAAGAGAAACATGAAAACATATGTGCACACAAAAAACTTGTACAAAAATGTTCATAATAGACAAAAAATTGGACACAAACGTTCATCAACTGTTGGGTGGATAAGTAAAATGTGATATATCCATATAATGGAATATTATTTGGCAATAAAAAGAAATAAAGTACAAATACATGTCACAAATTTATGAACCTTGAAAACACTATGCTAAGTGAAAGAAGCAATTAACAAAAGGCCATACATTGTATGATCAAATCTATATGAAATGTCCATAATAGGTTCCTGAGTCAGAATCTTGCTTCTGCCTCTAACTTGCTATGAGGCCTGGGCAAACTCCTTAACCTCTCTAAGCCCTCACTTTCCTTAACTGTGAAATGTAAATGTGATATCTACTTTCCATGATGTCAGGAGGATTAAATGTCAGGAGGATTAAATACAATTTTTCTTCATTTATTCCTCAGCGAAGACCAGTCTGTTTCCCTCAGTTGCAAGGCAGTCCGATCTCACCAGTAACCAGCCCAGATAGACAAGAAGCTAACTGGTACTATTGTCCCCACTTCATTTAAACGGAAGCGTTCTATCTGTCCGGAAAGTTTGCAGTACAGTGGTGAAGAGCACAGCCTCTGGATCCAAACCACCTGGGACAAATTGTGACTCTGCCGTTAACTTGAGCAAGTTCCTTATCTCTCTGTGACTCAGTTTTCTTATCTGTAACTATGGTTAATAGTAGTACTAAATTCATGGGGTTTTTTGAGGATGAAATGTGTTAATATCTGTACAGTACCTGGCACGTTGTTAATTATTACAATATTTTTACCCAAGTAGTTGTCTGCATTCTTATTTCAAATGTTTAGTTGTCCAAGAATTTGTAAATTTCCAAACCTACAGTATCTCTTTTCCACAATCTGAGGCAGAGTGTCACTGGCTCTAAACTCATAATGGTTGCTCATTCACATCCACCAGCCCATAGCACAGAAAAATTTTTGTTTGGCAAACTGAGTAGTTAAGAATGTTGTTTACATTAATTTTACTACCTACGTACCTCCTGGGGGCAGGGCAAGGCAGTTTAGTTAAACCAAACCAAACAAAGCATTTTAGGGGTTTATAAATGAGTACTTATTTGCAGTTGTTCTAAATCATCCCAGCCAGGCATGTTTTAAGTATTTCCAAGGAAGAGATTTCACAAGCTCTCTTAGTAACCTGTCTTAATGCTTCTAACCTACATTGAATATCTTTTGAAAATCTAATGTTTGGGGAGACTCAACAATTATCATCCAAACTGGGACATTTTTAAGGGTATTAATAATTACAACAGGAAAAAGTGGGGCAATTCTGGGCAAACTGCTGGGCATTCCAGTCACCCCACTAATGGCAATCCCTCCCGTTATGAGTGCTGCCCACATCATTTTACTTGATATTCAGTGGAACACAACAACTGGTTCTCATGGTCTATGTAACAGCCTTATATTCATAAGCCTTTCCTTTTTTGTCAACTTGTGGAATGGAAAAATAGGAAGCAGAAAACCTAAGCAGGAAAACTGGAAGAATTTTTTTCCTTGTTGTCTTCCCACTTGATGATGATGATGATAATGATACTTATAGAGCACTTAATATATACCAGACTCTCTTGTGAGAGCTTTACATGTATTATTTTATTTAACCGTCACAAAACTTATAATATCATCATCATAATCCTTGTTTTTCAAGGTGAAGAAATGGGCCACAGAGAGAGGGAACGTCTTACCCAAGGGCATGCATCCAGGGTCTGCCCCTAGCAGGAGTCTAGAGGCTGGGCTTTTAACAAAGACACTCAGCTCCAAGCCTCTGCAAGACCCCAGAAGGTCAAAGAGTTTTGCTTCAGTGCCCTACCCTGACTGGCTATACCAGTCCAGTGAGTGGATTCAGTTCTCTCCTTCTTGAGCTGGGACTCAGAAGAGTCTAAGCTAGAGGCTCTCCCATGAAAGTGAGGTCACTTAGTCCCTGTGGCTCGAGAGGGAAGAGGAAAAATGGGAAGAAAAGTGGGTGACAATTATAGGAGGTCAAATTCAGCCCAATGAAAGAGATCTTTCCCCTCATTACAATTATCTTAGACTAGACTCAGCTGCCCAAGGAAGTAGTGAATTCTATTGTACATGACAAAATGCATGAAAGTGCATAGTGAATTCTATTGTACATAAGACAGGGGTAGATGGTCTGCTTCTTGTGGCCATTTCCCCATAATGATGATTCCCAGGAATCTGCATTTTTAACAAGCTTCCTTGCTGACTCTGACACAGGTAGCCAAGCAAAACTGCTGTAAAGGGGTCCTGTTTGGAGTGTGAGAGGAGATGAGGTGGAAGGCAGGGGTGAATGGAAAGAGTAGGGCTGATACACATCCCTTCTGAGCTGAACCATACGGTTTGGGTGAACTTTACTCTTTTAGTCTCTCTAATATTAATCTTCTTTTTGGATGTTTATTCTTTGGTTTCCTGACAGAGAATGCTTGAGTGACATATGAGGTGAGAGATCTGGGGTGTAATAATACCATGTCATGGAAACACTCATAAAGCCATGACCCCATGGCACATGAATTCTCTGTGGAGTTTGCACAGGTATTAAATGTTCTGTGGTTGGCTTTTGGAAGGCTGCTCTATCCTGACACCAGGATTTCTAAGCTGGCCTGGAGGGAAGCAGGCCTGAAGCTTCCTGGTGTTTGGAGCAGATGGGGAAAGAGTCTGAAATACTCCTTGTCATCACCTCCAGCTGACAGACCACAGGCAAAGGAGGCAACAGGGAGAAGTCAGACCAGTTGATCTGGGAGAAAAGAGAAATCAATGGTGATGCCTTGTGAATGTTTCCTTCTTTGTGTTCCTCTCCAAATGGATGGGGTGTGAGTGTGAGTGTGTGTGTGTGTACAAGCATGCACATGTGTGTGTGTACAAAATTGTGTAGCACTTGTGTCTGGTTGGAGACAGTAATAAATCAGGGGCTACAAAAGCACCACTAGCCACCTCCTGCAGGCCCTGTCAAAGAAACAGGCCTTCACGAGCACAGCTGAACAGGCAGGATCCCCAGTACTATGGCCCCACCACATGGGATGAAAATCACACATCTGGGATCTAGCATGCCAGATGTGCAAAGGGCTAACGCAGAAAGGACACGGCTGGGAAGATCACGTCGCTCTCAAAAACATGAGTGAGGGGTTCAAAGATTTTTCTAACCTTAGTCACCACAGTGCTTTTCTCAGTCTTGGGTAGTAGACTTTTTCTTATACCTTGGTTCTCTGTCCTGGGGAGTCAAGAGGGTTGCATAAGGACATTGACCCCACTGAGGCAGTGACAGTAAAGACATAGAAGCTAAATGAGTCCTGGTTGGAGTCCTGGGTTTGAAATACACTCTGGCACCTGTCAGGTATAAGATTCTAAGCAAGTTACTTTAACTCTATGAGCTTCAGTTTGTTAATCTGTCAAAAAGAGGGATAGCCATCTCAATTTCATAGGGCTGTTGTGAGGATTAATTACCTCTGGGAGATAACTCAGAGATGGTCCCTAGTTCAGGCCTGGCACTTAGCAGCACCAGGGCAGAAAAGTGGAGTTGAGCACGCTCAACGGCTCCAGGGAGGGGCCACAGCAATAGGGACATAACTTCCTGTTCAGGTGAGCCCTGGAAGGTCTACGGGGCAAGAGCAGTTGCACGATTGTCCTATCAGATTCTTGCATTACCAGGGCTGCTGGGGAAGTGCTGCCTTGCTCTCTGCTCCACAGTCTTAACCCAAGTTGGCTTCTCCTTCCCTCGGGGCCCAACAGCTCCCTTTCTCTCCCCGGGTTCTCTTACCTGTCCCTCCTTTCTGGGCTCCAGTGCTCTAGGCCCTTTCCTCTTCATCCCTGCAGCCTGGTCACATCAGGATGTTTTTCCCTAGAGCAGCCATGACATGGGACTCAAAGATTAATGAGAGTCATTCGGGGTTTCTATCCAGCTAAGAAAGAGAGAATTCCTGGCAATCAGAACCTCCATTCTCATTGTGTTCCTGAGTTTTAAATAGGTCAGTCTACTGCTCATGGGTATGGGGTTTCTTTTTAGGGTAATGAAAATGTTCTAAAATTAGAGAGTGGTGATGGTTGCATAACTGTGAATATACTAAAACCACTGAATTGTACACTTTAAAGTGAATTTTCTGTTATGTGAGTTATATCTCAATAAAGCTGTTATAAATTAAATAGTTCAGACTATCTAGCTTTCCATTCTTCTTTCTCTAGTTTTAATTGAAATATAAATTATAATCTAATTATAAAATTAAATTACAAATTTAAATTATAAAATACAAATTTAATTAAATTATAAAGAGTCATAACATACCATATAGCATTTTGAACCAAGATTAAAATACTACCTCCACTCTTGCAAGTATATATTCCTTCTCATTCTCTCTCTCTCCTCCTCCTCAAGTACCGTGTACCTGTCAAAATTCAATTCATCTTTCCAAATTTATCCCAGAAAGCCTTTCCTGGTCTCCACCAGCAAGTCTCCTCTCTCTAATCATGTATAAAACCTGTGCTTGGTTACTCCTGTCTGGTCTGCATGGAACCAGGCTCTGGGGTGTAAAGATGACAAGGTGAAGGAGGATATTAACAGGACCACTCTTTTTTTTTTTTTTTTTTTTTTTTGTGGTACGCAGGCCTCTCACTGTTGTTGTGGCCTCTCCCGCTGCGGAGCACAGGCTCCGGACGCGCAGGCTCAGCGGCCATGGCTCACGGGCCCAGCCGCTCCGCGGCATGTGGGATCTTCCCGGACCGGGGCACGAACCCGTGTCCCCTGCATCGGCAGGCGGACTCTCAACCACTGCGCCACCAGGGAAGCCCTGTTTTGCTTTTTAAAATAAACTGTTAATTAATAATTAGCTCTTAATTGTCCATGTGCTAAGAACAGGAATCCAGCAGTTAGTGGTCACCTGGTAGTTGGTTTCATTGCTTTGTCTGCTCAGCCCCCATCTACCAATTCATTAAATTTTTTCATTAAAACAGAGCCATCTGATGGTTACTAAATAGAAGCAGCCTTTTGTACAATGTGACCCTGTGGCCAGAGATGTGGGGTCCAGGGGTAGACAGCTAACCAGTATTGGTCAACTGGATCTTGACCAAACTGTACCTTGGATCTTCTGACTTGAAGTTTGAGGCTTGAAATAATCTATCCTGCATAATTTAATAAATACTATTCCTTCCCAGATTCTGTTTTCAGTTGTATAGTATTACTTACTGTATGTTTAAAGTCCTTGGTACTGTATAGTATAAAATCTCAAGAGTATAAATCTAATGAAATATGCTTAGTGTGGCCTCACTGAGGGCAGCAGGAATATACAACTCTCTTTTAAAAATATAATTCAGGCAAATAAAGGCATTAAGTTATCCTAGTGCAATGGAAGATTTATTATCTAAACTTGGAAAACTCAGGAAATACCAGAGGCGGACTCCAGGAGAAATATTTCTAGAAAAAAAAGTAGACGAGACCTAATGCATGTCACTGCTTGGCCCATTTGCTGCCTGATACAATAATCCTGTGGATTAAGCATGGGATCATGTTCCAGAGACTCTAGCCCTGTACCTTGCACAAAGGAGACCAGTATTTAATGAATGATTGTTGAACGGGTTTCAAAGGAGTAAAATAATTTTACTTTTTTTTTTTTTGCGGTACGCGGGCCTCTCACTGTTGTGGCCTCTCCCGTTGCGGAGCACAGGCTCCGGACGCGCAGGCTCCGGACGCGCAGGCTCAGCGGCCATGGCTCACGGGCCCAGCTGCTCCGCGGCATGTGGGATCTTCCTGGACCGGGGCACGAACCTGTGTGCCCTGCATCGGCAGGCGGACTCCCAACCACTGCGCCACCAGGGAAGCCCAATTTTACATTTTTAAAAGCATTTATCTTGAGGTCACTGACCACTAAAACTACATTATCTCTGTTACAAAAGGAGACATTGAGGAACAATTGAGGAACTGACTCGTGTCTCCTAACATGTCCATAGTAGACCTAGGAGTGAATTCAAGATTTACTTTACTCCAGAGACCCGACTCCAGTTTTGAAGCTAAAATGTTCATGGACCGCTGACTTATTTCATGAGATGAAGAAATTACAAGCAGAATAGAGGGCATTCAAAAATCCCTCTAAAACAAAGTTATATAAAATATCTCACACAAAATAATTGGTAGGCAAGAGAGGGTCCTCAAGTCCAGCCTGATTCATTTCTGGCACTGGCAGTTAGGCCAGCCTTATTTTCAAAGCTGTCTGTCTCACAAGGACTTTTATCTATCTATTCTGAGCTCCAAGTCCTGAAGTTCTAATCCAGAGGAAGAAGATTCCTTTAATCCTTTTCTGTTCCTATCTGGCCTTACATCTAATTTCAAAACAAAACTACTTTCCAAATACAGTAGTATCTCCCTTCCATTGAGGCAAGACACTCTAGTGGATGATTTTTCTTTTTGTCTTGAGATAGCATCTGCGTGTTCCAGAGGTCAGTTTTATTTGTTTCTATGAACATGTAACCATATCTCAATGTATATCATTCTGCTTTGGCCATCCTCTAATTTTCTCTCCTTCCTAATCTGATCCACACATGCTCATGTGCATTAGGGAGGACTGGGGTTGGGTTTCTTCCTTTTGAAGGTACTTTGTTAACTCCTGTACCTACCATTTGCATCCTGCCAACTGCATCCTCCCTATCTCTCCACTTTTCTGCTTTCTTGAGAGTGAATTTACCTTCCAATGGCTAATGCAATCCGTAGGCAGCCTTCATGCTGATTCCACAGATTTTAATTTCCTAAGATTTCCCTTTAGACTCTTCCTAACATCCTCTTTCTTAAAAAAAAATTCCCTTCTCAGAGTTAGTCAGAGGCTCCACCTGGCCTCCTGTGTGAACCCGATAGGGAGCTCATGCCTCAGGTAGTACATGGCCACGCTCAGACAAGGCCTGCACAGACAATGTAAGGCAGAAGGTACTAAGAGTACATTTCCACTGACATGTACCAGGAACCAACTGTGTGTGGAGCAGCCTGAGAGAGGTGGTGAATGAGACAGGGATTAATCGAGTAAGCCCTCTGACCTTGTGTTCCCAGGTCCTTAGCATGATATTCAAGGCTAAAATACACAGAAGACAGCATATGTAGTAGAAGGGGCATAGGCTTTGGGGCAATAGATCTGCATGACTTCAGGCTAGCTACTTAACCTTATTCTCCCCAATTGTGAAAGGAGATGATACCTTTGTCATAGGGTTTCTTGTGAGAATTTACTACTGTGAGTGGTATATACTAGGCATTCAACATATGGTGATTGATTATTTAATGTTTTCTAATATAATAGCAGTGTTTACTATTAGTGCCCAGAGTCAGCAATACAAAATCTGAAACCTACTTCTATTGTAGAAAAGCCTTCACAGAGAAGCTTTTAGTACAGAGGAGAGAGAAATTGCTCCAGCCTCATTGGTAAGCCTGACTGTTGAGTCTGGCATATAGAACATCTTTTTACTCCTAAGGAAAGGGCCCATTTTTACCATGAGGCATTGAAGAACTCTTTGGAGAGCCCACTCTGGGAAGTATTGTCTATTGCTCATGCCCACAAGGATGAAGAGGAGGACATTAAGTTTGCTGCCTTCCATTTTAGACTCACAAGGGATATGGGGTGAGAGCAAGTTTCCCACTTGACTCCTGCTCTTAGGGTAGATGATGGGAACCACCAGGAGCTCTGCACTGCTCAGTCCGTCTACCCCTCCTCACTTCTTGACAAAGGTCACAGGTCACAGGTCACATAGGTCATGGCTCAAACCTAAAAAGCTTTAACTGCTAAAGAGACTAGGCTTATCACAGATCATGCTACCTGCATAGATGAGGAGCTGTTAAATGTACAGACGTATTTAACTGGTGCACTTTGTAAATCCCCTGGGGAAAACTCGCAGCTAAGGGAAAAAATGTTGTTTGCTAATATCAACTGTATGATACTTCTTCATTCTTTTTAACTTAATAGATTTTTCAGACTTCTCAAGTCTGTTTCCAAAAAATTAAAATGGATGCCTTGAATAATAAGCAGAATGTTGGCCACCAGGTGCCTTTCAAATTTAGAAGCTAATTGACTTTAGGAAGCTGACATTGCCAAAAAGGATACATAATGGGCTACTGGGATCTGTCAACAGTATTTATATAATTATTGAACAGGTGTTTTTTTCTACAGGTGCTGCAAATTGTAAATTTTTTTCATGGAAAAGTTATCAATGGCTTATAGCAAAAAAAAATTCCATTTTTAATTTAGTGGAAGTTATTTTATACTATACAATAAAAACATTGCCTTAGAATGTTATTTCTTTTGGTATGAAAATAAATTTATAGGAAAAAAAAAACCAAAACCACCAGCACCAGTAAGCAGTCCTTGGAGACAGCCTCTGATTCAATCAGGCCTGAAGAAGCATATCTAATGAGATTATTAATATATTTCTTTTTCTTTTATATAGCTTTATTGAGATATAATGCATATACCATATAATTCATCAATTAATATGTACAATTCAATGGCTTTTAGTATATTCATAGAGTTGTGTGTCCATCAACACAATCAATTTTAGAATATTTTCATTGCCCTGAAAAGAAAGCCTGTACCCCTCAGCCATCACCTCCCAACATTGCTCTCCCTCCCACCCCCAGCCAGGAAACCACTAATCTACTTTCTGCCTCTACAGATTTGCCTATTCTGGATATTTCATATAAACAGAATCATACAATACGTGGTCCTTTGTGACTGGTTTCTTTCATTTAGCACTACTTTATTTCTTGAAGGCAGAAGTAACGTCAAAGTCTGTCAGAAGGGAAATTGCTAAATAAAGCAGAGTGCCGCCATACTGTGGATTACTGTAGCACTTTAAAACATTAGGTAGATCTACATATATTAATAAAGGTCTCCAGTACATGCACATACATATTAAATCTGGAAAAATACACATCAAAGTGATAAAAGTGGAAACCTCCAAGGAGAAAGAGATGGGAATAAGACTGGGGATGGAATACAAAGAAGGCTCTTCTTATTTAGAATATATTAATTTTTTTCAAGGATAGTTTATTCATGCATTATTTTTATGATTAAGAATTAATTTAAAAGAGAACATTAGATTTCTAGTTTCCAGTTCTACATGTAAGGAGCTTGGAAGTCGCCATCCCATCCTAACTATGAGTAAAAAGCTGAACAGGCTGAGAAATCAACAACTCTTCTTGGATCTATAAGAGAGGGGAAGACATAGTGCACACTACTGCTCCCAAGATTGGAGAGTCAGACAGGCAAATACAGGTCATTACTGCTAACTGGAGTAGAGACCTGGGAATGGAAACCATCTTGGGGACCAGTGCCTGGGCAGGGAGACCTGAACTGTGACTGACTCTGAGAGTTTAAAACTCTAGGGGGTAGCACTGACATATATACACTACCAAATGTAAAACAGATAGCTAGTGGGAAGCAGCCACATAGCACAGGGAGATCAGCTCAGTGTTTTGTGACCACCTAGAGGGGTGGGATAGGGAGACGGGGAGGGAGACGCAAGAGGGAGGAGATATGGGGATATATGTATACATATAGCTGATTCACTTTCGTATACAGCAGAAACTAACACGACATTGTGAAGCAACTATACTTCAATAAATATGTAAAAACAAAAATAAAAAAACAAAGCCAAAACTCCGGGGGGTCCCAGTCACGGCTCCCCCCTCCCCACCCCCAATACTGTGTGATTTACCACCAGGAGCTCGACCAGGTTCCCACAGTAAATAATGGAGAAAAATCCCTAACGCTTCCAGCAGGAGGGGGAGAAAAGGAACCATACTGAAACAGAGCAGAGTTCACTGTTGTTCTTAACAAGGCCTACCCTCAGGGGAAACTAGTTAACCAGTGCCTAATCTACTGGGGTATTATCAGAGCCGAAATGACCTGGGGAAGGGAAATACCCAACTCCAACCCACTCTGGGCATCCTGTCCCACCTAAGGGGAGGAGAAAAAAAATTGAGAAACATTGTGAAGTTCACAGTCCAGAAGCACACGCTCACTAAAAGACTGAGATCTAATAGTGGCACTATAGAATTTTTCCCCTCCACCCATACCTCACCACCACTTTGCTCAAGTCCTATATACAGCAATTCCTTTTACTCAGTACATCATGTCCAGCTATCAATAAAAAATTACAAGGAGTACCAAAAAGCAAAAAACACAAGAGACTGAGTAAGCATCAGAATCAGACACAGCAGGGATGTTGGAAATTATTAGGCCAGGAATTTCAAACAATTATGATTAATGTACTGAGGGCTCTAACGGATAAAGTAGACAGCATACAAGAATAGACAGCAATGTAAGTAGAGAGATGGAAATCCCAAAAAAGAACCAAAAAGAAATGCTATGGATCAAAAACACTGTAACAAGAAATGAAGAATTCCATTGATGGGCTTGCTAGTAGACTGGACCTAGCTGAGGAAAGAATCTCTGAGCTAGAGGGTATCTCAACAGAATCCCCAAAAACTGAAAAGCAAAGAGAACAAAAACTGGGGAAGAGAATGTTAGAAATGAGAGAGAGAGAAGTGGGAGCTTTCCTTGGAAAGACTCAGAATCTGGACAGTAAGTCATAAGTGCGCTGATGCATCCTGAAGAACTTGGAACCATTCTGACGTCATAGACCCATTCAGTTGATCCAATGTGCAGACAACTCCTAGGATAAGATTCAGACCCAGAGCAAAGCCCAGAATGAGATGCTCTCCTTTGAGCATGGGAGTCAGGAACAAGGTCTACTTCAACCTCAGGACAATCCCAAGTTGTCCTCAGTTTTCTACTAATTTAAAGGGAAGTGGGAGACTGGGGACTGTGAGCATTGAGAGAAACCGCCAAGATCCAGGAAATACAAGGGGGGCAGGAACTCATTTCCCAGGACAATTACACAGAAACCAGGATCCAATTTCTAGAACCTCGGGAACTACCTCAACCTCAGGAGTCTCCACAGAGATTAGTGGAATCGCTCTTAAAATAAAAAGAGGAAGGGAACTTTTTTCTTTTCTTTTCTTTTTTTTTTAACTGTTTTCTGGGATAGCAGGAAAGAAAGAAGCTGGGCAGGTTAGTTCTCCAGCTAGTAATAGGGAAAAACAGGCTGAGCAGCCTTGACAAGGAAAAGACCTCAGATAGGATCCTGGGTTTAAGCAGCTAATTATGTATGGATCATGAAAAGAATTTAGGTTTGTTGTCAATAGACTCTGATGTTGCTTAAGACCTAAGCATAACTGAATCTGCTTATGTAATAACCTTAGAAGGGATGTCTGCTATCTCCCTACCTGTGGACAGAATACAGGTCACCACATGATGGGTGGTCCGTGGTGGGTCTTAGGCAGAAGAGAGCCGAATTGGAGTGTCACATAAAAACAGAGATAAGAGAGAACTCATCTATTGTAACAGACATCCAGATAGGTAAAATCATTTGCCTGAAGCGAAATGGTGAATTTGTAGCAGCAGCAGTCATAGTAACATTGATGATAGATTATTAATTATATTTATAGAACATAATTTTAATAAAATATTAAAATATATTAAATATAATATATAATCAGTTGACCCCTGAACAATGCAGGGGTTAAGGGTGTCAACCCTCCATGCAGTCAAAAATCCATGTGTAACTCATAGCTAGCTGGCCCTCCATATATGCACTTTGTCCATATCAGTGGTTCTGCATCCACAGATTCAACCAACTGTGCATCATGAGTGTACTACTGTCGTACTTACTATTGAAAAACCACGTACAAGTGGATCCATTCAGTTCCAACCCATGTTGTTCAAAGGTCACCATATATATACATAATATAAATATTATACATAATTATAAATATTATACATATATAATAATATATAAGTTAATATTTATTATGTACTTACTATGTGCCAAGCATTTCATATTCATTATTTCAATTAATCCTCACAATGGCTCTATGATGTAGATGGTATCATTATACCCATTTCACAGATAAAAAAATAGATTCTCAGAGCGATTAAGTAGTTTGCTAGCCAGTAAGGTCACACAGCTCATAAGAGGCTAGATGTACACCTCATGTCTTCTGACTCCAGTCCAGGACCCCTGCTGTGCCATGATGCCAATTCTTGACTTTCTTGCCCTAGGCCTCCTACAACCACTGAAATCTTTAATTCCTTAGAAGTTTTCAAATTGAATACAGGTTACTTAATCTTTTCTCATCATTTCTAACTGTATATTTGAGCTAAATTTATCTGATAAAGACAAAAGGTTATTTTAGTAAATAATTACCTGCTGGAATTTTGCTCATCCTGTGTAAACCTCCAGTTAATATTTTCATATGCTGACACTTAAAATCTAAGTGTTTATTATCACTATTTAACTATAACTTGAAATTGACTCCTGAGTTTCTAAGTGGAATGAAACCCCTGCTTCACTTTTTTCCTGGGAAAATATATGTAAAGGTCAAAAGTAAGTTTAGAAATAATTTTAATATTATATACTAAACTATAAAGTGACCAACTTAAGACCTCATAGATAAAACCTAGAGTAGGTTAAAATAATGAAAAGTGTCATAGAAGAGCACAAATCACCAGGGAAACAATAAAAATTCTGGCATATGAGAAGGCAGATTACATTTACCAAAGGGAATAGTGTAGGCTGGGGGGTGGGGGAGGGGCAAGGCTTTGAAGAATACTCACCCACAGAAGGAAGTCAACTGAAGACCACAGAGAAATAAAAAGTAACTCAATTTAGTTTGATTTTTTTTTTCTCGTGAGAAACAGAAAATGTTTAACTCATCTGCTTTTTCAATTATGAACAGGAAACATAAAACTATAGTCAATAAGTACACCAAAAATTGTAATAAAAACTACTCCAGGCCCATGTTACAGCCGGTGAAAGAGGAAAAGGAGAAGCAAAGAGGAAGGGAGTGCAGGGGACAGAAAAGAGGACCCTCAGCTGGATCCCAGCCACCTTTGCATCTGTCACAAGCAGACCTCCTTCCCTCTCTGAGTGCCCTCCTCCTGACTCTCCCATTTCTTTGTTTCCTTGCTGCCTAAACTTCTCAAGCACTCCCTTTGCTTCTACTTTCTTCCCCTCCCCCATGCTCTCCCTAACACTCCCCCCTCACCACTCTGAGCAAACTTGGAGAAGATATTCAATGACCCCTTGTCTAACCAAAACCCTTATTCTCTAGTCTTTCTACTGAACAATCAATTGCTAATTAGCCTTTCCTTCATTATTATTATTTTTTAATTACCAGAGTAATATCTATTCAGATAGTTAAAAAAAACAAAAGGTTCATAATGAAGAGTACTGCCTCTACCACAAAATATACTACCATTTCTTAATTATCAATTTTGGAAATTATCCCAGATTTCCTTGTATGAAAGATAAGGGTTTAGCTCTTTATAAATTTATTTATTTATTTTATTTTTGGCTGTGTTGGGTCTTTGTTGCTGTGCGCGGGCTTTCTCTAGTTGCGGCGAGCGGGAGCTACTTTCTGTTGCAGTGTGCGGCCTTCTCATTGCAGTGGCTTCTCTTTTTGTGGGGCATGAACTCTAGGCGCATGGCCTTCAGTAGTTGCGGCACAAGGGCTCAACAGTTATGGCTTGAGGGCCCTAGAGTGCAGGCTCAGTAGTTGTGGTGCATGGGCTTAGTTGCTCCGCGGCATGTGGGATCTTCCCAGACCAGGGCACGAACCTGTGTCCCCTGCATTGGCAGGCAGATTCTTAGCCACTGCGCCACCAGGGAAGCCCAAGGATTTAGGTCTTTAAAAGCACCCCCACCACCATTCATTCCTTCCTCCTCTCAATAGGATTAAATTATATTTTCGCTTCCTCTTCTGTTCACCTCTGTAATTTCCAACAACACATTTAAGTGGATAATTCTTTTGTTAGCAACCACACACAGTTATCTGTTGATACCTCACTGAGAAAGGAAACCAACTACTCTCTTCATCAACATGACTTTACTACTCCAGGAAGCTCTTGCCCAGGCAGATACAACTTGAAAAAAGTTTATTGTTTGTTTCAGTAACTTTATGAAAACCCATTTAAAGGAACATCAGACTGCTCAAATTTTCAATAGATAGTATCAAATGACTGTTAACTCTCCAAGACATTATGAAACCCTCACCTCAAAACCCTTGTTTTGGGCTTCCCTGGTGGCGCAGTGGTTGAGAGCCCGCCTGCCGATGCAGGGGACACGGGTTCGTGCCCCGGTCCGGGAAGATCCCACGTGCCGCGGAGCGGCTGGGCCCGTGAGCCATGGCCGCTGAGCCTGCGCGTCTGGAGCCTGTGCTCCGCAACGGGAGAGGCCACAGCAGTGGAAGGCCCGCGTACCGCAAAAAAAAAAAATATCCTTGCTTTGCTGTATCCACCAATCCTAAACTATTATGTCATGATACCCAAACCTCAGCAAGCTCACACATCGAAAGCCCTACTTTAAACCAGCCTTCAAAATCTTCATAAACATCCTGACTTTGTCCTCGCTCTTCTGAGACGCTGCTAGACTTTGTAAAGGTATTTTCTCTCTTATCACGATAACCAATAAACTCAGTTTTGCCTTACCAACAGGTCAGTTTGGTGGTATTTTGGAGTCAGCGTTCAGTAATTTTGACACTCCCACTGAAATCCAATTGAGACGTCTTCATCAACAGGACCCAAGGCTCTCAATTCAAAAACAGTGTTTCCCAGACCCCCTCAGCCTCCTGCTGTGGTCTCTTTGATATTAACACTGAAGTTTATAAGTCTTGCATTTGGACTGACTCTGACTTCTTTTTATTTCATTTCTTTGAGCTCCTCAAATGTTGAGTTTATTTCGTATCCCAGGATTAAGAAATCCGTTTTAAGAATCCTTTGATCATCTGATCAGATTGGCAAAACTTTTATACTTCGTGGAAATCTGCCTTACTAGTAAAAACACTACTATTTGTTTCTGTCCTTCCCACTTTTTTTTTGGAATTTTATTTAATTTATATTTTTATACAGCAGGTTCTCATTAGTTATCCATTTTATACACATCAGTGTATACATGTCAATCCCAATCTCCCAATTCATCCC
This sequence comes from Delphinus delphis, assembly GCF_949987515.2. NCBI lineage: Eukaryota > Metazoa > Chordata > Mammalia > Artiodactyla > Delphinidae > Delphinus > Delphinus delphis. Next base: position 29,267,254 of record NC_082698.1, on the reverse strand, counting down.
ACCACCACCACCACCCCCGCCACTTTCGCCCCTTGGTGTCCATACATTTGTCCTCTACATCTGTGTCGCAATTTCTGTCCTGCAAACCGGTTCTGTCCTGCAAACCGGTTCATCTGTACCATTTTTCTAGGTTCCACATATATGTGTTAATATATGATATCTGTTTTTCTCTTTCTGACTTACTTCACTCTGTATGACAGTCTCTAGATCCATCCACGTCTTTAAAAGTGACCCAATTTCGTTCCTTTTTATGACTGAGTAATATTCCATTGTATATATGTACCATCTTCTTTATCCATTCATCTGTTGATGGGTATTTAGGTTGCTACCATGTCCTGGCTATTGTAAATAGTGCTGCAGTGAACATTGGGGTGCATGTGTCTTTTTGAATTATGGTTTTCTCTGAGTATATGCCCAGTAGTGGGATTGCTGGGTCATATGGTAGTTCTATTTTTAGTTTTTTAAGGAACCTCCATACTGTTCTCCATAGTGGCTGTATCAATTTATATTCCCATCAACAGTGCAAGAGTGTTCCCTTTTCTCCACACCCTCTCCAGCATTTGTTGTTTGTTGATTTTCTGATGATGCCCACTCTAACTGGTATGAGGTGATTCCTTATTGTAGTTTTTATTTGCATTTCTCTAATAATTAGTGATGTTGAGCAGTTTTACATGTGCTTCTTGGCCATCTGTATGTATTCTTTGGAGGAATGTCTATTTAGGTCTTTTGCCCAATTTTGGATTGGGTTGTTTGTTTTTTTAATATTGAGCTGCATGACCTGTTTATATATTTTGGAGATTAATGCTTTGTTTGTTGATTCATTTGCAAATATTTTCTCCCATTCTGAGGGTTGTCTTTTTGTCTTGTTTGTAGTTTCCTTTGCTGTGCAAAAGCTTTTAAGTTTCATTAGGTCCCATTTTTATTTTTGTTTTTATTTCCATTACTCTAGGAGGTGGATCAAAAAAGATCTTGCTGGGATTTAGGTTCAAGAGTGTTCTTCCTAAGTTTTCCTCTAAGAGTTTTGTAGTGTCCAGTCTTACATTTAGGTTTCTAATCTATTTTGAGTTTATTTTTGCATATGGTGTTAGGGAGTGTTCTAAATTCATTCTTTTACATGTAGCTGTCCAGCACCACTTATTGAAGAGACTCTCTTTTCTCCATTGTATATCTCTGTCTCCTTTGTCATAGATTAGTTGATCATAGGTGCATGGGTTTACCTCTGGGCTGTCTATCCTGTTCCATTGATCTATATTTCTGTTTTTGCACCAATACCATATTGTCTTGATTACTGTAGCTTTGTAATATAGTCTGAAGTCAGGGAGTCCGATTCCTCCAGCTCCGTTTTTTTCCCTCAAGATCACTTTGGCTATTCGGGGTCTGTACGCAGACCTCTCACTGTTGTGGCCTCTCCCGTTGCGGAGCACAGGCTCCGGACGTGCAGGCTCAGCGGCCATGGCTCATGGGCCTAGCCACTCCACGGCATGTGGGATCTTCCCAAACTGGGGCACGAACCTGTGTCCCCTGCTTCGGCAGGTGGACTCTCAACCACTGTGCCACCAGGGAAGCCCTATTCGGGGTCTTTTGTGTCTCCATACAAATTTTAAGATTTTTTTGTTCTAGTTCTGTAAAAAATGCCATTGGTAATTTGATAGGGATTGCACTGAATTTGTAGATTGCTTTGGGTAGTATAGTCATTTTCACAATATTGATTCTTCCAATCCAAGAACATGGCATATCTCTCCATCTGTTTGTATCATCTTTAATTACTTTCATCAATGTCTTATAGTTTTCAGCATACAGGTCTTTTACCTCCTTAGGTAGGTTTATTCCTAGGTATTGTATTCTTTTTGTTGCAATGGTAAATGGGAGTGTTTCCTTAATTTCTCTTTCAGATTTTTCATCATTAGTGTATAGGAATGCAAGAAATTTCTGTGCATTAATTTTGTATCATGCAACTTTACCTAATTCATTGATTAACTCTAGTAGTTTTCTGGTGGCATCTTTAGGATTCTCTATGTATAGTATCATGTCATTTGCAAACAGTAACAGTTTTACTTCTTCTTTTCCAATTTGTATTCCTTTTATTTTTCTTCTTGATTGTCGTGCCTAGGACCTCCAAAACTATGTTGAATAATAGTGGTGAGAGTGGACATCCTTGTCTTGTTCCTGATCTTAGAGGAAATGCATTCAGTTTTTTACCATTGAGAATGATGTTTGCTGTGGGTTTGTCATATATGGCCTTTATTACGTTGAGGTAGGTTCCCTCTGTGCCCACTTTCTGGAGTTTTTATCATAAATCGGTGTTGAATTTTGTCAAAAGCTTTTTCTGTATCTACTGAGATGATCATATGTTTTTTATTCTTCAGTTTGTTAATATGGTGTATCACATTGATTGATTTGCGTATATTGAAGAATCCTTGCACCCTGGGATAAAGCCCACTTGATCATGGTGTATGATGCTTTTAAAGTGTTGTTGGGGGCTTCCCTGGTGGCGCAGTGGTTGAGAGTCCGCCTGCCGATGCAGGGGACACGGGTTCGTGCCCCAGTCCGGGAAGATCCCACATGCCACGGAGCGGTTAGGCCCGTGAGCCATGGCCGCTGAGCCTGCGTGTCCGGAGCCTGTGCTCGACAATGGGAGAGGCCACAACAGTGAGAGGCCCGCATACCGCAAAAAAAAATAAAAATAAAAGTGTTTTTGGATTCTGTTTCCTAGTATTTTGTTGAGGATTTTTGCATCTATATTCATCAGCGATATTGGCCTGTAATTTTCTTTTTTTGTAGTATCTTTGTCTGGTTTTGGTATCAGGGTGATGGTGGCCTCATAGAATGAGTTTGGGCGTGTTCCTTCTTTTGAAATTTTTTGGAAGAGTTTGAGAAGGATGGGTGTTAGCTCTTCTCTAAATGTTTGATAGAATTCACCTGTGAAGCCATCTGGTCCTGTACTTTTGTTTGTTGGAAGATTTTTAATCACAGTTTCAATTTCATTACTTGCGATTGGCCTGTTTATATTTTCTATTTCTTCCTGGTTCAGTCTTGGAAGGTTATACCTTTCTAAGAATTTGTCCATTTCTTCCAGGTTGTCCATAGGGCATAGAGTTGCTTGTAGTAGTCTCTTAGGATGCTTTGTATTTCTGCGGTGTCTGTTGTACATCTCCTTTTTTATTTCTAATTTTATTGATTTGATTCCTCTCTCTCTTTTTCTTGATGAGTCTGGCTAATGGTTTATCAATTTTATCTTCTCAAAGAACCAGCTTTTAGTTTTATTGATCTTTGCTATTGTTTTCTTTGTTTCTATTTCATTTATTTCTGCTCTGATCTTTATGATTTCTTTCCTTCTACTGACTTTGGGTTTTGTTTGTTCTTTTTTCTCTAGTTCCTTTAGGTGTAAGGTTAGACTGTTTATTTGAGATGTTTGTTGTTTCTTGAGGTACGATTGTATTGCTATAAACTTCCCCCTAGAACTGCTTTTGCTGCATCCCATAGGTTTTGGGCCATCGTCTTTTCATTGTCATTTGTCCCTAGGTATTTTTTGATTTCCTCTTTGATTTCTTCAGTGAACTCTTGGCTATTTAGTAACATATTGTTTAGCCTTCATGTGTTTGTGTTTTTTACGTTTTTTCCCCTGTAATTGATTTTTAATCTCATAGCATTGTGGTCAGAAAAGATGCTTGATATGATTTCAATTTTCTTAAATTTACTGAGGCTTGATTTGCGACCCAAGATGTGATCTATCCTGGAGAATGTTCTGTGTGCACTTGAGGAGAAAGTGTAATCTGCTGTTTTTGGATGGAATGTCCTATAAATATCAATTCAATCTATCTGGTCTATTGTGTCATTTAAAGCTTGTGTTTCCTTATTAATTTTCTGTCTGGATGATCTGTCCATTGGTATAAGTGAGGTGTTAAAGTCCTCCACTATTACTGTGTTACTGTCAATATCCTCTTTTATAGCTGTTAGCAGATGCTTTCTGTATTGAGGTGCTCCTATGTTGGGTGCATATATATTTATAATTGTTATATCTTCTTCTTGGATTGACCCCTTGATCATTATGTAGTGTCCTTCTTTGTCTCTTGTAACATTCTTTAGTTTAAAGTCTATTTTATCTGATATGAGTATTGTTACTCCAGCTTTCTTTTGATTTCCATTTGTGTGGTATATCTTTTTCCATCCCCTCACTTTCAGTCCGTATATGTCCCTAGGTTTGAAGTGGGTCTCTTGTCAACAGCATATATATGGGTCTTGTTTTCGTATCTATTCAGCAAGCTTGTGTCTTTTGGTTGGAGCATTTAATGCATTCATGCTTAAGGTAATTATCAATATGTATGTTCCTCTTACCATTTTCTTAATTGTTTTGGGTTTGTTTTCGTAGGTCCTTTTCTTCTCTTGTGTTTCCCAGTGAGAGAAGTTCCTTTGGCATTTGTTGTAGAGCTGGTTTGGTGGTGCTGAATTCTCTTGGCTTTTGCTTGTCTGTAAAGCTTTTGATTTCTCCATTGAATCTGAATGAGATCCTTGCTGGGTAGAGTAATCTTGGTTGTGGTTCTTCCCTTTCATCACTTTAAATATGTCCTGCCACTCCCTTCTGCTTGTAGAGTTTCTGCTGAGAAATCAGCTGTTAACCTTATGGGAGTTCCCTTGTATGTTATTTGTCATTTTTCCCTTGCTGCTTTCAATAATTTTTCTTTGTCTTTAATTTTCGCCAATTTGACTACTAGGTGTCTCAGCGTGTTTCTCCTTGGGTTTATCCTGTATGGGACTCTCTGCGCTTCCTGGACTTAGGTGGCTATTTCCTTTCCCATGTTAGGGAAGTTTTCGACTATAATCTCTTTTAATATTTTCTCGGGTCGTTTTTCTCTCTCTTCTCCTTCTGGGACCCCTATAATGCGAATGTTGTTGCGTTTAATGTTGTCCCAGAGGTCTCTTAGGCTGTCTTCATTACTTTTCATTCCTTTTTCTTTATTCTGTTCCCCAGCAGCGAATTCCACCATTCTGTCTTCCAGGTCACTTATCCGTTCTTCTGCCTCAGTTATTCTGCTATTGATTCTTCCTAGTGTATTTTTCATTTCAGTTATTGTATTGTTCATCTCTGTTTGTTTGTCCTTTAATTCTTCTAGGTCTTTGTTAAACATTTCTTGCATCTACTCGATCTTTGCCTCCATTCTTTTTCCGAGGCCCTGGATCATCTTCACTATCATTAATCTGAATTCTTTTTCTGGAAGGTTGTCTATCTCCACTTCATTTAGTTGTTTTTCTGGGGTTTTATCTTGTTCCTTCATCTGGTACATAGCCCTCTGCCTTTTCATCTCGTCTATCTTTCTGTGAATGTGGTTTTAGTTCCACAGGCTGCAGGACTGTAGTTCTTCTTGCTTCTGCTGTCTGCCTTCTGGTGGATGAGGCTATCTAAGAGGCTTGTGCAAGTTTCCTGATGGGAGGGACTGGTGGTGGGTAGAGATGACTATTGCTCTGGTGGGCAGAGCTCAGTAAAACTTTAATCTGCTTGTCTGCTGATGGGTGGGGCTGGGTTCCCTCCCTGTTGGTTGTTTGGCCTGAGGTGGCCCAACACTGGAGCCTACCCAGGCTCTTTGGTGGGGCTAATGGCGGACTCTGGGAGGGCTCACATCAAGGAGTACTTCCACGAACTTCTGCTGCCAGTGTCCTTGTCCTCACGGTGAGACACAGCCACCCCCTGCCTCTGCAGGAGACCCTCCAACACTAGCAGGTAGGTCTGGTTCAGTCTTCCCTGGGGTCAGTCCTCCTTCCCCTGGGTCCTGATGCACACACTACTTTGTATGTGCCCTCAAGAGTGGAGTCTCAGTTTCCTCTGGTCCTGTTGAAGTCCTGCAATCAAATCCTGCTAGGCTTCAAAGTCTGATTCTCTAGGCATTCCTCCTCCCGTTTCCAGACCCCCAAGTTGGGAAGCCTGACGTGGGGCTCAGAACCTTCACTCCAGTGGGTGGACTTCTGTGGTATAAGTGTTCTTCAGTTTGTGAGTCACCCACCCAGCAGTTATGGGATTTGATTTTATTGTGATTGCACCCCTCCTACCGTCTCATTGTGGCTTCTCCTTTGTCTTTGGATGTGGGGTATCTTTTTTGGTGAGTTCCAGTGTCTTCCTGTCGATGATTGTTCAGCAGTTAGTTCTGTCCTTCCCATTTTTTATTGGGCATCTTTAAGATGAAAGTTCAGAGGGGACAGGACAAAGACTCAGAGTCTGTTCCTCAAGCTGGCCCCAAGAACTAAGAAGTTCAGGAGGTTTTGTTAGGGTGGAAAAAGTTTTCCTCAACCCTCTGAGGGTCCCTGGTTGGGTCTAAAAGTTAAATCAACAAATACAGATTAACAGGAAAAAAGAAAATGAATATATTAATGTAAGTTTTTGCATGACACATGGGCCTTCATAAAGAAATGAAGACCCATGGAAACATTAAAACCTGAGTATTTTTATGTTGGGTTTGATGAAGAGTGGATAGTCATGGAGAAATGTGATCGGTCAAAGAGTATGAGATAAGTGTAGTAAAGTGGGGAAATTTAGCAAGTCCTGTTTGTTGAATTCTTCTTGGCTTCCCTGCTCCAGGAAAGAAGGAGAGAGGGAGAAAGGTCAGAGTGACCTTTATGCTTCTATTGTGGTCTTCAACTCCTTCAGCTTAAAATATTCAACATGCCAAGGTGCCGTATTTTGGGGTAATGTGTCCTGAACCCCAGCAGTTTCTTCTTGACCACCATCCTTTGGGTAAACTATGCTTCAGGTCAGTTTTCAAAACCTTATAAGAAATTTTCTCACTCTTGCTATTTTGTCTGTGAGATTCTGATTCTGGGAGAGATCTTCTCTTCAAACTTTCTGTTTGGGAACTGGAAATCCATCAAATTTTCCAATGGCAATGGCCCAGCCATTTAGATGGGGACCTAGGTCATGAGGAGCACAGTGACACTTATAACCAACTGTTTCCAGCTTCTCATGTGTTTGTCTCAGTCTAAATCTAATGATTCAACCTTCCAGGCTATACTCCTGCTTCTTACATGTACTTATACAAAGTCCAAATTCATGAACTTACTTTGTAAATGTCATAATTTCACCATAATTTCTTCCATTTACCTCTGTTTCTATCTCTTCTTCACCCACTCTACTTCTCTCCTTGCTGGCCGGAAACCCTCAAATCTCCTTAAAGTTAAACCCTTTTCAGAACAGGGAAAATCTCCAGCTTTTAGTTCCTGATCTCACTGAGCTGACAGCCATTGTAAAAAGACTTTGCAAAGTCTAGACAAGATATAGTGAAATTTGCAGAGGAATTTAGAGTAGTTTTGGTTGTGCATAATCTAGGGCTCCCAAATCCACACCCAATATTTAATTTGTTAATGGGGACCTCAGCTGCAAACAAACAGATGGAGAAGGCAGAATGGGAAGACTCTGAGAATGACTTAAAAGATCTAGAACTGAAAAAAGGGAAAAGTAAATAACAATAAAGTGGATTTAAATTTAAAAAAAAAGATCTAGAACTGCATCGGAAGCTCTGATTCAGTCCTATAAGTAAAGAAAGAATGAATGCATCTGAAACTTCAAGGATAAGCTTTTCAGCACCTTTAGACAGCATTCAGGAGTCGATCCTGAAGCAGAGGTGACTCTAGCTCTCTCCTCACTTTTTGTGAATAGCCTTAAGCCAGAAATAGGGGATTTAATAGGCAACCAAAATTTAGAATGGGAAAGAGTCCTGTTGCCAGATCATCAATACCTCACTGTATATTAAAAAAGAGTTTGAGAACAAAAACAGAATAAGATTTGCCATGTTAGTGTTCTCCATTTTCTCCATTACTGCAGTAAGCAATATACTCATCTTTCCACATCAACAGGTCATTTGGGTGGTATTTGCAGTACACTCAACTCCACTTTGTAAGAGAATGTCATTAGTTCTCTCATCTTTCCCTCCATCTCCCCTCTCACTTTCCACTTCCCAACTTCTATCAGCCACGCCTTTGTTTTTTACATTTTTCCAAGGCCAACAATATTTACGGTCTTTTCTATAACCATGACTGTCTTTTATTATTTGTCTATTGGTGTATTCTAAACACTGAATATCAACTGCTGAAGGTCATATCAACTCTTAGTTTGTTCATATTTGAATCATGACTTTCTCATTTGGTTCGCTCCTTTCTCCTCACTTTTCCTCTCCACCTCAGAGTTTCTAAAAGACCTGTCTTCAGTTTTTGCTAAAATCTCCACATTCTGCCTGTTTCATCAAATTGCCATTTTCTCCCCTGAAACTATCCTCTTGGAGTCCTCCATCTTCCAATGGCTCCAATCTGGACCACCTGCTCTGTAAATTTGCTACACAGCTGGTGCTTTTTGGAGTTTCATGTCTGAAAAAGCTTTTGAAAAAATTCAACATCCATTTATGATAAAAACTCTCAACAAAGTGGGTATAGAAAGAACATACCTCAACATAATAAAAGGTCATATATGACAAACCCACAGCTAACAATACTCAACAGTGAAAAGCTGAAAGCTTTTCCTCTAAGATCAAGAACAAGACAAGGATGCCCACTCTCACATCTTCTATTCAACATAGTACTGAAAGTCCTAGCCACAGCAAGCAGACAAGAGAAAGAAATAAAAGACATCTAAATCAGATGAGAAAAAGTAAAACTATTGCTATTTCCAGATGACATGATAATATATACAGAAAGTCCTAAAGATACCACCAAAAAACTATTAGAACTAATAAGTGAATTCAATAAAGTTGCAGGATACAAAATTAATCTACAGAAACCTGCTGCATTTCTATATACTAATAAACTGTCAGAAAGAGAAATGAAGAAAATAATCACATTTACAACTGCATCATAAAGAATAAAATACCTAGGAATAAATTTAACCAAGGAGGCAAAAGACCAATACTGGGAAAATTGTAAGACACTGATGAAAGAACATGAGAATGACACAAATAAATGCTCATGAATTGGAAGAATTAATATTGTCAAAATGTCCATACTACCCAAAGCAATCTACCAATGCAGTGCAATCCCTATCAAAATACCCATGGCATTTTCACAGAAGTAGAACAAATAATCCTAAAATTTGTATGAAGTTATATACATTTTGGATTAGCAACTTCTGTGTTCTTTTTTAAGTTGTATAAATACTGAGACTACAAAAATGATGGGCAAATACACTTTGACCTGCCATTTTGCAGAAAGAAACCCCCAAATATTTTGAGATTTTCTATTTTTTAAGCCCTAAAGCTCCAAATATATCTAGTACAGGTTTTTAAAAAAGATCTTGAGTTCAATCTTAGTACTCAAATAGATAATTCATGTTCTTTTGGTTCTGTGATATTTCCACTCATATAAATAAGGAATTAATTTTACAGAGCTACAAATGGCCATTTCATAAAATGACACACTATCTAGTAAATTCAGATCGTTAAAACTTTCAACTGAATAAAGCATGAGAAGTTTACCTAATATAGCATTTGTGAAATAAGAACAGAAGCCTTAAGCTTCTGATTCTTAGAGCTAAGCTGGCTCTACTAAATCCTGAATGAAAGAGCACTGGAATTGGAATCAAAAGACCCAGTTCAAGAATCATCTTAGCCATGGGGCTTTAGGAAAGTCGAAACCTTTCTGAGACTCAGTTTCTTCATTTGTAAAATGGGGTGGGGATAAAGATAAAATGCTTGTATGTCTGAAAGGATTTTTAAGAGAGTGAGACAAAAACTCAGTTAAAATAATATATTTTGAAATTATTAGAGATTCTTAGGAAGTTGCAAAGATAGTACAGATTGGTCTCATGTACCCTTCACCAAGTCTTCCTTAATGGTTACATCTTAATGTAATGATAATACAATATCAAAACAAGGAATTTGACATAAGTATAATGTGTATAGCTATATGTCATTCTATCTCATGTGTACAATACTGCAACCACCACCACAATCAAGAGATAGAACTGTTTCACCACAAAGATCTCCCTCATGCTACCTCTGCATAGCCTCACCCACCTCACAACCTCCCAGCATCTCTAGTCCCTGGCAGCCATGAATCTGTTCTCCATCTCTGTAATTTTGCTATTTCAAGGATGTTATATAAATAGAATCATATATTATTTGACCTCTTGACACTGGCTTGTCTCACTCAGCATATCACCCTTGAAATCCATTCAAGTTGTTGGATGCATCAATAGTTCATTATTTATTTATTTATTTATTTTTATTGATGAGTGGTATTCCATGGTATGGTTGTCTCACAGTTTAACCATTCACCTATTGAGAGACATTTTGGTTGTTAACAGGTTGTTAACTATTACTAATGAAGCTGCTATGAACAACAGTATATAAGTTTTAAGTTTTCATTTCTCTGGGATAAACGTTTAGGAGTATGATTGCTGGGTTTCATGGGAAGTGTGTATTTAGTTTTCAAAAAATTGCCAAATTTTTTTCCAGAGTGGCTGTACCATTTCACAGCAAGGTGTGAGAGATCCAGTTTCTCTGCATCCTCAGCAGCAATATACAGCAATTGAAACTGTAAAAGGTAGACAAATCTGAGGTAGCTTGTTAATATTCACAGAACTGCAGAAATACCAATTTTCTCTCTCTTCTAAGCTTCTGAAACTTCTATGTATTGGGCCATTCTCTTAGGCTAGCCAACAGGAAAAACAGAATGATAGGAGACTGTGTGGTTATGTTGAAACCGGGTGGATAATGGGACGATATATCCTGCTGAGTAGAGCCAGGAAGTGCGAGGTAGAGAAGAGTGCAATTCAAATCCTGGGCTGGTAGTATGACAGGCAGGGTGACCTTAAATCATTCACATTAGATTCATTTGCAGCTCTCAGACTCCCAGCCATGATGAAAGCATTATAATCTCAGGTGGGGCCAGAATAGCTAGACTAGCTTTTTGTTTTTGTTTTTGTCTTTTTTCCCCCACAGATGTGAACAGGAAAGGCATGAAGAAAATAATTTAGGTGACATTTCCCATTATAGTGTGTCCTACTTAAATTAACCCAACACAAACCTATAAGTATAATGTTTGTCATGGTAGATTCATACACTAGGCTATTTTAGCATACTAGGTCAAATGGATTTATAGGTTATTGGTATGAGGTTAATTTAGAAAATAAAATATTAACAAAATAATTACAGGTACTTAGGCTGGGGACTAGAGCTATCTGGAGGCATTTTTAGTCACTTATCTGTTGACTGAGTTGGCTGTTGGCTGGGACCTCAGATGGGCCAGTGGTTGGAGCACTTCCATGTGGCTTCTCCACGTGGTTTCTCTGTTTAGGCTAACTTGGGCTTCCTCACAGCCTGGAGTCTGGGATACAAGAGTAAGTGTTCTAAGAAGTAATCAGAGCGCCTAGTATTTTAGTGATCTAGTCTTGTTAGTCATGTGGTGTATCTTCCACTGTACTCCATCAGTGGAGGCAGTCACAGTGGTGTGCCCAGATAAAAAGAGCGAACACAGTGCCCTCTACTCTATGGGTGGAATGTCAAGGTCACAGTATAAGAAGAACATGTGGGATGGATGATATCGTGGTAGTTTAGAAAATAATAAGGCTCAAGCATACATTTAGGGTTTTAGTTGAGTGAATTTTCATTGACCTAAATCCATATGGGAGAAGCTCTATTTCTGAGTAGAAGTAGCTCTCTTTTTCTCGACTGTCTGATTTTGTTGTGGTTGGGAACTTCAGGGGCTGGAGAAAGTAGCCCTTAGATGGGCCTGATGGCACTTCCTCTAATAAGGCTGAGCAGGCCTCTCACCCTAAAACAGCTTTCTGAGGAAAGGAATTCTCAGGGCGAGGTGTAGTGGCTTCCCTAACCCTGTTCTCAAGGGAATCAACCAGTGTAAGCAGGTTTTGTTATGGACTATTAGAATTAATAGGACCTCTTAAACCTGAAAAATGGAGATGGGGAAAAGTTATAAAGTATTGCTTATCCCAAACTCACTCTTGTGTATAGAGCTGAGCAGAAAGAAAAGATTTTAGAGTAAAAATTCAAATTTGTAAAGGTCCTATTTAAGTGAGCTTGACAACCTGTTCTACAAAGTCAGTTAATGTCTTGTAAGCTGTCAATAAACCAGGAATTTCCCATTAATTGAATGTTGCCCATATGAGGTGCTCAGTAAAACACTGAGGATAAATTAGTTTTTAAACTACTTCAATATAAAATTGAGGAACACGAGAAGAAAGCAAAACAAGTTTTGAACTCTCACTGTAGAATGTCTTCCCTCTGCTCCACCACCACCACCCACCACACATGTGTACACCACCTGGAGAACTCTCGAAGCCCTTAACACTCAGTTTGATGTCACCTCTTATAGAGTTTCTCTATGCCCATATAGGGCTAGTTAACCCTTCCTCAATGCTCCTGCAGCTCTCTGTACATTCTTATATTGCAGCACTAACCATACTGAATGATAATAAGTTGTTTGTCTGTCTGTCTTTGCCACCAGACTGAGAGAGTTTTGAAGGTAGAAATTATAGCATTCATCTTTGTGATTCATTACTTAGCATAGTGCCTGGAATATAAGAGGAACTGAATGAATGAAGAATTAAAAAAATGGAAAGTAAAAAGGTCGGAAAAGGGGGCTTCCCTGGTGGCGCAATGGTTGAGAGTCCGCCTGCCAATGCAGGGGACACGGGTTCATGCCCCAGTCCGGGAAGATCCCACATGCTGCGGAGTGGCTGGGCCCGTGAGCCATGGCCGCTGAGCCTGCGCGTCCAGAGCCTGTGCTCCACAACAGGAGAGGCCACAACAGTGAGAGGCCCGCGTACCGCAAAAAAAAAAAAAAAGGGTGGAAAGGCAGGCAGCTAAAAAAAAGAATGGATGGATAGGTTGATGGGATATTTTAGCTCTCTAAACAAACTTTAGATCTCTAATATATGAGTAAATTATATAAGAAGTCTCTAGAAGTCTTAATGATTCAGGGTATAGGGTCAACTGGTTTTGTTTTACGTGTACATATTTATGTTATATTTCATACACCTTTCTGGTGAAAAAGAGGTAAATCCAGACAACATGTCATTACTATGTTAAATGCTCTTATACAGCATTGTTATAATTGTTTGCTTATTATTTTCTTCTTTTCATGTTCTAGCTATTTTTTATATTAAAATATTTTCAACATTTAAAAACAAAAAGTGTGTCGGGTGCCCCAAGATCTCAACAGTAGTTTGTAAAAGTCAGTCTTTTCTCATACAGATGGCCAGTAGGCACATGAAAAGATGCTCAACATCACTAATTATTAGAGAAATGCAAATCAAAACTACAATGAGGTACCACCTCACACTGGTCAGAATGGCCATCATTAACAAGTCTACAAATAAGAAATGCTGGACAGGTTGTGGAGAAAAGGGAACCCTCCTGCACTGTTGGTGGGAATGTAAATTGGTACAGCCACTATGGAGAACAGTATGAAGGTTCCTCAGAAAACTAAAAATAGAATTACCATATAATCCAGCAATCCCACTTCTGGGAATATACGTGGACAAAACTATAATTCAAAAAGATACATGCACCCATATGTTCATAGCAGCACTGTTCACAATAGCCAAAACATGGAAACAACCTAAATGTCCATTGACATATGAATGGATAAAGAAGATGTACATATATACAATGGAATACTACTCAGCCATAAAAAAGAATGAAATAGTGCCATTTGCAGTAACATGGATGCAACTAGAGATTATCATACTAAGTGAAATAAGTCAGAAAGAGAAAGACAAATACTACGATATCACTTATATGTGGAATCTAAAATATGGCACAAATGAACCTATCTATGAAACAGAAACAGACTCACAGACATAGAGAACAGACTTGTGATTGCCAAGGGGGAGGGAGGTGGGGGAGGGAAGGACTGGGAGTTTGGGATTAGCAGATATAGACTATTATATATAGGAGGGATAAATAACAAGGTCCTACTGTATGGCACAGGGAACTATATTCAATATCCTGTGATAAATCATAATAGAAAAGAATATTTAAAAAACGTCTATATGTGTATAACTGAGTCATTTTGCTGTGCAGCAGAGATTGGCACAGCATTGTAAATCAACTATACTTCAATAAAAAAATAAAATTTAAAAAATCAGTCTTTTCTTCTTAATGAACAAAACCAATTTTTACCTTGGGAAATCCATTTTAACTTATTACAACTTAGTGTGGGCTTTAGAACCTCTGTGAGCTCAGAGGTTTGCTAAAAGTTAACCGTTTAATTCCAGTGCTAGGCTTATATAACAGTCTTACAGCAAATTTAGATTTAAAGGATACAATTTTTTACTCTTAGGTTTACATATTTTATTTACAGTAACTACAGTTGTTAGAATACATAAGCCATCACTTACCATGGATACAGTTACATCTACTCAGACTTACGCAAAAACATCAGTGGTGTTCCAGTGTAGGATAGTGGGGGCAGTCTGCCCTGGTACAGGCATCCGGGGGGTGCATTATTTACAGAGATTTCAAAAACAGTGATAAAACCAACTAAAAGTCAGTCTGCTTTTTATTATCACCATGTGCCAACAGTTCTAAACATTGCCATTGATAAAGTACTCTTCCCTGAAGAGTTGAGACAACCACAATGGTTACTGCTGAATTTTAATAATGTATGTGTAAGCTTCAAATTATCACATTTTAATAATTTAACTGTCAGTAAACATTGTATTCTACATGGAAGTTATTCTGAGAGCCATCAGTTATTCAGTGGGTTCCCTACACACATGGAGTTGGCAACACATGTTCCTTTTGAGAATCAGTTCAGAACAGTGGGAGCTGTTCGGAATTGTGTAAACTCTTTCTCAGCCAGAACTTTACATCTCCAACCCCTGTGATACTACATATTCCTACATTTAAACTAGAGATTCTAAATAAACAGCAATTGCATGGTGATCTTAAAGATGAAAAAAAACATAACTAGAGTTATTTCAATGCTGTTATTTTATGTGACCACTTGGAGATTTTTGTTTAAAATTTAAACAGTAAAACAAAATACAAGCTGTAAGGTGTACTATTCCTGTTTGATAAATGCAAATTCATCAGTGATGGTGGCAAACATCACTGATGAACAGGGATGTAAAAATCCTCAACAAAATACTAGCAAACAGAATCCAGCAGCACATTAAAAGGATCATACACCATGATCAAGTGGGGTTTATCCCAGGAATGCAAGAACTCTTCAATATACGCAAATCAATCAATGTGATACACCATATTAACAAATTGAAGGAGAAAAACCATATGACAATCTCAATAGATGCAGAAAAAGCTTTTGACAAAATTCAACACTGATTTATGATAAAAACTCTCCAGAAAGTGGGCACAGAGGGAACCTACCTCAACATAATAAAGGCCATATATGACAAACCCACAGCCAACATTGTTCTCAATGGTAAAAACTGAAACAGTTTCCTCTAAGATCAGGAACAAGACAAGGTTGTCCACTCTCACCACTATTATTCAACATAGTTTGGAAGTTTTAGCCAGAGCAACCAGAGAAGAAAAATAAATAAAAGGAATCCAAAACAGAAAAGAGGAAGTAAAGCTGTCACTGTTTACACATGACAGATACTATACATAGAGAATCCTAAAGATGCTACCAGAAAACTACTAGAGCTAATCAATTTATTTGGTAAAGTAGCAGGATATAAAATTAATGCACAGAAATCTCTTGCATTCCTATACACTAACGATGAAAAATCTGAAAGAGAAGTTAAGGAAACTCTCCCATTTAACATTGCAACAAAAAGAATAAAATACCTAGGAATATACCTAAGGAGACTAAAGATCTGTACGTAGAAAACTATAAGACACTGATGAAAGAAATTAAAGATTATATAAACAGATGGAGAGGTATACCATTTCTTTGGATTGGAAGAATCAATATTGTGAAAATGACAATACTATCCAAAGCAATCTACAGATTCAATGCAATCCCTATCAAATTACCAATGGCATTTTTCACAGAACTAGAACAAAACATTTCACAATTTGTATGTAAACACAAAAGACCCCGAATAACCAAAGCAATCTTGAGAAAGAAATACAGAGCTGGAGGAATCAGGCTCCCTGACTTGAGACTATACTACAAAGTCACAGTAATCAAGACAGTATGATACTGGCACAAAAACAGAAATATAGATCAATGGAACAGGATAGAAAGCCCAGAGATAAACCCACACACATATGGTCACCTTATCTTTGATAAAGGAGGCAAGAATATACAATGGAGAAAAGACAGCCTCTTCGATAAGTGGTGCTGGGAAAACTGGAGAGCTACATGTAAAAGAATGAAATTAGAACACTCCCTAACACCATACACTAAAATAAACTCAAAATGGATTAAAGACCTAAATGTAAGGCCAGACACTATAAAACTCTTAGAGGAAAACATAGACAGTACACTCTATGACATAAATCACAGCAAGATCCTTTCTGACCCACCTCCTAGAGAAATGGAAATAAAAACAAAAATAAAAAATGGGACCTAATGAAACTTAAAAGCTTTTGCACAGCAAAGGAAAACATAAGACAAAAAGACAACCCTCAGAATGGGAGAAAATATTTGCAAATGAAGCAATGACAAGAATTAATCTCCAAAATATACAAGCAGCTCATTTAGCTCAATATCAAAAAAACAAACAACCCAATCCAAAAATGGGCTGAAGACCTAAATAGACATTTCTCCAAAGAAGATATACAGATTGCCAACAAACACATGAAAGGATGCTCAACTTCACTAATTATCAGAGAAGTGCAAATCAAAACTACAATGAGGTATCACCTCACACTGGTCAGAATGGCCATCATCAAAAAGTCTACAAACAATAAATGCTGGAGAGGGTGTGGAGAAAAGGGAACCCTCTTGCATAGTTGGTGGGAATGTAAACTGATATAGCCGCTAAGGAGAACAGTATGGAGGTTCCTTAAAAAACTAAAAATAGAACTACCATACGACCCAGCAATCCCACTACTGGGCATATACCCTGAGAAAACCATAATTCAAAAAGAGTCATGTACCTCAATGTTCACTGAAGCTGTATTTACAATAGCCAGGACATGGAAGCAACCTACGTGTCCATCGACAGATGAATGGATAAAGAAGATGTGGTACATGTATACAATGGAATATTATTCAACCATAAAAAAGAAACAAAACTGAGTTATCTGTAATGAGGTGGATGGACCTAGAGTCTGTCATACAGAGTGAAGTAAGTCAGAAAGAGAAAAACAAATACCATATGCTAACATATATATGGAATCTAAAAAAAGGTTCTGAAGAACCTAAGGGCAGGACAGGAATAAAGACGCAGATGTAGAGAATGGACTTGAGGACAAGGGGAGTGGGAAGGGTAAGCTGGGATGAAGTGAGAGAGTGGCATGCACTTATAAATACTACCAAATGTAAAACAGATAGCTAGTGGGAAGCAGCCACATAGCACAGGGAGATCAGCTTGGTGCTTTGTGACCACCTAGAGGGGTGGGAAAGGGAGGGTGGGAGGGAGACGGAAGAGGGAAGAGATATGGGGATATATGTATATGTATAGCTGATTCACTTTGTTTTAGAGCAGAAAGTAGCCCACCACTGTAAAGCAATTATACTCCAATAAAGATGTTAAAAAAAAAGATTAAAGAGCTGTAAGGACATATTCCATCAAATTGAAATTCCTCCCAGACTTTAACAGAACAATGAAATGGGAATAATTCCCCCACTATGGGATTCAATGTGTTGTTTCTCCTATGCCTTGTTTCTCCTTGTTTCACAGCACACCTAGATTTATCTCCCTCATCACCACTGATGCTTGTTCCCCACTTTGGGAACATTGGTGCATTGAGAACAATGGTTGGCTTTGGAGCTAGATTGTTCTGGGCTTGAGTCTGAGCTCTGCCATTAGTAAATTTGGCTTTAGACAAGTCACTAAACCTCTGTGAGCTTCACGTTTTACTTCTTATTAAGACCTGCATATAAGATCTATCTCAGGGGGTGCTATAGACTGAATGTGTCCCACTCAGCAAAATTCATGTGTTGAAATCCTAATTTCCAAACGTGATAGTATTTGGAGGTGGGGCCTTTGAAAGGTTCTACCCTCATGAATGAATCAGGGTCCTTATAAAAGAGACCCCAGAGACATCCCTCACCCCTTCCTCTATGGGATGACACAGAGAAAAGGCAGCCATCTATGAACCAGAAAGCAGGTCTCACCAGACGTGGAATCTGCTGGTAACTTGATCTTGGACTTCCGACCCTCCAGAACTGTGAAAAATTAATTTATGTTGTTTGTAAACTAGCCAGTTTATGGGATTTTTGTTATAGCAGCCAAAATGAATGAAGAGAGTGGAATATTTTGAAGATTTGAGATAACGTATATATAGAGTGACTAGCACATGATTGGTCTAAATGAACAGTAGTTTATATTAATATGATTATCTTTATCATCATTATCACTACCATCCTTCAAGGTGTAAATCAAATGTCATTCGCTTGGCAAAAACGCCACTTTCTTCCTTGAAATCACAATACTCTGAATATTCTTTCATTTTGATAGAATAATTTGTTTACATCTGTCTCACTTGTTGTTTGGTGAGTTCTTCAAAGGCAGGGCCTCTTTTCAGCCCAGCAAAGCAGACATTGATTGAAAGTCTACTGTGTTCAAAGCTTTTTGAACCATAGCATTATCTGGAGAAATTTTGCAAATTTGGTTACTGAAAGACAGAGTACTTAGGGTGGGTTATGGTCACATCATTAGAACAGTTGCTCAGAAAACAGCCTTTTACATGCTGAAAAGAGCAACTGGTATATTTTTCCATTTTGTAAGTTAAGAGACACTTAAGTCCAGAGAATTTTCCACTATGACCCTAGCATGTCCTTGTCTCCCACAGCTGTTCCTCTCTACTCTTAATAAATTCAAATTGCCCAAACAATGGCTGCTAACTCACAAGTGCAATTCCTCCCTCTTCTGAGAACTCTCCTGATCCAACTATTCCCGAAATTAGCTGAACTTCAGCTAGCCCCTCTTGCTAAAGCCCTATGGAAAACTTCTGCTCTTCTTCCCTAAGATAGCTCCTGTGGAACATTTTCTGGCCTGGCATTTTTGAAAAAAGACTTATGCTAACAGGTTGTTGGGTTATTTTCTTTACTATAGAAGGCAGTAAAATATAATGACAATGATATTTTAAGATTAAACCAATGTATTTAAATTTTTTATTATAAAATATTTCTTGAAACAGAGGATACATAAAATAATCAATTTAGTTTTCATTCTCTATAACCAATTTTAGCTTTCATTCCCTATAAATCTTTATATATTGATTCAGCTCTTTATATATTGAATTAAGGATATTCAAGTTTCTTTAGAAAGTTAGAAACCACTTAAATCAACAGGGTCAGTGCTCAGCTTTGAGTTTCAAATTAGCGTAAGAAAGCTTCATGAGGCAAAGTCTTGTAAAACAGATTTTGCTAATTTCTTTCCCCCCCAAGTTCTTTTTTTTTGGCTGTTTTTTTTTTATTTGTACACATATATTTTCTGTCCTAAAATTATAACTATTACATATGCTCCATACAGTTCAAGTTGTACTTGGAGTATACATAGTGAAATTTATTTTTGACATTGCTTTCAATATGTTTTTTTTCCACACGCACACGCACGCACACACACACACACACACACACACACACACTGTATTTTATTTTTACAAGAGATAAATAAATTGACAAATGGATAAAGAAGTTGTGGTACATATATACAATGGAATATTACTCAGCCATAAACAAGAACGAAATTGAGTCATTTGTTGAGATGTGGATGGATCTAGAGACTGTCATACAGAGTGAAGTAAGCCAGAAAGAGAAAAACAAATATCGTATATTAACACATGCATGTGGAACCGAGAAAAATGGTACAGATGAACCGGTTTGCAGGGCAGAAGTTGAGACACAGATGTAGAGAACAAACATATGGACACCAAGGGGGGAAATCCCCCCCTAAGTTCTTAAAGCTAGTCTTAACATAGCAAAGCTCAGAGGTCTGAACATAAAAGTTTCACCAGAGCTCTTATTGTAGAGAGGATTGAGAATATGACATATGGAAATTTTGGAGGACCAGGGTTAGGAAGTTGCCTAGATCACAGAAAAGAGACCCTGTGTTCATCCCCTAGTTCTCAGGCCAGGAAGGAGAAACTGAAAGAAGATGGTAGTATGTTCCACTTTTCATATGGAACTCTGGAGGGAGGCTTTACATACCAACATGGGCAGCTACAGTGGCACAGAAACAGTGGCTTAGTGAGACTCCACGAAAAGAGAGGCTGAGTCAGTGCTTCCTGTCTGCTTTGGCTTCCATTTGGCTGCAGGAGACCCACAAGTTCCCCTGTGCTCTGTTAGGTCATGGAGAACTGCTGAGGGGACTGGTGTCTGGAAGAATCTTGGTGACAGTACAAGGAAGTCCCAAAGTATGGGGAACTTAGCATGGAGCAATGGTAATGCCCATGCTCAATGGCAAGTGCCAACATGAAGCCAATGGCAGCACCCCTACACCTCAGTAAATACCAGGGTAGTGCGCCATGTTATCAGGGGGATGACTGAGTAACCAGATGATAGCACATGAACCATGCTGCCCCTCCCCATTACCAGAACAAAATGTCAGCATCTCTTTGTATTCTGATGGCATCTAGGAGGAAGAAAGGAAGGAGGAGTAAGAGACAGAAACTATGAAGAGTCTGCAAAATTACCAGGAAGAAAAGACTGAGCTACCTTTAACTGGCAAGTTGATTTTTGGTTGTTGTTCTATTACTCCCAGGTAGCAGCTCAGAAGGATCAGTTAGTAAAATAAAGTTTGATTTTTTAAAATATCTGAGTTGTAGAGTATAAATTCAAGCCCTGCTATTAAAATAATATAGTGGTTAACATAGTGGTACATGCATACAACAGAACATTACTCAGCCATAAAAAAGAATGAATGCCATTTGCAGCAACATGGATGGACCTAGAGATTATTGTACTAAGTGAAGTAAGTCAGAGAAAGACAAATATATGATATCACTTATATGTGGAATCTTAAAAAATGATACAAATGAACTTATTTACAAAATAGAAACACAGACTTCAAAAACAAACTTATGATTACCAAAGGGGAAAGGCTGGGGGGAGGGATAAATTAGGTATTTGGGATTAACAAATACATACTACTATATATAAAATAGATAATCAAGAAGGACCTACTGTATAGTACAGGGAACTCTACTCAATATTCTGTAATAACCTTTATGGGAAAAGAATCTGAAAAAGAATGGATATATGTATATGTATAACTGAATCACTTTCCTGTATACCTGAAGCTAACACAACATTGTAAATCAACTATACTCCAATATAAAATAAAAATTAAATTAAAAAAAAGATGAAGTGCTCTGGGGTCAGACTTGGGCTTCAAATCCTGGCGCATCACTTCTGGCAGGAGCTGAAATCCTTCTCTTTTTAGTTTCCACCCAAGGGTGCAGTCCTGTGCATTACAGGAAATCTATGCCTTATAGAAGAAATCTAAATTCTCTTAAGTGACAGCCTTTCAGATGTTGGAAGACAACCGTCACATCACCTGTGAGTCTGCCCTTCTTTCACCTTCTTTCTCCAGGACTTTCAACCCATACTCATATTATACGACTTGGAGTCCCTTCACCATCCAGATGGCCCTGCCTAGAAGCCTTTGCAAGTCGTCTATATTCCCTTCACACTCATTCCACACTGCTGCATGTCACTGCTTGATAACACTACATTTTTATCCTCAGCCTTGATTGGAATGGTTCTTTTCATTCCCTTTGAATCCTCATCTGTGACTTAAACCCCTTATGGAATTACTGCAGAATTTACTCAGCCTGTTAGGAAAAGGCCTTCTGTCAGCTGTGAGTCAACTATCCAGATGTTCACGATTTTCCCTGCCTTGTCTCCATTAAGCTGGTAGATTTAAACAAGGAGGTGCTGAATTAGAAGGTCAGCTATTGGGTCCAAGTCCCCTGGTCACCATTTCTCTACAGAGCAAGAACAGAAAAATAAGAGAGTAAGGCAAGGGGTATCTGCATGTCCCAACATCAAATCCCAAAAGTCTATTCCCCTTTCTTCTAATGAAAAAAAAGAGAACTCCATTATCTCCATTCCCCATTAAGAAGGAAGAAGCAACCATCCTGCCAATGGGAATCTCTGAATATGCTTCCAGGGTCATATCATTTAAATATTGTACAATTTAAATATCACTACTTATTCTTTTTTTTTAACATCTTTATTGGAGTATAATTGCTTTACAATGGTGTGCTACTTTCTGCTCTATAACAAAGTGAATCAGCTATACGTATACATATATCTCCATATCTCTTCCCTCTTGCCTCTCACTCCCACCCTCTGTTTCCACCTCTCCAGGTGGTCACAAAGCACCAAGCTGATCTCCCTGTACTATGTGGCTGCTTCCCACTAGCTATTGATTTTACAGTTGGTAGTATTTGTAAGTCCATGCCACTCTCTCACTTCGTCCCAGCTTACCCTTCCCACTCCCCTTGTCCTTAAGTCCATACTCTATGCCTGTGTCTTTACTCCTGTCCTGCCCCTAGGTTCTTCAGAAACTTTTTTTTAGATTCCATATATATGTGTTAGCATATGGTATTTGTCTTTCTCTTTCTGACTTACTGCACTCTGTATGACAGAATCTAGGTCCATCCACCTCACTACAAATAACTGTTTTGTTTCTTTTCATGGCTGAGTAATATTCCATTGTATATATGTACCACATCTTCTTTATCCATTCATCTGTCGACGGACACGTAGGTTGCTTCCATGTCCTGTCTATTGTAAATAGGGCTTCAGTGAACATTGTGGTACATGACTATTCTTGAATTATGGTCTTCTCAGTGTATATGCCTAGGAGTGGGATTGCTGGGTCGTATGGTAGTTCTATTTTTAGTTTTTTAAGGAACCTCCATACTGTTCTCCTTAGTGGCTGTATCAGTTTACATTTGCACCAACAGTGCAAGAGGGTTCCCTTTACTCCACAGCCTCTCCAGCATTTATTGTTTGTAGACTTTTTGATGATGGCCATTCTGACCAGTGTGAGGTGATACCTCATTGTAGTTTTGATTTGCATTTCTCTAATAATTAGTGAAGTTGAGCATCCTTTCATGTGTTTGTTGGCAATCTGTATATCTTCTTTGGAGAGATGTCTATTTAGGTCTTCTGCCCATTTTTGGATTGGGTTGTTTGTTTTTTTGATATTGAGCTGCATGAGCTCCTTGTATATTTTGGAGATTAATCCTTTGCTACTTCATTTGCAAATATTTTCTCCCATTCTGAGGGTTGTATTTTTGTCTTGTTTACGGTTTCCTTTTACTGTGCAAAAGCTTTTAAGTTTCATTAGGTCCCCTTTGTTTATTTTTGTTTTTATTTCCATTTCTCTAGGAGGTGGGTCAGAAAGGATCTTGCTGTGATTTATGTCATAGAGTGTACTGTCTATGTTTTCCTCTAAGAGTTTTATAGTGTCTGGCCTTACATTTAGGTCGTTAATCCATTTTGAGTTTATTTTAGTGTATGGTGTTAGGGAGTGTTCTAATTTCATTCTTTTAAATGTAGCTCTCCAGTTTTCCCAGCAACACTTATTGAAGAGGCTGTCTTTTCTCCATTGTATATTCTTGCCTCCTTTATCAAAGATAAGGTGACCATATGTGTGTGGGTTTATCTCTGGGCTTTCTATCCTGTTCCATTGATCTATATTTCTGTTTTTGTGCCAGTATCATACTGTCTTGATTACTGTAGCTTTGTAGTATAGTCTGAAGTCAGGGAGCCTGATTCCTCCAGCTCTGTTTTTTTCTCAAGATTGCTTTGGCTATTTGGGGTCTTTAGTGTTTCCACACAAATTGTGAAATGTTTTGTTCTAGTTCTGTTAAAAATGCCACTGGTAGTTTGATAGGGATTGCATTGAATCTGTAGATTGCTTTGGGTAGTAT
The DNA here is from genome assembly GCF_949987515.2 of Delphinus delphis. Taxonomy (NCBI): domain Eukaryota; kingdom Metazoa; phylum Chordata; class Mammalia; order Artiodactyla; family Delphinidae; genus Delphinus; species Delphinus delphis. Next base: position 29,243,291 of record NC_082698.1, on the reverse strand, counting down.
AGTAAATTTCACAATGTTGATTCTTCCAATCCAAGAACATGGTATACCTCTCCATCTGTTTATATCATCTTTAATTTCTTTCATCAGTGTCTTATAGTTTTCTGCATACAGGTCTTTACCTCCTTTGGTAGGTTTATTGCTAGGTATTTTATTCTTTTTGTTGTAATGGTAAATGAGAGTGATTCCTTAATTTCTCTTTCAGATTTTTCATCGTTAGTGTACAGGAATACAAGAGCTTTGTGTGCATTAATTTTGTATCCTGCTGCTTTACCAAATTCATTGATTAGCTCTAGTAGTTTTCTGGTAGCATCTTTAGGATTCTCTATGTATAGTATCATGTCATGTGCAAACAGTGAGTTTTATTTCTTCTTTTCTGATTTCGATTCCTTTTATTTTTCTTCCCTGATTGCTCTGGCTAAAACTTCCCAAACTATGTTGAATAATAGTGGTGAGAGTGGGCAACCTTGTCTTGTTCCTGATCTTAGTGGAAATGCATTCAGTTTTTCACCATTGAGAACAATGTTGGCTGTGGGTTTGTCATATGTGGCCTTTATTATGTTGAGGTAAGTTCCCTATATGCCTACTTTCTGGAGGGTTTTTAGCATAAATTGGTCTTGAATTTTGTTGAAAGCTTTTTCTGCATTTATTGAGATGATCATATGGTTTTTCTCCTTCAATGTATTAATATGGTGTATCACATTGATTGATTTGCGTATATTGAAGAATCCTTGCATTCCTGGGATAAACCCCACTTGATCATGGTGTATGATCCTTTTAATGTGCTGCTGGATTCTGTTTGCTAGTATTTTATTGAGGATCTTTGCATCTATGTTCATTAGTGATGTTTGCCTGTAATTTTCTTTTTTTGTGACATCTTTGGTTTTGGTATCAGGCTGATGGTGGCCTCGTAGAATGATTTTGGGGGTGTTCCTCCCTCTGATATATTTTGGAAGAGTTTGAGAAGGATAGGTGTTAGCTCTTGTCTAAATGTTTGATAGAATTCACCTGTGAATCCATCTGGTCCTGGGCTTTTGTTTGTTGGAAGATTTTTAATCACAGTTTCAATTTCAGTGCTTGTGATTGGTCTGTTTATATTTGCTATTTCTTCCTGGTTCAGTCTCGGAAGGTTGTGCTTTTCTAAGAATTTGTCCATTTCTTCCAGGTTGACCATTATTGGCATATAGTTGCTTGTAGTAATCTCACATGATCCTTTGTATTTCTGCAGTGTCAGTTTTTACTTCTCTGATTTCATTTTTAATTCTGTTGATTTGAGTCTTCTCCCTTTTTTCCTGATGAGTCTGCCTAATGGTTTATCAATTTTGTTTATCTTCTCAGAGAACCAGCTTTTAGTTTTATTGATCTTTGCTATTGTTTCCTTCATTTCTTTTTCATTTATTTCTGATGTGATTTTATGATTTCTTTCTTTCTGCTAACTTTGGGGTTTTTTTTTTTTGTTCTTCTTTCTCTAATTGCTTTAGGTGTAAGGTTAGGTTGTGTATTTGAGCTGTTTCTTGTTTCTTGAGGTAGGATTGTATTGCTATAAACTTCCCTCTTAGAACTGCTTTTACTGCATCACATAGGTTTTGGGTCATTGTGTTTTCATTGTCATTTGTTTCTAGGTATTTTTTGATTTCCTCAGTGATCTCTTGGTTATTTAGTAGTGTATTGTTTAGCCTCCACGTGTTTGTATTTTTTACAGTTTTGTTCCTGTAACTGATATCTAGTCCTATAGTGTTGTGGTCGGAAAAGATACTTGTTAAAATTTCAATTTTCTGAAATTTACTGAAGCTTGATTCGTGACCCAAGATATGATCTATCCTGGAGAATGTTCCATAAGCACTTGAGAAGAATGTGTATTCTGTTGTTTTTGGATGGAATGTCCTATAAATATCAATTAAGTCCATCTTGTTTAATGTGTCATTTAAAGCTTGTGTTTCCTTTTTTATTTTCATTTTGGATGATCTGTCCATTGGGGAAAGTGGGGTGTTAAAGTCTCCTATTATGATTGTGTTACTATCGATTTCCCCTTTTATGGTTGATAGCATTTGCCTTATGTATTGAGGTGCTCCTATGTTGGATGCATATATATTTAAAATTGTTATAATTTCTTCTTGAATTGATCCCTTGATCATTATGTAGTGTCCTTCTTTGTCTCTTGTAATAGTCTTTCTTTTAAAGTCTATTTTGTCTGATATGAGAATTGCTACTCCAGCTTTCTTTTGATTTGCATTTGCGTGGAATATCTTTTTCCATCCCCTCACTTTCAGTCTGTATGTGTCCCTAGGTCTGAAGTGGGTCTCTGTAGAGAGCCTATATATATATGGCTCGTGTTTTTGTATCCATTCAGCCAGTCTATGTCTTTTGATTGGAGCATTTAATCCATTTAAATTTAAGGTGGTTATGGATATGTATGTTCCTATTACCATTTTCTTAATTGTTTTGGGTTTTTTATTGTAGGTCTTTTCCTTCTCTTGTGTTTCCTGCGTACAGAAGTTCCTTTAACATTTGTTGTAAAGCTGGTTTGGTGGTGCTGAATTCTCTTAGCTTTTCCTTGTCTGTAAAGGTTTTAATTTCTCCGTTGAATCTGAATGAGATCCTTGCTGGGTAGAGTAATCTTGGTTGTAGGTTTTTCCCTTTCATCACGTTATATATGTCCTGCCACTCCCTTCTGGCTTGCAGAGTTTCTGCTGAACGATCAGTTGCTAACCTTATGGGGATTCCCTTGTATGTTATTTGTTGACTTTCCCTTGTTGCTTTTAATATTTTTTCTTTGCATTTAATTTATGATAGTTTGATTAATATGTGTCTTGGCATGTTTCTCCTTGGATTTATCCTCTATGGGACTCTGCGCTTCCTGGACTTGATTGACTATTTCCTTTCCCACATTAGGGAAGTTTTCAACTATAATCTCTTCAAATATTTTCAAGTCCTTTCTTTTTCTCTTCGTCTTCTGGGACCCCTATAATTCGAATGTTGGTGCATTTAATGTTGTCTCAGAGGTCTCTGAGACTGTCCTCAATTCTTTTCATTCTTTTTTCTTTATTCTTCTCTGCAGTAGTTATTTCCACTATTTTGTCTTCCATGTCACTTATTCGTTTTTCTGCCTCAGTTATTCTGCTATTGATTCCTATCAGAGAGTTTTAAATTTCATTTATTGTGTTGTTCATCATTGTTTGTTTGCTCTCTATTTCTTCTAGGTCCTTGTTAAACGTTTCTTCTATTTTCTCCATTCTATTTCCAAGATTTGGATCATCTTTACTCTCATTACTCTGAATTCTGTTTCAGGTAGACTGCCTATTTCCTCTTCATTTGTTTGGTCTGGTGGGTTTTCACCTTGCTCCTTCATCTGCTGTGTATTTTTCTGTCTTCTCATTTTGCTTAACTTACTGTGTTTGGGGTCTCCTTTTCACAGGCTGCAGGTTCGTAATTCTCATTGTTTTTGGTGTCTGACCCCAGTGGGTAAGTTGTTTCAGTGGGTTGTGTATGCTTCCTGGTGGAGGGGACTGGTGCTTGTGTTCTGATGGATGAGGCTGGATCTTATCTTTCTGGCGGGCAGGATCAGGTCCGGTGGTGTGTTTTGTGGTGTCTATGAACTTATTATGATTTTAGGCATCCTCTCTGCTGATGGGTGTGGTTGTGTTCCTGTCTTGCTAGTTGTTTGGCAGGGGTGTCCAGCACTGGAACTTGCTGGTCGTTGAGCGGAGCTGAGTCTTAGCATTGAGACGGAGATCTCTGGGAGAGCTTTTGCCATTTATTATTATGCAGAGCTGGGAGGTCTCTGGTGGACCAATGTCCTGAACTCGGCTCTCTCACCTCCCAGGCTCAGGCCTGACACCCTGCCAGAGGACCAAGACCAGTTTAGAATTGCCTGGTCCTCGATGAATTCAGTTGGCTGATTGATATGGAACAATTTCTGCTAAAATCAGGAGTGCAGTCCAAATCTTCTGCAGATGTTAGCAGCAGCACCTGCTAGTGTTGGAGGGTCTCATGCAGAGATGGGGGTTGGTTGTGGCTCACCAGGTTACCAAACCAGTTCAGATCCTCTGGGCTTTATTGTCTCAGGGGCCTTTGGCTATTGCTTTGTCTCAGCCCGTTCTCTCAATGAGCTCGGACAGACTCTCACTCCTTATTCTTACACTTTGGAAATCTCTTTCCACCCAGGATTTAGCAGTCACAATAGTGGCTGCGACTAGAGCTACATGTCTAGGTTGGAGTCACAGTATGTCATCTGCTGATAGGCATGTCACTTTAACTTTTCTCCAGTACAGAAACATGCAGTTAATTGAAATCTGTATTTCAGGATTAGATACACCCAGAATTAGATGCCAGCTTCTTTTTGTTATGGATTTCCCCTCACCGGGAAAAATGATATTTATGATAAAGTAGCTTCTAAATTCAGCAAAATGTAGTAAAGAGTAAGTCCTTGAGCCAGACTGCCTGGATTTGAATTCCAGCCCCTCCACTTACTAACCAGTGGGCAAGTTAATTGCTCTTTACCTGTTTCTCTATCTTTAAAATGAGGGTAATAACAAGGTCTACCTCACAGTATTGCTGTGAATATTAAGTGAGTTAGTATAGTAAAATGCTTAGACCATCCAATCAATTCAATCAACAAGAGCTATGAACTATGTAAAGAAACTTTCAACAAGCTATAGTAATCTTCCCTACAGAGTTATACCAATAAGCTATAAAATTATCTAGATACAGAAAGAATACTGAATTAGGGCTCAGAAGAACCAGTCTTGAGTCCCTGACACTGCCACTAGCTAGCAAATTGGCATTTCTGTGCTTCAGTTTCTTACCCGTAAAAATGAAATAGTAATATTGCCTGGTGGTTACTGAGAAGATTATGGGGCAATGAGTAAGAAGCACCAGGTAAACGGTAACACATTGTACAAATGTAAAAGATTATAATTATCATTGATCATTATTATTTTTCTCATACTTGATTGGGCATCCAGAGATTTTTATAAGATCAAGATATCCTGCCTCCTAGAAAGCAATAGATTATTTTCTTCAACTCTCTTTTCTAGACTTGAAGAAAACATCTTTGTATTTCCTTGTCATTAGAGCATTTGGTCTTCACTTCAATGTACCTGTATAACACTGCATGGCCCAGTTTCCAAGGTCAGAACTTGCCTATCATGACTGGACTTTAGCTTGGCCTATTCAGATGTCTGATCTCTTCAAAAAGTGTTTTCAAATTATAAGGACGGATAAACACTTCTAGGAAGGTCTTCTGTTGATGGTCCATAATGTGTTCATGGCTTCAGACAAAGATTGTGTCCTTTCCTAGCAAAGGTATCTCATTTGAACTTGAACTTCAGTTTTCTCTTGCTTTGGATCTCAGACTCCATTTGCCTCTGGACTCTATGCTCAAAGAGTACAGTTTTGACTTTGTTCATTTATTTCCTTGAGTTATCTGGAAAAGTTAGTCCAATTTTAGCAAAAGCTTTCTTCTGCCAGGTAAATCTTGATATTACCAAAAGCACAATGGCCATGCCAACTAGAAATTACCCTGAATGCCTTGTAGTCTCCATAACTTTATTGCATTCTCCCTCAAACAAAATTTTCTGTTTCTGATTATTTTGCCCCAGATGTACCTGGAGCATACTTTCAAGCTGAATCTCATTCTCTTATTTCCTGTCCATATTTCTACCTTCCCCAGACCCCCTGGATAATTTATCTGTTGCACTAATATTCATAGTTAAAGAAGTATAGACCTGCTCTCTCTTCATTTTTAGGCTCAGGAAATATCTCCAACTATTTTTCAATCATTTGTGGTCCACAGAGAGCCAAAACATGCCTTTTCTGTGGCATGTGTTTATGATTAACTTATATGTAAGTCATTAAATTGGTGTTTCTAAGACATTTCACTTGGCAAGCTACCTCTCTCTCACCCTTCAAATCCCCTCTCAAGTCTTATTTGAGTTGGTATGGAACCACTGCACCCAGGTTCTTTTCAGAGCTAGCAAAACACTTAGAAAAGTTGTCCTAAATGTATCTGAGATCCATTCTGTCCATACTGTAGTTGATACACAACTGCCTGAATGGTTGGCGTCTTACAGTATAGAGACCGATTTAAGAATTTATAATCATTTTATAATCAATTCATAATCATAAGTGTGTCCCTTTAGGCCACAGCTGTAATTGTTCCTCAAAATGGGGTATGGCTTCTAATGACTTATTCACCCCAAATTCAAGCTCATTTCAATTTAATTCAGCCAATTTAATAATCTTTCCTTATGCAACTATTATGTGCTAGGCACAGTAAGTCATAATATTCTCTGCCTTAAATTTGTTCATTGTCTAAAAGGAGAGACTGACCTGTGTATTTACAACTATGATAGACAGTATTGGAGAACCAGGTGTAACATAATTAAAGTGCTACTAGAGAACCAGAGTGAGGGATTCCTATTGTGGATATTAATCTGGGAGTAAATGGTTCAAAATAGGACTAGAAAGTGAGGGCAAGTCCAGGTTACAAAAATCCTTGAATGCCATGCTTAGGAGTTGAGGGCAATGGGAATCTAACAAAGGTTTTTGAAGAAGGTGAGTGACATGACTATGTCTATGTCTCTGTCTAATACTGTGGAAGACATACTGGAAGTAGAAGAAACTACAGGCAGGGGAACCACGAGAAGCCCCCTGTGATGACCCAGACAAGAGCTAAAGAGGGACTAAACAATGACAGAGAGACTGGAGTAATGATAGTGGATGTCTTGACTTTGAGAAATATTGCTGAGATGGACTTCAGAGAGCTTAGATATGAGCAGGATATGAAGATTAGGTAGGCTGTGAGCGATCTCTGGGTAAATTACCTAAAGTCCTTAGGCCTCCGTTTCCTCAACAGTAGATTAAAGATAGTATTTCCAGTTCTTTGGTGGTGAGTACACTGTATGGTACACAGAAGTAGAAATACAATAGGGTACACATGAAAACTTATACAATGTTATAAAACCAATGTTACCTTGATAAAAAAATAAATCTAAAATTAAAAAGTAACAATTAAAGAAAAATTCCAGTTATTTTAAAGATTAAAAAAACATGGTATGAAAATGACCTAGTTCCTGGGCATATAGCAGGCTCTCATTTTATGGTAGCTCAGAAGATGAAGATGATAATGAGATATATGAAGTAGGATTTCTAGAAAAAATTCAACCACCCATTCTACTGGGTCTCTGAACCTTTTGTGTATTCTCTTCACAGGTCTTTCACATGTATGCTCTCCATAAACATCTAGTTATTGGCTCATTTTAAAGGCAACCAGTCATTACAGAGATGTGTGGTAGTTAAAGTGATCATTAGCAAAAGGGCCGTTTCCTAAAGGGGAAACTGAACTGCTAACTAATAATCAGAAAACACCTTTAAGACCAGATGTGGATAATTAGCACATTTGTGTCACTGATTCCCTACTCTCATTTGAGACAGCCCAAGTCAGCAGACAATTTTTGACTGTTTTATTAGGTACACAACTGTGTACTAGGTGCTAGAGGAGATGTAAGAATCAGTATAACCAAGTCCCTACTCTCAAGGAACTTATACTCTAGGAAGGGAAATATGACAAGTTTGCAAAAGACTATGAATATTTATAGACAACATCATACCTACTAAATGCATAAAGGGATACAGATAAAAATGTTAATGAAATTTAGAAGCAGGAGAGAAAACATTC